>NC_062283.1:10321299-10946299 GCF_902655055.1 Lutra lutra | reverse complement strand
ACTATGACCACCATTAGCATCCAGACCAGTCCCCTCGCTTCCAAAATCCTCTCCTGCTACTCCTTTGTAGTCAAACCCTCCCCCAGTCGTGAGTCCGTTCAGCCACTGATCTCCATCCTTGTAGCTCTGTCCTTTCCAGAATGTAATAGAAAGGGAGCAATATAACATGTAGCCCCGAGCCCGACTTCTTTTACTCAGCACGATGCATTTGTGATTCATCTGCATAGCTGGTATCTTTTTATGGTGAATAGTAATCCGCTGTTTGGATCACCTGTTTTATGAATCCATTCACCACCGAAGGACACTGAGGTTGTTGCCTGCCTGGAGTGATTATGAAGAAAGCTTCCGTAAACATTCATTGACAGGCTTTTGTGAGAACCTGTGTTTTCATTTATCTAGGTTAAGTACTTTGGAGCGGGATTGCTGGGTCAGACTATAAGGGTACGTTTTGTTGTTTAAAAAACCATCAAACCCTTTCCTGAAATGATTGGCCATTTCCCACCAGCAATGCCTGGAAGTTTTAGTTGCTTTGCTTCCTAACCATCACTTGGAATTGCAAGCTTTATATATTTATTTTTGTTTTAGTCATTTTTGTAGACATGTCGTGGTAGCCCATCAGGGCTTCAATTTGCCTTTCCTTGAGGAGTAATGGGGCTGAACATCTTTTCATGCACTTGGTTGATATGACTACACTTTAGAGAAGTATCTAGTCAGATGCCATCTTTAAACTGGGTTATTTGTGGGGCTCCTGGGTGGTACAGTTGGTTGAGTGACCCACCCTTGGTTTTAGCTCAGGTCGTGATCTCAGGATCGTGAGATCAAGCTCCACATTGGGGCTCAGTGCTCCATGCAGAGTCTCCTGAAGACTCTCTCTCCCTCTGCCCCCCTTTTCTAAAATAAATAAAAATAAATCTCAATAAAAAATAAAATAAATTGGGTTATTTGTTAAGCTTTGAGTGTTCTTAATAAATCTTGGATCCACGTCCTTTGATGAATATGAGATTTGAAGATATTTGACCTGGTTTGATGGTTTGTGTTTTCATTCTCTTGCCATTGTCCTTCAGAGAGAAAAATGTTTTCATTTTTAAATCTTGATAGTTTCCGCATGATCTTTTCACTTTTATGGATTATGTTTTCTGTTGTTATATCAAAGAACTCTGCCTGACTAAGATTTTACATAAAAACTTTTCCTTTGTTTTCTTCTAAAAGCTTATAATTAAAAAAATAGTCTTAAATATAAAGTCTAAGTGAAATTTTGTATAAGATGTGAGGTTTAGAGATGACCAATTGCTTTAGGGCCATTTGTTAAGAAGACTATCCTTTCTCTGTTGAATTATCTTTGTACCTCTGTCAAAAATAAGTTGACCATATGTGTGTGGGTCTATTTCTGAATTGCATTTTCTATTTCATTGAACTATACGTACATCCTTATGTAAAAATCACACTACCTTGATAACTATATGTCATAAAATCTGATAATGTGTGTTCTTTTGTTCTTCTACAAAATAGTTTTGGCAATTGTCGTTCCTTTGATGTTTCATGCAAATTTTAGGTTAAGTTTGCCTGTTTCCACACACACACGCAAATCTGCTAGGATTTTTTTTTTTTTATTGGAATCACATTGAGTGTATAGATCAATTGATGATTATTGGCATCTTGACTCTATTGAATTTTCCAGTACATTAACAAAGTAAGGCCATTTATTTGGAAATATTTCCCTTCTGGACCTGTGATTGATCCCTTAATGTAGGGAGCTAGGGGTGGGGTGGGGGAGGTGATGGCAGGGCAGTCTTATTTGACTGAGCCCTTAACCTGTGGAGTCTGACAGTAGCTCCTGGTAGACAGTGTCAGAATCGAGTTGAGTTGTTGTACACCCAGCTGGTATCCAAGAATTTCCTGGTGGTGCGGGGAACACCCCCAGTCTCCCCCCTCCAAACACACACCCACATGCTGGAAATAGTACTACCATTGTTTTAATTAGCTATAGTCTTTGGACACTTGGAACAAAGTAGTCTTCCTAGGTAAAATGTACTGCCTTATGATCCCAGATAGGACTGGTCTTGTTTGGATGTAGTTCGCAATTGGGATCAATTATGTCCATATGAAGTGCTGGACATTTTGTCTGCCCCATTACATCTCTCACCAGACTGACTCAGTGTCTAGAATCTCCCCCATGACCCTGCCAAGAATAACTAAGGTAGCAAGGATATAGCTGGGACTGGAATCCAAATCGTTCTCACTCTGATGACAAAACCTTCAGCATTCTGCTCTACCCAGTGTTTCCACATAGTTGTAGGCACACATCAGAACTGTAGTATCTGGACAGGGCATGTCTTTCCAGCCTATCTTGGAGAAAAACCACACATTTGTTCCAAGTACTTTGCCTTCGGTTCCTGTTACCGATCTTAACAGTCAGTTCTAGTGGTGCTTGACTTTGCAACAACATGTACGCTCTTAGCGTGAGCTATATTAAACCTGTAGGAATCAATCCCACAGATTCCAGCAAGCTTCTGCCTGTGTTTCCACTTTTGCCTTCATCCTATCCTGCTGCTTTGCTCCAACACAAAGAGCCCTCTTGAACATTTTCTTTGCCAGGTTGGCTGGACTACAAAGAATGTTACCCAGCATTCCGTCGCCAGGCAGCATTGTTTGGTGCTATGGTCTAGTGTTTACTTAGAACAAAGGTGGGGACGTAAAAGGTCACTGACCATGGGAAAAAGGTGTTTGGAGGCTACGTAAGTAAAAAACAGATAACTATAGAATTAAGGCTCAGCCACTTTGCATGTAAAAAATTGTTAACAGGAAAACAAGTTAGAAGAAAACAGATAAAAATGATTAAGTCTTGGGGCACCTGGCTGGCTCAGTTGGTAGAGCCTGCAACTCTTGGTCCCCGGGTCATGAGTTCCAGCCCCGTGTTGGGTGTGGAGCCTACTAGGGAAAAAAACTGATTAAGTCTCACATTGTGGCTCTATTTAAAGGAGAGATTAGGAGACAAGTGGAAGAAAGAAAGAAAATAGTTGAAAATTTTTAAAAAAGAGGTGATGCATGGAGTAAAAACCAAAGACTTAAGGAGAGCAACTGAATATATATACACACACACACATAAATGCATATACATATAGAGGTATACACATGCATATATATAAACATATGTATACAATTGAATAATGTGGTATTAATATTTTTTCTATTATGTGCTGCTTCTAAGAAACATTCAAGGCATGAGGATCCAGACATACTGAAAGGATTGGAGGCTTTAATATCGAAAAAAAATTCGGTAGAATTATTGACTGTGTTGGTCTCTACGGTGTATAAGAAATTGCTGGAAACTAAAAGGCTTAAAGAATTTCAAGATTTCTTTGGGTCGGGAGTCCAGGAAGAGCTGGAGGGGTCCACTAAGGCTGCATTCAAGATGTTGGTCAGGGCTGCCATCTGGAGGCTTGACTGGGGAAGGACCTGCTTCCAAGCTGCTTAAGTGGTCGGCAGAATATATTTCCTTGTGACTGTTGGGTTCATGGCAGCTTCCTTCTTCAAGAGCCAGCAAAACAGAGAGACAGATAGACAGACACAGACAGACTAGAACGAGTCTGCTAGGAACATGGAATCATATAATGGAACAAAACCACAGGACTGACATCACATGTGAGGGTTAATTTTCTGTATCAACCTGACCAGGCTAAGGGACATCCAGATAGCTGATAAACCATTATTTCTGGGGGTGTCTGGGAAGGTGTCTCCAGAAGACATCAGCATGTGTATCAGTGGACTGATCGAAGAAGATCATCCTTACCAGAGCAGGTGGGTATCATCCCGTCAGTTGAGATTAGAACAAAAGATGGAGGAAGGATGAATTTGCTCTCTCTGCTCGAGCTGAGACATCCATCATCTCCTGCCCTTGGACACCAGCATCGCCGGTTCTTGGGCCTTCAGACTCAGACAGGAACTCGCACCATTGTCCCCCCCGAAACTGTCAGGCTTTCAGACTCGGACTGAATGCCACTACTGGCTTTCCTGGATCTCCAGTCTGCAGATGGCAGATTGTGGGAGTTTGGACCTTCACCACTGCATGAGCCAATTCCTATAAAAAAAAAGTCTCTCTCTCTCTCTCTTTCTGTCTCTCTCTCTATATATACACGGTTCTGTTGTTTCTGTTCCCTGGAGAACCCTGACTAATATAAGTACACATATTCGATTGTATATATTCCATACCTATATTCAAATATATACTCAATTGACTGTGATAGTCAATATTATATACATACTATATATTCACATATGTACCTGCATATGGTTGTGTATATATAGATATGTGGGGGTTGGGGGAGGTGTCAGAGTGGCCACACATATTCCTCCGGCCCACTTGCTTTCTCTGTGTCTCCCCTCTCCAGGTCTTTCAGCTCTCTACAGACTTATAGGCTCCTTTTGGCCCAGTTCCTGAGCCAGTAGTGAAAGGGCAGACAGGACACCCACAACCTCTGTGCTGTGAGCTAGTGGAGCTTGGAAGTGAATCTCAGGGCTCAGACATGGGCTCCAGTTGCGTAACTTCATCTGCTTGGCAACCCTAGAGGCTCAGCAAGTCTGACACCCCAGGAAAGGCTGGGAGGGGGGGAGGCACAAGTTCTGGGTCTCTGTGGCACACCTGAGTTGAGGTTCTCTTCTCCACCCAGTTATTGTGAGACTATTATTTGACCAAGGCCAGAGTATGTTCCTCTGGGTGGTGTGGTGTGGGTTTTCTCCTACAAGAACCACACTAGGTAGAGTTAATCATGTAGGAGGAAAAGTGGACTCAGAGGCAGGTCTTAAATTGGAGTGAGGGAAAGTGCCCTCCTCTCTGGGGCCTGGAGTGGTTTGGGCTTGAACTCTGAGACCTGGAGCAGGCTGGAGTTCTTTTTGTAAGGACCTGCACAGGCACCTGGGGGGATGGCTCAGCACTTGGGCTGTGTTGGTAAATTTCTGTCTGAATTCTGCTTCCCATACATTATTTCCGAACTTCCAACAAACTATGATTAGGGCAAAGGCAGGTGTCTGCCCTGTGGTGGACAATTAAGAGAAAGGACCTATTCCAAGGTGGGGACAAGACTGACAAGGGAAAGCAAGGTGTTCTCCCTTGGGGACCAAGTGGCCCAAGATTATCGATAACAGCAGAGGGGAGATGGCCCACATGGTAAGCTTTCTCTGGGGAAGCACAGGGAGCAGAAGCAGTTCAGAATGTCAAGAGGAGGATGCTGGGGGGATAAGAATTGAGGGCACTCCACTTACTCACTGGTGAACATTTTGGAAGGGATGATATAAATAATACAATGTATAATGTCAACACAGTTGGGTTACCATGATAACATCAACCACTGTTTATTGTGTCCACAACGATTTCCATAAACTATACCCCTTCATCATCCAACGACCCTAGAAATTTAGTATCTTTATTGCTGTGTTGCTGATAAGGAAGGCTTCACCAAAGCCCAGGGACAGCAAAGGGCCCTGGAGACTTTGAACCTGGTCTGCAGTTCTAAAGCCAGTGCACTTTCCCACCTCACCCTACTCCCTCTTCACTTGGCCATTTGGGAAGTCTTGTGAGGACAGGGACAGTATTGCATTAGGTAAATACAAAGTTGCAAAGTGTATGAGCTGGGCTCAAGCCCCATTCTCTATCTCGTGGCTTTTAAAGAAGTTGCTGACGGTCACGATGGTCAGTGATGGTCAATCACTTATGATTCTTTTGTTCTGGGGTAACCGTAGGGTAAGTGGAAATAAAGCCTCTGGCTGTTTGTCTGGTGCTTAGGACAGAATTTAAGTTGAAGAATGGATTTGGCTTCAAGTCCACGTTCCCCTATCTGGTCCAAAATCATTTCCTCTCTTAATTCCATTTATAGACACTTGGCCTCAGCATAACCTGAGCAAGCAGTGTGTTCTGCTCTATTTTATCCCTTTGCTTGCTGCCTTCCAGATCGTTATCACAGCCCTGCCACAGTCTCTGCTCCAAGTAAAGATCAGTGACTAAAGGAAATTAATATGCCACGGAGGCCTCCTTCGACAACAGAGAATGTATTCTGGTCACCAAGCAGCACAAGGAGGCCTGTAATTCAGATACACGATATCTCGACCGTCTTTAAAGGTGGACCTTGAAGAGCTTTTTTCTTCGAGAAGATACCGTAACACAAAAAGATAGGTTTTAAAGTATACAACTAAGGTTCAATATAGACCATTCTTTTCCTTGGTTTTACATTTATTTCTGAGCCATTTGTGTCATTTTGATTTGCAATGATTTCATGAGATTCTAGCAGAAGGATACATTTACAGCACTTACGGCAGCAGCAAGGGTAAGGGGATTTAACAGCAATAAATTGGGACAATATTTTACATGGATTAAGCAGCTTTAGAACAAGAAGAAAAGCACTCCAATAGCCTGTATTGTAGCCCTATTCTCTGCACACGATTCAGGGTATAATCTGGCCATTTGTCCGTGTGCAGTGGGTTTTCTGAGGTTTAAGTTCATATAGTATTTGTGTGGCTATCACCTCTCATAGGTCTCGACTGCTTATGTAATGATCCTCTCACACTTAAATGAAAAAAAAGAATCAAATCAAATTAAAATCAGCCAGGCCCTCAATATGAGAACACGTCTTCCCTCTTCATCTGGTTGCTCATGGGAGTGAGCCCACGCTCAGGAGAGGTGATGGGGTTGTGGACTAACATAAAAAATGGACTTTTTGCCACAGGAACAAACTTAAAAATAGTCTGCTAAACTGGCGTATAGGAATTTTCCTCCCGAAATTATATTCCCATGGTGAAGGTCTCCCCGGTTACAGTTTTTATCGGTTGGCTTGTTTTTATCCTCCCTGTCCTAGGAAGAACTTCGGACAGCAGGACGCTGGGGTCAGCCTGATAGGCCATCCCATGTATTATTAATAAAAATCTTTCCAGTGCCCACTCTGATGGTTAGAGGATGGGGACGGGGCACGCATTTTGGAGTTTTCTTAGCATACCATTAAGACATCAGCAAAACCTCATTCTGACCCTAGCTGTCGCATCTAATATTTTAACCCATGACATATGGATCTTGAAATATACATGCTACTGTTTTTATTACTTCGGTGGCCAGGAGGTTTTTGACATTTGCAAGTAATGCAAAGCAAGATGAAAAAGCCTGGTAGTCACCTGAAAATGGATAAATATTGACGGAGGCATTCTAGGTAATTTTGTCCCTTGGGTTGACTCACCCCGGGAGCCTGAGTAAGCCTAGAAATAAAGGAACCTTATTTACCCAATTAACCAAGGCCAGAAAGTGGTGACTTATATTGCATGTACTTTTGAGATAAAAGTAGCAGCTTCTGGGATGCCTGGATGGCTCAGTTGGTTAAGCATCTGACTCTTTTTTTTTTTTTTAAAGATTTTATTTATTTATTTGACAGAGAGAGATCACAAGTAGACAGAGAGGCAGGCAGAGAGAGAGAGAGAGAGAGGGAAGCAGACTCCCTGCCGAGCAGCGAGCCCGATGCGGGACTCGATCCCAGGACCCTGAGATCATGACCTGAGCCGAAGGCAGCGGCTTAACCCACTGAGCCACCCAGGCGCCCCAGCATCTGACTCTTGATGTCAGGGTCGTGAGTTAAAGCCCTGCATTGGGCTCCACCCTGGCCATAGAGCCTACTTTAAAAAAAAAAAAAAAAAAAAGGCAGCTCCCATTGATTCATTACATACTGCATACCAGGCACAGTAATAGGCAGTGTCTGCCCATACATTTGCCCTTTATGGTGATCTCCAACTTAGCGAAGCTGAGGGCCCCGTTCAAGCTGGTTCAGCAATGTCAGGCTTCAAAACCAGGTCAGCATGGCTCCAGAACTTTCCTTTCACCAGACAATTCCACTTCCCATCTGATGTTACCGGTAACTCACAGCTGGCATTGCAAAGTCCCTGTAGCTTTGTCACCCTCACACCCACCCATAGCTGATTAGACCTCCACTTGGGGATACATCTGGAGGAACTGCAACCTTCTACACTCCCCTAGTTTCCACTGGAATTGTCAAATAGTTCAAGCTTCCTTAGATGAAGTGACGGGATCACAGGTCTTATGGTGCAGGACGTAGTTGATAAATACTTCCCTCGTAGTTCTCACACATGAACAGAATTAGCAGGATTAAGATCGAAAGAGTTGGCACTTGGAATATTTGGTAGAGAAGAGATTTCACAAAAAGGACCAGAACAAAAGCAACAAAAGCTTCTGCCTTATGCTACAGCCCACCCCTTTGGCTAACCAATATTTCTGTACACCTGCAGTACACATTCATCCCATCTCCATGAAGGTGACCCCCAAAAAGGAGGCGGTGATGGTATGGGCTCTGGATTGGTTGTTTAGTATATCCAAGCCACATTCCACAAGATGTTTACTGTCCCTAGGAACTAGCTCACTTTTGGAGGCCCAGTCCCTCTCAGGTCAGCGAGGCCCCGGATGTCAGAATATCAAGAATACAGAAAATAAAAGAACATAGTCCATACATATTCCAATGGATATAGTTATTTCCAAATTTTGAGTTTTAAAGGGGACATGAAAACTTTATGTATAAAAAAAGAATGATTTCTATTGCACTATTTAAAGGAAGTAGAAGAGATTATTTTGTTTTATCCAAAATTATCTGTTCGTTTTTCCTTAAATCCTTTCATATAGATAGCCATATGTTCTGCCTATGCTTGAACCTTTGGCAAACCAAAGAAAATCAAACATACAATGGCTTCACCAAAAGTCATCTTCTGTCTTTTTAGATCAGCTATCACAAAAGTAGGAGTCAAAAGCCCGAAGGGCAGCTCCACGGTGATACCTTTCTTCTCAGATGTCCTTAAAATGTGACTTCCGGCCTCATGCTCACTGCTCCATGGTCACGCGAGGCTGGCTCATCTCCTACATAGCGTTTGCGTTCCAGCCCAAAAGAAAGGAAGAGGTATCTGTGTTGCGAGTCTTTCTCCATTTAGATTAACAGATTAACTTCATAAAACCTAGATTTTTGTATTTTTAGAAAAACAGCTACCACATAGATAAGATCCTTATGAATATGAGGGGCACAGATTGGATTTGTCCTGCAAAAATAGCATTTTACATGTGATTCTAATGGCTGAGAAAATATCAGTGATATAGCAGAGAAATGATTCCCCCTTTCCCCAGGCCAATTTCGTCTCCTTCTTTCCTAGTGTTGGTCTCAGCTACTTTAAGATGCAGAGCCAAATTATTTAATAATAACAACGATAATTATAACAATGATAGAAACTAGCCTATGCCGATCACACATGATGGGTCGGGCAACGTTCTAACCACTTTCGTGTATTAACTCATTTATTCCTTACAGCAGTCTCAAGACAGAGGGATACTATTTTTAATTTTGTTATGTCATCCTCAAGTCTTGGTAAATTGAACTGGGCTCAGAACCCCCTTTGTCAAAGATTTGTTTTGGGAGAAGGAGATGAAGTGATGTTAGCTATAGAAACTGAGGAGGTTTGGAGAGAGGTAAGGACCGGTAGAATAATTACAGTTGATGGGGAAGACACACACCTGTGCTTCCCAGCTCCCCTCCCTCCCTCGGGCCCCTAGTTTGTTACTTCTAGTCTACATAATTAATTATAAATATCACTAACATTTGTGATGCCTGAACTCAAAGCTATAAAAACCTGAGTGTGGGAGTCGATAGCTTGCTTAAGTAGTAAGATGGAGAGTCGCTGTGAAATGTGTGGCAAGATGGCAGAAAGCCTCTGCTCTCCTCTTCCAGGGGATTTCTTGTGAAAAGTGGACTTAGACTTAGGAAGAGAAATTATTTATTAGAAAACGTTTGAATGTAGTGATGAGAAGGGGCACCGGCACCCCCATGTTTATAGCAGCAATGTCCACAATAGCCAAACTATGGAAAGAGCCTAGATGTCCATCAGCAGATGAATGGATAAAGAAGATGTGGTGTATATATACAATGGAATACTATGCAGCCATCAAAAATTAAATCTTGCCATTTGCCATGATGTGGATGAAACTAGAGGATATTATGCTAAGTAAAATAAGTCAACCAGAGAAAGACAATTATCATATGATCTCAATGATATGAGGAATTTGAGAAACGAGACAGAGGATCATAGGGGAAGGGAGGGAAAAATGAAACCAGAGAGGGAGACAAACCGTAAGAGACTCTTAACCTCAGGAAACAAACTGAGGGTTGCTGGAGTGGAGGAGGGTAGGAGGAATGGGGTGGCTGGGTAATGGACACTGGGGAGGGTATGTGCCATGGTGAGTGCTGTGAATTGTGTACTGATGAATCACAGACCTGTACCCTTGAAATAAATAATATGTTATATGTTAATAAAAGAAATCTGGAAAATATCCTGGCAGGGATTTCCAGGTCACATTTGACGCAAGAAGAATGAGAAAAGAGAGTCTTAAAATGACAACAGATGCACAAAATTCTATCAGTAATTCTACCTATGTAATATGCATATATATAATATGATATGTATTGACAAAATGGAGGGGAGGGATAAAATATCATATTATATGTGATTAAAAAATAGCCATCATCAATAATCCTCCTATAAGGTAGCTGGAGAAAATGAAAAACTAATTAGCATAAAATGTAACTGATTCAATAGCTGGTCATAAGACCCAGGTTGATATTCATAGGTTCTTTCTTCCACATCCGTAGCACATTTCCCTAACCCTCTATCAGCATACCAGACGTTAGAGTTAGAGTTTCTTATGTGCTGGGATGACTCACACCTTTACTCCTGTAGGGTTGGAGTCCTTGGTGGTCCTGTCTTTACTTGGTTGCTTCAGCTTTCCACTGAGCGGGACTAGGAGACAATGAAACACTAAGGGGCATCCCAGCAAACCTCCTGGGTTCTAGATAGTCTTCCCCACCCATTTTATATAGCAACAATCCAATCTCCCTTTAGGAATCAATATTGACAATTCTAGAAAATACAGTTCTCCCTTCTGTATCTGTTATTTTGGTGACCCACTGAGCCCCAAATGGTCAGGGAACAATTTCAGCATCCAGTTTAATGGAAACATTACTCTGTTCCCTGGAGGAAGGATTTTTCCATTGGGTATCAGGAGACTCCTGAGCAAACCCACTGAGCCCAAGATTGTAGGGATGGGAAATCAAAAGAATTAATCACCAGCACAGCTATGCTACAAGAAATATTAAAAGAAGTACATCAAGGAGAAGGAAAATGGTACCAGATGGGAATATGGATCTACACAAAGGGATGTAGAAAACCAGAAATGGCAGGTAAATGCATCAATAGGAAACAATTTTTCTTATGTTCAATCTCTTAGAAAGATCATTGTTTAAAGAAAAAGTAATAATGATGCACAAAATGCTTGACAACAGTAGTACAAAGGCCAAGAGGAAGGAAATGGGAGGGATGACTATCAGGTTCTTCTGCTATACACGAAGGTATAATATTGCTTAATATCAACTACGATAATTTAAAGATGTAAAATATCAACCCTACAGTAACCACTAAAACACACACACAGATACACACACATAGACATGTACAGTATAGCAGTTAACTAGTGAAGAAAATAGAATAATAAAAAGCAGAGCAGTAAATCTGAAAGAAAACAGAAATGAAGAATAAGCCCAATTCTTATGGGCTTCAAATGACAAGCCCAATAGAAATATGATAGATCAAAGCCTATCCATATCAATAACCCCTCTTAGTCTGTTTGGACCGCTATAACAAAATGCCATGAACAACAGAAATTTCATTCTCATACTTCTGGGGACTGGGAGTCTAAGACCAAACCACCAGCATTTGGGTGAAACTCTTCTTCCTGGTCCATAACAGGGGACTTCTAACTGTGTTCTCATATGGTGGGAGGGGGCCAGAGAGCTCTCTCAGGCAGAATTAAGGAAATATTCAGGGTGCCTGGTTGGTTCAGTCAGTTAAGCATCTGACTCTCAATTTCTGCTCAGGTCCTGATCTTAGGGTTGTGAGATCAAGCCGAATGTCGGGCTCCGAACTGGGTGTTGAGTCTGCTTGGGATTCTCTCTCTCCCTCCCCTGCTAGTTCTCTCTTTCTGTCTCATAATTAATTAATTAATTAATTAATTAATTAAATCTTCTTAAGAAAGAATTAGGAGGAGGTACCTGGATGACTCAGTCAGTTAAGTGTCCGCTTTCTGCTTGGGTCATGATCTCAGAGTTCTGGGATCAAGGCCCACATTGGGCTCCCTGCTCGGTGGGGAGCCTGCTTCTCCCTCCCACTCCTCCTGCCTGTGCTCTCTCTCTCTCTTTCTGTCAAATAAAGAAATGGAATCTTTAAAAAGAATAATAAATTTAATTTGTTAAATTTAAAAAGAATTAGGAAATACCAGAATAGACTCTAAACAGGTGAATTTTATAGTATATTAATTTTATTTCAATGAAACTGTTTCTAAAGTATAAATAATTCCTGAAATATTTATGAATAAATAATATGCTATCAGGAATCTGTCACAAGATAATTCAGAAGCAGTGAGAAGAAGGAGTGGGTCAAGGTGAGATAAGGTTAGACATAAACTAATAATTGTTCTTGAAGCTAAATGATAAGGCCATGACTTCCTCAACTTTCATTTATGTTTGAAATTTCTCGTAATAAAAAGTTAAAAAATATATATATTTAAGAAGTCTCAAGGCGTACACAAAAACCTGCACACAAATGTTCACAATTCCCCAAAAATGGAGACAATCCGAACATCCATCAACTGATGGAACAGGAAAATAAAACGTGGCAGAGTCATGTAATAGAACAGTATTCAACCAGAAAGAGAAATGGAATTTTAATAAATCCCACCAACATGGATGGCTCTTGACGATATTATGCCAAGTGAAAGAAGCCAGACTCAAGGGAAAAGGCAAATCCATGGAGACAAAAAGTAGACCAGCAGTTCCCAGGGTCTGGAGCAAGAGGAAATGGGGAGTCACTGACTATGCAAACAGGGTTTCCTTCAGGATGATGTAAATGTCCCAGAACCAGGTAGTGGTTCACATGCTAAAAACCATTGAATTGCACACTTTAGAAGGGAAAACTTTATGGCATGAGAATGACATCTTGATAAGCAGTTATTAATAGGAAAGGATTACAGCAGAAAAGTAAGTCTGACTAGATCTTTTAAGAGGCTTGACATGAATATGGATCGGATAGTGATCAAAAAAGAAACAACAAAAACAAAAACAAAAGCATGGGAAGTAGACTATAAATACAGAAGAAATAGTCCAATTCTGGACCCAGCAGGATAATGCTTGATACAGGGTTTTTGCCTGCTTCTCCTTCAGATTTGCCGTGGGATGTAATCTCTACTCCATACTCAGCACATTAGTAATCCAGCCTCTACACTCCCTAAATTGCTACTTGACTGTTGGAAGCTTAAATGTGGTTTTTCATTCACTCATTAAATATTTGAGGATCGAGTTCAGGAGTTCCTAAACTATGCTGAGGAACTCTGCTTCCTCTGATAAATTCTGGGGGGCTCCCTGGAGGAGTAGGGTAGGGACAGTGGTCGCTGCAGCAGCAAAGAGGCAGGACTTCCTGAATGAGGCAGGAGTAGGATGTGGATGACTAAACAACCCCAGGAAGCCTTCCACATGTCTACCATCCAGAAGGAGAAAGTCTAGAATCGCTTGAGATTGCAGGAGGCATACGTTGGTTACAAAGGGAGCTGATACTAAGTCAAGGTCAGGAACGGTGTAACTGCATTAACACGTTCAGAGCATACTGAGGAAGTGGACACAGGGCATGTTGAGGCGATTACAATTCCTCCCTTTGACACAAATGTAAACTCTTGGTCTGTCTCAGGTATGGTGTTAAGGGTTGGAAATATGTTAATCCTTTTCATCCTCCCCATGACCCTGTAAGGGAAATATTATTACATTTTCACAGAGGAGGCAAATGAAGTTTAAAGGGGGGGATGAAGCATTTGTTCAAAGGCATATAGGAGTAGAGCCATGATCTGAATCCAGGGTCAAACACCTGAAATTTCATTCTTGCCCCCTTCATTCCGTGACCTCAGGGCAAAGTGAAGACCAGAGGTTGTTAAATATAGAAATATCTGTTCTAAAAATGTGACATTCATATGGGAAGGGAAAGTTGAAGTGAGAGTCAACAAGGCAAAATGAGTTATGAAAAAGGGAAGTTGAACGTGAATATATAATAGGCTTAAGTTCACTGTGACCTAGGTGAGAAAGGAAATTTACCAAGAAATTTGACTTCCATCACAAAACAAGCCCAAGCCGCCATCGGATGTAGTAAAGGCAAAGAATCACTGTAATGAGCCAAGTAAACAGTACACTGCATGAGAATACAGACTTTTATGAATCATTGGTGGGCATGAGAAGATAAGGGCTCCTGTTGCCGGGCAAATCAGAAGTTAGGAAAGAGAATATGCTAAGCATTGCTTGCAGGCATGTCCATTTCCCACTGCACTGAAAACTCATTGGGTTGACCTAATAATTTTGGAATATAATGGTGCAAACTTTTTTTTTAAGATTTAGTTTCACTTTTATTGAGCCAAGGTGATCTAGAGCCATAAGGCATTTTTTTTTAGCATGGATCACTAAAAATTTCTTAGAAGGAAAAAGCAGGGGTGCCTGAGTGTCTCAGTGGGTTGAGCCACTGCCTTTGGCTCAGGTCATGATCCCGGAGTCATGGGATCGAGTCCTGCATCCGGCTTCCAGCTCTGCAGGAAGTCTGGTTCTCCCTCTGATCTTCTCCCCCTCATGCGCTCTCTCTCTCTCTCTCGCTCTCTCTCTCTAAAAAAAAGAAAGAAAAGAAAAAGAAGGAAAAAGCAGATTTCCATTGGCCACAGGCTGGCATTATGAGGACCAGGAGTAAAGGACAGACCTGCCTGATCTGCGGGGAGTTGTGTATGTCTTGCTGGGATCACTATTAACTTCCATGCTGAAACTTACCAGCACCCAGATAGGTTGAAGTCAAGTATGTTCAGTTGATAACACAACCAAGGAAAAGCCACCTCCCTACAGACACACAGGCACTCCCATTATCCTGGAGATGGGCAGGCAACACTTGTCCTGTCTTACAGTGAAAGGGATAATTGCCAAGATCCTCGAAATGAAGGTGTCAGGATGCAGAGATACTTGAAGGAAGGTTGTCATCATCTTTTTGTAAAAAAAAGATTTTATTTATGTATTTATTTGAGAGGGGGGGGAGAGGAGCATAGAAGGAGGGAGAGAGACGGGGGAATGAATCCAAGCAGACTGGGCTGAGTGCAGAGCCTGATATGGGACTTGATCTCTCGACCCTGAGATCAGGACTGGAGTGGAAACCAAGAGTCTGACGCTTAACGGACTGCACCACCCAGCACCCCCAGGATGTCATCATCTTAACCAAATAGAAAAGGCAAGAAAGTCAGGGATAGACATCAAAACCCACACAACTGCATCCTTGAACATAACCTGTAACCAATGGCACAATATCGAATGTTTCCTGTGTAATGTTTCTCTAGCATTGTCTTGGCTGGAATTTAGCATGTGTATCTCTTTTCACACATTTCTTATTATTTGGCAAACTTTGGAGTCTCCAACAAGAGCAAGTCTTAAAGTGCCAGGGACTATTTCAAGAGCGTCAGAGACATCCATACACTCAATCCTCTGGAAACAGTTCTATGTGATAAGTGCTATTGTTACCACCCTGTGTTACTGATAAAGAACCAGAAGCACAGAGAAAAAGCTTGCCCACAGAGAAATAACACAGCCAGTGAATGAAAGCTGTGCATTTGAGTCAACATCCCATGCCCTTAATGTCTTAAGTTTTAAGGCAATCCCCCAGCACACCCTTATGAGGCTTTGAAACTGGTCAGTGTGGCCAAAGGAAGAGCCAATAGAAAATTCTCCTAGACAGAAGTGCTGCGAGAGATAGTGGACAGAGGGAGTTCACAGATTGCAATGTCCCTGGTGATGCAGGGAGGGTAAAGAGGTCACCTTTACCAACCACCTATGCCTATCAGTGATTCAAAACACAGCCAGCTCGGAGGCCACGGCTGGAGAGGGCCGGGCAAAAGAGAAACAGAGGACAATGGTGGGAGGAGGAATGTGGCCGTGGGACAGCAGGAATGGATGCAAAGTGAGCTAAGAGCCTGGAAAGGGTTGGAATGCTCATTGTGTTTCGCTGCAATAAAATTTCCTGGCAACAGATTATCTCAGTACCTCTTTTGTCTGTGTTGAAATGTTAGTGAGTGCAATGAGTATGATTTTAAAATGGCGGGGCCACAGCAGCACGAACTGGGAAACGTTGGTTTATCTAAACGTCAATGACAATGAGATTTGCCCAGAGTGAGTTTGTGATCCTTGGCACCTTCACAAAGGTATGGGTGGTCCGGGTATCTTTCTTCTACAGTCTTTATCCACTTGGTAGATACTAATACTGTAAATACTTTGGGGGCACCTGAGTGGTTCAGTTGGTTGAGCGGCTGACTCTTGGTTTTGGCTGGGGTGGTGACCTCAGGGTTCGGGGATCCAGCCCCACATCCCACCCTGAGCCAGGCTCAATGCAGTCTCCCCCCCTGCCCGGACCTCCCCCTCTGCCCCCCCCTTCCTCACTCTCTCTCTCATTCAAATAAATCAATGAAATCTTTAAAAAAATATATTGTAAAAAATATTGCAAGAAGAACTGGGAGTCTGCCAGATGGAAGGGGACAAAGAAGGTCAGTCCTGGGCAGAAGGCAGAGCTGGGCAGAAGTGTGGAAGGCTGAGAGAGCGTAATGAATTCGTGCTCTCATAAGAGGATATTCTCCCTCTCCCAGCTGTTGTCTTTGTTGTTTCCAGCTTAAACCCACATCTGTAATCTTGTGGTTTTGGTTTTCTATGCCATGAGCCTGGGCATCATTTAACTGGATTCTCTGTGTTGGGGTCTCTGACAGGACTGCAGCCAAGGTGGGTCTAATTTAAGGATTGAGATGGAGAAGGATCCACTTCTAGGCTCATAGGTTAAATGTGGAAGGAGCTTGCATCATCTTGCTGGATTGCACTGGTTAGAGATCGATTACTAAACCAGCCCACACTCAAGGAGAGATTACACCAAGACATTTATACTAGAAGGTGGGGATTTGGGGGTGGGAATTCTTAGAGTCTACCTGCCATGGAAAGACAGCTCTGTGTAGGGTCTAAGATGACCTTTGGCTGATCTTATTCCTTATATTCCCCTATTTTCCTTATATTCCCCCCTTGGGGATGGTCAGTAGTACGTCAGTTGTAAGTGGTGGGGAAGGCAGGAGATAGGTAATTTGGGGCCCAATGCCCTGCCTTGTAAAATACGCTCTCACTTGAAAAATCACCACGGAAAATTCTGGCCATATCTACAACATTCTCCTAATTTGCTTTTCTCCCTGCATCTTCTCAGTCATTGCAAGGAATGGGTGCACCCCTCTAGTATCCATGAAACTGAGCCCCTTCCTGGGATGACAACGGCACCAGATCCCTGTCTCTCCTTTCCTGTCCATGGAGAATCTCTCCCTAATCTGATTACTCCTATATTATTAGACTCCATTATCATATTATCCTTTTTAGTATATAGATAGAATTTTTAGTTTCCCTAAATACTTAAAAAAATGTTACCCCTTTAAATGCTATTTAAATGCTTTTTCAATGCCTGTTACTCAATATTGGTGAGATTTATTCACCTCTGGCTCTTTTCAAAGGGCATAGCATTAAGGAGATAACAGGTTTTGACAAGTTATTAAGGAAGGGTTAAGTCTACAGATTCCATTGTAATTCCCGGCACAGAATTTGAGGTGATATATTTATTTTGCAACAAGGGCTTTATCATAGAATCCCCCACCAGGCACCACCACCCAAGGACCTTACTGCGTGAGAGCTGCAGTGACAAAGCATGGCCTGTGAGTTGCCTGAAAGAGATCGAAGGGTATCTTAGGAACAAAGTAGAATTTGTGTGTCTCTCTCTCTCTCTCTCTCTCTCTCTCTGATCACGATAACCAGAAATGGAAAAGAACACTGAACCAAAAATAGTTGCACCATTTACTCTGACAGAATAGGAAACGAGCAGCTTCTGCTTGTGAGTTTCAGGATCTCGAGCAAGCAACACCTCTGTGACTCCTTTTCCTCATCTGTCAAACAGCAAGGATGATAGAGATGCAAATGTATTTCCCTAAACAGAGGCCCAAATTAGTACAATGTTGAGCCCAATTTGTACAGCTCTGAATTCTACCCAAAGAAAGGCCCAAAATAGCCAAGGAGTCCACCAGCCAAGTGACAGGCAGAGATTGCCATGGGTTTTACTAAAATTCCATTGACAGCCGGAATTCTGGAGACACATTTACAATTGTCTGTTAGGTAAAAAAGATACAAGATTATTGTATGCATCATTTAGAATGCAATTCAACAGAACATTCTAACAGAGAAATGAACAATCTTGAAGAATAATCTTTAGATGCTATGTGGGAAGGTAGAAAAATCCCATGCTTTTGAGTCCAAGAATATGGTTCCTAATCTCCACTTGGTTTCTGTATGACTCCCAAACCCACTAAAGCCTAAGTCATTAGTAGTCAAACCTCTCGCCCAGGTACCCTTGCCTGCAAAAGGGAGCAAAGAAGTCACTTACCCAGGATTTGAGGAAGAGCCACCTCTTGTAATCATAACATCTCATTTAAAATATTCTGATTCACTGTAAAAATCTATTTGAACTTTGTGTTCTAATCATTTTTAATGTGTTCTTGGATTTTAAATAAAATGTTCTAAATTAATTATTATCATATAAAATTTACCTTCCAGAAATGGTGCCATGCTTATCCCTTGGCCTTGAGTGACCATTGGCACATCACCATTTATCTCAGCATGGGGCGAGGAGGAACAGATTCCCTGATTTTAGTACTGGCCAAAGTGATTATATATGAGAGAATTGATATCACTATAAACTCATGATTCTCATCTTCATGAGGACATCCAACATGGCCCCACTGGACAATGACAGATCCATCCTGGCCCCATTGTCAAGGTCTGACCCTTCCTCTATAACCATCCTTCTGAGCAAATGATCCTTTCTCACTCAAAAAAAGGGAAGTGAGTCCATCAGACAGGAACTTTCTCATGTTCCCTCCATACAGCTCACCCAGCTACCTGTATCTATCTCAGTCTCTCCTTTCTCCTCCTTGTTATCACGTACAAAGTGTCTGTCCTCTTATTAAAATGGTGTGGACCCGACTTCCTCTTGCCTTCTCAGGGACTATACTCTGGCTTATTATCTCCCTAATCTTCTGCATCTTTGACCTTCCCATCTTGAACACATTCTTCCCACTGGTACTGCAGGGAAGGAAAAACTCTTCCTCTACCCTTCAAAGTCTTCCAGTTGAACTAAGAATTCGATTTACCAGAGACAAGTTAACAGTATAAAAATCATATTTGGGGGGGGAGGGCCTCCTGGGTGGCTCAGTGGGTTAAGCCTCTGCCTTCGGCTCAGGTCATGATCTCAGGGTCCTGGGATCGAGCCCTGCATCGGGCTCTCTGCTCAGTGGGGATCCTGCTTCCCTCTCTCTCTCTGCCTACTTGTGATCTCTGTCTGTCAAATAAATAAAATAAAAATATTTTTTAAAACATCAAATTTTTACTACATATGTATGGAGGCCCGGAAATTGAGACCTAAAGAAATGGCAAAGGCAAGCAGTTGTTGTTATACATTTTAGACAAAGAAGATACATTTGTGAGGAATTGACAGGATAAAGAAAACAAATGTTTAGGAGCTTTAGTATGGGATTCTAAGCAGAATTTGAGTTGAGGTAGTAGATTAGGAAAAAAGCAACGAGGCTTCTTTCTACAGCTTTCTCTGCTTTAAAGTTCCTAACTCGGGTGGTAAGGATATCTTTTTACTTCTTAGTACAGGGAGGGTATCATATGGGAGATTCATTTCCTGTTTTCAAGGGGACAGAGAAGGGTCTGAGTGTCCATTTTCCTTCGTTATGTCTTAAGTAACTTATATTTGAAATAATAAATATGCCAAAGTGACACATTTGGGGGTGGCCTGCCCTTGGCCCCTACAATATCAAATATATTTCATCTAAAAAAAGCAGTCAAAATAAACAACCCCTCTTTGATCCCATCTCCTGTGTCAGCCAACTATTCTTTCTATATCTCCCTTCAGATCCAAAGTTGTTCAGAGCTGTCCCTCATAGAGACCCCATTTCCTCACCTCTCCTTTACTTTTAAAATTACTTTTGGGGTACCTGAGTGGCTCAGTAGGTTAAGCATCTGACTTTGGCTCAGGTCATGATCTCAAGGTCCTGGGATCAAGTCCCCCCACTGGCGGGGGGGTCCCTGCCCAGCGGAGAGTCTGCTTATCCCTCTTCCTCTGTCCCACCCCCAACCCGTGCTTTCTCCCTCTCTCTCTCTCAGCTAAATAATTACCTAAAAAAGAATACTTTTACATTCTTAATTAAAATAATACATGTACATAGTTCTAAAAATGCAAATATTAGCAAGTATATTGAAAACATAATCTTCTGCACTATTCTCTATACTCAAGTATGCTGAGAAAAGGCAAATATTTTCCATTCTTTTTGCTTTTTCTTTGGATACTGAGCTTCATATTTCTAAATAATATTCTTAAACTTTGTCTAACTGGACCCAACACAGAATCTTCTGCACACTGAATGTTTGGCTCAATGTTACATGTGTGAGAGAGACCCATGTAGTTCAACGACTTTCATTCTAGCTGTGATGTGTGACATCCTGTTCAATAAATATACTACAAGTTTATATACCATTTCTTTTGAGAAATGGTATATAAACAGTCATCTGTTTATGGTATAAACAGTCATCTGAACTGTTTCTGGGTTTGTACTCTTACGGACAATGTTACCATGCACATTCTTACACACATCTCTGGGTGTGTGGGCAAGATTTTCTTCACATTCCTAAATATGGAACAGGAGGATCGTGGGATTTGCAAGTTGATTTTTTTTTACATTCTTTATGAAGCAGAGTTCTTAATATTCAATGAACATTAAAGTAGTCAAATGTATAAGTTGTACCTTTTATGATTTGTGCTTTTTTGTGTGTATCATTTGAGAAATTGTTTCTTATTCTAAAATCATGAAAATGTTCTCCCACATTCTCTTCTCAAAGTTTTTAGTTACCTTTTTCACACTGAAGTCCCTCAACCATCTGTGATTTATTTTGGAGTACTATGTGCCCATTTTCTTGTCCAATACTCTGATCTGGCTTCCATTTCCCTCACTTAACTGACAACTGCTCTAGGGAAGGCAACCAATGTCTTCCATATTGCTTAATCCAATTCTCCTCCACAGGTCTTACCTTACTTAGTAATCACTCAGTAACATTTGACCCAGTGGATTTCTCCCTCCTTGAAAGATCCTGTCTTGGTTCCCATGATACCACATTCTCCTCATTTTTCTGGAACATATCAGCTCCCTCATAGTCACTTTTGCATGCATTCATTTCCTTCCTGACGTCTAAATGTTGGCATCCTCCCGGGACCAGTTTCTGGCCCTTCTCTCTTTCTTTCTTTCTTTCTTTTTTTTTTTTTTTTTTTTTTTTTGAGAGAATCTGTATTTCTGTAAGACTCTAGGACAAAAATATGAAGTATTCTTAATGGAAGAAGTAACAATAAGATGGGAAAGCAGAAGGGGTCTTTAGATCCTGCAGCAACACAAATGACAATGTCTTGTCATTTGATAGCCCAAGAGAAGAGAAAGAAAAACGACTTCTAAGAGTGCTCACAGTATTTCTTAAGGAGTCCTAGGAAAAAGATGGAGTGTTATTCATTGGAATTTTCCCCATTGTTCTCTCTCATTAAAACAGTCCTGTTTTGTCTCCCTCTGAGACTGTTTGAATGATAGATTCTGATCTCCTTTGAACTTTGTTCTTTGATAAACGTTGGGCAAAAAACACATGCCACACACAACTGTGGACCTGAGATGTGGGACAGATGATAGTTCTGGAGAGACCTACCTGCTTGTTGCTGAAAAAGGAAGACAACTGTTCAAACTGATCAGGAGGCAAAAAATTTCCATGGTTAGTCATTAGTATTTACTAAGAGGCATCAATGAACTACAAGCTTCTTAGATTCAAGGAATATTTTGAAAGATCTGTTTCCCATTCCCATCAGGCTGACAGGGTCAAAGGACATGGCTCCCGGGATTGATCTCCATCAGGACAGTTCACCAATTTGGTTTCTGGAAAGAAGGCAGTTTTTCTCTGTTTGTCCTTAAGTGATAGGGCTTTTGACTGGGTTAAAAGTAATCATATGACAAATTAGAGAGAATATGGTGGAGTTTCATTTTCTTCACTCTATATTTCCCTCTATGACTTTTTTCTTCCTTCTTGCAAATGTCAAACTATAAATCTAGGCATTTATGATTCAGAGTTCTCTTTGATTTGAACACGTTCATAAAGGGGAGAGTTTTTTTAAATTTAAATTCAATTAATTAACATTTAATGTATTGTTAGTTTCATAGGCCAGTGATTCATCAGTCTTATATAACACCCAGTACTTATTACATCACATGCCCTCCTTAATGTCCATCACCCAGTTACCCCATCCCCCACCCCTCCCCTCTAGCAACCCTCAGTTTGTTTCTTAGGATTAAGAGTCTCTTAGGGTTTGCCTCCCTCTCTGATTTTGTCTTGTTTTATTTTTTCCTCTCTTCCCTTATTATCCTCTGTCTTGTTTCTTAAATTCCACATATCAGTGAGATCATAGGATAATTGTCTTTCTCTGATTGACTTATTTCACTTAGCATAATACCCTCTATTACATCCGTGTCATTGCAAATGGTAAGATTTCATTTTTGATGTCTGCATAATATTCCATTGTGTATATATACCACATCTTCTTTATCCATTCATCTGTTGATGGACATCTAGGTTCTTTCCATGGTTTGGCTATTATGGACATTGCTTCTATAAACACTGGGGTGCGTGTGCCCCTTCAGATCACTACATTTGTATCCTTGGGGTAAATACCCAGTAGTGCAATTGCTGGGTCATAGGGTAGTTCTATTTTTAACTTTTTGAGGAACCTCCATACTGTTTCCCAAAGTGGCTGCACCAGCTTGCATTCCCACCAACAGTGTAGGAGGGCTCCCCTTTCTCTGCATCCTTCCTAACATCTGTCATTTCCTGACTTGTTAATTATAGCCATTCTGACTGGTATGAGGTGGTATCTCATTGTGGTTTTGATTAGTATTTCCCTGATGCCGAGTGATGTTGAGCACTTTTTCATGCATCTGTTGGCCATTTTGTTGTCTTCTTTGGAGAAATATTTGTTCATGTCTTCTGCCCATTTCTTGACTGGATTATTTGTTCTTTGTGTGTTGAGCTTGATAAGTTCTTTATAGATTTTGGCTACTAGCCCTTTATCTGATAAGACATTTGCAAATATGTTCTTCCATTCTGTAGGTTTTCTTTTGGTCTTGTTGACTGTTTCCTTTGCTGTGCAAAATTTTTTATCTTGATGAAATCCCAGTAGTTCATCTTTGTCTTTGTTTCCCTTGCCTTTGTCTCTTTCTATCCTGTTTTTCTTTGCGGTCTCATCTACTCCCAGGGCTTTATGCTAATGATCCCTAAAATTGAATCTCTAGTCTACATCTTCCTCCTGAACTCCAGCCTTATATCCCCATTTGAATGCCTCCCTGATGTTTCAAATTATCATGTCTAAAACTGAACATTTGGTCTTCTGTTCCTTATCCTGCCTTCCCCAATTCAATAAATGTCACCTGTCATATATTCTTTCATATGCCCATGCTCTGGGGGGTCATTCTCAATCCCTCCTTCTCCTTTAACCCTAACAGTTAAGACAACAGCAGCTTTTGCCAAATCTCACTCAGAATACATCTGGAATCTATTTAGTTCTCTCCATCATCACTATTAAGCATCCATTGTTTGTCATCTCATGACTATAATGGCTCCCTAATAATTACCTACTCTCTCATTCGTTTAGTTTTTTCCAAATGGAAGGTAGACTGGTCTTACAAAATTTAATTGGATCCATGTCAATCCTCTATACAAAACCCTTCAACACTTATTGCCTTTAGGATGAAATCCCAGACCCTGGACATGGCCTACAGGGTACTTGGCATGAAATGGTCCCAGCCTATTTCTTAGAGTATACCTTAGAGTCAGCCTGGAATACTCTTTTCCAGGCTTTTTGTTTGCTTCTTCCCTTGAGCCTCAAGTTAAATGTCAATTTTGGACATCTCTTCCCATTGTATGATCTCCCACTAACTTATACTTTCCTTTATATCATCTAAATACAGTTTGTGATTAGAGGTTTATTTGAGCATCAACCCATTATCTATGTCCCCAATAGATCCTGAGTTCCTGGGAGCAGGGACCATTTATGTATTATTGTTGTTGGTGTTAATTATTCTCCCCAGGACAGCCCAGGCTAATCCAATGCTTTTCCCATAGTAGGAACCAAATAAGTCCATGTTAAATGCTGAGGAACATGGAGGAGATCATCATCCTCCTAGAAATAGGATTAGAAACCAGAGATCCTGAGTCACATCTACAGGGAACCTCACTGAGAAGGCTGCATAGTCTTGTGGGGTTCCCAGTAGATGTGACTCAGGACCTCTGGGCTCTGATCCTGTTTCTAGGAGGATGATGGGGGAGTCATGCCTCATGTCTCTGGGACTCATTTTCATTTTCTGGAAGCTTCCCTGCTTTTGTCCATTACAACACCCCTCCCCACCCCATGACTCCCATCAGAATCCCTTTTAAGGCTATAATTTCCTTCTAAGGGGAAAGGTAACAGAGGGGAATAAAAGCTTTCCCCACAAAGCCTGCCCAACTATACAGGCTGTAAAGGTAGATTATTGTTATTCTTACTTTAAAGCAAAAATGTAGGGGCACCTGGGTGGCTCAGTGGGTTAAAGCCTCTGCCTACGGCTCAGGTCATGATTCCAGGGTCCTGGGATCAAGCCCCACATTGGGCTCTCTGCTCAGCGGGGAGCCTGCTTTCTCCTCTCTCTCTGTCTGTCAAATAAATAAATAAAATCTTAAAAATAAATAAATAAATAAATAAAGCAAAAATGTAATTAGTATATCAGTACTTAATTGTATCAAAGACCACGAGTAACACATAATCCATTCACCTAAGATTATTCTTATAGTTGATCTGAAGACAGTAAAGGCAAGCTTATTACTATCCCAGCAAGGCTGTGGTGTTATTGCCCCCTGGTGGTGATGTTAATTACACCGCCCTGTATGTTGAAGACGCTATTGTCTAAGAGGGGTCCACAGATTCTCCTCAAGATTGCGGCATTGACTTCTCTCCAAGTTACACTAGAGACAAAAGCATGAGAGTATGTTCTTGATAAAAAATTCTGTGACTCCATCTGCATTTCTTCCTTACGGGTTACCAATCTACCCGTTTGGCTCCCCTTTGCCTAGAAGACATTTTGTCCCCTCTTAGGGAGACCGCTGCCAGAGCCATGAAGCCATTTGGTCTCCAAGAACAACTGGCTGGGACCCCCATTTTAGAGAACATCTGTGCAATATTCAGTCTGATAGGAGCTAGCATTTCTATGGGACTCAGAGTCTCAGGAACAAAAATTTTTCAAATGTTTAAAATATTAGCTCTGCCAATCATCAGATATGAAGTTACACGTATTAATTGCATTTACTAATTACATGCTAAGGCAGTGTCACCTGTGGAGTTTTCATGTCTTTATGCATTTTCACTCTTCAAATTAGAAACTTACTCATGAAACACAATTCAATGGCTCACAACCATACAGCCTTGTTCTAACCTTTAAGACAAAGTAGGGGAGAGGTACTTATGGGGAACAATGTTTCTACCTAGAAAATGCTTTGGCAGAGTTGGAATGTGTATGTGTGTGTGTGTGTGTGTGTGTGTGTGTGTTTACACACTGGTCTTTGTTATATGTTCTTTCCAACAGAGAGAGCATTTCCCAAAAGCTGAAGATGGCTGCATTCATCTTTAATGGAAACAATTCAATAAGAAATGACAAGCTGTTCAAAAACCAGAACTAGTAGTGGAAACACAGATTTTCCTGATATCTGCCTTCCCATTTTTTTCTCCACGGCACTAGATTTAGAATCAGACAGTTCTGGGTCTGAATCTTGACTCCAAATCTCGACTCCTCCCTTACTCGTCGTGTTACTTTTGGCAAGTTACTTGATTTCTAAACTTTAGGATCTCCTCTTTAGCTATGGGATGGGTAAAATAATACCTACCTCATATGCTTGTTGTGAAGATCTGATGTGATATTATATGTAAGATACTGTGCCAAATATCGGGCTTAAGTATCCATGAAATGGTAGCTTTTATTGTTACTACAATTATTCTTAAGGTTATTCAAAACCTTCTGAATGGTCTCGAGGAAGAAAAATAATATAAAGCCGATCAAAGCTAATTGTTTGCCTCCAGAACAATATTCAGTCACTTACAAGAGATTATGAGTAACAGATAATATCCTTTCCTATACTTATTCCTTTCTCTTTTGGTGGTGCAACAGAAGTCTAAGATGGCCCCTAAAATCCCAGGACCCTGACAGATAATCCTCATAAATCCCTTCTCCTTGATTGTGGTGGGCCCTATGATTATCATGGGGTGTCACAATCATGACTGGGTTACATAATATGGCAAAGGTGAAGGCATTTACAGATATAATGAAGGTTCCACAGCAGCTGATTTTGCGAAGGGAGATTATCCTGGGTGGGCGTGGCCAAATCAGGTGAGCCCTTTAAAGGAGGGTCTGCAGGTCAGAGACAGAAGCAGCAGCAGAGTCTCTCCTGAAATGGGTTCCATAGCTGCCAAGAAATGAATCCTGCAATAACCACATGAGGTTGGAAGAGGATCCTGGTCCCGGGTGAGACCCAGCTAATACCTTGTTTGCACTTGTGGGATCCTTAACAGAAGACCTAGCTAAGCCATTCATGGACTCTTGATCCATGGAGACTATGAGATAATAAATGTATATTATTTAAAACTGCTAAATTTGTAGAGATTTGTTACAGAGCTATGGAAAACTAATACACTTCCCAATTACTATCCCTAGTAATTACTATTACTAATTACTAACCCAAAATATTATCATGATACTCTCTGGTATTTTAATTTCCCAAAGAACCGGGAAAAGGAATCATGTCAAGACTCTTTCTTTCTCTCTGTTGGTTGCTTCTTCGACTCAGAGATTACTTAGAAGGTCATTTGGCTTCCAAATATCTGGGGGTTTATCCAGAGAGCATGTTATTGTTTTTTCCTATATGTTTCCAGTATATTTCCATTTCTCCCCTCCTGGCCTTTGTGCTAGTTGCTGTCATACATTTAACTTTCACACACATTATAAACCCCACATTGCATTGTTATTATTTTTGTTTAACAATCAATGCTCTCCTAAAGAAAATTTAAGTAGTAATAAAATCTCATCTACTCATGCATATAGTTACCATTTTCAGTTCTTTTCATTGTTTTGTGTAGATCCATATTTCCACTGGGTATCATTTTCCTTCTTCCTGCAGGACTTTCTGTAACATTTCTATATAAGGGTCTGCTGGTGATGAATTATGTCACCTTTTATATATCTGAAAAGTCTTTGCTTTTTTCTTTGTTTTTGGTAGATATTTTTGCAGGGTATAAAATGATAGGTCACCACTTTGCCTGCAGTATTTTCAGATACTTTAACAGTACTTTAAATGTGCTTTAAAAGTTCCTCTGCACCTAGTAGGTTTTCTTTCTCCATTTGCTATTAAGATTTTCTCTTTATCACTAGTTTGTTTTTTAAAGATTTTATTTTTTAAGTGATCTCCACACCCAACATGGGGCTCAAACCCACAACACTGAGATCAAGAGGCAAATTCTCCACCCACTGAGCCAGCTAGGTGCCCCCTCTTGATCACTAGTTTGGATCAATGGATGATAGCGTACTTTAGCATAGTTTCATGCTTCTCATACCAGTTTCCTTGAGTATCTTGGATCTGTGAGTTTACAGTTTCAAGCTAATTTGGAGTTTTTTCTGTCATTATTTTTTCAAATATCTTTCCTAGCCTCCCTACTCCCTTCCTGTCTCCTTTGGAAACTGCAATTACAGGTATTTTAGATTATGGGGAGTTGTCCCTGATGCTCTGTTCACTTTCCAGTCTTTTTTCTCTCTGTATGCTTCATTTGGGACAGTTTCTACTGCTATGTTTCCAAGTTCACTAGTCTTTTCTTCTGGAATATCTACTTGCTCATTGCAAGACTGAGTGTTTGTGTCCCATTCCCCACCCTCAGTTTCATACATTGAAGTCCTAAAACCCTAATAACATAGTCTGAGGAGGTGGGGCTTGGGAGGTGTAGGTCGTGAGGGTGGAGCCCTCGTGAATGGGATTAAGGCCCTTATAAAAAGGACCCAGAGAACCCTCTGTCCCTCTTTCCACCATAAGGAGATACAGGGAGAAGGCTACAACCTGCAAAAGTGCTCTCACCAGAACCCAACTATGGTGGACCCTGAACTTGAACTTCCAGCCTCCAGAGCAGTGAGGAACAAGCTTCTGTTCTTAACTCATCCAGCCCGTGGTGCTTTGTTACAGCAGCCTGAACAGACTAGGCTTGGCAGTGATCCCATTCAGGGCATTTTTTTTTAAGAGCACAGACATTATACTCTCATTTCCATAAGTTCAATTTGGGTCTTTTTAATAACTTTTGTGTCTCCCCTTTCACACGCTTAGTCTTCTCTCTGGTTCTCTGAACACACAGAATAAAGCAATCCTAAGTTTTGATGTCTTTGTTAATTCTAACATCTGTGTTCATTTCAGGTCAGTGTGGGCTGACTAACTTTTTTCCTAATTATGGATCATACTTTCATGTTTCTTTGCATGCCTGCTAAGTTTTTTATTATTGTTATTAGATGAATGACATTATCCATTTTGCCTTGTTGGGCCCCGGGTGGTTTTGTGTTCCCATAAATATTCATTTTGACCAGAAGCAGAAGTCTACCGGGTCCATGCTACAGGAGGGAAAAGGGAAGACGGTGGGAGGTATCATTCTCCAGAATTTCATGAAGCTGTCTAGGTATAAAATAATCATAGCTTTCCTGCTTCTCACTTTGTTTCTTTTTATAGAACAGACTGAGGAAAGAGGACAGGTGAGATGCCTCCTTTTTTTTTTCTTTTGTGGGAACTTTGAAACATCCTTTGCTTTCTTTTCCCCTCACAGAACAGAAAATCAAGGAATTCTTAAACTGTTGCTGAATTTAATTCAACCGAAGCCAAAAGGATAAGAGAAGAGGAAGCTGAGTATTTCCTTCTAGCAGTCTTCAGCCGTAACACATCTCCTCTGAACCATCGAGAGTACAATTTAGCTACATTGCTTGGTGTCCCTTAAAAGTAAGATTCTCCCCGCTCAGGGAGTCTCACTGCCAGTATCAAGGCAAATACCCATCTCACAGCTGCCTGTTCAGCCCTTAGCTGGTAAATACTCAGTCTAATTCAGAATCATTTGGGATTAACTCTTGAGGGGAACAAGACTAAGCTCATCAGGAAGTTTTTAGGCCTGCCCACTCTGGAGAGTTGTTCAATCTCCTTTTGAGTCTTCAGACTCTGCCCTGAAAGGGACTGACGATGCTCTTAGCCATAGGGCCTGTCAGGGGAAAAGAATGTTCCCTGCTCCTGTGGCTGCTGGAGCACATCACGGTCTGAGAGACATCCTGGGTGCCCCCTGGCCAGGAACACCACCTGTTTGCAAGGTAAAACACATTTGGTGGGGTAGAGGGGGAGCAGATATGGAGGCACTTTGCCCTGAAGTACACTATTATTCTCCGCTGAGTGCCAGAGAAACTCTACAGAGGGAAGAGACAGCAAGTCCCAGGCAGGTGAAGTGGACTTAGAAGTACTGGGGGACACCCATCCTGGGTCTGTCACTTGATAAATTATTCCCCATTCTCATCAAGCCTCATATGATGCTTGGAATAAATACGACATGACCACCTCGAGAACAAGACCTAGGGGGTCTTGGGAGGGGGGGATTTTGGGGGGGGGTCCCACCAAGTCCAAAGAGCAGTGGTGCTGACATCATGTACCTCTCCGAGCTCGTCCCTCCCTCCTCCTGTCCCCTCTGCGGCCACACCAGCCCCCATGTTCTCCTTCACATGTCCCAGGCATGTTCCTACCCAAAGCATTTTTTTTTAAGATTTTATTTATTTATTTGACAAACAGAGATCACAAGTAGGCAGAGGCAGGCAGAGAGAGAGAAGGCTCCCTGCTGAGCAGAGAGCCCAATGCGGGGCTCGATCCCAGGACGCTGGGATCATGACCCGAGCCAAAGGCAGAGGCTTTAAACCACTGAGCCACGCAGGCGCCCCTACCCAGAGCATTTTTGTTTACTCTTCCCTCTCTACCCACCTCCAGCCCTAAGCGTCTCATCTGCTCTACCCTTCCCATCACTTTCTATCTCTTTCCAAGTCTGTTTTCTCCCTGCATAGCACTCTCCAACACCGCCTATGGTACATGTCTACTTATCTCCTTTCTCTGTTGCCCCTCCGTATGTTCCGTAAAGGCAGGAGCTGTGTTTCCCTCTCTCCTATATCCCTACCACGTGGGACAGTGCCAGATGCCCACTAAATATTTGTCAAGTGAATAAATCAGCAAACACGCGGAACAAACGGCAGGCTGACTGGTGTGCTGGATCATAAGAAAATTGGCTCGACTAGACCAAAGCCACAGATGATGTTTCCTCACCAGTGAGAATGAAACACGTCTGGGGCACCTGGGTGACACAGTCAGTTAAACGTCTGGCTCTTGGTTCCAGCTCAGGTCATGATCTCGGGGTCCTGGGATCGAGCCCCGCGTCGGGCTCCATGCTCAGTGGGGAGTCTGCTTGAGATTCTCTCTCTCCCCCACCTCTCCCACTCAAGCTCTCTCTCAAATAAGTAAATAAAATCTTTTTTCTTAAATGGAATCCCTCAGGTCACTGGAGATATTATAGGAGTCTGTCGGTATAAGCGGGCCCAGCTGGGGAGCAGTCTAGTGTGGCGGGGAGGAAGGATGTGTAAGAGTGGGGCCAATGGCCTGAAAACCTCCCTCAGGAAAGAACTAGAAACAAGAGGTGCTGGAAGGACAGAGCCCCAACCCCAGAGCCAGTGCAGCGTGAAGCCGCGGGCTGATGGAGGCTGTATGGAGCAGGGAGCAGCGCAGGCTTTCTGTGCCCCACGCAGTTAGGCGGTAGTAGTACTGGAAAGCCCGGGGCCCAGTTACCTAAGTGTAACTGGAAGCTGCGGGCAGCTGCGCAGGACGGTTTACAGAACTGAGCTAGAGTTTGGGATTAGTGCATTCCCCTTCCGCACTGGCAGAAGACTAACACAGACTTTTTAAAGAATGCCCATTTTCTCATTTTAAGTCCACAGCATCTGCCTGACTCTTCTCCTCACGGTGTCACCGTGAGAATTCCACCCGCAATAGGGGGGCCTCATGCAGACATTACCGTGGGCCAACGATGGGCCCCGTGGAGCACCTGACCCTTAGTAGGAAGGTCCCCAAGCCGTGTTTGCAGAATTCAATGGAATCAAGCCATTTCTGCAACCAACGACACAGGTGCCCCCCGCCCCCGACCCCCGGAGTGTGGACGAAACCCAGTCAGGCATAGGGAAGTTGAGGAACCGAGTTTCTCTTTCCCAGTGGAGGTTGGCCCATACCCAGCCCCTCACCTGTCTGAGAAAGTTGTCCCTTTATCAACCATCTCAATGTCTCTCTCTCTCTGTTTCTCTCTCTGTCTCTGTCTCCCTCCCTCCCTCCCCCATCCCTAACCCCCCAACAGCGTGGGCCTGTGCCTGAGTTTCAAGTCTTCACACAGAGAGAGAGAAATCCAGAGCAGCCTCCCTGTGATGGTTTTCCCGGCGAGACTCAACAGACTTCTTGGGGAGCAGAGCTATAATTTCACTCCAACTAATTCTGACTCTGAGGCCCTCATGTGTGGGTCGTTCTAAAGAGAACAGAGCAGGCAGCTGTAATTACAGAGCCCTATCAAAGGAAGACAGAGGGCGGGAAGGCAAAGCCCAGAATCATGGGGTTCACGTGAACCCTGTCTGTCTGTGCTGGGAAGGGGCTTCTCCACAAGAAAGAGCGTGAGTCCCATCCATGCTTGAGTCAGGCTGGTGGTAGGTGACACATGATACTTGCACTCTTTTCTTAATTTTTCTAGAGCATTTATGGCCTGACATGATACAACAGGCCAAGGGCAGATGAACTGTCCTCACTGCTGTGGAAATGAGATGCGATCAAACTCGTGGTTAGAAAAATAAATAAATAAAACATTCAACCCTGTTTAAAAATCTGATTATTCAGGGCGCCTGGGTGGCTCAGTGGGTTAAGCCTCTGCCTTCAGCTCAGGTCATGATCTCAGGGTCCTGGGATCGAGCCGAGCTCCACATTGGGCTCTCTGTTCAGCAGGGAGCCTGCTTCTCCCTCTCTCTCTGCCTACTTGTGATCTCTCTCTCTGTCACATAAGTAAATAAAATATTTTTTAAAAAATCTGATTATTCAACAACAACAACAAAAAAAAAATTGTTTTCTTCCTTTGCAGTGATGTTAATTTGGCAAAGTTGTGCACTTCTGGTCAGAATTTAGAATTTTATCAAGAACTTCATGCCTATCCCTATGGGGATTCCCCATCCGTACTCCTATTAAATTTATTTTCTCCTGTTTAAAAAAAAAAGGGAGGGAATTTAGAATTTTATCTCCTTTACCATAAAAAATAGGTCTACCTTAAATGTCAAAATGTAGACTCGGTCATCTTAGCTGACCTATACTGCATAGTCCCTCAGAGTCAACGATGTCCTTTCTATGCCTTATTTTTTTCAAAATTACTTTTCCCCATAACCTTGGGAGGTAGGTACTATTGCTATCTCCTATTTTAAGGCCTTTTTTTTTTAAGATTTTATTTATTTATTTGACAAACAGAGATCACAAGTAGGTAGAGGCAGGCAGAGAGAGAGGAGGGGAAGCAGGCTCCCTGCCGAGCAGAGTTCCCAATGCAGGGCTCCATCCCAGGATCCTGGGATCATGACCTGAGCCAAAGGCAGAGGTTTTAACCCACTGAGCCACCCAGGCATGCCTGCTATTTCCTATTTTAAAGATTAGTAAACTGAGGACGCCTGGCGGCTCAGTCGGTTAAGCTTTGGCCTTCAGCTCAAGTCATGATCCCAGTGTCCTGGGATCGAGTCCCACATGGAGCTCCCTGCTCAGCCGGGAGCCTGTTTCTCCCTCTGTCCCTCCTCCCACTTGTGCTTTCTCTCTCTCTTTCTCAAATAAATAAATAAAATATTTTAAAAAATAAAGAGGCATAAACTGAGACTCAAGTTGGTCTCTCTCCAAAGCCCCAGTTCTTCCTGGTCTCTTTGCCGTGGGAGAAGCCTGCCTGTGCTCATGAACCACCCAAGAAGATAGCTGAAAGTACACCCTCCTCGGAGAGTCGGACACAGTAGGTGGGCCCTTGTTGCTGGGAGTCTGTGGTGATGATGAGCCGCTGCGGGCGGTCCGAAACCCAGGCTACCAGCTCAATTTGCGAACCAGGCAGGCCGTCCAGGTCACCATTCAGCATCTTCTAGCCCAGCTCCTCCACCAGAAGAGGGAGGGGCCGACCCCCAGAAATCAAATTACTTCCTGGAGGGTGGTCCACTAGCCCAGAGTAAGACCTGGGTCAGAATGGAGCCAGCTGGCCCAGCATTCTTTCCACCACATTCCAGTAAAGAGGGGAAAAAAAAAAATCATCCAAGTCTCTTAAGGACCTTTATTCTCCCCATATCATTCAGTTCAAGGCCGGCTTGATAAAAATCACACCAGCAATTCGAGAAGTCTCAGTGCTGTGGGCCCACGTACTGCCAAAATTGGAAGCAGCGAAAATCATTTAAATATTACTTTTCTTTAATTGTGAGAATATCGGTGTGTGAAAATTGCCATGTGCTTTCTCAAAAGCGAGCTCGCCTTTCCAACTGCCGCTCGCTCGGGGAGCATTGTCTCTCCCTTTACACATCCCCCATTCCGCTCGCAGCCGGAGTTAGACCCACATAATCCCTAAATGTGCTCCAGAACTGGTTCAGAAGGTGCATGTAAAGGGAAGTCTTTTTCATTCTCTGAGACGATTATTGCTAAATTTATGGTCAAGCTGCCCGTTCCCTGAGCCCTGACCCTGAGATGGGGGTTTTCTCTCCGTATGGACCCAGTCTGTGTTGAATGAGCAGAGCTCAAGATGGTTGGCTTGATGCCAAAGTTCAGCGAACGACTCTTGCCCTGTTTGCAGGCTGACTTCTTTGTTTTTGGATGTTCTCTGCAAGAAGCTGTCCTGTCTGGTCCTTGAAAGCGAGGCCTGGGACGTGCCTGCCCTCTGCATTTTGAGGCAAGTCCAATAATTCAATGCTCGTGTTCACGCAAGCATTTGGACACGGATGGCAAAGACCTTCATGAGACAACGGAGTCGTTGTGTCTTTTTTGCGACACTCTTCTGGTACCGTTGTTCCTCCTTTATTAGTGGTAGTTCATAGAGAGATTCGGGAGGTTTCTAAACATGCTAGGTCTGGCGCAGAGGCAAACTTCAGGGACCCTCCCATCCGAGCGCCGCGATGTGTGTGAACAAAGGAGAGGACTGTTCTCCAGATACACAGGGTTTGGGCTGAAGTGTCTGACAAAGGAACATGAAGAACCGGAACGAGATGGGGCTTTTTAATTAGGTCTTTAAATCTGAGAAGACACTCAAAATGCCACTCGTTTCTGACAATCTGGTGCTCTCTTTTCCTTTTCCAGAAGCTACGGTGTTGCCTGCACTACCTCCCAGACTGCAGAACAGCCTTTCCACATAGCGAGGTGGTGGTCCCCACTCCAACACCTTCCTGTTGAACTGGGTGCCTCAGCAAAGGCTGGGGGTGGGGGGTGCGGAGTGAGGCAGGTTGGTTAGCCCCTGAATGAAGCCACTTAACAAAATTGTTTACAGGCCCGGGAGTTCAGTTAGTTTGATGCGATAAATCCCCCCTGTGTGGCATCTATTACCCAGGAGGTTTTCGTCCTTCTGGAAGGAGGACAAACTCTTCCCAGCCATTAAGGTTCCACACAGTTATTTAATACGCTTGTGGGAACTGCTTTATCATTTTAAATCATAGATCAGCAAACACTTTCCGTAAAAGGCAAGATAATAAACGTTCTCAGCTCTGCAGGCCATATGGTCTCTGTCAGAGCTACTGAACTCTGCCCCCACGGCCCAAAAGCCACCCTAGATAATATGTAAACAAAATGAAACGGATTGTGTTCCAATAAAACTTTATTTATGGACACTGAAATTGGATCTTCGTCTAATTGTCCCAAATGACTAATTAATGGTCTTCGTTTTTCAGGTTTTTTTCAATATTTTTTTTTCCCAACCATTTAAAAATATAAAAACCTTTCTTGGCTCACGTGTCAGATGAAGACAGGCAGTGGGCCTCCAGTTTGACCCCGGGGGGACCTAGATTTCCAGTGCACACTTTAAACCAATAATTGACTAGTAAAATAGAAATACCAACATAGACATCAGCTTCCCTCTCTCAGTTAATCTTTAGCAAGCATGCAAGATGTCAGCCATCCCTGTGGCGATTAGTCATTTGGGACACATTTGGGAATGAAGATCAGCATAGAATTGTTCTAGTCAGTGCAACCGGAAACTGCCTATCTTTTCTCCCTCGCCATGACCCAGGTACTCACAAAGACCCATCCTATACCAGAGAGGAGGGATAAGTAACTGGTGCGGCTCTGGGGCTCCTTGTAATTTTATGCCTAAAGGTACTTCTTAGACAGAAGTAAAATGAAGTATGGACTTCATGTTCATTCTTGCCTCTCGTTTTCCTCCTCAATCCTTTCTCCTTCCTCCCATCTTTCCTTTCTGTCTTTTGAAGTCATGATTTACTATTCAGATGGGTTCTAGACCCTTCCTACCCCAAGTGTGGTACTCTACCGACAGTAACACTGGAAAGTGGTTAGGAATGTGGTCTTTGGCCCTGCTCCAAACCTACCAGTGGGAATCTGCATTTTAATGAGGTCTCGGGGTGCCTGGGTGGCTCAGTGGGTTAAAGCCTCAGGTTGTGATCTCAGGGTCCTGGGATCGAGCCCCGCATCAGGCTCTCTGCTCAGTGGGGAGCCTGCTTCCCCCTCTTTCTTTGCTTGCCTGTCTGCCTGCTTGTGATCTCTCTCTCTGTCAAATAAATAATAATGAGGTCTCTGGGAGTCCTTATAATATCCTCATCATCCCAGAGAAAAAAGAGCTCAGATCAAAGCCCAGGCTTAAATCCGGTAGGGGAGTAGAGAGTTGATTGATAAAGAGATTATTCAAAGCTGACAAGAAAAACCGAGGATAGTAGTCAAACCTTAAAATGGGCAAGTGATGGGGCGCCTGGCTGTCTCAGTCCATGGAGCCTGTGGCTCTTGATCTCACTCAAAGTGGTGAGTTCGAGTCCCACCTTGTACACAGAGCTTACCTAAAAAAAAAAAAAATAGAAAGAAAGAAAGAAAGAAAGAAAAGGGAGGGGGCGTGAGTGATGGCCCTGTTTTGATGAAAATCAAAGGCTTTTTCACAGTGGCAGCCTTCAACGTGGAAACGAATTATCCAAGACCACAGCACGATCATTGGGGGTTGACAGTACAGAGCCTCAGTACAACACTCCAGGATGAAGGGAGAAGGAGAAATGATACACACACTCTCCATGGCTGGGCGTAGGGTGCCTGCGGAAATCAGAGAAAGGTAAGCAGGGCAGAGCAATTCCTGTGTGCTCCAGAATATGAGAAATGGCAGTGATATGCTGGTAAATGTTTAATAACCAGCTCCAGGGCTGGGGGTGGGGGGAGAAAGCCCTGATTGTTACCTGTTATCAATTTTCATGGCGGCCATATTGCCACTTTGGCTGTGATGTCACTGAAGGCAGAGTTAGAGATCCACAGCAGCACACCATGCAGACGCAGGAAACACGTGCAACCTCGAAAGGTAACAACAGTAAATCGCAGTAAAATAATTAGGAACTGATGAGTTGTATTTATGACCTTGATTTTAATATAACTAATGTAATCGTAATGTATAGAACTTGATTTTTAATGATGACTGTGTTTAGCAGTTAGGTCCAAATATTCCTGACGATCAGCCCTCCTGAGGCAATACAAGCAGGCTCTAGAAAAAGAGCATTTTAGAAAATTAGAAAAAGGACATTTTCACAACTTTGGAAGTTACAGGATGCTTCCTGACATGCCCGAACAACACATCTGGCTTCCACCCCCTTGATTCATACTCATGTCCTAGCAAATCTCTGTTCACAGATTGCAAGGAAAAGGAAGGGAAGAGAAGGGGAGGGGAGGAGAGGGGAAGGGGGGGGAGGGGAGGGAAAAAAGAGAAGGGGAAGGAAAGGAAGGGGAAAGGAAGGGAAAGGGGAAGGGAAGGGGAAAGGGGAAGGGAAGGGAAAGGAAGGGAAGGGAAAGGAAAGAAAAGAGGGAAAGAAAAGAGGGAAAGGGAACGGATGGGAAGGAAACCCCTCTCACAGTTCATCCTGCACACTTTCATTAACCTTTCTCAAGAACATTTCATTGGTGTCTGTTGTGTCAGATTATTTTAGTCAAGAATTTTTCAGTTCCCAGTTGGACTATTTCATGGGACTTATTACAACCACAAGTTAATACTTTCAGATATGTTCCCCAAACACCATCTGAGCCTTGTTCCAACTTCACTCACAAATCCTTCAAGCTCCTTGCTCAATAACGATAATGCTTGGACTTGAGTTTTATCCCCTTTTCCCTCTCTCCTCAATTTTAGTGAAATGAAAACTGACAGGTAACTCCATCTAAGCAGTAAGGAGAGGCAATGGAATGAACTTAAATGCTATAATGTAAATGATCAGCTTCTTCTAACAGAGCTGACCGGTAATTTCCCCGCAAGGATTCAGAATTTTCACATTTCCAAGAATCCTTAGGAGAATCTTCCTGGTGGTGTGGATTCACGGACCCACTGAGTCAGGCCACCCTGTTCTTCATTCCAGATCCCACATTAACTAGCCTCCCCACCGTAGTGTGAATCAGTCAACCTCTCCCATCCCAGGTTTACAGCCTGTAAAACAAGGGGTTGGTAAACGGTGTCTACAATCCCTTTCAGCTTTTTGTTTTTAATTCTTGAAAGTAAAAATTAATTAAATTAGGACACCCCCCCCCAAAAAAAAGTAAAGAAAAGAAATCTAGCAAAGAACTTGTTGCTTAGCTGGGCGATCTTCCTGGTCTCCCCTTTTTAGTGGACAACACCATTTTACTTAATTCTCTGAAAACACCATGCCTCGCCGGGCACTCTCCTTACCACGTAACAGCTCATAAAACGCAGTCTCCATAAAAATGATTTGCATGACCCATTTCTCGGCTGCTGAGCTGTTCTGATCCTAATGCCTGGTTTTCTTCATGGTGTGCGTTTCTGTCTGCGTGACCGTCCGCCCCAGCTCTGCCTGGGACCCCGCCGTCGGGGGCTGTCGGGCTGTCTGCACTGCCCGCCCGACGGCTCGGGAGCTGCTCCTGCGGCCGGACTCCGCCGCGGCCTTGTGCGCGGTCCCCAGCGTCCCGGCCGGGAAAGGCTCCCACGGGGCCTCAGAAAGGAACAAATCGGAGGTCCCCGCAGGATGCCTTCACCCAGGGTATTTGAAAAACGAACTCATCCAGGCAGCAGGCTCCTCCCACCTCTCCCGTCCCTCTGCAGAGGGTTGCGATTTGCACCGTCTCTGTGGTTTAGACGCCTCGGATCTTGTTTCCAGTTACAAACACCCCACGGCCGCCCAGGTCCCAGGTCCGCGTGATGCGGTTTATTGTGGCAACAGTTCCGGGCAACTGCCCGGCTGCCGAGCGCCTCCAGCCCCGGCTCTCCGTGTGCAGGGGCGGGGGTGCAGGGCGAAGGGCGCAGGGGTGGGGTGCGGGGCGCTGGGGTGGGGCGCTGGGGTGGGACGCAGGGGCGCAGCAGGGAGCACCCCTCGGGGCGCACTGCCGGTCCGAGCGGAGGGGAAGCGCGCGGCGCACGGCATGGGCTGCGGACCTTCCCAGACTGCTGAGGACCAGAGACGCGTGCCCGCGCCCAGGAAGGGCTGGGAAGAGGGATTTAAGGTAAAACAAGCAAACCCAACAACAAGCGGACACGAAGCCCTTTGCCACGCCTGGGGGCGAGGGGCGACTGGAGTAGGCTGGGGCTGGGTCCGCCGGGGCCTCGCAGCCCTCCCGGGTGGGAGCCGCTGTGTTCACCGTGTTCACCTGCTGTCTTATCCAGGTCTCATCCAGCCTCAAGACTAGCTTTGAGAGCCTTTTGTGGTTCAAGAACTTGAGATGGTGATCACCCCCCAGGGCAGAGGACGGAGTAGAAGGTAGAGCTGTGCGTTCTGCCCAGAGCTGGGGTTGCTGAGGACTCTCAGGGGAGGGTTGGGGTGCGGGGGAGCTACCCTACTTTATTGGCTTCCGGAAAGTGGGCCTTTGAGAATTACTTAGAGCTCAAAGAGATCCTGGAGGCCTTCTCTCTGGCTGAGCCCTCCGGCTTACCTAACCCTGAGGACCCTGAGGCTGCACAGCTTGGTTGGGGGCAGAGCTGGAGATAGACTCTGATTTTCAAGAGTCTCATTCCAGTACTCTCTGCGCGCTCTCTCTCCTTCTCAAGGTTGCAAACCCCGTAATTCTTCTGGAGACATGAAGGGGATTTTTTCCCAGGGTGCGGCATGGAGGGATGAGGTCCAGGATTTCTTCCCATCCTCACCGCCGTCCGTATTGCACCAATGAAACTGGGAACCCGCAGAGCTATACCTTGGGGGGGGTCACCCAAAGATAATATTACCATATACTCTATCATCAAAAGCAGGACACTTTTAAGAGTGAAAAGGAACACTTAACAAATTTGCCATGTCCTGTTGGAGCCCATACAGTCTGCGGGAAACCAGGACTTAGGGTCACGCCTGCAAAAGGGCATTTTTGGAGCAGCTGTCTAAAGTACACACCTGTTTTTTAGCAGACAATGTACAAGATGCCATTTGGTGCCACTCGCAGCAGGTACTGTGTGTGGTACACAGGCCAGGCTCTTGGGGCACATCATTAGACAAACCAGAGACTCGGGCTTAGGACCTGGTGCCCACCCATCCTGACACGGTTTCTATTCCTTGACACTGTTCCTTTCTACCCCAGCTGTCTCTGTCTGAGTTTAGGGCCCTCTTACCTCTTATGGGCTCTTCCTGCCTCTCCCATTGGCGTCCTCCCTACCCCATCTGCCTCCCACCCACACTGCTACCTCTATTTCTAAGGAAAAATTCCCCAGAGTGTGCAAAACCCCCTACACATGGTCCCACTGGTCTTTCTAACATCATCTTGTCTAGTCCCACACACTTGTGGACTCCCGGGTATGCCGCAGGAACCTGCAGTGCTCCCTTCTGCCACTCATCAACACCGTCCATGCTGTTCCCCATGCCATTCCCCCTTCCTGGAATGCCCTTCCCAAGCTCCCATTTCCAGTTCACCTGAGGAATTCCTACTTACCTTCAGCACTGGGCCCAAACACTACTGCTGTGACACTCCTCACGTGGTAAATGTTTATTTAAAGCTCCTTCTGCCTCATAGATTAATTAACTTCTTGGAAACAATTTGGTCATCTTTATTACTCATTACTGCTTTGTGTTAATATACAGGAATACATTTCCCCCCCTCTCTCCAAAAACTGTATTAATGTGGGGTACATGGCTCAGTCGGTTAAGTGTCTGCCTTCAGATCAGGTCATAATCCTGGGGTCCTGGGATCGAGTCCCACATCAGACTTCCTGCTCAGCGGGGATCCTGCTTCTCCCTCTCCCTCTATCCCTCCCCACCACTTACGTGCTCACACCCTCTCTCAAAAAAATAAATACAATCTTTAAAAAAAAAACTATATTAACATGATTTAAAATATTAACCCATTGTGCTTTTATCTTTTTTGTATGAAAAATCTTTTTTTTTTTTTTTTTACTCTACTGGCATGATTACGAATAAGACTTCCATAGAAGGAAATTTCCGCTCCCTGTGTTTCTTATCTGGCCATTACCCTTTGTTTCATTTTGTGGTTATTACTGAAAATGATTTTGTTGAGCAGGGGGAGGATAGAGCAGGTGGAAGTGAAAAAAAAGCAATCCTTTCTGCATGTGAGATACACCGGGTTCTTCTAAGCCAAGCTTTCTCAGGCTTAGGAGGGTTTCTGTATTTCTCCCTGAATTCCCTGGGTATGAAAGTCATTGCGTCTCCACTGGATTTTTGTTCGGTTCTCCCAACTGGTTTCCCTGGGTCCTCCCTGCCCACCCCCACCTTCCTTCCAGTTCTTCCTCTTCATGACCTCCGGGGCAATCCTTCTAAAGCAAAACCTGATTATGTCGTCCTCTGGGGACAAAACAGTGACCAAGCCATCAGGTAGGCACACAAGTCAGTGGTCAAGAATGTCACCACCTCGGGTTGATTTCTGGGTTCACGGTGTGTTAGCAGTGTGACTTTGGTCAAGTTATTGAGCATCTCTGTGCTTGAGTATCCTTCTCTGCAACATGAGGGTACTACTGATACTAGTTATTTCATAGAGTTATTGACGAAGGTGAAATTCATGTGAAATGATCCTACCAACGCCTGGCACGGACTAAGTGCTTAATAGGAAGTAGTACAATTGTCGTTATCATGAGATAATTTATGGGAGATAAATTCCCAAATCCTTAGCACGTCTTACCAGCCATCCTTGAGCTGCCTCGGGTCACGTTCTCCAGCTTCGTCTCCTCCCACACTCAGTCATGGTCAAACCTCGCTCCTCGTTGCTCCCCAAACTCCTTCTGTCTCTATCTCCATGCTTTTGCACCTGCTGTTTATCCTGCTGTTTATCCTCCCTTCAAATCTTTCCTCTCCTCCTTGTTGGGCCACATAGCAAATATGTACCCATTTTTCACAACAACGTAAGACCCCTCTTCCTGCCCCTGCCCCTCCCCGCTACTGCCACCATGCTGGCAGAGTTGACCTTAGACCTTCTCCTACCATGTTTCAAAACATCTTACTGCATTTATTCATGTTCACGTTTGCCTCCATCCTGAGTTACTACCTTCTTTGTCTTTGCATCTCATGTGCTCACTACAGCACCCAATGCAGACAAGCACTAACGAACTTTTCTTGAGTGACTTTCATGTCCCTCCTGGCTCTTCCAACTCCTTGGTATCTTCTTGTGTCCTAGTCGCATAACTAGACTAACGACAGTCAGCAGGGAAGAAGTTCAGTATTAAAATAGCCGGAAAATTGACTCAGAGTCGACTCACGCCTGTACCTCCTTCCCCCCCCCCACCCAAGTACTTGACTTTGGAAATCTGATCCAGCAAAGGTGTGATTATTAATTAAACACTCTCTAGCTATCGGAGCAGTGCTGCTTTTGCTAACTTCCTAAATGCACGGGCTGAGGGTTCTGTAGTTCAGCGGTGTCCTTAAAATGAGATGAACGTGTTTGCTTGCATGAAATTTTTATGTTTCTTAATGGCACAACTTGAAAATATTCTGAATTGAACTTCCCAAGACCTGCCTACTGGCTTTCTCCTCATTTTTACCTTAGTCTAAAGGGGTAAAAAGACATGATAATAAAATAATGCCTGATAAGAAAAGCATGCGAAACTTTTCTCAGTTGGAGAAACATTCTTCTGTATAATGAACTCCGAGTTTCTGGCTTATTATGAAAAGGAACAGATTAGATTGGAATAGACAATCTCTATAGACCCTTCACAGTTTTTCCCTAGGCTTTGACCAGAAAGGTCTTGTTTATCATCAAAATAAAAGGGACCAAGTGGCTTCTTCCACTTCAGATTCTTTTTTTTTAAAGATTATTTATTTATTTATTTGCAGACAGAGATCACAAGTAGGCAGAGAGGCAGGCAGAGAGAGGAGGAAGCAGGCTCCCCTCTGAGCAGAGAGCCCAACGTGTGGGACTTGATCCCAGAACCCTGGGATCATGACCTGAGCCGAAGGCAGAGGCTTTAACCCACTGAGCCACCCAGGCGCCCCACCACTGCAGATTCTTACAAGATGATATTTCTGAGTGGTTTTTAGTGGGTTGCTATTTGTTTTTCTATTCATTAGATGTAAACTAGAAAAATCAAATTTTGAAGAATGCATTTTCCCTATATGTCTGCAAGACAAATATATTTATAAAATGCATCTGCCAATCACGTGATTTAAGGTTTCAGCTCAGTGGAGACTTGACAAGTGACTCCTTCCAAAATGTTTGACAGATGCATTTCCCAAAAGCTTTAGAACACAACCTATGGTACCTCCAGACCCAAAACAAACAAAACACAAAAACCAACTCTGTCTGTAGTTAAAAGTGATATCCTTGGGGCGCCTGGGTGGCTCAGTGGGTTAAGCTGCTGCCTTCAGCTCAGGTCATGATCTCAGGGTCCTGGGATCGAGCCCTGCATCGGGCTCACTGCTCAGCAGGGAGCCTGCTTCCCTTTCTCTCTCTCTGCCTGCCTCTCTGCCTGCTTGTGATCTCTCTCTGTCAAATAAATAAATAAAATCTTTAAAAAAAAAAGTGATATCCTTTTTGGAATACTGATGATTCTCATGCATCCCATTAGCTTAGAATTCTCGGCTTTTCAATTCTGTCTATAATGATAAGATTTTATCCCTAGGACAATGCAGTATAAAATAGAATTGATACAAAATATAGAAACATATTGATTCCATACTTCTACCACAACTTCATCTCAAGGAAAGGATAAAACCTTCCACCCACCTCCCCACCCCCTCCCCAGTACCACGGCAGATAGCCTTCTCATTGGTGTGAAAATATAAACCTTGCATGCATTATAAAGAACAAGAAATCTGTTTCACCATATCCCCGAGGGGCATAGACAGAATTAATTTGTAAATATCATTGGTCTTTGAACTCTGTCTATTCTCAAGTCTAGATTATGAAATTGGGTTAGAATTTCCAGAATGTGTTGCATATAGATAAGATATTTGAAAGGCAGTCCCAGCTTTCCGAAGAGAAAAACCTTACATTTCTGCCCCGGAAACTGAAGGCTGGTATATGTTATTTTATGTCAAAAGATTGTGTTTCTTCTATTACCATTTAAGCTTTGGTTACTAACAGAGCTTAAAGGCAGACTGGAAGTAAGCATAAATGGATGAAGATCCTTGCTAAGGTCTGGGTTCGTGGCTTTGATGAAGCCATTGGGAGATCATGAGGGGTTAAATATACTTAAATATACTTAAATATACTCTGATTTGTTGACAGCAAAATATCTTTGTGAAAAGCCACCTTAGAGACTGAGAAATTCAAATTTGCTCTCAGCCCCAATATGGGCATTTTGTTTGTTGTGTTTAAATTTGTCAGGGTCTCTGATGGGAAACGTTCGATGGCAGAATTCATCCCAGTGTTTCACTCGGTGCCTTCCTAGCTTCAAAAAATGGAAGGGTCTGAAAAACAACACAAAGTTGTAAAATCACCTGTCTTACCATCACTGCAGATAATTGGTTTTTCATAGTTTATTTGGAAAGAGGGACAAGAATACCTAATACGATCTTTGCTTTACCTTCAGCATGAATTGTGAGCCCCTGAAAAAGCATCAGATTTTCCTTTTCCTTTGTTATATGTAACAATATGTGTTTATATATATGTGAGAAATATGGGTGCATAAATGTGTGTGTGTGCATGTGAGAGAGAGAGACCCTGTCTGATATCATAAGATTATTATTATATGATAAAATAACAGTATGTCCTATCTATAAAGACTTTTCCTGGGTCAGCTTACTGTACAGGGACTGCACAACAGTAACTGTGTCTGTGCAGAAAGACAAATGGAGAGAGAAAGAATAAGCATATAGTTGCTCTCGTGCTTTCTGTGTCTGCCATTTGTATTTTAGATCGATTGACTTTTTGTTCGCTTACTCTTTTGTTTATTTGGTTGGTCACTTTTCATACTTTCCGGTGTTGTCTTGAAGCACAGAACTAATTAACTCTCGGCACGATGAAGTGATGTTGATTTAGCTGGAGTGATCATACTATGTTAGGATGGGGATGAGAAGCTATGTGAGTCTCCCTATGAACATAGAAGAATCCCTAATTGAATGACAAGAACCTGGTGCGGGTTGGAGCTGCCGTGACCTACCGACTATGATTTCTACTTAGCCTCTGAGGGATTTCAAAGCACTTTGGAGAGATTCCAGAAAGTGAACAAATGTGCTTAAGTTTTTTTTTTTTATTTGTATGATTTTTATTGTGAGAGTACCAGGAGTTTCATGCTGATGTCCTATTTTTCTAAATTGAATTTTCCCAAAGGAAATGCTTTCTCTTGAGTCCCTGAAGTTGTAACTTTGAACCAGAGAGACCTCCCTCTTTTAAATGGAAGTTCTGAGAAGTGTGCTGTCTTCCTTTCTAATGTTTCTGGGCCCATCTCTTTCCCCCAGGTTCATCGCCACCGTCCTAGTTCATGTTCAATCAGATCTCACTTGGGCAACCGCGATCATGTTCACCGACCGCCCTGCTCTGTCCCTTCCTTGCTTCCTTCCACTCCTCTAGTTTGCACTAACCCCAGTGACTTTTCTAAAAACACACTCCTGATCATTTTATTTTACTTCCATGTACAGAAATCCTATGAAGGATTCCTGGTCGCATTTAAAATAAAATCCCTTTCCCACCTCAACACCTACCCCTCTCTACCTCCACCTGTTTCTGCGTCCCTGAAAAAATTCAAGTTCATACGCTCACAGTGTTGTTTCATACCCCTTTTCCGTGTGTGCTTTGTCTCTGTCTAGAGTGACCTTTTCTTCTTGCCCACTGAAAGCTCATTAATCAAGACCCAATTCAAGAATCTTCTCTTCTTCAACATCTTCTGCTGCCCCAGCAAAATACAACATGGTGCTAGTGTTGCAGGGCATTGCTGGAAATAGTGGGGTTTAGAGGTAGGATCCTGGGGACCTCTGAATACTCAGGGGAGAAGAAGAGCACCCCGTGGGCCAACAATGTGAAATCAGTAGACATGAGAAGAAGACCCAGAGGACAATACTCAGAGAAGATGCTTATGTTCTTAGGTCTTCTGGGGACACCGAGGAGGCTTCCTCTGGTATGTGTGTCTTAGATGCAGAAGAGGTTGGCCAGTCAACCCAAGCAAGGAAAGAAGAGCCAGTGCTGAGAGGGAGGGGGCAGAGGAGTTTAGAAGGGATTGGAGAAAAAGTCTTCCTGAACAGACCGATATAAGAACACATTGCCTCTCCAAATAAATGACAGTTCTTTAAATTGAATTAATTTACCTTTTAGAAAAACTCACTACATTTTTTTTCTTACTTTTCTTCTTTCTCTGTGGGACTAAGATTTGACATAGACCAGCATTTTGGAGTCACTGGTTTATTAAATCACATATGGGCCCCTTTGTACCATGTCTTGACCTATTTGCAAGTGATGGAATTGTAGTATGGAGAAATCGATATTCTTAAAAGGAAAAGGTGAAGTTGTAAGCCAGTGCAGGATTTATGGACGACACTCTGGAGACCCATATTCATAAAAAATGTGTACATCTTTGGACCCAGCATGTCCACATCTAGGGACGTGTTCTCTTGGAGTGATTGGGTGAGTTCACACTAATGTCTATGCACAGATATATGCCGGCACTGTTCCTTATATTGAAAACATATATAGAATCACATATATAAACAGATGTAGAAACACCTAGATGGCCATTGGTAGAAATTGATTAAACAAGTTGTGACATATTACATAAAAGACCACACTCTGGTCGTCAACTAAACGACCGCTCCCCAACATTAAGTAGAATAAGGTAAATCGAAAAAGAAAAAAAAAAAGAATGAGGTAAATCTGTAATCTGTATACACTGACCTACATACACTGATATATAGTATATACATTGGGTACACTAATGTCTCTGATACATTGTTAATGAAAAAAACAGGTTACAGAAATATAATACAATATTATTTAATGTATAACCTAATTTATTTTATTCACAAGTAGCTTTATTAAAATACAATCCACATGTCATACAACTTGCCCATTTAAAATGCACAATCCATAGTCATCACCACAATCTAATTTTAGCGCATTTTTATACTCCCCACAAAAGAAACCACTATCCATTAGAGGCCAGTGTCCACGTCCTAAGCAACCACAAAATCTCTACTCCATTTCTATTAATTTGCCTACTCCGAATGTTCGGTAAGTGGACCGCTCTTTGCGTCTGGCTTCCTTCAGTCAGCATAACGTTTCAAATGTCACCTACATAGCAGTGTACTTGAGGACTTTATTTCTTTTTATTGCTCTATAGTATTCTTTGGTCTGGATGGACCACATTTTATTTATCCATTCATCAGTTGATGGATATTTGGGTTGTTTTTACTTTTTTAGATATTACGAATATGAATTTTGAACATTAGTGTGCAAGGTTTTGTGCGGATATATGTTTTCATTTTGCTTGGGTATATATACCTAGAAGAGGAATTTTTGGATCAAATGCTAACTCTCTGTTTGGCTTTTTTTTTTTTAAGATTTTATTTATTTGAGAGAGAGAGATACCTCGTGCACAAGCAGGGGAAGGGGCAGAGGGAGAGGGAGAAGCAGGCTCCCTGCTGAGTAGGGAGCGCAATGTGGAATCATGAACTGAGCTGAAGGGAGATGCTGAAACACCTGAGCCCCCCAGGGACCCCTCTGTTTGAGTTTTTGAGAAACCCTCAAACCGTTTTCCAAAGTGGCTGCACCATTTACATTTCCAGGGCACTGTACAAAATCTCCAAATTTCCCCACATCCCTGCTCACACTTATCATGGGGTTTTTTCCTTATAAGTCATCCTGGTGGATGGGCGGTGGTATCTCCTTCTGGTCTGGATTTGCATCTCCTTAATGACTAATGATACTGAACATCTTTTCATGTGCTAATTAGCCAATTCCAATTTGTCTTTAAAGATTCTATTTCTTTCAACAAACACATCTGTGACATTAAATACTGAGATGTTAATAGTGCTTTTGTCTAGGGATTGGTGCTTACTTTCTACTGTGTTTCTGTATCATTCAGGTTCTACCAAAAGAACAGAACCAGGATTATGGCTGGCTGTTTGGCTGGCTGGTGAGATAGATAGATTACAAGGAATTGGCTTTTGCAATTGGGGTCTGGCTAGGTTAGTCCAAAATCCACACAATGGCATAAGTGGTCAGAAAGGACAGGTTGGGGTTGAAAGTTCAGTCCACAGAATGAACTCCTCCTTCCTCAGGAAAACCTCAGTTCTACTCTTAAGGCCTTCAACTGATTGGATGAGGCCCACCCAGATTATCAAGGATACCCTCTTTTACGTACTGATTGGAGGCATTAACTACATTTACCAAACACCTTCACAACAATGCCTAGGTTCTGTTTGATGGAATAACCATGCTATAGACTAGCTTAGTTAACTCATAAAACCGATCATCACCAATTTCCCGCTGTATTATTTATTTTTACATAAGTCTGTATTACATTTTTAATCAGCAAAAACAATAAAGATACTTTCATTTTTTAAAAAAAAAGACTTTTTTACACTGCAGTATCTTTACTTTTCACACTGGATGGATGTGTTCATCTTGGCGTCGCGCGGGTGCCCAGCATGGTAGCGTGTCCCTGACAGATTGCTAGCAGATACTGTATCCATTTCTATCGCTGCTATGACAAATTATCATACCCTTGGTGACTCGCTACAGCACAATTTCACTCTCTTCCCATTCTGGAGGTCTGAAGTCCAAAATCAGTTCCACGGGGCTCAAGTCAACGGGTTGGCGGGCTGGTTCCTTTCAGGGACTGCAGGAAAGAATCCTCTTCCTTGTGTGTCCCAGCTTCTAGAGCTGAATTCCTCCCATTCCTCGGCTGGTGGCCTTTCCTCTGTCCGCAGCTGATAGCATCTTCAATGCTTCTCGGCTTTCCGGGTGCATCCCCTTCTCCACTTCTGTAGCCTCCTCTCCCTCCGCCTCCGTCTCATAGGGACCCTCGTGGTTACGCCTGGGTACTCCAGGATCACTGAGCCCACTCAGGGTCCTTAAACGCATCACACCCACATGCAAGCTAATATCTCCAGGGAGCTGTGGCCAGTCAGCCTCCACTACAGGTACCAGTCGGCTGAATATTCGCAAAGCAGACCTTGTGATGTTGTTTCCGTCTTCCAAGAGACCATCTTCCAAGAAATCTTGACTCTCACACGGAACCATTCCCTTTTTACAGGCTGATGTCGGAGGGACTCATTCCAGGGAGGACGGCAGGCCCCAGAAGGAATCTGTGGTACCCGAGGACACTGGGAGCAGCCCCAACAGCCCGGAAAAACAGACTCCGTTGGGAAGCTTACCTGGAACCATACCAGAAACCTCCCCAGCTCTTAGTGAAAAAAACAGAAGAATAAATTCAGGTAATGGCCCTCGTTTATATGAATCTCCACAAAATACTGTCTCTCTAAATATGTTGTATAACATATGTTAGCAACCCTTTTATCAGTTTTCTGGACTAGGCAGTGTTCCACATGGCAAAGACCCCATCTCTGAGACACGAGGATGGAGCCTCAGGCCTTCATTCTGTGAATAAATAATGCTAACCATTAATTTTCTTGTAGATGAAGTGATTAAAACCATCTTGATTTTTTCCTTCTTTTTTTTTTTTTTTTTTTTTCAAGCAAGGAGCCCTTGCTCGTGGTGAGAAACAGACCTTAGGCTTTGGTTACATTCCTGTAGACTTCTGCCATGTTCCCACCTTTCCAAGAGAAAGTTCTCATTTGTAAAAATATATGCAGCCTCCATCAAACTGTTCCCCTGGTGTCTTCCATCCAAAGGATCAGCAAATATACAAAACAGTCATCTTTCAAAAACACAGAAGAAGTCATTATGACCTGGTGTGCTCCTTAGAAACTATTTTGACTTTTCCCGTGGTTGGTCTTGCTTTCCTTGAGTTACCTACACCCCCCCCCCCGCCCCCACCAACTCCCAGGGTTGATTTAAGAATGCCTAGTTACACTTTATCAGCCTCTGAAACAAATTGAACTCAATAGAACTCAAGGAAAAGTGCTCTGTTTTATTGGAGGGAAAGGCTTTCGTGTCATTCCTGACTGCTGTCCTTTTTTCCCAAGGCACATGTTAGAGCTAGAAGATAGATGGGTTAGTAAATGAGATTCTTCTCCTTGGACTTTGGGGGCACACTCTCTTTATAATAGATTTCATATTAACCTTCACCTTGTGGGTCTGATGTGAGGTAGGAGATGGGGGATACAGCTGGGAGGCCTCCCCTCTCTCTCTCTGTGTCTGGCCAACACGTACATTTTTTTTCTCGATGATAATTCTGTTGATGGGAATCCCTCCTAGACTGCGACACGGATTTTCAATGTCTATGGTGCTACAGACGGCAGACCGTCAGGGGCACGGGGACGCAGGGGTACCCTCAGTCAGTCTGTCCAGCGGGGTAATGCTGACAGACACACCAGCCTGGGGAGGGAGTGAATTATTAAAGCAGGTGTTCCAAGATGTGGTGTAAATTAGTTTCCAGGAAAGCCATTCCCACTGAATGAGTAAGAACCAGTGCCCTACGCTTTGTATCTGTTCTCTGCCCAGTTTCTCCTCTGTCTCTTTTCTGGATCCCTGATCTGCCCATCTTTAGAGTATATTTGTTAAAAATTTCAAGCTTCACACTAACATTTCCTGTCTTTCCTTAAAAAAAAAAAAAAAACTTCCTTTAGTTGGGGGAAATCAGAGGGGGAGACAAACCATGAGAGACTTCGGACTCTGAGAAACAAATTGAGGGTTTTGGAGAGGAGAGGGGTGGGGGGTTGGGTGAGCCTGGTGGTGGGTATTAAGGAGGGCACAGATTGCATGGAGCAATGGGTGTGGTGCATAAACAACGAATTCTGGAACACTGAAAAGAAATAAAATAAAATGAAAAAAAAACTTATTATTTTGAATAATTTCAGATTTGAGTAAAGTTGCATAAAACAAAGGATACCTGTATTCTTTCCCCTAGATTCCCCAAATGCTAACATTATACCACATTTGAATGTGATATAATTACAGGAATCACAGTCCCTCTCTCTCCCCCCCTTCCCTCTCGCTCACTCTCTCTTTCTCCCTCTCTCTCTCTCTCTCTCTCTCACACACACACACACACACACAGGTTTTTTCTGAGAGCAAATTGCAGACATAATGACACTTTATTCTGAAGTACACCAGTATATGTTTCCTGAAACAAGGGTATTCTCTGCATAATCACAGGACAAGGATCACAATCAGCAAATTATCCCTTATGCAGTACATATCCCATTTGCATATTCAAATTTTATCCATTGTCTCACAAATGTCCTTTATAAATAAATTTCAGGTTCAAGATCTAATCCAGGATCACATGGTTAATGTCGACATCATGCAGTGTTTTTCTCCTTTAATTTGGAGCCAGTCCCTCAGCTTTTCTTTGTCTTTTATCAGATTGAGGTGTTTGGAGACATAAGCCATTACTTTACAGAAACTTCCTCAGTTTGTGTCTGGCTGATATTTCCTAATGATTAGCTTTGGGTTATCCATTTTTAGCAAAAATACCAAAAATGATATTATACCCTGCTTAGTACATCAAATCAAGGGTCATGCGATACCTGTATTTGACCTTTATTGCTTTTTCTTTGCCTTACAAACGTTTTTTAATGTAAAATTTATCAATTTTCTTCTCTAAATCTGGAATTTGAGTCATAGTTAGAAAGGCTTTCCCTACGTCAGAGTTAAACACGAATTCACCTACATTTTCTTGTACAACTTTACTTTTGACACTTACAAAGAATTTCTAGCCTTGTGAGAAAACACTAATCTGTACCTTAACTGCATAGGAAACAGACCCATATGTTTAGTATGAGGTCAAATTTGTAAAAGTAAAATTGGACATATCAATAACGGTAATCTCTGAATGATAAGAGGATGGGCATTTTTCTTTTCTTTTTTCTTCTTTTCTATACTTTCCAAGTTTACTCTGATAACCATGTGTGACTTTCATAACCAGAAAGAGGGGTCATGTCACTTTCCAACATCCCCCCAATTGTCTTCAGCATCCTAAGAAATCACGAGGATTAGTTGCAAGACCTCCATAGTGCAGGGGTTTCTTTGTAGGCTGATCACTGTCAATGTCAAGCCAGTATTTTGGACCCAGAAAAATAATTAATTGAGACAGTTCATTAATTTTATTTCATAATCATTTTAATAATTGAATAATTGTATCATGTTAGTGACAGTCATCAACTATGATGTTCTCTTTAGACACATCCTGAGACAGAAATGGACCACACAGTGGTCCTTGGGGAAGGAGGGCACCGAGGTGGCAGAGAACTTGGGGATTGAAGTCAGACATTCTTGGATTCAGACCCTAGTTGGTTCTCTTCCTAGCCATGTCTCCTTCAGCAAGTAAATTCGCCACTCTCATAGAGTTTATACAATAGGGATGATAATACCTCTCTCACAGAATTCACAACATTACAAGGGACATCTGGGTGGTTCAGTCCATTAAGCATTTGCCTTTGGCTCAGGTCATGATCCCAGGGTCCTGGGATCAAGTGCTGAGTCAGACTCCCTGCTCAGTGGGGAGCCTGCTTCCCCCTCTCCCTCTGCCCCTCCCCACCGCTCATCAGCTCACTCTCTCTCTCTCTCTCTGACAAATAAATAAATAAAATCTTTTTTAAAAATTCCCAATGTTACAAAGTATATAAAGGACATAAGATGGTACCAGGTACCTAAGTGCTCAGTAAATAGTGACTACTCTATTGACCCTTCCAGATAAGATCACCTTCTAAAAGAAAAAAAAATCCCCTTAATTCTTTGAAGAGGTTTTACCTCTAACTTTTTATTAAATTTTTCTCTATCATTTCAAGCTTTAGTTTACTAGTTTACCTACTTGAAAGACATGCTTTACCGCTCTGTACCGAAAGCTGTATACAGCTCTTTAAAGTGAAAATTGAGTCTATTTCAAACACACGGAAGGTTAGAAGGCACAGCACTGGATGAGAAATGAGATTATCAACAATTTGCTGAAGTTACTTGCAGCGGTCTTATAACAACAAGGTGAATATTCTGATGGGAGAAACATCTCACTGGCAGGTGTGTGTGCCTGTGCGTTTTTTCACCTCTTCCCACTGCAAATCCATGAAAACTGTCTTTGTTAACCAGTGAGGGTAGAAATTTTCATAAAAAGACTCTGTCCACTAGATGGAATGATTCATGTTACCATCAGGACTTCCCGATGATTGCAAAACAGAAGAGAGCCCATTCCTGAGGACTCCTCCCCGCACCTTTGTTTAATAATGGGAATCCATAAGGACAGATGTTTGCTTGCGTATTTGTAGAAATGGGTGATTTCGAATGGGGGGGGTCTCTCTCATCAGTGCGGTTTATAAAGGCTCCCCGAGAAACTGTTTCGGTGCCATTTTCGGAATCGATCGTAAAAATGTAGCTGATACCGCTTGACTTCAATTGTGATTTAGTTCAAAGTCTCTTTTCAAAAAGGCATACTCTTACTTACATAGCTTTAGCAGATGGCGTCACTGGAAACTCAAGGTTGCAGAACTAGAAGTCTCTTGGCAACATCCCACTGTTTATCCTTTGTATACAAAGCATAGAAACCAAACTGCAACTCAGAGGAGTCACTGAAAGGATATCTCCTTCTTAACTGTGCTTCGTAATTAGCATAGAGAACCCATGTAGTCATACTCAAGTGTATAAGTGTTGTTACAACAAAAAAGTAGTACATAGCAGCACATGAAAGACTTTTTGTTATGTTAATACAGGGCTTGCTAAGTAAACTGTATATTCTGCTGATGTGTATCCTCTGTAAGGACATTCAGAATTTGAACTTCAAATGATTCAAAGATTTATGTAATTGACACAGATACGTAGGTTAGAGTGTTGAGACTAAGATTTAGTTAAGTGATGTCATTTGTAAGCATCCACTTAGCATCTGATTGATAAAATGTTCATGTTTACATTTCTATTCCTTCTTTCTTTCCCTATAGATCTAGTGATGGATGGATTAATCCATAAACCCCAACCCCTAAAGACCCAAGAGCGACAGAAGTCATCGGATATTCTGGAGGAATTAATTGTCCAAGGAATAATACAGAGCCACAGCAAAGTATTTAAAAATGGAGAATCCTATGATGTCATGGCAAGTAACTCCATAATTAACATTAGCTTATAGTTTAAAATAGCTATAGAATAGGATCGATCACGAATTACAGTCTCCAAACTCTTCAAGGCACCACGCAGATTGTAGCATTTAGCTAAGCCAGTTTTTTCTCCCATAACTTATCTCTCCTGTCTACACATCACCCTTCTCTCAGGAAGTGCCTAAATCATTTTTTCAAGCTCATATATTTATTATCAGGTCCAATGATATTATCTACGTCCAATGTGAGGCTTGAAACACGACCCCAGGACCAAGAGCTTCATGGTCCACTGACTGAGCCGTCATGGTACCCCAAGAATGCCCTAATCATCAATGATTAATGAAGCCAGTAAAACATCTTGGATTTTACTGAATTTGAGAGACAGTTATCCCTGTTGAATAACCTGCCTTCATTCTTTGAATAATTTTTGTTAAGCCTTAGCTATGTACTAGGTATTATGACTATAAACTGGAATCCAATTTCTATAGTAGGAAAATACACCTAAATGCCAAAGCTAGAATACATAAGCTTCCATACACACTAAGGTCCAACATGAGGAAATAAATACAATGATAAAAATCTTCATACTTTTTTTTTTCTTTATTGATTCATCTTGACAAACTGATCATCGTTTTTCCTTAGTGTGGGCAGTATTTTTACTTAGATTTTAACTGGTTGTGAGCCAAGTCTTGAGTCCTTCATTTTTTAATAAGTTCTAGCTAAGCCCCTGAAGAGGATGGCAGGTGGTGTTGTTGTGGTTTTCGTCTGTTTTCTTGTTTGTTTGTTAACCAAAGCTCCCAGGCAGCCCTCCATCGTCCTAGAAAAGATGAAAAGAAGAATTGAGAAAGAAAAGAAGCTTAAGGAGAAATGAGTAAAAAAGAAAAGAAAGACATAAAAATGATGGAAATAGGGACCAGAAGGAACATTTTTTTAAAGAGTTTATTTATTTATTTATTTGACAGAGAGGGAACACAAGCAGGTGAGTGGGAGAGGGAGAAGCAGGCTTCCTGCTGAGCAGGGAGCCTGATCCCAGGACCCCCAGATCATGACCCAAGTGGAAGGCAGACACTTAAGGACCGAGTCACCCAGGCGCCCCACCAGAAGGAACATTAAGGGCTCTGGATGGCTGCCCATCTTGGTCTTGTAGGGAAAACAACCAACTGGGAGTAAAAAAGATGCATTATTTAAATTAAGTTTGCCACCTCGACCAAGTCACTTAAGTGTTTGAATAAAGATAATTTCCTTCTCTGCGTGTAGGAAATGCTGAGAACTCATGAATAAAAGCCAAAGTGGCATTCTCTTTTGAAGAAGGAAAATACGAAGGTATTTGGGGAAAAGAGAAGAGATTGCTAAACCTCATGAATGATATTATCAGGTTGCCAGGAGTAAGAAGGTGTAGGGGGCAGGGGAAGGTAAAAATACATTATATAATGGAAAAGATAATGTCAGTGTAATGACAGTTTACATCTGGGCGACAGTATTGTGATACGAGGCACTTTAGGATACTGTATCTGATATGAAAGTACTAGAAGATGGGTCTTTAACATGGAAAAGCAGGGGGGAGAGATTCTTTTCTAGCTGTAAGTGAGTCTCTGGAGGTCAGAAAAAAGGAAGGTGTGTCAAAAGGAAAAAGACAGGAGAGCGATCTGGAGAAGGATGGATTGTGGAAACTTTGAGTAGCGAAGCGATGCCTTCTTTAGGGAAATGCTGTAGAACCCTGATGCTAACAGCAGTGGGAACAGCATTAAAATGTTGGTCAGAGATGAATGAGTTCAAACTGAGACCTTACAAGGGCACCAGCAGGGTTAAGTAATATCAACTAAATCATGAAAGAAATGTATCTATTGAAGAATGAAAACTATGGGCTTGACCTTCAATAGCATCATTAGGTGAGCCCCAGATGAAGACTGCGTTTATATTATAGAGAAATTGAATGATTATCAGGAACCTAGCTGGACTGTTCTCAAAAAAGATCTGAAGTTGACGGGACCACAGAGGTAGGCAAGAATAACACATTTCGTTTCTTTTGTTTTTTGCTTTGTACAATGTCCCGGTATAATCCAGACTTGCAACAACACAGCTGTGTGTTTTATTGCCTAGGGCTGTGGTCCTAAACTTGGCTGCACATTCGAGTCACCTAGAAAGCTTTCAAAAAATCCCAGTGCCCAGGTCCCTCCTGGGACTAGTGGCTGGTGGGGGAGCCCTGGCTATAGTGTCCCTAGGTGATTCTGGTGGGCAGCCCAGGCAAAGAACCACTGCCCTGGGGTTTCTACCAATGTGGACACAAAGCCTTCAAATTCATCATAAAGCTGGAGAGGGTTAAAGCTTTTGAAATTGAATTCCCCCATTCATTATGAAAAAGAATTCTAAAGTATTCCTGAAAATATGTTATAATATTATGTATATATTAACAGTATAAAAATACAATAAATATATAATATATTAATATTATAATTATTCAATATTGTATTAAAATAATAAATTACAATGTTATATAAATATATTATTATAACTATAATATGTAAAGGTATTTTATGTATTATATTATAACTATGATTATTATTATATGTTATATGTAATTATATGATTATTATTATAATGCCATAACACATTTTCAGGTAGAGAACTAAGGGTATACCCAGGAACATATGGAAATGAAGGAGAGATACAATTTGTCAGTATCTCAGGTAAAGTCTCTCAATTCAGGCGTAGCTGAGAACATATCAGACACCAGGGGTCTTAATATTTTAGGAAAAGTTAGGAGCCAATGTAAAAAGATGAGTGAATACTGAAAGGGGAACATACTAAGAACGGAAATATTGTTAGACAGTTCATATTTTTAACTATCCAATATCTAATAATAGTTAATTGGATCATACTTTTATTTATACTATCATACTTAATTAGATAGTTAATTGAATCATACTTTTAACTCTCCAATATTTAATAATATTTGTTGAGGGGAAAAAAAAAGAACAGATGATAAAATTAGCTAAAAAAAAAAAAAAAACCAAAAGGGATGTTAATATCAGCAGTTACTAGGATGTGATGAAGCCAATGAGAAATTGTAATACAATTTCTTCATCGATCCCAAAGATATCATTTAAATCAAATATTAGGGGGAATGGAATAATAAACGTGAGAATACTGGGGCACCAGGGTGGCTCAGTGGGTTAAGCCTTTGCCTTCGGCTCAGGTCATAATCTCAGGGTGCTGGGATCAAGCCCCGCAGCAGGGAGCCTGCCGTCCCCCTCTCTCTGCCTGCCTCTCTGCTTACTTGTGATTTCTGTCAAATAAATAAAAATAAAATCTTAAAAATAAATAAATAAATAAATAAATAAATGTGAGAATACTTTAAAAACAAGACTTCTCATGTAGACCAAGTGTATAAATATAAGGGAACGTTAGATCTGACCCCTTCTGCAATTCGGTTCTCATGTAGAGGGAAATATAAGAAAAGGTTGTGTAAAGTGAGGGTCTTCCACTCATCTGCTGAATTGGGGACCCCCTCTCCATGGGCCAGTCTCTCTCTGGAGGTCCACAGCAGTATCTGTCCCCCAGAGGGCCCCATTCATCTTTTTTTTTTTTCTTAATTTTTTTCATTTTCTTGTTGGCAAATACTACAGCAGTTTCATAGTGACCCCCTCTCCCAGATAACATGCTTTCCAGCAGATTCATACAAATAGAATTTTACCCTCACTCAGAAGGAATTACAATGATATGTAAGGTAAATACCAGACTAAGTGAATCTTTCAGTATACTTTAAAACATTCTAAAGAGCCTTAAGTGGCTTATTATAAATATGTACGGACTTTATATACACATGAAACTATGTGTCTGGTTGGTATGGATCTCTACAAGAGTTGTAATGGGCTCTCATTTATCCACCTCGGCATTATCCACTTGAGATGTTTTTTCTCCCAAACTCCTTTCCCCCCATCCCTTAGGCCACCCACGGTCTCCAAACACAAGATGATTTCTCCATTGACTCCTTCTTCTGTGGCCAAAGTTGACTCCCTCCTCCGGGTCACTTCTGCCCTTGGTATCCTTCAGAAGAGTGAGGGAGTTGGTTATCTTGCCTCAGAGTCTCTAATGTTATTTGTTGAACCTCACGGGGAGTTTTTTTAAGGAGGAGGATGCGGACTGATAAGATAAATGTCAGCCAACGCTGTGGCCTGGCTGGGCTGTCTCACAGGGAGGGAGTGGGACTGCGGGAAGCTCCGACCCATTCTGTGCACACAACTCTGGTGACAGAACTTAGCCAGGGTAGTTCATCTGTGGGTCAACAGTTACTTTGGGAGGCTCTGAGGAATGCACAGTGGCTGCAGGAAGAATTATATATATACAAGCAAGGAGGGCTGAAAAGATCCAAACCTTATCACACCGTCTTTGGGTGGGGCAGTCCTCTGCTGGTGTTCTTCTTTTTTTTTTTTTAAGATTTTATTTATTTATTTGACAGACAGAGATCACAAGTAGGCAGAGAGGCAGGCAGAGAGAGAGGAAGGGAGCAGGCTCCCTGCTGAGCAGAGAGCCGGATGCCGGGCTCGATCCCAGGACCCTGGAATCATGACCTGAGCTGAAGGCAGAGGCTTAACCCACTGAGCCACCCAGGCGCCCCCTCTGCTGGTATTCTGAAAGAAAATCATTGACCTAGCAACTTCTATTGGTTTTAAAGTTGATTTTTTTTTTTTTTTAGTTTCTATGACTCACTCCTCTCTGAGTGTATCACTGTTATTTTCAAGCGCCGAGAGTTGGTAAATCCTGGTTTCAGGAAATCCAGTGGGAAAGAATACAGATACTTTCCCTTTCAAGTAGTCTTTCAAGGCTTTTATTTCAATCGTCAGACTCGGGAAAGGATGAGGGCTGCACAGGGAGTTTCACTTCCGGAAGCAGGAGGAAGTATTTGATTTTGTACGTATGGTCTGGGATAAAGCCACAGGAAGAATCCACCCAGACCAGAAATCCCAAGTATCTCAGAACTACTGTCTACGACTTTAGTCAAGATGCCGACTCCCGTGGGAAGCCTCAGAGAGTCTTTCTTCACTGAATCTGGGATTACTATTGCATGTTCTTTTAGCCCTCTGTGAGTGAACTTCCCAAAAAAACTGTTTTCATACTAATTTCACAGTATCTTTAGCTGAACCACTACAGCAAGAACGTCCCTCTTCACAGAAAATGGCTTTTGCCAGCAGGGAGCCTGAGAGCCAATTGTCATAAAAATAATATAGTGATGGGGGAGGGGGAGCTTGCTTTGACAGACATCCCACGGTTTTCATGTAGTGAAAAACTTCTCACCACATAAAACTGTCTGATGGCTGTAACTGTGCCAAAACTTCAACAAATGTTTCCTTCTAAAAGGCTTTCCGAGAATCATGGTTTTTAAAGCTGGAAGGAACTCTAGTGGTCCTCAGCATCCTCACTATTTTTACGTGAGAGAAAACAAGAATCCAAAGAGGTGACTTGTCTCGGGTGATACTATGGGTATCAGTGGTCTACAGGTTAAAGCCCAGGCCTCCAGCTGGCCTCCGGGATTCAGGTTCCCATTCCCACCCTTCAAGACAAATACTGTAACTTGGTGATGATTCTGTGGGCTGTCACTGAAAAAAGTCACCGCTTGAAGACAAGAACAGACATCTCTCCAAAGACATCCAGATGGCCAACAGACACATGAAGAGATGGTCAACATCACTCATCATCAGGGAAATACAAATCAAAACCACAATGAGGTATCACCTCAGACCTGTCAGAATGGCTAAAATCAAAAACACAAGAAACCACAGGTGTTGGTGAGGATGTGGATGAAAAGGAACCTTCGGGTACTGTTGGCGAGAATGCAAACCAGTACAGCCAATGTGGAAAATAATATGGAGGTTCTTCAAAAAGTTAAAAATAGAACCACCCTAGGATCCAGTAATCGTACTACTGGGTATTTACTCAAAAAAATACAAAAACACTAATTCAGAGGGATACATGCTTCCCAGTGTTTATAGCAGCATTATTTACAGTAGCCAAACTATGGAAATGGCCCAAGTGCCCATTGACTGATGAATGGATAAAGAAGACGTGGTGTAAATACACAATGAAATATTCCTCAGCCATCAAAAAGAATGAAATCTTCCCATTGGCGACGGCATGGATGGAGCTAGAGAGTATAGTACTAAGCGAAATAACTCTGAGAAAGACAGATACCATATGATTTCACTCATATGTGGAACGTAAGAAACAAAACAAATGGGCAAAGGGAAAAAAAAAGGAGAGAGAAATAATCCAAGAGACACTCTGAACTATAGAGAATAGACTGATAGTTATTAGAGGGGAAGTGAGTAGGGGTGGGGGATGGAGATAGGGGAAGGGGATTAAGGAGGGATTAAGTTGTGACGAGCACTGGGTGTTGTATGGAAGTGTTGAATCACTCTATTGTACATCTGAAACTAATATTACACTGTATTTTTACTGTACTGGAATTAACATTTTTAAAAACTTCATTTAAAAAGTCACTCCTTTCACTGAATGAAATGTAATTACCGTTTCCTGAGTGATTACTGATACCTCCTTCAAAGAGAAAATCCTGTGAAATAAGTATTATTAAACCCATTTTTAAAGAGATGAAAGCAAGGTTTACAGAACTGAAGAACTCAGGCAAAAACACACTATGGCCAAGCCAGGTCTTAAACCTAGGTCTGTCTGAGTCTTGGTTTGGTATCTTTTTCTATTGTGTTAGACCTCTTCTCTGTTGGACGTATTTTCAGCATGGGCAGTCTTATAGTATAAAGAGACAGTCTTTTAGATATTACAATGTATATCACTAGTTCCCTTTCTTTAAAAGTCTTTAGAGATGGGGCACCTGGGTGGCTCAGTTGGTTAAGTGTCTGCCTTCGGCTCAGGTCATGATCTCAGGGTCCTGGGATCAAGCCCCACATCAGGCTCTCTGCTCAGCAAAGAGCCTGCTTTCCTCTCTCTCTCTCTCTCTCTCTCTGCCTGCTGCTCTGCCTACTTGTGATCTCTCTTTCTTGGTCAAATAAATTTTAAAAATCTTTAAAAATAAAAAATAAAAAAATAGAAGTCTTTAGAGAAATTACCTAGGACAAATCAGTTTATTTATAATGAAACCCCAGAGTTCACTGGGACCTTCCCCAGTTGTCATAAATCTATATATTCTGACCTAGAAGGATGTCCATCGTAAATTAAGAGAAGAAGGCAAATTGCAGAGCCTGGTGAGGGTTTAATCTTATTTACGTTTGGTTTAACATTACAGATGTACTACACATACATATGTATATAAATATATGCACATAGAGAATTCTGGCAGGACACATACCAAACTCTTTAAAATAGTTCATGCTGACGAATACAACTGGGGACCAGGTGGTTTAAACAGAAGCCTGGGAAACTATTTCTGTATTGCTTTACTTTATCATGACCAATGTATGTTATAAAAAATTATTTTTAGGGGCACCTGGGTGGCTCAGTCAGTTAAGCTTCTGCTTTCAGCTCAGGTCATGATCTCAGGGTCCTGGGACTCAACCTTGCATGGGTGTCTACACAGTGGGGAGTCTGTCTCTCCCTCTCCCTCTCCCTCTGCCCCTACCCCTGCTGTGCTCTCTCTCACTCCCTCAAATAAATAAATACAATAATTTTTTTAAAGATTTTATTTATTTATTTGAGAGAGAGTGAGAGAGAGCATGAGCGAGGAGAAGGTCAGAGAGAGAAGCAGACTCCCTGTCGAGCTGGGAGCCTGATGCGGGACTCGATCCCGGGACTCCAGGATCATGACCTGAGCCGAAGGCAGTCGTCCAACCAACTGAGCCACCCAGGCGTCCCATAAATACAATAATTTTAAAAATTAATTTTTGGGGCGCCTGGGTGGCTCAGTGGGTTAAAGCCTCTGCCTTCGGCTCAGGTCATGATCCCAGGGTCCTGGGATTGAGCCCTGCATCGGGCTCTCTGCTTGGCTGGGAGCCTGCTTCCCTTTCTCTCTCTCTGCCTGTCTCTCTGCCTGTCTCTCTGCCTACTTGTGATCTCTGTCTGTCAAATAAATAAATAAAATCTTTAAAAAAGAAAACCCTTTACAATCTTACTTTTTTATAAGTAAAAATTAATCAGAAAGTCATTATCCCATCACTTTAAACTCCAGAAAGGGTAGTCAGTGACATGAACTAGTCAGGGATTTTTCCTAACGTCATGAAAACATTCTCGAAGTCTTCTGACAGCAAAGGCCAGCCCAGGGTCGCTGCTCAGTAATTGTTAATTCTCTCCTCTGTGAGACCCAGAGTACTAAAACCCTATCTCGATCCGAAATGAAAGGCATTTGTAACCTGCGGCATTTACAAAATTATCAGATTTAACTTTTTATTTTTACCTTGAACTACACATTCATCACTCGTCTGCCTCCTTTCTCTGCCTTAGGTTTCTTCTCCAGAATATTTTCTTCTCCTGAATCCTCTTGCAGCTCCCGAACATCCTTGCATTCTTTGATGGGTTTCAGGAAGAGCCTGTTTTTGTCATTGGTTTGGTTTTTTTTTTCCTAGACATCTAATAGACCTTTTTTTTTTTTTTAAGATTTTATTCATTTGACAGACAGAGATCACAAGTAGGCAGAGAGGCAGGCAGAGAGAGAGGAGGAAGCAGGCTCCATGCTGAGCAGAGAGCCCAATGTGGGGCTCGATCGCAGGACCCTGAGACCATGACCTGAGCCGAAGGCAGAGGCTTAACCACTGAGCCACCCAGGCGCCCTAGACCTTTTTTTTTTAATTATTATTTTTTAGGACTTAGTTCTGTTGTTCCCAGCATTCACATGGTGGTCTTTAACTCTGCCAACATACCTGTTTAGATTTTTAGGACTAACCTTTTACACCGTGTGCATGCCACCTCTCCTGGATCTCCCCTCCACCCCCTGAGTAATGTCTGTTTCTCCCTTTTGAAAACTGTCTTCCTCCAGGTGAACACGACGCCACTGAGAAAGCCGCCAGCCAGGCTGAAGAAGCTTAAGATCAAACAGGAAGCAAAGGCTTTCACAATGAATGAGCTGGAGGAGAAGATGCGGGCAGTGGAGAGGCGCAGGAAGGTCCCCCAGCTCACCCCTGAGCAGGGCTGCCTGCTGACAGTGCACCCACATAGGCGTTTCCTAACCACTGATTTAGGGTTCAGATCAAGTACTGTAGTGATCTGTAGGCTTTCTGGGCTGTCTGTGTCATTTTCCTTTCATTCTCTTTGTGGGGTGCAGGAGTAAAGTATCCTGAAGCTGGCTGAATGCTGGCTCCATCCAGGTAGCCTCAGGAAACACTGTTCACTTCTGAGTATGGGGTCTGCTTCATAGGGAAAAAGAAAACCTCAGCTGGAGTGGGGGTGGGAGGAGGCGTCGGGGGCAGGGGAAGAGGGCAGGAGATAAGGGGAGGCCTTGCAGAGGACACCGGGTCTCCATCACCCTGTGTCCCGCATCCTGCTGGAAGCAGCTTTCACAGCTGTGGGCTGCCAACCTCTGCCTCCATCTCCCTACCTGGCCGACCTCTCCTTCCCCTACCTGGGAGAACAAAGGCCACCCAGAAGCTCCAGGAGGGGAGGGACTGTGTCTGTCCTCAGCAGTGCCTCAGCCTGTGTTTGTGGAGTGACTGAATGATGGCACAGCCCAGCCATGCAGGTTCATGTCAGGAATAGGCACAAGGAAGTTATCTGGGCTCATTTTGCTTCTTTAATACTGCTTTTCAGACTAAAGAAGAAGACATAAGAAAAAGGCTAAGGAGTGACCGACTTCTGTCCCCGGCCAGTCACCCGGGTGTCGCGGAACCGGGTGGGGCTGAGGTTCCCTTTGCCAAAGGACCCCACGAGGCGACTTCTGCCCCCTTGGAGCCAGCACACCTTCAGGGAGCAAAGCCCTTGAAGAGGAAGAACAGCGATGCAGCCTCCTGTGGAAGGAGCTTCAGTTGTGAAAGCCTCGGGGTGGTGGAGTCAGACCGGTCCTACAACCAAGCAGAAGATGCCTTTGAATGAAGCCATCTTCCGTGAAGTGCGTGAAAAGGCGAAATTCCCCCCAGCTGGGACCATCCTCGTCGGTCGCTGTTGTGCTTTCTGGCGGCCTGACCTCACCCCGCTGGGACGCGCCGTGGGCGGAGGGATGGTTGTGTAACCTGCAGGGGCTGAGCCGAGCGGAGGAAATGAAATGCCGACGCTAGCAAAAGGGATAGCTTCCATATGATGCAGTTGGCATCCTCCTCCAGGGTGGCTTCGAACATCGTGAAGATGTCTTGATGAATACTTTCCAGCCTACATCACCCTGCCTGTGCCAGATGAAACCCTTCTCTTTGGCTCTGGGTCCTTGGCTATGCCCATCCTCTGAGGGTCCCTTCAGACCAAATGCGAGGATGTGTATTCTGTATTTTCATGATCTGTAGGCTTCTTATCTGTAGAGTTTAGTTATTTCGTTTTTAACTCTCTTTGTGTGGTGAGGGATTAAAGCCATACCTTGAAGCTGGTTAAATAATAGTTTCATGCATATTAGCTTAAGCTAGCAATATCCAATTCTTGAGAATTAAGTATGAAAAAAGAAAAAACTTCTCTTGGGTGTAGGGGCTGGGAGGATGTCCAGGTGGCGGGGGTGGGGGGGATGGGGGGAGGGGCTCTGGGAGGACACCTTCATGTCAGTGCCTTACTTCCCTGTGGGCTCTCTGAACTGAGTTTGCTGGCCCTTATCTTACTGGAATTAGGCTCGGTTCTTCCCTCCGCTTTACCATCCACATCCAATCACTGACCAGGTCAGATGCATCTCCATTCTGAAGATCTCCCCTCCCTTGTCACCACTCAACTATCATTTAACTGAATCACAACTTTTGTTGCTCTTCCAACCACAGTCCTCTGGTTAAAACCCTCTCTTGGCCTGCGTTCACTGTCATGATAGAGTCCAGACTCTTTTCCATGGCTGGTAAGGATCTCTGCTCTCCCACGCACCTGCACTGAACTTTCAGTTCCTAAACTCAGCACACCCTGCCTAGCCTCGGGGTCTCTGCACGTGTAGATCCCCCCTTTCCCTCTCTCCCTCCTGCTACTTGAGCTGATTGATGCCCTCTTGTTGTTCATGTCTCCACTCAGACTGCTTCCTCCAAAGCTCCTGGTCTGGGTTGGTGCCCTTCCCCCATAGTTGCCTCTTGGCACACTGGGCGACTTGTCTGTGCACTTGCCACCCTGGGTTGCAACTGTTCGAGTCAATGTATCCATACATCTTCCAGAAGCAGGATAGATCCAGAAGAGGGGAACCGCTGGCTGGGGGCAGTGCCAATGACCAGAGGACAACATGTCACCTCCTGCTTATGCTCTCCCTTTGGGATATTATGTTCCTATAGTCTACATGACTGAGAACTCTTGCAGCTCATGAGGCATGATGGGGGGTGGGGTTTCTTTCAAAACTCATTCCAGAACAAAACCCATCAGAACCTTTAAGAGCATCCTTCAACATTTGCAAATGACATATCAGATAAAGGGCTAGTGTCCAAAATCTATAAAGAACTTAGCAAACTCAACACCCAAAGAACAAATAATCCAATCAAGAAATGGGCAGAAGACATAAACAGACATTTCTGCAAAGAAGACGTCCAGATGGCCAACAGACACATGAAAAAGTGCTCCACATCACTCTGCATCAGGGAAATACAAATCAAAACCACAATGAGATATCACCTCACACCAGTCAGAATGGCTAAAATTAACAAGTCAGGACATGACAGATGCTGGCGAGGATGCGGAGAAAGGGGAACCCTCCTACACTGTTGGTGGGAATGCAAGTTGGTGCAACCACTCTGGAAAACAGCATGGAGGTTCCTCAAAAAGTTGAAAATAGAGCTACCCTATGACCCAGCAATTGCACTACTGGGTATTTACCCTAAAGATACAAATGTAGTGATCCGAAGGGGCACATGCACCCGAATGTTTATAGCAGCAATGTCTACAATAGCCAAACTATGGAAAGAACGTAGATGTCCATCAACAGGTGAATGGATAAAGAAGATGTGGTATATGTACACAATGGAATACTATGCAGCCATCAAAAGAAATGAAATCTTGCCATTTGCGACGATGTGGATGGAACTAGAGGGTATCATGCTTAGCGAAATAAGTCAATCGGAGAAAGACAACTATCATATGATCTCCCTGATATGAGGAAGTGGAGAGGCAGCATGGGGGGTTAAGGGGGTAGGAGAAAAATAAATGAAACAAGATGGGATTGGGAGGGAGACAAACCATAAGTGACTCTTAATCTCACAAAACAAACTGAGGGTTGCTGGGGGGAGGGGGGTTGGGAGAGAGGGGTGGGATTATGGACATTGGGGAGGGTATGTGCTATGGTGAGTGCTGTGTAGTGTGTAAACCTGGCGATTCACAGACCTGTACCCCTGGGGATAAAAATATATGTTTATAAAAAATTATATTAAATTATATAAAAATTTATATTAAAAATATAAAAATTATATAAAAATATATAAAAATTATATAAAATTACAAATTATAATATGTTTATAAAAAATTAAAAATTAAAAAAAAGAGCATCCTTCATACAGTGTGACATGGGGAGCCCTGGTCCAGGACTCTCTGTGTTTCCATGACCTTATATGTTAATTCGGGATAACCACCTTTATGAAATCATACCAAATGAAATAATGAGTTTAAAAGTACTCCTTTTAATCCTCTGTGACCCAAAAAGAATTTTTTAAAAACACCAAACATACAGATAAGAAGCATATAGATCATTAAAATGGCATCTGGAATATGCCATAACGTTATAGAATATTATTTATATAAAATGCCTTGCCAGCAACATGATGTTTTCCAAATCCAGTGTCTTGAGATTTTCCTCTGGAGATTATCTTGTGGTGACATTGTGCTGATCTTAGAAAATATCAGAGTAGCTAAAATGACTGCACTAGGCCACTTAGGAAAGGATTTGGGTATCATTCAGATGTCTGTAAATAATCAAATTTAAACGACCAAAGCATGCCTCAAATGCAAATGGCTAGTAACTATTGGGAATTAAATCCCCCAATTTGATAAATAGTCCAGTGGATATTTTCTCTTGAACTTTTATGCTATTGCCTGTGCGAAATATTTATAGTGACTCAGGGGACATGTCTGCTGGGTTAAAACTAGGCAGAGTACATGCAGACATTATCGCTGAGACCCTGGCTTGGAAACCCCTCTACTTACAGAGATTCAAATATGCCCGAGTCACACTCCCCTGGGTATTTCCTTAGTGAGAAACACGTGAAAGGGTGGAAAGAGAGACAAAGTGGAAACAGATTATCTTGACCCAGGAAACGGCTCTGAAGCTCTAAGGATATTACTATTCCCCAAAGCAAGGCTTTAGGGATGGCTCAGCGTCTCTAAGCTCCTCCCCCTTCCCAGAGCGCTGGCATCCACTGAGGTGCCCCCTGGCATTTGAACCCACGCCCGCTGCCCCAGAGCTTTCAACCCCTCCCTGCAATGCAGTTTTTAAACTTCAAATGTAAATGGGACTTTTTTCCATGATTTTTTTTAAAAGGATGATTTAGACTGAAGAGTAATAGGAAAGAAAGAGATTTCTAAAATGCAGCAAGGGGACATGTTAACTTTACGTGTTGAAATAACATAATTGGCTTTCTCATTCTTAAAACATAAAGTTTTAGTAGGGTGTGGTACACAAACAATGCATCTTGGAACATGGAAAAAATAAAATTAAAATTTTTTTTAAAATTACATTTTAAACAACCACTAGGGTATTTCGACCCAAATCCAGTCACAACCTTCAGGAAGTCATGAGTCAGGAAGACAAGATTAGGTAAATGTCCCTCAAATCATTTTAACAGGCAATGGAAAAATGGTCATATAGATTTTCTTGTGAGAGATGATCCAGTCCGGTCTAAAAGAAGGTTACTTTGATATTTAGTAAATCCTCCATTTTGGGGGGGTGGGAATACTTATGGATGACATATCTAAAATAATATTTAAAAGGTATATTTATTTTTTTTTAATATTTTATTTATTTATTTGAGAGAGAGACAGTGAGAGAGAGCATGAGCAAGGAGAAGGTCACAGAGAGAAGCAGACTCCCCGTGGAGCCGGGAGCCGATGCGGGACTCGATCCCGGGACTCCAGGATCATGACCTGAGCCGAAGGCAGTCGTCCAACCAACTGAGCCACCCAGGCGTCCCTAAAAGGTATATTTAAAGTAGTTCACATGTATGTGAAATATATGTAAAATATTCTATATGTGAAAGAGTCAGAATTGTAAAATTCTTATGTTAGATCGAAAGTAACTTTGCAATTACAGGAACAAAAATAGAATTTATCCTAGAGTGTTTCTATAGTGATTACCAGTAATTTATGACTGTGCCTATTTCCTTGTTTGTTATTCCTACCAGTAAACAGCTAGTATTTGAAGTAGTAATTATGTGCTAAATACTGCATTTTAAAGATGTGTAGTACTAAAAAGATCTGTGGATAGATCACTTTGCACTCACATAACCTGTAGACGCCCCACTTTCCTGTACAACATCTCATGTCAGGAAACCGACATTAATTATTTTAACATAAACTGTGGGAGAGGACAGTTATGTTCTCTGCGGATCACTTGTATTTGCTTTTTAAAAATAATACCTGCCTCTTTTTTTTTTAAGTTATGTAAGTAAGATGGAATAGCAAACATTGAAAAACATAAGAAGCAAAAAACACCAGGAATCCAATGTGTTTCCCTCTAGCTCACTGCTGGGAACATTTTGCTGGCTGTATTTCAACACTGTTTCCCTGCAAAAATGGACTCATGCTATTTAAACCCTTTTTGCAGCTTGCTTTTTTCGCTGGACCACATGCCGTTCTCTGCATATAAATCTACCTGAGCAGCATCCTTCTTAATGATGTAACACTGTTTCATTTTCTTATTACCTTTCTAAAGGGTCCCCTAGCAAAGATGGTCAGAACGCAGGTTCCACTGCTGTTTTTAAAAAGCTGATAAATCAAATGATTTGAACATCTTCCCGGTGAAACCAGGACCGACTGAACACCTGGGAGGGCAGAAGCCGCCTTGCCGGCTTTCTCTGCACGCCCTTTCTGTTCCGCTGCCCTTCCATGCAGGATGGCCAGTGCAAATGAACTGAGGTCTGAAGCAGCCAGCTTTGTGGACCCACCTCTAGACTCTGCTCCTGACTTCATGTCATCACAGTTCCCGTTCAGCACACGGAGACCTCAAGCATGCTTCAAAAGCCCAGGCGATAAGAGAAAACAAGAGTGACAATCACATCTTATCTCCGAGCTGGTTTTTCACGGATCTGGAATAAACACGAGCTGCATTTGCAAAGCGTTATCGACAGAAAAACATTTGCAGGGAAGGGTCTGAAACCTTTTCTCTCCTCATTGAGAAACAAGAAATTACAGTCCTAAAAATAAAGTGATTGGCTATTTTGAGCACAGAACGCAATCATTCTAAACATCAGGGACAGGAAAGTAGTAATTCAATTCCTAGTAATTTCTGGTAATTAATACATAAATTTCCTCTCTGTGTAATACAACGCAGTCCCTGAAGTAAATGCAATCTCTCATCTAAAATGTACACGACAACAATTCATGCTTTTTCCTTGCTTAAAATGAATAGCAATGCTCGCTTGTTAAGTGGGAGAAAGACGGCACAGAAGATTTTTACCCACTCCCCGAGTTGGCCTGTGCCTGTGATTCTCAAAGGATGCCCCCCACCACCAGTAGCACCAGCTGCACCTGGAAATTTGTAATAAATGCAAGTCCTTGGCCCCCCACCCAGATCTTCTGGATCAGATGGTGGCGCCCAGTGTTCTGGGTCTGCTCAAACCTGCCAGGTAGTTCTGAGGTGTTTCCCTTCCCTCGTAGGCATAGAGAGCCTTTCCACGGAAGCTGCCCCCTCGAGTCAGGAAGCCACTTTCCAGGAGACCCAAGAACCCCTGTCCCCGAAGCTTGCATTCAGTATCTACCAAGTTAGTTATGTTTCTCCTAAAGCCTATGAATGCCATTTGTACTGGCTATTATATTTAATTTTTAACAGTTTCTGTATTTTGAATGAGGGCTGTAAGGGAATAGATAAGACAGTTTAAAAAAAAATCTTCGAAGGCTCTACACTCACATCATTTGATAAAATTTACAGATTTCACCCTCCAGTTGAAACAACTAAAACTTCAGTTGCGGATAATGCATTATGGATGGGGTTTGTGTAAGAATTCCGTCCATGCTGTGGTGTTATATCAAAGTATCTTCAAATGAAAGATTATGTAAAGGTTTTAAGTTAAAGTAAACTACTTAGGGTATATAGACATTGTTTCTTAAGATTCCTGTCCAGTTAACTATTTTTTATTAACTCATTATCTCCCGGACTTGATTCTGTCCATTATATTTCAAAGGGATTTCATAACACAGACTTTAATGTACGGATCAAAATTATAAAAATATTTTCTTTTTAAAATCAATTCTCTCGGGGCACCTGAGTGGTTCAGCAGTCAGTTAAGTGTCCGACTCTTGGTTTCAGCTCAGGTCATGACCTCAGGGTTCTGAGACCGAGCCCTGTGTCCGGCTCCGATCTCAACGCAGAGTCTGCTTGAGACTCTCCCTCTCCTCCTGCCCCTCCCCCAATCACACACATGCTCCCTCTCAAATAAATACATAAAATCTCTAAAAACAAATAAATACATAAAATCCGTTCTCTCTCACATGCTACTCAAAATTGCTAAAAATATTTTTTAAACCATGTAAGGGGATTTGCATGTCTAAAAAAAGTTGGGAGTTACTGCTGTTATTTATTTAATTTATCCCTGTTACGGGAGGTTTTGGTTAGTTTCAATTTGTCAGTTTCATACATTATTGTAAATCATTCCGCAGTCAACATACAAACGCTAGCTTATCAGACTAAGTCTTCGATGTCTTCAATTTCATCCCCTTCGTTCTATGCAATGGAAATTTTTGTTTTGCCTCTTCTGTCTACCATTGCAGAGAACCTGACAATGCAGGAAATTGCCGTTTCCACAGATACCCCAGCAATGAGTGACTGCTTGATTAGCTTAGACGGCTTGGGACCATTTGTGTGATTTTCCAGGGAGGGACTGTTTCTCCCTTCATCTTTCTAAACTTGCTGAAATCCATGCCGCTCGAATGCTGGATGTCCACACTGGGAAACACAAACAAGTCCTCATCAGCCCCAGCAGGAGAAGTAGAGAAGCTCATCTGGGCTTGAGTGCTCAGCCCAAGGTGAGCAATCGCTGGCCGGCACATCAGTTGCTAGAAAGACTGACATCTCCTGGATGACATCCTGGATCGCAAGAAGGAAGTGACACCCTGGAGAGACGGCCTTGGCAAAAACATTACATTTCACTCTTTCTAATATACAACTTGGAGGTTCAATATGGTCTGTCCAGTCATCGGCAAACTCGTGTCACTCTGTCTGATAAAGGCCTGTAATTTCATAGGATCAAGGGGCATAGCGGGACCCACACAGGCAATGCTCCCAACTCAGTGGGGGACACCAGGACCTTCAGTGTGCCCTGCGGAAGCTCTGAACAGGCAGCCAGGGAGAACCCTCCCTCAGGTGGCTGCCGTTTAACCATCTCTCCAGTATATCCCAGTGACTCCAATAAGATCAATGAATACTTTTCAATATATTTTCTCTTTCTCTTTCCTCACCTGGTCTTTTTTTTTTTAGAAATAGAGCAAGTGTGTGTGTGCGTGCATGTGGGGGGGAGGGGCAGAGGGAGAGGGAGGCAGGCAGACTCCCTGCTCATCATGGAGGCTAATATGGGGCTCAGTCTTACAACCGTGAGATCACAGCCTGAGCCAAAATCAAGAGTCAGACACTCAACCCACAGAGCCACGCAGGGGTCCCCTTCTTCCCCTGGTCTTAAACTGAAAGTTTCAGAATGATTTTAGTTACTACTCCCTCCAATTCCCACTTTTTCTGAGATAACTTAGTACTTATTTAATATTGTTAAGGGACGCCTGGGTGGCTCAGTTGGTTAAGCAGCTGCCTTCGGCTCAGGTCATGATCCCAGCGTCCTGGGATCGAGCCCCACATCGGGCTCCTTGCTTGGCGGGGAGCCTGCTTCTCCCTCTGCCTCTGCCTGCCATTCTGTCTGCCTGTGCTCGCTCGCTCTCCTCTCCCTCTGACAAATAAATAAAATCTTTAAAAAAAAAATATTGTTAAATTATCATATAGAATGCTCTTTGGTTTCGGGAGTTCACAGCTGTGGTTCTAAGCAGATTGTAAATATCTCAAGTTTCATTGCCCATGATGGCTTCCTGTCATCTTCTTGCTTTATCTTCATGCCTGCTTGGGTTTGTGGTCTTCTCAGAGCATGTCCTTGAGAAAACGCCTCCTTTGGGGCCACTTAAGAGATACTGTCTTTGAACTCACGCCTACCTTCAAGTTTCTTTGACATGGGACGTGGGATATTTTAGCTGGGTATAGGATTATGGCTTATAGTCCCTTTCTCTCAGAAGTCTGTAGATCTGACTCTATTGTCCTTCACCTTCTCACTTCCATGTGAAAGGTCCAAGGCCAGTCTGATTATTTTTCTTTGGAAAGTGATTTGGTCTTTTTGCCCGAAGGTTTTATGATTTTTCCCTTTCGTTTTTGAATTCAAGACTTGTATTGGGATTTTTCCTAAATCTGTGTCTTTTCTCATATATGCAGTCTGGAAATCAGTATGCCCTGATATCTATAGGCACTGATGTCTAAAAAAAGTTGGGAGTTACTGCTGTTATTTATTTAATTTATTTAGTTTCATTTACAGAAATATTCTTTTATTATGTTTTAAAGGATTACCTCTCTATTTAGAGCTCCATTACAGAATTAGGTGTTTGAGCCTGTTTTCCAAGTCTTATAGGATTCCTCCCCTACCTCCACCTTGGTCATTAAGATATTTTCTTGGACTTGCTTTCTTAAGCCTACTAGTTTGGGTCTCAACAGCAAACTTCTCCTATTTATCTTTGTAATTGCTTAGTTGGTAAATTATATTTCTTACTGTCAGCAACTCTTGTCCCTGTTGCCAATGACTCCTTTAATGTAATGTTATTTTCTTCCCTACAAAATTCTTGTCTATCTCCTCCAGCAGCTTCATTTCCTTGGGTATGTATTCTATTTGTTACAACTTGTCATTCTGTCTTCCAACTGCAGACCTTCCTTAGGTGGGATTTGATGTTGTTGGATGTCTGATTGGAGTACCCAGGTAAGATTATTTAAATACCTGGGGAGGCAGTAGTGATGGGAAGAGGGAAGCAAACCAGTCTCCATTCCAGGGAGTTCACGAGGAGAAGTCAGGCCACCAGCTCTCAATGATGTACATGGGGGAGAGTTCCCTGATGTTGGTCTCCATGGACTTTACCAATCTCGCTGGCATAAAGGGCTTAGCTAGCCTTGTTAACTACTTAGCCTTATGGAAGCCCAGTAGCCAGACACACTTCATCAGGGCACATGGTGACTTTCACCAGCGGCTCCCTTTGACTCCAAAAGTTACATTCTTCCTAATATCCACCATTGTCAAACCTGAGCTCCCCAAAACTGGTCTCCAGGCAATCATCCCACTGTAAGACAAAGCTGTATGCTGATTCTCTCTACTGGAGTCCAACTAAACCTAAGACCTTGCTTTCCTCCAGCTTCCTATAGACTCCAGGATCTATCTAGTTTAGGAGACCCATAGAGATGGGAGCTGGAATAAAGGGACAGAAATGGCCACGTTTAGGTGGCTCTGTTCCACAAATGCTTCTGTATTCTCTGAGAGGGCTGGTATGTATTTTTGTACTCATTTTCTTATTCTTTGATAAGAGAATCTCTCACCCACAAATGTATTTTGAATTTTCCCAAATGCTTCTTTAATATATGTCAGAATGGATATGTTGTTTCTCTCCTCGGCCCTATTGATGGAATGAATTCTACTAGCATCCTTGCCAATACCAAACAACATTGCCACTCTCGGAGCAAACCGGTAGACTAGTCATTTTATCAGATAATATGCATTCCCCTAAGAGTTATAAATAGCCAAATTAGCACCAATTTAAGCAATAAAGAAATGTATCAAGGTATCTTGCAAAATTGTCATACACTATTACAACCAAGATATTACATTTGGCCCAAGGATCCTTCATATTGTCTTTAAATTTTTTTTTAATTTTTAATTGTGGTAAAAAAAACACACATAACTTAAATTTTACCATCTTAACATTTTTGAGCATACACCTTTGTATTTTAAGTATATGCCCATTGTTATACAACGAGCTTTACTGTTGAGTGCTACTTCTTACTCCGATCTTTGGCAAATATTAAACGTTTGCTCTTCACCTGGACCTGTACTAGGCTCAGTGGTAGGGTGGCCATGTCACTAGTAATATTTAAATGGAGTATCCGATTACAGAAAACTTTAATGAACTGGGGTGGGGGAATGGAGGAAATACATGTAGACATGAAAAAAGAGATGGATAATATATTCCTCCAAAAGCCAAATTATAGAAGAGACGATTCTTCTGTCTTTTCCTGCTTCCTTTTCTTTTAACCCTTTGGGTGCCTGTTAGTTTGTCTTCCCTAAACTGGGCTTCCCTCTTATGTCTTCTACTTCTTCTCTAGTTACTTCAGAAAGCCAGATTTGTGAACTAATTACCTCCAGTGAAATGCCAACGTCATTACCTATTTATTCACAGTGCACTGAGAACTTTTCTATTTTTCTCCACCTGCCATGAAATATATTAAAACCACACGGAGGACTGTCCCCGGAGGCTTCATTCTTAGAGTTACTTGTTTTGGCCTGTGTCCAGCAGGTGGCGCTAAAGGATAATTAATCGAAGTCAATCCGTAGCTCATAGACTAAACACCTGCCGGGTTTTACAGCGTTTTGAGTCACTCTGCTTGGTTACATAATAACCAAAATTTTGCATAGTCTATCCCTCGACTCTCTTAGCTCTTGGGTCACTATTACACTTTCCAGCACTCCTCTTGTCTCCACGGTTGGCGATTTCAGTATCTGCGTAGCTGTCCTCACAGCTCTACTTCTCAGTTCCTTGACTTACTCATATTCCTGATCCCTTCCCGACAGACAGCCCAGGATGTAGGTTTTCCTTTGGGCTTCTTTTCTTCCCTACCTACATCACCTTTGGTGATCTCCGGTCTGGTGGCTTCAAATCACAATTTACATGCGGGTGACTGACGACTTTGTATCCAACTCAGCAGCTTCCCTAAGACCAGGTTCCACCAGATCGTCCCATCGGCATCTCAAACTCACATGTTCCAAACGGAGCTCTCTCTAGGCTCCTCTCACCGCCCTTCCCACCTCAGTGAAGGGCCGCTCCACCTCCAAGCCTTGGACCCCAATGCTTCCCTTCCATCTTCTGTCCTGTCCTTCCGCACATCCTGTCGGTGAGTATGACCCGGTCTCAGCACCTGTGCACCACGGTCCTGTCCAAGCCACACCCACCTCTCGCCGGCATCCTCGTCTCGGGCTTCTCATTCATCCCGGTGCTTCTGCCCTGTCTCCCTCCTGCCTACACAGAAGACAGGAGCCAGAGTGACCCTGTTAAAGCACAAAAGAGAGTCCATCCTTTTTCTAGGCTTCCCATCGCACACCCCCCGCCAAAAGGCTAAATTATTACAATGGCCTGCGAGGCCATATAGGAGAAGGCTCCCACCCCATCCTACGCTCTCTGGACCTCATCTTCTGGACTCTTCCCACTCACTCTGCTGCGGCCTCACTAGTACCTCCCCATTCCCCAGCACCCCAGGCGTGTCCACATCCCGGCCTGGGAGGCTCCTTCCTGGGAGTGCAGCAGGACCATGCCTCTACCATCTCCGGGCCAAAGAGCTCTTCCCTGACCCCCTCACGGAAAACCACAGGCTGTCAGCTCTACTGATCCTCTAGCCTGCTTCCGCCTTTCTTCTTCTCCATGGTGATTTACACACACACCCCATACACATACAGATACACATTTGAGTTGGGAGTATCCCCGGGGCCAACCCGAGTGCCTGGCCCAGAATTGGCCCACAATAACAACTTGTCCAATGACTGATAAACGAAAGATGACTCTGCCTTGCAGGAGGGGTTGACTCCCAGAATATTTCTGGGCAAACGAATACCAGTCACCACTCGTGACGGATAGTACTTTGCTCTTCCCAAGTACGAGCTCAGGCAGATCTCCAAGTCCTTGGTCAAGGTTTTACTGAAAGGAGAGATTAAAACTCAGAGCAAACCAGCTCACATGTCTTTGCAAATCATTTACCAGCCTATGCTCTGCCAACAATTCCCTTTCCTCCAGCCAGCTGTTATCTGAAGGTCTAACTCCTAATGGCATAAATTCTGCAAGGCTGAATACAATGGCGTGTTTTATAAAACACCAGCCGGTGACAGAAAAACATTCTCACCCTTAAAACCATTTATAAAAGTAGGGTTTCCCCAGCCTAGCCTATGTTTTAGAAATCTGAGAGTAGATGAGTATAATTTTTTTTTAATGACACTAATTTCTTCTGTGGCTGCTTTAGTATTTTTAATCCCTAAGATATGTGCATTAATATTAATAAAAGGGAGAACCTTAGGTCTCTATCCTCCAAATTACAGCATTTCTTATATTTCAAATGGGAAGAGTGTTATCAAGTCATTTCTCTGACATTTTAAACAGCAGTTAAATTGCTCAGCAGAGTAAGACCACATCCAAATTCTCTTTAGCGCCAATCAGGTTTAATATGCTAAGGCCTTTCTGGAGGGGCACAGGAAGGATTGGGGAAAGTGGCATTAATTCCTATGGAGAGCAGACAATGGTCTAAGGGAGTTCTTTCTGGGAATGTGCATATTTTCCAGTGTCCAGGCTTGAAAATGTTTTCCAGGCCCCTCTAGCTGGTTTGCCCAACCCCCATCTAATGAGTGAACCTGTCTGTTCATTGTAAGTGTTTTTAGGACTTAAGGGAAAAGTCAACCAACTCTTTGCTTCCATCGTTTGCCCTTGACTGTCTAGTCTTTCATGCAGCAATTGTTCATTTAGTGTGTATTTTGTGCTGGCCACTCTCCTAGGTCTCGGGGATATGTAGAAGACGAGGATAAAGAGAATAAATTGAGCTTTTTTTTCTAGGGGCTTACAAGGCAGTAGAGAAATGTGCCAACAGATCATCAGAAGGCGATGTGATGCATTGCAAATCCGGGCACAGAGGAGAGAAGAGAGAAATTGTGTTACTGAAGGGCTCTGCAATGGCTTCATGGAGAAAGTGACATTTAAGCAGCATCTTGACTGATGAGTGGGAGTCTGACCCAATATAGAAGCAGGAGGGAAGGACTCCAGGCAGAGGATGGGATATGCAAAATCTGAAAGTGTGAAAAGTCCCAGGCACAGTGGTGGTAGAACAGGGAAATGTTGGCTGTGCCTGAACGAGAGCCGAGTAGAGAGAGAGATGTCCCGGAAAAACTAAAGTGTCTGCGTTCCCTGCTTGATGGTTGGGTTTTATCCTGTAAACGCCGAAAGGTTTCAGGCGATGGCTGAGCACACCGATCTGTTGTAGGGTTATTCCTGGGGTACAGTGTTTCCCAAGGCATGGGCCACACAGGCAGCAACGGCCTCACCTGGAAACGGGATAAAAATCCAGATTCTGAGTCAGAATTCAGAATTTCTGGCCGGGGGCTTGGGAATTTGTGTTGTATCAAGACATCCGGCTGATTCTGATCCACATTCAGATTTGAGATGCACAGTCCAAGTAACAGTTTGGAAGCTGAACCAGGGGCGGGGGGCAGTGGAGGGTAGGCGTAGAAGCTGCATAGAATGTTCCAAATAGCTCAGCCTGGAAAAAAGCTAAAGCCAGGGGCGTGAGTTTAAGTGGGACCGGATGCACTAGAAAGACTTTTCTGAAACCTCATGCTTATAGGATATAAGGATATCTCCAGGTATCCAGTTCTCAAAACTCACCACTGGCCAAAATTATCTGAGTGGCTTTTTTAAAATTATAACTTACGGGTCCTACTTTTGACTTAGCAAACACGACCAGTAGCCTGCTTTGGGTTTTCCTGCTGCTGCTGTTCTTACGTCTTCTTTGTGTTTTGCATTTCCGCTCATGGAATCTTCGCTCTGGCTAAAGTTGTTCAACTACCTGCATTTTGTGGGGAATCTCTCGTTGTCTGCGCTGCTAACTTAAAATATTGATTCTCCACACAGGGAACTGATTTTTCCCAAGGAAGATCGCAAAGCGCTATCATTCCGATTTGCCCAATAAATGGTTGGTTGTGTTCACAAGGCTGTATTTATCGAGGCAAAAAACTATATATGGACACACTAAAAAATCATTTTAAAATGAGGCAACAAAGGCTGCTCGCTTGCTCTGAAATTGAAAACCCATTGCGCTCTCCCTCCCTGCCCGTTCTGCGGCGTCGCCTATGTGTCCACTAGGTAGCGCTCTGGACAAATGCATGAGCTGCGCGCGCCCCAGAAGCTCCTGTGCCCATTCTTTCATGGTCTGGGTCTAAAGCAATCCGGAGTAACACGGAGGACACGGGGAGATGGCGAGGAGAAGTGAGCTGGGGGAAATCAGAGGGGAGACAAAGCATGAGAGACTGTGGACTCTAAGAAACAAACTGAGGGTTTTGGAGGGGAGCTGGGTGGGAGGTTGGGAGAGCCGGGTGGTGGGTATTAAGGAGGGCACAGATTGCATGGAGCCCTGGGTGAGGTGCTTAAACAATGAATTTCGGAACACTGAAAAAAAAATTAAATTAAATTTTTTAAAAAATAAAGCAATCCGCAGTAGCTTTCATAAGAAAACCTAATTTTGCTAGTTGAGAAATAAAGTTAGGCTCCCTTGAACGGTATTAATAATTATCAGTCCAAGTGTTGTCTAGAGTTTTTTAAATCTACCTTGTTATTTTATTGAGTTCTGAAGCATTCCACCACCCTCCCCCCCTCCCCCCACTATCAAGACAGTTATAGGCTTTAAAAGGGTGTTAACAGGCTTCAACTTACAGACATTTTAGTCCCTGCTTTTTCTATTAAAGCCAATAATGACGTATAGTTCCCATTGTCTCTATATGAAGATCCAAACACACACCAGACTTCAAAGAATTGGATTTATTTTTACGGGTTAAAGCATCAGAATGTTATCTGAGACAGAATTAAATGGCAAGCGTTCCCGAAATAGAAATAGGACCGTCCTTGGCCGCGGGCCGGCGGTTGAGTCTGCACTAGAATAAGACACGGTATCCAGCAGAAGGCAGGTCCGGCGGGAGCTCCACTCAGCGGTTGTGCAACAACTCTGGTAGTTAGAGTTTCCAGGGGCAGCCGGCCACTGCCATTCCTGTCAGCTCTTCTGGAAAGGGCAGGATTTCTGAGTGCCCAGGAGGCCCAAATGCCAAACCGTATCCCACGTTCGTCATTTTTCCACAGGTGCTGCCTCACGGGCTTTACTTTCTGACATTTGTGTTAACAGAGATGGACCATCGGAATGAGTCTGGGCTCTTCTGTTGCAAAACAAAGCTCCATACCCAGAGCCAGAGAAGGCCAAAAACATGTTTTGCTTCCTTCTAGCACCGGGAGAAGTGTTACCCCAGAAAACCGGATATTAACGAGCCCAGAAGACAATGGTAATATATCAGCCTTCCGCTGGCCGTGGCCGCGGGTCTGGCTGTCCTCGGTCCTGCCTTGGCAGACATGACGCACTTGACACTCAGAGCCGTTTCTTGGATGAGGATCTCGGTGCCTGAGGGCTTACAGGGCGCTATTTCTGATCCACACTTGACTCTCTGTTCTGCCACCCTCCAGGGACCGGGCCAGCCATGGGAGAGGATTAGCCAACACCCTTGTTTCAAAAATGTCCCTCAGTCTGCTGCTCGTGCTTTTACACAAACACTGCTGCCTCTTTCTAAGACATGTTCTCCAAAGAACAAGGGGTACTTGGAATGAGCACACAGGGAAGTATGGGTGGAGGAACCGACCAAGTTGTAACTTCTAAAACAGCGTAATACTCTGCTCAGAACAAGCGTCTCACCCCAATGGGGCGTCTGGACACATAGGACCGAGGACACTCCGTATCAGGTGGTGTGTGAGGCCATGTCTCCCCGTGTCAGGCCAGCCAACCGGAAATGACCTTGTGCTCATGGGAAAACAGGAGAAAGAGAAACTTAGTTTAAATGACGCCACTGGCAGTAAGGCCGACACGAGTGTGGCTCTTCCTCAATGGCTGTCCTCCCCGCCTTATGCTGGGGGCACGCAGGGGACCAGGAAGAGAGACAGGGACTGCCCAGAAAAGGGGGTGAGGTCAGGGTGCCCTTGGGACCAAACACAAGTCTTACCAAGTCATCCCGTGACTTTAATACTCAAACCAGCACTGCGTAGAATTACCTCAACTCTGCGATGAGCTGAGAAAATCAAAATTTTGAAGTGTTCAGTATTCTATTCCGCTTCGTCAAGATCTGGAGCCAAGACTGTTGCCCCAAGTCTCACGCTCTGCGCTGTATCCCAGCAAGAGATGGGCTTTCTGCTTAGTCTTCTGGCCTTTGTCCTCGTCCTTCAAAGGGGGTGAAGGATATTCCCGGAGGAATTTGCTAGCTACTCCGAGAAACCAGGAATGTGCAATGCACAGGATAAGGGAAGAATTTTGCTTCATTCAATGATGGTTCAGTGCAACAAAGCTGAGCCTAGGGGTAGAAGCTGGGTTGTTTTTCTGTTGCAGCCAAGACCTGTGTTTTTAAAGGAAGGTGACACCTATTGCTGATGCTCTTATTTTTTTAAATATGGGGACATAGCCCAGAGCTGCTTTTATCAACTGCCCTTTTAATTTTTTTAAATATTTTATGTATTTATTTGAGAGAGAGTGTCCGAGAGAGAGAGCACGAGTGGGAGAAGGGACAGAGGGAGAAGCAGGCTCCTCGTTAAGCAGTGAACCTGATGCAGGACTTGATCCCAGGACCCCGGGATCATGACCTGAGCCGAAGGCAGACGCTTAACCAACTGAGTCACCCAGGCGTCCCTCAACTGCCCCTTTTAGGTCTCAGCTTTAGTTCCTCAACAAATGACAGATATACTTAAAATGGAGAAGAGTTTTTCTCACTAGACCCAATATCACGGTGTTTGTTAAATCTAATATCCACAGCACTAAATGCTCTTCACACAATAGCACTTAACACAGAGTTTTAAACAATATCTGACCCATTTTAATAAACTTGGCATAGCAGACTTTTTTGCCAGAATAGATATTTTCAACTATTCCAGAAAGTTCCGTCAAAGGAAACAAACAACATAGTATTCAAAGCATCATTTCTTCAAAAAGAGACACGTGCATAGCAAGGCCATCATGAATTGCATTACCTAAAAGAAGAGGTGATTTAGCTTCGATGACCTCAGTCTGGGTTCATGAACCGTCCAAAGGAAGGGGCTTTTCCAGACACCTGTGGCCCTTGGATCCGGGAGTGATGTTCTTGCCTAGGCTGATCCAGTCCCAGCCCTGCCTTCGCATTTTATTTTACTGTGAGACCACGAGGGTGAGTCAGTCCTGCTCCGGCTGGGACCTCAGCAGGATGTCAGATGTGGGCCACGTGTGGGGATTATGAGGTCGACCAGTAGACAGAAGCAGAGACACAGCACAAATCCTTGTGGTGGCTCAAGGCTCTCCTGCTCCTTCCTTGAGTCGAACCCCATCCTTATCCCTTTCCCCATCTGGCTATTGGTTTCCTCTGATTATGTAAGAAACCCCAGGATCCTATTAAATCCCTTTTTGTGCTTTCAGCTAGTTTGAATTGATCTTTTATCATAGGCAAGGAAAAAAAAAAAAGAAAACAACTCACGACTAACGTACCATCAAACTGAAAATAGATGAACTTTTTGTCTCGAGAAATTTTAGGGCTATGTCAGAATTTTAACTTCTTGATAGAAGGAGGCCAGCTTCTTTGATTAAAGCTGCCAAATGGTTGCTACCTTAAAAGGGCCCGGTAAGGTCTGAGCAGGCTGCAAGGAGTCAGAGAACAGCGCTGTGGTGCATCAGACATTTACATAAAAGGAAAGCATTCGGCCCATCTGCATAGGAACACCCGCTTGGCTGTTGGAAAATGCTAGTAAGAATCCAACACTTCACCCTTGGGCTTGCACACTGCCTAAAAAGACGCTGCACCGAGGAAGCTGGGAGATGGAGCCCTTGTCCATAGAGATGGCGTTTTTTTGGTTTTTTGGGTTTTTTTTAAGTTTTTTTTTAAGATTTTTTATTTATTTATTTGACAGAGAGAGAGAGATCACAAGTAGGTAGGGAGGCAGGCAGAGAGAGGAGGAAGCTCGTGGGGCTCGATCCCAGGACCCTGGGATCATGACCTGAGCAGAAGGCAGAGGCTTTAACCCACGGAGCCACCCAGGCGCCCCAGAGATGGCGTTTTTAAATAGTGTTCAGTAGAGAGGTTGCGGGGATCTAATCATGTTCGAGTCGTGTTAATAACTAACAAAAGCACTTGGGCAAGCGGAGACTGACATTGGCAGGAGTGAAGGCCGCTAGTCATTTCTTTTCTGGACAAAACTCTCAAACACCAGTCTATTGCATTTGAAACCCTATAAGCCCCATCCCTGTGACGCCGTCTCAGGTAGAATCGGGTCCCTCTGTAGGGAGGAGCCAACAGGCAGGCAAGAAGGGGCAGGCTGGGGAGAGGATGTTCTCCAGCTAGACAGCAGGTCGGAGGGATGGAAGAGAGCTCAACACCATAGGCTGACATCTGCAGAGGCTCCTTCTGCCCCCTTGGGCCAGATTTTCTGCAAGGAGAGGCCAAGTCTCACCTGACAAGAGAAGAGAGGAAGGGTCAGCTCTAGAAAAAAGACTTAACTTTGCAGCTCTTTCCAGCTCCTTTCCAGCACCGCCGAGGTGCCCACCCCCACTCTTGCAACGCCTGTGCAGTGGTTGAATAGTGTCCCATAGCGAATCCACCACGGCCAACCAGAATCTCGGAATGTGCCCTCGTTTGGAAATAGGGTCTTTGCAGATGGGATTCATTAAGAATCTTGAGATAAAACCATCCTGGACTTAGAGTGGAACCTAAATGCCATGACTGGTTCCTTACCAGAAGAGAGGACACAGAGAGACTCACAGGGAAGGAGGCCATGTGAACAGGGAGGTGGACATGGGAACTGTGTAGCCACAAGCCAGGATGCCAGGGGCCTCCAGAAGCTGGAAGGAGCCAGGAAGGATTCTTCCCTAGAGCCTTCAGGAGGAGCATGGCCCTGATGACACCCTTGATCTTGGACTTCTGGCTTCCAGAGCTTTGAAAAAATACATGTCTACTGTTTGAAGTCACCAAGTTTGCGGTCACATGTTACAGCAGCCACGGGACACTAGTGCAGTCTGGAAGCTCATTAGGCATTCCTCCTCATGCCAAGTATGCCAAAACACCCACACAGACCTCCCTTCTCCTACACACCTTCTTCTCTCCCCCCACCATGCCTCCTCTCTGACCTCCACTTGCGTGTCCTAACATCAAAGGCCCCATTTCCTAAACGTGGCTCATGTCGGTTAACAGTTCAAAGACAATCAATTAAATTGAATTCATTCTTATCTGAATAGATGATACCACCATTTGTCCAAAAACATTTCCACTTTAAGAATCCTTATGGACAAGTCTTTAATGAGTAGAATTTCCTATATGAGAAGAGCATTTGAAGAGTAGACAGACACACTTCCATTCTGAAGAAGAAAGGTCCACCCCTGGGGTTCTCTTGGTTGAGCGTTCAGGCGGCTTTAGGGGGACCTCAGAGCAGGAACTAGGATCATGTCAAGCACATGTCTCTAATCTTGGCTGTATGTATCCCACCACCATCTTCCCAGCCCCAACCCCAACCCCACAAACACAGGAGAGCTCAAACAGAACCTAGAGATTGTCTCATTCAAAGCCCCCATTTTGTCAATCAGGAAACACGCTTACGAGTGGTGGGATCAAGACAAGAACCAAGGTCCCTTCTATGCTAAAGACGGTCACTGCCCTTTGCGGAGTGATTACCATGTGCCAAACACTGTGCTGGGTACTTTGGGAAGGCATCTCAGTGACCCTTCTCTCTCTGATCTCTCTTCCTCTGTCTCCTTCACTCAGAAAATTTCTGGCCTTTTCTACCCTTGCTCTTCCCTACAAGTTGGTTGCTCTGGTGAGGGCACGGAGCAGGGTGGGATCCCTAGAGTTCTTAGTGTTCTAGGAAGGCTTGAAGCCCTTCCAGGAGCCCAAAGAGTAGCGCCCTCTTGTGGAACGTCTGCAGGAGACCCCTCCTCTAGCCAACATGACCCCCCCACCCCCGCCTCCCCCACTCCCCTGCCCTCCACCTCACTGTCCCTGTCCTCCCCATCCACCGACCTCAGGGCAAAGCTTCAGGATTGTGCTGTTGTCCACACAAAGCCTTGGCCTTTCTTCTTGTCTTACACCAGACCCATTCGGCACCTAGACTGGGGATGATCAAGGAGAGGGAGGAAAGGGAAGGAAGAACAAGAAGAGATCTCCACCTCCAGCAGTGACTAGCATTACAGCCTGTCTCACAAGAGAGGAACCTGAAGTTGAGGAACTTCATGGAGACCTGGGAGGCCATGAGGCCAGCTTCAAACCCAGACCCGTTTTTATCTGCCTACCATGTTTGTTCTCCAGAGAGTTGAAGCATGACTTCCCAGAGAGTTGGGGTGTCTCCTATGTACCCTGAGAGCCACCTCAGCCTCAGTCATACCCATGTCAGGACCCAGCAGAGGACAGGGGGTAATTTTAGAAGCGGGGTGAGCTCTGAGGAGCTGAAGAGTCAACATGGCTTGTGTCTCCCTCTGTTGATGCCCACGGCCCCATCGGCATGGCTCAGTCTCCATCACATATGACTTAGAGGCTTAGCTGTCTGTGTAGCCTATGTTGTCCAGGACACACTGGCCTGAGCGAATATGACCCTGCAGGCAATAATAAATATATTTCTCTGGGGGCGCCTGGGTGGCTCAGTCTGTTGAGCATCTGACTCTTGATTTCAGCTCAGGTCATGATCTCAGGGTCGTGGGATCGAGACAGCATTGGGCTCTGCACTCAGCAGGGAGTTTGCTTCTCTCCCTCTCCCTCTGCCTCTCCCCCACCCTCTCTCTAATAATGAATAAATAAATCTTTAAAAAATTTTTCTGGCTCTGCAGTCCCCTCTTTCCCAGGACCTCTTGATCCCCCTTCCTACCTCAAGCACCCCTCCCCTCCTTCTAGAATGCCCCTGCTTGCAGGAAACAGGATGAGACCACAGTGCCTGCAGTGGCCACCTACCAGAGCTGGCCCCAGCCTCCCAGGCAGCACAGCCTCTGGTCTGTGACCTCCAAAGTGCCATATTGTGGGGGCCTCTGAAGCAGGAAGAATCTCCTTCAATGATTCCTCTACATAGACCAGTTGTTTGAGGTTATTACCTGAGATCCTTTATTTCTTGAGGACTTGGACATAAGCTTCATGTGTGTGCCTGTTCTTCCCTCTTTTTTCCTTCCTGCTAGTTGAAAAATTGTTATGGTGGCTGGAACTGGAGGAACCAACCTAGATCCTAAGGTGGCTTTTGAAAATAAGGTTGCAGATTACTGATCATCAAGCTGGAATGATGGACTTCTGAGTTTCTGAGGACATGGGATACTCTGCCAACTGGACTGATTATTGCCAGAGTCTAAAGTGAGAGAGAAATATCTACCTTATTTGAACCACTGTTATTTTGGGGTTTGTACCTCATCCTTGAACCAAGTCTCACTAATATCCTTTAACTTTGTGTATGCTTCCTGTTCTCAGTGAAGTGTGCTTAGTTGTAAGGCCAGTAGGGTTTAAGCAACGAAACATTGTCTTCCATGAAGAAGCCTTGAGGTAGGGAGTTTCAGAGTCTGTTCTTTAGTTCAACACCACCAAGACAAGAAGATCGTACTTTGTGGTTCTCTTAGCCTGCTACCTCTGCTCACAATCTCTCTGCCGCAGCTCCTTCTCACACACCAGCATCCAAAATGGGAAGGCAATCTCTTCTTTATCAGTCAAGAAAATCTTTCCCATAAGCGCATAAGCCCATTTCCCCTTATACCTCCCTAGTTTGGTCATTATCAAGGAGGAATGGGATTTCCAAAACTGGTGCCGCCTGTGCTTATTGGTTCCCCAGGGTGAGGCACATTGCCATTCAAGCCAAACCATGGTTCCATTAGCGAAGAAAGGAGAATAGATACTGGGGAGGCAACCACCAATGTCTCCCCTACAAATCAAAAAGAGCACATCGTGGGATAAAGACATCTGGGTCCTTGATACGGCTTCATGCCACAGTAGTATTGGCATGATTCTGAAATGCCAAAACTAACTTTATTTACTTGGGGCTTGTAGCTTCTCCACTGACAACACACTACCCCATGATTTAAGGCTAAGGAAGAGCTAAGTGTGGACAATATTTCACAAAACTTACAATTAGGAAAGATGATGATTTAATCTTTCATGCTCTCAGCCCAAATCAATCTCAAGCTGAGAGAGAGAGAGAGAGAGAGAGAGAGAGAAGAGCTATTTATTTTAAGAAATACCAACGTCAAGGCTCTGGAGCCATTCCCTGTCCTTCCGGATTATTGGTTCTCTTCTTGAACACTGTGTCTGCCCTTCCTCCACGGCGGTCTCCGGCTCCCAGCACCCCCCGCCCCTACCGGCACCACGCACCGCCTCCCTCTTCCTCTAGACTTGCCCTGTGCTTTGTTGTCCTTGTTACTGTTCTCTTTTTCTTTATTTCTTTTGTCTTTCTCGTTCCTGCACCGCGATTGTGAAGGGTTTCTGGGAGGAGCCATGTTTCGCAGGATTTTGTATCGCGTTCATTATTCTTACTCCTGAAAGCAGGTGAGTTCAGTGTTTGCACACGGCCTTTGCAGAAAAAGCTTTCACAAAATTATACGAAACTGAATGAAAAGACAAAAAACGCAAAACAAAACAAAAAACCAAACCCAGCGTTCCCCATTCCTGTCATGTGACTGACTGACTAATTCCATTCAGTATTTGGTCTTATGAGGGAAAGAACTAGCAAAAAAGCAATATCCTATTAAGTCTCTACTTCAATTCGATCTAATGAATTCAGTCACACTCTGGCAGACTATGAAAAGCCATATGGGCCGTCATGAAGCCCAGCAAATACTCATGGAGCTAGATGCTCTCAGGTACTTGGCTACCATCACAGAGAACTGGCTTGGACCCAGCTCTGAGCAGGGAAGTCCTCCTGCAAGGGGAGGTGGTAGGAACGAATTGTGCCTCCCCAGAGTCAAAGACCTAACCTCCAGCATGACTGAGTTTGGAGACAGGACTCTTAAGAGGTAATTAAGGTTAAATGAGGTCGTAAGTTTGGGCTTTAATCCATCAGAATGTGGCTTTATAAAAAGACAAAGATCTCTCTTTTTCTCTCCTTTCCTCTGTCTTTCTTTCCCATCTCCCCCCCTTCTCTCCCTTCTTCCCTCCATCCACCTCTTTCTCCCTCTCTCTTTCCCCTCTCCCATCTCCTTCTCTATTTCTCTCTCTGTCCTTTCCTCCCTCTCTCCTTCTTAGCATTACCATATGAGGACATATCAAGAAGATGGGCATCCACAAGCCAACAAGAGGGCTCTCGTCAGAAACCGAAGTCAAGGGCGCCTGCGTGCCTCAGTCAGTTAAGTGTCTGCCTCTGGTTCAGGTCGTGATCTTGGGGTCTTGGGATTGAGCCCCGAGTCCGGCTCCCTGCTTCTCCCTCTCCCTCTGCCCCTCCCCAACACCACTTGTGCGCTCTCTCTCTCTCTCAAATAAGTAAATAAAATCTTTAAAAAAAAAAAAAAGAAAACCTCCACCTTCCTATGTAGGCTCTATTTGTACATCCACGACTCAGCAGAATAAACTCTGCCTTCTGGGGGTAAGGTAGGGAGGACGTGAAACTTCCCTGAAACAGATTGTATCTCTTTCCTATTATTACGAGGGTGATCTCTTTCTTTTTAAATTCCATCCATAAAATTTTTAGCGTGTATCTCTAAAAGGTAAGGATTCTTCAAAAATAACCATAATTATCCCATCCCAAGAATTAAGTCATTCATCAATATCAACTGCTTAGTATCCAATGTTCATGTTAATCATTGTTTCATAAATGCATTAATGGCTGTGTTTTCATTCTTACGCATTGTTTATTCGAATCAAGATCCCAAAAGCCCACCACTGGCACTGGTGACTAAGTTGCTTAAGTCTCTTACAATCTAGAGTACCCTCTTTAAATCGTTTTATTTTCTTCAATTTTGTTGTTGTTGTGTGTGTTGTGGAAAAGCTGGGTGATTCTTTCTGTTCAGGAGTTTCCCTGTTTGGGTTTGCTTCTCAGATCTCCACAGTGTTTTAACACATCACTCTGTTGAGGTCTACCATGTGGAGGGTCCCTCTTCGTGTGGGGTTAGCAGCTACTAATGAGTAATACGTAGATACATTAATTCATTGAGGGACACGAAATGATACTATGCTATCAACCGTTCTTCATTTATGAGCTGGAATAATTCCATAGAGGAACGCCCCTTCATGTACTCCTTAACCCGTGATACCACTCACAGAGAAACATCAGGATAAATGCTTGTTTCCCTTTGTGTACAAGCTTCATATTAATGTGTTGGTTCTCTCATGTTCCCCAAAGGTAACCACTTTGGCAATGAGTCTGAGTTAATTTTGTTTGCTTTTGTAGTTGTTGACTCATGAACGTGTGGATTTTAACCTATTTTATGTGCTTTAATCTATTGTACTTGCTCTCTCGCTCTCTCTCTCTCTCTTAGATTTATTTGTTTATTTGAGAGAGAAAGAGAGAGAGAGTACATGTGCGAGCCGGGGAAGGGTAGAGGGAGAGAGAGAGAACCTTAAGCAGACACCCTGAGCATGAAGCCAGTGCAGGACTTGATCTCACAACCGTGAGATCATGACCTGAGCTGAAACCTAGAGTCTGTTGCTCAATCGACTTAGCCACCCAGGGTCCCTGCACATGTTCTCCCTGATGATGTTTAAATTGCTCAATCTTTAGCCTGAGCCAGGGGGCGGCTTCTTCGGGTTGGCTCCTGAGTCCTTCTGTTGTGTCTTAGTAAATGAGTTGTCTTTGCCATCTTCCCTTCTTCCTTCATTTCTGATCCGAGAAGATATTCCAGGTTTCTCCTGTACATTTCCTGACCCAGATCTTGAATCAATCATTTCTCCAAGGAGCACTTTCCTTCTAGTGGGAATTGAAATTGCAGGATCACCATCTGTCTGCTGAAGATATTCATTGCTGGGAGGTTCATCATTATTTTCTTGGCTATTTCTGTAGACAGAACTAGAAAATTGTTTTAGAAGAAGTTTAAAAAATTTTTAAAAGATAAAATACATCATGAGAATATATTGAAGCTCCAATTCAAATGTAGGAGTAAATGGCTTACTTAGCCTCTTGTATCTTAAATATGGCCTTTTTCCTGCACCGATAAAACTGGTCGTCAAGGACACTGGAAATGATAGAATTAGAATATCTCATCATTATTCACTTGCTTTATCCTGCAATAGACCCATAACAGTCTTAGAGAAACAATGCCACTGCTCTCCATTCCCAGACAATACGAATACTGAAACTAGTGTTAAGATTTATTTCCTCTTTGTGTTTTGTCCTTATGGTATATCCCACTGGGAGTGTATTGTTGAATTATTGTGTTTTAAAGCCTCTCGGAATAGTTCTTTGTCTGTGCATCTTTCAGAATGTGGTTCTGAGAAGTCTGCGGAGGACTGAGCCAGAACAGAGGTAAAGGACTTGCCTACAGAAGGACCATTATCCTTCTCCCAAGAACCAAATGCTCTCACAGCCAGCTAATTTTATCCTCCTGCTTCCTTCATGTAGTTCCCCTAACTTCCAGCCACCCCCGACCCCCAGTACCTATCTTCAAACTTGGCTCCTCCAACGCTGCATTCTAATATCCCAGTGATCAGGTCCCTGGGCCATAGGAATCTCTACCCCCTATTTGGGGATGTGAATCAAGATTTACAAAAACATTTTCACACACCTTTAAAAAAATTTTTTTTAAATAGATGTTATTTCTTTAGGAACCTTTAGGTTCCCAGTAATGTTGAACAGAAGGTACAGAGTATTTCCATATATTTCCTGTCCCCATTCATGCATGTCCTTCCCCTTACAACATCACCCACAGAATGGTGCATTTGTTTCAACAGATGAACCTACAGTGACACATCATTACAGCCCAAAGACTATAGTTTCCATTATGGTGTCCATAGGTGGTGTCCTTTCTATGGGTTTGGACAAATGTTATAATAGCACATATACATTATTATAGTATCATATAGACTAGTTGCACTGTCCTAAAAATCCTTTGTGCTCCTCCTAGTCATCCCTCCCTCCTGTTCACCCCAGGCATCCACTGATTTTTTTTTTAAAATATTTTATTTATTTATTTGAGACAGAGATCACAAGTAGGCAGAGAGACAGGCAGAGAGAGGGGAGGAGGCAGGCTCCCTGCCAAGCAGAGAGCCCAATACTGGGCTCTATCCCAGAACCCTGGGATCATGACCCAAGCCAAAGGAAGAGGCCTTAACCCACTGAGCCACCCAGGCACCCCCATCCACTGATTTTTAACAGTTTCTGTAGTTTTGCCTTTTCCAAAATTTTGTGCAGCGGGAACCATACCGAACATGGCCATTTCAGATTGTTTTCTTCCACTTAGTAACATGCATTTAATTTTCCTTTACATCTTTTCACAGCTTGATAGTTCATTTCTTCTTAGTGCTGAATAATGTTCCATTGTCACCACGTGTCACAGTTCATTTATCCATTCACCTGTTGAAGGACATATTGGCAGCTTACAGATTTTGGCAACTATGAATAAAGCTACTGTAAACATCAGCATACAGGCTTTGTGTGAACATAAGTTTTCACTCTTTTGAGAAAATGTCAAGGAGCATGATTGCTGGGTTATATGGTAACAGCACATTCAGTTTTGAAAGAAATGGCCAAACATGTTCCAAAGTGGCTGAGCCATTTGGCGTTGCCACCAGCCTCCAGTAAGGGATTCTGTGGCCCCACATCCTTGCCAGGATTTGATGTCGTCAGTGCTTTGGATTGGGGCCATTCTGTTGGGTGTCTAGTGATTGCTCATTGTTTGAATTTGCATTTCTCAGATGACATATGACATGGAGCATCTTTTCACACGCTTATTTGCCACCTGCCATCTTCTCTCTCTCTCCTTTTGGTTCGGTGTCAAGATCTTTGGGTCATGTTCTTATTGTGGAGTTTTAAGTGTTCCTTGTACATTTTGAAGATCCTTTATCAGGTATAGCTTTTGCAAATATTTTCTCCCCCAGCCTGTGGCTTATCTTTCCATTCCCTGGACAGTGTCTTTGGCAGAGCAGGAAATGTTAATGATAATGAAGTCCAGCTCTTCAGTTCTTTCTTTCATGGATCATGTATTGGTGTTGTATCTAAAATATTATCACCAACTCCAAGGTCATCTGGATTTCTCCTTTGTTATCTTCCAGGGGGTTTACAGGTTTGCCTTCTACATTTAGGTCTGTGATCTACTTGGAGTTAATTTTTGGGTAGGATGTAATGACTGTGTCTAGAATTTTTTTTTTCCGTTGTGGGTTTTTTTTTCCGTTGTTCCAGAACCATCTGTTGAAAAAACTATCTTTGCTCCATTGTATTGCCTCTGCTCTTTTGTCAAAAATCAGTTGACTGTATTTCTGGGGGTTTATTTCTAGGCTCTCTAATCTGTGCTATTGATTTACTTGTCTATCTTTTTCTCCGAAACCACACTGTCTTGATTACCATAGCTTTATAGTAAGTCTTGAAGTTAGGTAGAGTACAGGCCTCCAACTTTGTTCTTCAGTATTGTGTTGCTTGGTCTAGGTCGTGTGCCTCTCCATATAACCTTTAGAATCAGTTGCTCTCTCCACAAAAACAAGGACTGTAATTAGGGCTGCACTGAATCTATAGATCAAGTTGGGAAGAACTGATATGTTGACAATACTGCGTCTTCCCATTCACGAGCATTGAAACATCTCTCCATTTATGTAATTCTTTGGTTCCTGCACCTTTGATGCAGTAATTTCATTTCCTTTTTTAAATGATTTTATTTATTTGAGAGAGAGATCACAAGTAGGCAGAGAGGCAGGTGGGGGAGGGTGAAAGCAGGCTTCCTGCTGAGCAGAGAGCCCGATGTGAGGCCCAATCCCAGGACCCTGAGACCATGACCTGAGCTGAAGGGAGAGGCTTAACTCACTGAGCCACCCAGGCACCCCGGTAATTTCATTTCTGATAAGTAAGTCACCTAAAAAAGGGGAAAAAATATATGCAGCATTGATTTTAATAATTTGTGGACAAGATAATTCTGAAACTTTAAAACGAATACAAAATTTCCTAGGGAACATATTTAAAATGTAGACTTTTTTTTTTTTAATTAAAAAAGGAATCTAGGCATTTTATTTTGTATTTTTCATTCGGTAAGTAAAATGTAGATTGTATTTGTGGCTTTAAAGTATATTTCCCTGAACATTAATTAGGATGAGCACCTTCTCATATGTCTGTTGGCTATTTTATTTCCTTCTTTGTGAAGTGTCCCTTTATACAGGAATTTTTCTCATTTGTTTTCTGAGTTCTCAATTTTTTCCTTATTAATTCATAAGAATTTTAATATATTCAAGATCCTAGACTGACTTTCAGATAATACATGTTGCAAATATTTTTTTTCTATTCTGTGTTTTGTGCTTTTAGTCTCTTTATGATGTCTTTTGATTAACAGAATTCCTAATTTTATTAAAGTTAAAATTAGCAAGTTTCTCTTCCATGAATAAGAAATTCTTCACTACTTTTGGATTGTTGACATTTTCCCATCTTTCATACGCTTTATAATTTTGCTTTTTGCATTTTGATCTCTTATCTACTGGGACTCAATTTTTATGTATGATATGAATGAGGGTTCACTTTTACTTTTTTCTGTATGGATTACTACTCATCCCAGGAGTATCATTTGAAAAACTCAATTTCCCCTCACTGATACACAAAGCCACAGCAGTCACGTATCAACTTTCTATATGACCATTTATCTGTTTCTGGGTTCTCTATTCTAGTCTATCTGTCTGTTTTCAGTCCTGGCATCAGTACCACACTATCTAATTCCTGTAGCTTTATAACATATGGAAGGACAAATTCACCCCTTGTGTTTTCCTTCAAGAGTGTTTTCATTATTTTTGTATCCTTTGCATTTCCTTATAGTTTAAAGCAGTGAATCAATCTTAATAGATAATCTGACCTAATTGTTATTAGGACTGAAAGGACTACAGCTTCATTTAGGGAGAATTGACATATTTGATACCAAATCTTTCAACCCATGAACATGGTATGGTACAGCTTTCCATTTATATGGGTCTTCTTTAATGTTCAATAAAGTCTTATTATTTTCTCTATAAAGATCTTTTGCGCCCACGTGTGCGTGCACACACACACACACACAAGATCTTTTCCACATCTTTTGTTAGATTTATTCTTAGGTCTGCTGTATGTTCAAGTTAGAAGTATCTTTTTTCTTTATTTTCTGGTTTGCAGCTAGCACATGAAGTACAAGTAAATGGTGTGTGTTAATTTTGCATCTGGCAACCTTGGTGATTCTTTTATTAATTCTATAATTGAGCTGTATAGTTTTTTGCATTTTCTATATATGTTATCATATCACTTACAAATGATGACAGTTTTGTTTCTTACTTTCCAATCTTAATACCTTTTATTTCTTTTTCTTGTCTTACTACTTCAGCTTGAACCTCTGATGGATAGAAGTGATGAGAGTGGATATCCCTGTCTGATCCCAAACAGAGGGAAACCTTTCATTTTTAAAGAATTTTTAGATATCCTGAAAAACATAAGAAAGTTTCCTTCTAGTAGTTATTTTAAAGTATTTTCTAAATTGTTCTTATAAATGGGTGCAGAATTTTATCAGTGTTTTAATCTATCAAGAAAATATGATGTATCTTCCCTAAGAATATAATGGTTAATTATATCAGTTGATTTGTCTAATGTTGTCACCCTGTATTCTTTTTTTTTTAAGTTTTTTACTTATTTATTTGACAGACAGATATCACAAGCAGGCAGAGAAGCAGGCAGAGAGAGGGAGGGGGAGCAGGTTCCCCGCCAAGCAGAAAGCCCGATGCAGGGCTCAATCCCAGGATCCTGAGATCATGACCTGAGCTGAAGACAGAGGCTTTAACCCACTGAGCCACCCAGGCACCCGATGTCACCCTGTATTCTTAGGACAAGCCTAAGTTGGTCATGATGTGTTGTCCTTTTTTAAAACATTGTTGGGAACAAATATATCAATGGATTTGATTTTTGTAGGAATTCACATTTTTACACATTAATTTGCTTAGCAAATATTTATTGAGCACCTACAATGTGCCAGGCACAGTTCCACATCCACAAAACAAACCAGGGTCCTTGCTCTCTTGAAGTGTAAATTTTAGCAGGGAGAGACATAAAAGAATAACTGAACAAAATTCAAAAGTCTTATGCAGCGTGTTAGAAGATGAAAAGTACTATGGAATAAGGAAAAATGGAACAAGGGATAGAGGACAGGGAGATGTGAAGATGGTTTGGGAGGATGTAGTGCAACAGGGTGATAAGAACAGGTCTTGCAGAAAAGACAACAGCTAAGAAAAGAGTTAAAAGAGAAAAGGGGTATTAGCTCTGTGGCTATCTGGTGGAAAATATTTAGGAATAGGGAAGGGAAAGGGTAAGTTTAAAGGTCAGTGTGGCTGGACTAGAGGGAGCAATGGGAGTACCAGTAGGTGACCAGGTCAGAATGTTGAAGGGCTAGATCATGTGGGGTTCTGTCAACTCCTGAAGGGTTTTGGATTCTCTGAGTGACCTGGGGAGCCATTGAAGAGTTTCAGGCAGAGACTTGATGTGATCTGACCTGCACCTTAAAAGGGCCACTCTGGCAGCTGAGTTGGAAATAGACTATAAGTTAGTAAGCTTGGAAATAGGGAGACCAGTTAGGAGGCTATTACAGTAATCCAAGAAGGAGATGGGGGTGGTTCTGGGAAGGGTGATAGCAGTGGCAGTAGTAAGCAGTGGTTAGATTCTGGATATATTTTGAAGGTTGAGGCTACAGGATTTCCTGAGGGATTATATGTGAGATGTAAGGACTCGGGAGGAGGATAAAATTGGCTTCAATTTTTTTTTCACATGTGTCACTGGAAATGCACACATTAATGCACATTTGGCAGATAAAAATCTCAGGTTCCTTTTGGTACATGTTGATTTTAAGGTTTTTATTAGACAGTCAAGTAGCATTGTCAACTAGGTAGTTAAATCTTGAAATTGAAAGAGAAGTCTGGGCTGCAAATATAAATTTGGGAGTATTAATGGTACTTAATACTCTGCTTATAAATGGTATTTATAATCAGCTTATAAATGGTATTTAAAATAAATTGTCCAGATGAGATTGCCAAGAAGTAAGTGTACATAAAAATAAGAAGAGAGGGACCAAGGATTCACTCTGAAGAACCCCGACATTAGGAGTTTGGGGTGAAGAGGAGGAATCTGCAAAAGAGACAGGGAATGAGGAAACAGTGAGGCAGATGGTGAAGTAGGTACCTGTTCTGTCCTCGAAGTCAAAGAAAAAGGTGTTCCAAGATGAAAGAAAAAAATGCACTCTTCCTCTGTCAAATGCTATCAATGGGTTCAGAAAGATGAGGGCAGAGGTTGGCCATTTGATTTAGCAAGGTCATAGATGACCCCCACAAGCACTGTTTCAGAGGAGTGGTAGGAGAAAAGCATGAGTGAGAAGAGAGTAGATGGGAGTGATTTGGGGCAAAGAGAGGGATTTTTCCCCTAGGATAGAGAAATAAGCATATGTTTGCACGCTTATGGAGATAACCTGGTAAGGAGAAAAAATCAAATATATAACAAGGAGGGGAGAATTGATAAAGCAATGCCCTTACATAGAAGAGATGGGTAGGATATAGTGCACAAATGGAGGGATTGTGCTTAGACCTAGGAGCATGGATAAGTTCATTATATTAATAAGCAGGACGTTTGTGGGTGCAAAGAAGAGTCTTATAGGAAATGAGTTGGGTGGCAGAGGTCTCTGGAAATTCTTTTGTGATTTATTTCAAATTTCTCAGTGAAGTAAGAAATGAGGTCATTAGGTTAGGTTCAAGAGTTTCAAAAATTTTAGAACAAATTTGTTCATATTTTCTTATTATTTGTAAAATACTATAGCATTGGTGGTGGAAACTCATTTCCATTTCTGTTATTGGTTGCCCCTTTTTTGTTGCTATTCTTAATGCATTTCACTGGACATTTGTCACTGTTGTATTTTTTTTCAAAGAACCATGTTCTTGCATTATCGATTCTCTTATGAGTTCCCCATTTATTGTCTATTTTACTTACTGCTGTACTTTATTTCCTTCCTTGTAGTTTTTTGTGTGGGAAGAGGATATTTTGCTAATTGTTTGATAATTTCTTGTGACAAATGCTTAGCTCATGAAATTCAAGTGCTTTCTTATCTAATATATATTTAAGATTTAAAATTTTCCTTTATAAAATATGTTAACTGCATTTCACAAGCAGCTAAACATATACTAGTATTACAATCACTCAGTTCAAAATATTATCTAATTTCTATTTTATAGTTCCTTCTTGATTTACTTTTTTATTAACATATGATGTATTATTTGTTTCAGGGGTAGAGGTCTGTGAATCATCAGGCTTACAAAATTCACAGCACTCACCATAGCACATACCCTCCCCAATGTCCATAACTCAGCCACCCTACCCCTATCCCACCACCCTCCAGCAACCCTCAGTTTGTTTCCTGAGATTAAGAGTCTCCTATGGTTTGTCTCCCTCCCTGGTCCCATCTTGTTTCATTTTTTCCCCTCCTTACACCCCACTACTTCCCCACCCTGCCTCTCAAATTCTTCATATCAATGAGATCATATGATAATTATCTTTCTCTCGTTGACTTATTTCACTCAGCATAATACCCTCCAGTTCCATTCACATCATTGCAAATGGCAAGATTTAGGGGGTTTTGATGGCTGCATAGTATTCTATTGTGTGTGTGTGTGTGTGTGTGTGTGTGTGTGTGTACACACATATATGTATACATATATATATACATTGTGTGTGTGTGTATATATATATATATATATATATATATATATATATCACATCTTCTTTACCCATTAATCTGTTGATAGACATTTAGTTTCATTCCATAGTTTGGCTATTGTGGACATTGCTGCTGTAAACATTTGGGTGCATGTGTCCCTTCAGATCACCATATTTGTGTCTTTAGGATAAATACCCAGTAGTACAATTGCTGGGTCATAGGGTAGCTCTATTTTCAAATTTTTGAGGAACCTCCATACTGTTTTCCAGAGTGGCTGCACCAGCTTGAATTCCCACCAACAGAGTAGGAGGGTTCCCCTTTCTTCACATCCTCACCAACACCTGTTGTTTACTGACTTGTTAATTTTAGCCATTCTGACTGGTGTGAGGTGATATCTCACTATGGTTTTGATTTGTATTTCCCTGATGCCGAGTGATGTGGAGCACTTTTTCATGTGTCTGTTGGCCATTTGGATGTCTTCTTTGCAGAAATGTCTGTTCATGTCTTCTGCCTATTTCTTGATTGGATTATTTGTTCTTTGGGTGTTGAGTTTGATAGGTTCTTTATATATTTTGGATGTTAACCCTTTATCTGATATGTCATTTGCAAATATCTTCTTCCATTTTGTCAGTTGTTTTTTGGTTTTGTTGACTGTTTACTTTGCTGTGCAAAAGTTTTTTATCTTGATGAAGTACCAGTAGTTCATTTTTGCCCTTGCTTCCCTTGACTTTGGTGATGTGTCTAGGAAGACGTTGCTGTAGCTGAGGTCAAAGAGGTTGCTGCCTGTGTTCTCCTCAAGGATTTTGATAGATTCCTGTCTCACATTCAGGTCTTTCATCCATTTTGAGTCTATTTTTGTGTGTGGTGTAAGGAAATGGTCCAGTTTTATTCTGCATGTGGCTGTCCAATTTTCCCAACACCATTTGTTGAAGAGACTGACTTTTTTCCATTGGACATTCTTTCCTGCTTTGTCAAAGATTAGTTGACCATAGAGTTGAGGGTCTATTTCTGGGCTCTCTATTCTGTTCCATTGATCTATGTATCTGTTTTTGTGCCAGGACCATACTGTCTTGATGATGAGAGCTTTGTCCAGATAAGAGTTCATGAAGGAGCAAGTAAAATACTAAAACTTCCGGTGGCAACAACCCCAGGAAAATATGCTTTAGCCAAATCAGAAGAGATCCCGAATTGTGAGGGGGGAGTAAGAGGATAAAAAGGGGTTCAGAAAGAAAGAAAAAAAAAAGAAACTATTAAAAAAAGAAAGCCGATAAAGAAAAAATATAAAAAGAGGAAAAAAATATATATATTAGATAAACTATTTAAAAAACGTTAAAAAAAGAAAACGGTAAAAGTTAAAAAAAATTCAGCAGAAGAAGAGAAAAAGAAAAAAAAATTGAAAAAGAAAAAAAATTTAAATTAACTGCAAGGCTAAAAAATCATGGGGAGAAAGCCATGAGTTCCGTGCTTTGCTTTCTTCTCCTCTGGAATTCCGCCGCTCTCCTTGGTAGGTGAACTTGGTCCTGGCTGGGTTTCCCGTTGATCTTCTTGCAGAAAGTGGTTGATTTTCTGTTTCTGGAATTGCTGTTCTTCTTCTCTTCAATCTCCCGTTGGATTTGTAGGTGTTTGCAATCTTTAGATAAGCTATTTAGCTGATCTCCCACTACCCGAAGTAGTCTCAGCCTGCTACTTCTCCGCCATCTTGACTCCTCGATGATGAGAGCTTTGTAATAGAGCTTAAAGTCTGGAATTGTGATGCCACCAACTTTGGTTTTCTTTTTCAACATTCCTCTGGCTGTTTGGGGTCTTTTCTGGTTCCAAATAAATTTTAGGATTATTTGTTTCATTTCCTTGAAAAAAATTGATGGTATTTTGATAGGGATTACATTAAATGTATAGATTGCTTTAGGTAGCATGGATATTTTCACAATATTTGTTCTTCCAATCCATGAGCATGGAATGGTTTTCCATTTCTTTGTGTCCTCTTCAATTTCTTTCATGAGTACTTTATAGTTTTCTGAGTACAGTTTCTTTGTCTCTTTGGTTAGGTTTATTCCCAGGTATCTTATGGTTTTGGGTGCAATTGTAAATGGGATCGACTCCTTAATTTCTCTTTCTTCTATCTTGCTGTTTGTGTATAGAAATGCAACTGATTTCCGTGCATTGATTTTATATCCTGACACTTTACCGAATTCCTGTATGAGTTCTAGCAGTTTCAGAGTGGAGTCTTTGGGTTTTCCACATAAAGTATCATATCATCTGCAAAGAGTGAGATTTCAACTTCTTCTTTGCTGATTCAGATGCCTTTTATTTCTTTTTGTTGTCTGATTGCCAAGGCTAGTACTTCTATTATATGTTGAATAGCAGTGGTGAGAGTGGACAGCCTTGCCCTGTTCCTGAACTTAGGGGGAAAGCTCTCAGTTTTTCCCCATTGAGAATGATATTCACGGTGGGTTTTTCATAGATGGCTTTGATGATATTGAGGTATGTACCCTCCATCCCTACACTGTGAAGAGTTTTGATCAAGAAAGGATGCTGTATGTCCTGGAAGCTTTTTATCTCTCCTTCTATTTTCAATGAGAGCCTAGCTGGATATAGTATTCTTGGCTGCATGTTTTTCTCATTTCGTGCTCTGAATATATCATGCCAGTCCTTTCTGGACTGTCAGGTCTCTGTGGATAAGTCTGCTACCAATCTAATATTTTTACCATTGTATGTTACAAACTTCTTGTCCTGGGCTGCTTTCAGGATTTTCTCTTTGTTGCTAAGACTTGTAAGTTTTGGGACTCCTGGGTGGCTCAGTTGGTTGGACGACTGCCTTCGGCTCAGGTCATGATCCTGGAGTCCCGGGATCGAGTCCCACATCGGGCTCCCGGCTCCGCGAGAGTCTGCTTCTCTCTCTGACCTTCTCCTTGCTCATGCTCTCTCTCACTGTCTCTCTCTCAAATAAATAAATAAAATCTTTTAAAAAAAAAAGACTTGTAAGTTTTACTGTTAGATGACGGGGTGTGGACTTATTTTTATTGATTTTGAGGGGTGTTCTCTTTGCCTCCTGGATTTTGATGCTTGTTCCATTTGCCATATTGGGGAAATCATCTACTATAATCCTCTCCAATATACCTTCTGCCCCTCTCTCTCTTTCTTCTTCTTCTGGAATCCCAATTATTCTAATATTGTTTCATCTTACGGTATCACTTATCTCTTGAATTCTCCCCTCGTGGTCCAGTAGTTCTTTGTCTCTCTTTTGCTCAGCTTCTTTATTCTCCATCATTTGGTCTTCTATATCACTTATTCTCTCTTCTGCCTCATTTATCCTAGCAGTAAGAGCCTCCATTTTTTATTGCACCTCACTAATAGCTTTTTTTATTTCAACTTGGTTAGATTTTAGTTCTTTTATTTCTCTGGAAAAGGGATTTTATTTCTCCAGAAAGGGATTCTCTAGTACCTTCCAGGCTTTTTGGAGCCCAGCTAGCACCTTGATAATTGTCATTCTGAACTCTAGTTCTGACATCTCACTAATGTCTGTATTGATTAGCTCCCTAGTGGTTGGTACTGCCTCTTGTTCTTTTTTTTTTGAGGTGAGTTTTACTGCCCTGTCATTTTATCCAGATAAGAATAGATGAATGAGAGAACAAAATACTAAAAGGGTAACAATGACCCCAGAAAATATACACTAATCAAATGGGAAGAGACCCAAAACCGGAAAAGGAGGAAAAAAATAAATAATATCTATATCTATATATCTATATATTAGACTGGTGAATAGAACAGAGCCACACACTTGATTTTGGGTGTATTTTGGTCTGTTAGAAGAAACTGCCTCTCAAAATTTTAAAGAATTAAAAACTTACATACATACAAAAATAAGGGTAAATATGATGAAGGGATGGAATATGACTGTAAAGATGAAAATTTTAAAATATTCTAAAAAAGGAATTGATAAGAAATCAGTTGAAAAGAGAGGAAAAAAGGAAAGAATGTCTTCAGGCTGGAGACTCGAACAAAGTCATGTGCTAGATTTATTTTGATTTGTTAGAAGAAACTGTATCCCAAAATTTTAAAGAAAGTAAAACCATTATGTATACAAAAATATGGTTAAATACAATGAAGGGATAGACTATGAGTATAACAAAAATTAAAGATTTTTAAAAAGGTATTGATAAGATAAAATAGTTTAAAAAAACATTAAAATAGGAAAAGAGAATTTTTTTAAAAAATAGAATAAGAAAAAAATTAAAATTAAATAAATTTAACTTTGAAAAACCATGAATTCTATGTGCTATATTGCCATAGCTTGGAAGATCTGAAGTTCTCATTGGTCTGTGAACTTGGTCTTGATGTTCTTGCTGATCTTCTGCAGGAGGGGCCTGTTGCTGTGATTCTCAAATGTCTGCCTGAGGCAAAATTGTACCACCCTTGCCAGCAGCCGGGCTAAGCAATCTGCTCGGGTTCGCACTCCGGAGGTTTTGTTCCCTGAGCGCTTTCCGTAGAGCTCTGGAGGGCGGGAATAAAGATGGCGGCCGCCTAGTGTTTGGCCAGAGGAGCTGAGAGCTTGGGGCCCCACTGCTCCGTGCGCCCTCAGAGAAAAGCCGTTAATCCCTACCATCTCCCTGGTCTCTGGCCATGCCCTGTTTGGGCCGAATCCGAGCACATGACAGGAATCCGCTCCAAACCCAGCAGATTCCTGTCGTGTGCTCCTGAGCTACTTCTCCCAGAGGAGGATGGTGAGTCTCCCGGATTTGCCACTTGTGGGGTCCCTGCTCAGAGAGCAGTGGCCCCAACTGTGCCTCGGGTCACGGTTTTAGGTAACCCCAAGCTGAGAGCCCCCTTCTCGACTCTGTCTCTGCCGCAGCCTCCCCCACTCTGATACCTGGGGGCTCTGCCACACTCAGAAGCCCCTGGTCTTTCTGTGACCCCGCAGGTCCTGAGATCACACTGTCCCCACGAGGGCTCCATCCCCGCTTAACCTCTGGAGCTACGTCCCTCAGTGGAGCAGACTTCTAAATATTCTGATTTCAGGCCCTGTGGATCTCTCACTTGCCGATAAGTGACTGAAGGAGCCTCCCTCCCCACCCCCTGCCCCCCATCTCTCTTCCCATATATCACCTCGGACTCAATTCTCTGCTCCTCCTACCTTCCAGAAAGTGGTCGTTTTTCTGTTCCTAGAATTGCTGCTCTTCTTCTCTTGGATCTCCTGTTGAGTTTGTCGGTGTTCAGAACTCTTTGATAACTGTCTAGCTGCACTCCCTGGACCCAACGATACTAGGTCTCCTATTACGCCGCCATCTTGCTCCTCCTCCCCAGCCTATAGTTCCTTCTTTAATCCACTTACTACGTGGAGGTGTGTGTGTGTGTTTTTTTAATTTCCACTCGTTCTTATTATTGATTTTTTGCTTAATTACATTGCAGTTGGAACCAAGCTCTGTAAAATTTCACTTCTTCAAAATTTGTCAGGGCTTACCATGTGAACTTCTGTTTGGTCCTTTGCTATAAATGTTCTACATGTGCCAGGAAAAATTATGTACCCTGCAGTTGGTGGGACAGTTTTCTGTCTATGTTCATTAGGTCAAGTGTGTTAATAAGGCTATTAAAATCTTCTGTAGCTTATCTAATTCTTACATGCTAAATTTATGAAATACAGAGAGGTCTATGCGAAAACCTCCTGCTAAGACTGGAATTACCTCCTTTTTCCTTACATTTCTGTCAATATGTTTTCTTATACTTTGAGATTAGAAGATTAAGTTATACTGTCAAAAATGCATTGGGGGGGCTGGGTGGCTCAGTGGGTTAAGTCTGCATTTGGCTCAAGTCATGATCTCAGGGTCCTGGGATGGAGCCCCGCATTGGGCTCTTTGCTCAGCAGGGAGCCTGCTTCCCCTGCCCCACCAGCCCCTCTGTCTATTTGTGATATCTCTCTCTCTCTCTCTGTCAAAATAAATAAAATCTTTTTAAAAAATAAATAATTAAAAAGATACATTTGGGGGTTGCCCAGGTGGCTCAATCAGTTAAGCATCTGACTCTTGGGTTTCAGCTCAGGTCTTGCTCTCAGGATCCTGGGATCGAGCCCCATGTGGGGCTGCACACACGGCAGGCAGGCTTAAAGATTCTCTCCTGTACCTCCCCCCAACTCACGCTCCTGTGCATATGCTCTCTCTGTCTCCAAAATAAATAAGTAAATCGTAAAAAAAGTGCATAAAAGGGCACTTAGTTCATTTATATTTAAATTAATTAGTAATACATCTTGACTTATAGCAACCATATTATTTTGTACTTTGTATATGTTCTACCCATTCTATAAAAGTCCTTACATACCTAATTAACAAATCCTAAAATTAATCAGTAGATTTAGCCTTCTCCAGACAATAGCAGAACCAGGAAACATAGAACACCTAAGCCTACATTCACCTGGCTCAGCAAATGCTCTCGGGGCACCAGAGGTTTAAACGTTTCAGGTTCCCATTTAGTCCTCTCGGTTCCTGTTTCTGTTTAGGTTTTAACTTGTTAATTTCTTATTCTTTTGTCAACTTATTCACGTTTTAATGACCTCGCTTGGCACCATATCAGTATCTTAAATTATACTCTACTGAACTTTATATAGCAAATATAAGAGCCCTTGGCCGATTTCATACAAGTGTTTTCCCACTATGTTTATGCTTTGTTTTTTTTATTTATTTTCCAACGCAGAGAGATGTCATGATTAAGTGTCTCAGAGCCTGGAGCATTGAGTGAGCACAGAGCGGGTCACAAAGTGGCAGTGCATTAAACATTTATTGGAGAAACTAATGCTCTTCATTATTATGTGATTGAACATGCCGCTCTTTTCCACTGTGAATTTGCCAATTTGCAGGCTCCAAAGTTAAGAAAGTTCCTCCGATCATTCATACACTTATTATAAGATAGTCTCTGGAATAAGAAAAATCAGTCAACAATTCTTAAATATAGTGTAGCACAAATACGGTGAAATTAATACAGACATTAACTTGATTTAGTCATCCTGGCCACATGCCAGGTCTCTGAAGAAACTGTATTGCTGAGGACTCACAAGCATGTTAACACCTTGGATTATGTTTTTCTGCACTCCTGAGGTGAGTTAATCATACTGGGAGACGAGCCTGTGTACTACCATAATCGTTACATTAATTTGCTTATTCAGAACTTTTTTCCAAACCCTTTCCAAGGACCTGGACCTGAGAAACACCAAACCAGTCTTAGGACATTAACCTGGCAAAGGGCTTGACTTCTGAGTGCCCTGTCAGCCTCCCCTCAATTTCTGTAATCCCTTCCACCAGTCCGTTTGCCACAGCCAAGCAGCAAGGGGAACAGTAAATCTCCATTTTAGTGACGGTGACTGGTACTCACAGTATGAGCTCTCTGGCTTCCAAAAGTCCCAGGAGCACGTTCCCCATTTGGTGAGGTATCCTATTTATACCAGTGACCTTCCCCACATTCAGAACTTGAACAGCTGCATAATATACATAACGGAATGGAAAGTAACATGACACACATTTCAAAGAGAAAATTGGAAAGGGATATGTCTCCAATGTTCCTTCCAGCTCTGAAAGGCTATGCTTCTTTGAGTCTATATAATAAAAATAACAAAGGGGCCAGCATGGGGCATGACCGAGGAGGCTGTGGTAGGGAAAATTATTCTGGCTTTCCAAAGTTGAAGCCTGAAACAAGGAAGGAAATGTTTAAAATGGATCCAGAAAAGTTTACTGAGCATGATTCTTAATGAACACTAATATCATTCTTTCTGATTTTGAAACAGTACATTTTGAAAGGTACCGATCGTTATACTTAACATATTTTTAAATAACTACAGATTTATTTATCAGTACCTTGAGATCCAGGCTCGTGTGTATGACTTTCTGTCTGCGGGGCCTAGTGCCACACCTGTAATTGTGAGGAATCCTTAGCACTCATGGAGTGCTTGCTGTATACACCACGCTGCTCAAGGGAGTGGGATTTCTGTGAAGGTAAGTAGAGTGCTCATAAGTAGAGTGGAGCCATTGGATTTTGTGACAGGAAAACAACATTTAGAGTGTAAAATGATTGTAGATCCTAATTTTAAAGTCAAATGAAGCAACCTCTTCTCCATCAACTGAAGACCTCCCTTGTCTGTCAGCCCAGTTGCACACTGAACTCACCTCTGGCCTACCTAACTGGAAAATCAAGGTCAAAGGCAAGGGCCCCCCTGCTTTGCCAGATACCTGCCTCCTTCCCGGCTTCCTACTCACCTGCGTTATACACCTCCATTAATTTGGAAGCAAACACGTGTTGCTAGCTCAGATTGCTACCATCGCTAGATGAGGCTCGGCAAGGCACAGACCCACAGTTGTATTATCCTTGTCCCTGAAACTCTCTCTCTTCCTAATAGTGTAGCAGGAAAGCAGTAATGTTATTTTGCTTTTATTAAACTGTTAACTGCTCAGGAGAAAACACAAAGAGCATACAAATATGTGAACATGTTCAAATGATTTGTAAGTAGGTTTATTTTTCTTTCAATATAGGAAAAACTTGGAAACTTATTTCTATCACACCCCACTCAGTTTAACTCACTAACCAATTTACGAAACAAGGTTTGTCTTCTCATTCTTCTCCCTCTCTACCTTTCTCCTCCTCCTCTCCCTCCCTTTCAGAGAATGCATGCTTTGATCAGAAGAACAGGAAAGTGACTTTAGCAATACGAAGTAAAAACTTATTTCCAGAATTCAAATGGAAACCCAGGTGGAAATGTGAGGAAGGAGTCCAGATTTGCTTACCCGTAAAACTTGGGGGTAGATTCTAGATGGACTGTAAGTCTCCTTCCAACTCTATAATTCTAAACTTTTTTGATATGAGTAAAAAAATGTGGAAAGGAGGAAAGACAGGTGTGCAAAAAGTTTGGAGCTACTTCAAGAGATAATTGTCATGTTCCATCTTTTTTTGTTTTTAAAGATTTTATATATTCATTTGACAGAGAAAGACACAGCAAGAGAGGGAACACAAGCAGGGGCAGTGGGAGAGGGAGAAGCAGGCTTCCTGCTGACCAGGGAGACTGATCCAGGGCTCGAACCCAGGACTCTGGGATCATGACCTGAGCCGAAGGCAGCCACTTAACTGACTGAGCCACCCAGGTGCCCCTGTCATGTTCCATCTTAACTACAGCAGTACAAGGAAGACCAGGAGGGACCAGGACCTAAAAGTGGGCTAGTTTCAGCCTATTCATTGGGTGAGAAAAAGCACTGGAGGAATATAGATAGGCATAGAAGCAAGCAGCGACTGAGCTGTCACTGGTTGGAAAATACCAAGTGGATACTGGAGGTTCTCTAGCCCAGAATCGATGAATCCCAAATGGCAGAGACTGGGAATCCAAGAGCCATGGTTTTCAGAGATCCAAGCAAAACAGAAAGAAGGTGACATGAGGGAAGCTGGCTCTGACTTAGGTAGACTGAAAACGATGGAATACACTGATAAAATTGGGTTAAAGGTGGACCTCTCGGCTTCAATAAGAGGAAAAGGCCAGTTTTCAAAAGTTGCCATGAGTAAAGGTAGTTAGAGGATACATTGTAGTCTACTGTGGTGAGTTAATGATGGCCACAAATCTGATAGCTCTTCCGCCAAGAGATGAGCCCTGTGTCCTCAACTCTTGAACCTCGGAAGACTTTTTCACTGATTTGACCAACAGAATAGGAAAAGATAACTATATTAGTTTCTTGGCCCAGGTTTTAAGCAACTGGCAGTTTCTACTTCCTGTCTCTTGACATGCCCACTCTTGGAAATCAGCTGCCATGTGGTAAGGAAGCCCAAGCATCCTATAAAGAGGGCTACAGGTAGAGACACCAAGGTCCCAGTCAATCCCAGTTGACTAGCTGACGGCCATCTTGGAAGTGGCTCTCCCAGCCCCAGCTGAGCTGCCCCAGCTGATGACAGCTGGAGACTAGCTGCCCCAACCAAGCCCTGCCTGACCTGTAGATTCATGAGCAAAATACATGTGTGTTGTTGTTGTAAGCAAACGAGTTGGGGGGTGATTTGTTATGCAGCAATAGGGAACATTCCTATTACTTCTATTTTGTAGGCAGTATGAAATGCATACATGGTTTTTACTCCCTGGAGGAAATCCAAAGAGAGTTTTCACTTTTATGGAAACAGTGAAAGTAGCACTCAGCATTGGTTTGGCAGCGAGCTGTTACAGAGACAGTGCCACCCACCACCCCCACCCCCTCCCCCAGAGCCCTGAACTGGGTCTGTGAGCATTTGGATTTTATCTTGATTTCTTTTGTGCATCCGTTAGCAAGATGTATCCTAAGGTATCAGAAAAGCCAAAGAAAGGTATTTTTTAGGTCTGGGGACACTCAAAAATGTTTCCAGACAAATTAATAGTAACTGCTTGTTCACTTTATACCATTTGGGCATAGGAAAGGCTTCATAGGAACACTCTACGTTTAGATGGTGGGGGGACCTTTTATCAGAAAATGGAGGGACCAAAACACAAACTAAAGTCTTTCTTCATGATTGAGTAGAAAATAGATGTTTTTCTGCTGAGAGGAATTCGGCTTTCAATTTCTTTTTCAAAATTATTTCTACACCCACTTTAAAGTGTTCATCTCTCTCCTGTTTTGCAAAGGCTCATCTGAGCCAACACATTGCATTTGGGCCTTCCGGTTTTGAGTGGGGTGGGGAGGTGTTAAAGAAGGCGGACTGTGGGAGGATTGACAAGTACAGGAATCTGTGTGGTGCTTCAGCGAGCTGCAAGGCAGGCAGATGAAGCTGGGCACCCATTACTAGCACATGGGCAGGGATGACTCTCTCCTTCCCCACCGCTGGAGGTCGGGCTGTCTTGTCCACCTGCTTCCCACCCCACTCCCCTAGTGACGGGAAATCTAGATGAGGCACTGGGAAGAGGGAAGAGAGACCAGAAAACCACAGGGGCTCTTTGTGGAGACCCTTGGGACCAGCTTTGGATGTGAGAGAATTAGATTGGAGAGAGAAGAGTGTGGCCATGTGCTAAGAGGAATCTCTTGGCATGATCTCTGAAAAGTCCAAATAAGACGATGGAGTCACTTTTTAAGTGTAGATCGTCCCCGACTTACAATGGTTCAACTCGACAGTGGTGCAAAAGTGATACGCATTCAGTAGAAACCATACTTGCGTTTTGGGTTTTAATAGTGATATACAGTGTGGCCCTCTCCCGTGATACAGGAGACGGGCAGCGAGACATGTGGGGGTGAACGACCACACATTCGCAACCACTCTGGCCCGCACAACCATTCCCTTTTATTGAGATGTTGAATACATTATACGAGATCTTCATGTCTTTAGTATCAAAAAGGCTTTGTGTTGGATGACCTGGCCCAACTGTAGACTCGTCTATGTATTCTGAGCACGTGTAGAGAAGTCCAGGCTGAGATCTGATGTTCAGGAGCTTGGGGGGCATTAAGTGCCTTTTTGGCTTATGATATTTTCAACTAGCGATGGGTTTATGTGGATGTGACCCCATGTTAAGTCAAGAAAGATCTGTGCCTTCACTTGCTCCTGGAATGTATCACCAGTCCAAGACTGGTCCCAGATATGGAAGTATTGTTAAACAGGAACCTGGTTTTAGAAGCTATGGTGATTCCCCATGGTCTTTCTGCTCTCCTTGTAAATTAGATGCAAAGTCCCTGAGCCCACACTTCACCTTCTCTGCATTTATATGCATTTTTGTTAATAAGCTGCCAAGAGTTACCACGTGTGTTTGACTAGTTGATTTGCTGGTATAGCGAACAAAACAACATGTGTTGGAAAACAAATACAAATGAAATACAACATGTGTTCTTAACATTCAATTGCACATGGAATCTCAAATTGAAAATATTTTGTAGGTGGTCTTAGGCAAGAAGCAGGGAAAAGTTTCTCGCTGGTCAGTAGTAACACAGACCACTATCTATCTCATACAAACCCAATTCTTGTGCTGAAGAGCGCCTTTCTTTTTGCTTCAAAATAACCACGAAGGGTGTTCTTGGAAATGGGGCTGAATAAGGTCCTTGCGGACAGAGATGGTTAATATGCTCCAAATATTGGTGGGTTCTCCTATAACACCCCACCTCCTTGCATTGGGTTGGGAGCCCCATGAGTATAGCTGGGCAAAGAACTTGAAATAAAAGTGATGGTTGTCACTCACTGCGCAGTTCAAGGCCAGTGAGTTGCCTCTATTTCTCCTTTCCCCTTTCACGGTCATCTGGAAGTTGGATGATACAGAAGGCCCAGCTCTAGCAGGGAAGCAACCCAGACCCCAGAGTCACTGCATGGATAAGGGCTGCTAAGGGAAGTGAGTATATGAAGTTCATTTTCATTATGTCAAGCCATTGAGAACTTGAGCTTTATTTGTCACTGAAACATAACCCAGCATCACCCTAACATGGTCCCTGAGGAAAATGCAGAACAGCTTCTTTTATCCTTCTTCCTAGAAAACCAGGTAGAGGCAGGAAAGCCTGTAGCTATGACTTTAGAAAGCACCCCAGGAAGGCTACCTCCCCATGTGGTGGGAGGTCAGTTGAGGGAAAGACACAATGAGGCAAGATAATTTTGTATCTGTTCACCCACCTCCTCAGAGATCCCCACTTACCTCCCAATGAATGCCTTTTGTGACCACCTTTTCGATAAACCTTACTGCGTGTACCCAGGGTTGAGCCTAGGCCAACTTCTGTGTTGCCTTCGAGAAAGACGTGGCAATATTTCTGACGAAGCCACCTGTCTCAATCTGTTCCGTGATGTCAACACTGCCTTTGCATCGATTTAATGGAGGTGGAAGATGTCCTGTGACACTAAGCTGCATCCAGTCCTCTCGGATCTTCTGGTCAAGGTCAGCTGATTCAGAGAAAAAGTGCTTCTGGGCTCTAAGCTCCCAGCATTTAAAACCGAGCGCTAGAACCAAGGGCTTAGGCAGAAGGACATTTCTTTTCATTTCGACGTAAATAATCAGTGGCAAATTCAAACCGATCGGATTTCAGAATCAATCCTTTTTACTTAAGACCAAAAACTCTCTTTAAAGATCCAACGAAATCACTGTACTGAATAATATACTTGAAAGTGCTTTAGGAGCCATTCATGTTCGTTGCCGTGCACAGAAATGCTCTCTTGCTGGTTTTAAAGGGATGGAGAAGACTCACCTTATTTTTCGAAAGACTGTTTAAAGCCCCCAAACAACTTAGAGTTACTGGCTTGCAGCTGGCTTTCTCATCGTTGCCTCTGCCTTTATCTGATAGAGCCGTGGCTGTCCCTCTCAGCCTTTCTCTCTTTCAATAGTGTGCAATCTGGTGATTATGGGACTTAATTTTTTTTAAGCACCAAAACCCAGCATTTGGCCCCTGGGTCTCTGTATTACCATCTAAGGACTCCTGGCAGACTGGAGCCATTTTTCCCTGACAGACCTTTAAATGATTCTTCATGCTTTTGTCACATAATTAAAATTAGATTACTTCAACTCCCTGCTGGCCGGCCTGAGTGGGGGCCCTTGTAAAGCCTCCAGCTGGCCCAGGGGCCTTTGAAAAGAGGAATATGGTCCAAACACACTCAGCTGCCGCCTCACCCCACCCCTGGCCCAGAGGCCATTGTGCTCCTTGCCAAAAGCAGGCAAGATTTACCCCGAGTTTATCAATGGTTGCTTATTTTCTAAAGGCTGGATTTTCTATCCAAAAGACTTGGAGTCAGAGATTGGTATGTTTGCTTTTAAGGATTCCAAGCTATTCTGGCCCCACCCCCCAGGTCCCCATGCCCCCCCCCCACTTCCCAGCACCCAGAGAGCTCACCTCTTAGTGCTTTGCCTGGCGGGGGTAGGGGGGATCTGCTGAAACGGATGGGCACCAGGAAGATCAAAGAGCCAAGCGTGTATATGGTCCAACATACTCGCTTCCAAATACTTGTTTGGCTTCTCAGCCAAGGCTGAATTCAGGATCCCTCCTCTTGGCACTCTTCTAGAAACCTCCACACCCCTCTGCCCCAGGACACTCCCTGAGGCTGCGTTTCTAAGGGCAGCAGCCTCAATTAGGTTTCTGCTCTCCATTGCAGACAGCACAAACAACTCTTCACCATACACCTACCCTTGCTGAGTTTCTGACATCTGTCTCTTCTCTCTCCTTCTCAAGTTCCCTAAAAAAAACAAACAAACAACAACAAAAAAAAAAAAAAACAGAGGCAGAACTCCCGTCCACCGTTTAGCCTCCACCCAGGAATCTCAGCTCCCTCTGCTAAAAGAACAGCTCTTGTGGGTCACTCTCGGTCTTTCTCTAGACAAATGTCTCCTCCCTCTCCTTGCCTGGGGTCCCTCTGCCCACCTCATCTGCCTGTTTTCCTGCCTCTCACCTGTCTACTACCTAGCTCATGGTGCAGCCACGGAACAGAGGGTCTGAATTTGATCAGGCATGGGCTAGGCCCCCGAGTTAGCAACTGATGAGGGCCGTGACCTCGAGTAAGTGACTTAGCCTCCCTGAATTTCATTTTCTTGTCATAAAATGAGGGATATGAATGCCCACCTCAAACAGCTGTAGAGGGGATTAGGAATAACGCAATGAGGCCTGGCCTACAGGCCATTGCTCTCACCCGGCTTCCCCACAGAGCCAAGAAATTGCACTCTTAGTGATTAAACACCGCCTCCCCTCTTTCTGTAAAAGGCAGTTAATCTCCCTAGTTTATTGATTACTCTAGTCTTGACGGCCTCCCAAGTAGGGTGAAGGTAGACATAACCGTATTTTCTGCCACAAAGACAGGAAGAGTCTGGTGTGTGTGGGTGTCTGCCTAACATTTACGGAGTATTTGCAATGTGCCCGGCATTGTGATCTGTGCTTTGCATGGACTCTGTTCAGTGGGGCAGCTTCTAGTATATTCCCATCTTCCCATCTCACAGGCAAGGAGACCAAGGGTTAGGGGTCATCAACTGGCAGAGCTGGGATTTGAACCCACGCCATTGGCCCCGGAGCCTGTGCGCTACGATCTCAGGGAGGCAGGGCGGTCGGTTCAGAAATAAGGATGCAGAGGATTTTGCAGGAAACGAGGATACAAAAGGCCCTACAAACCAGGAGACATCCTTTAGGGTCCTATTCCCACCACCCTGGGGAGGTCTCTCTGGACCCTCTGAGCCAGTGGTGCTCAACCAGGAGCCATGTTGTCCCCAGGAGACATTTGGCCATGTCTGGAGACATTTCTGGTTGCTCCAACTGGAAGAGGGGGAAGAGAGGGCGCCATGGCATCTACTGGGAAGAGGCTGGGGATTCTACTAAAACATCTTACAGGGCACAGGGGACTGTCCCCACATATACACATAAAGATTATCCAGCCTCAAGTGTCAATAGTGCTGAGGTTGAGAAAGCTTGCTCTCTATCCATGAACTATCTCCATTTCCTATTTCCTCCTCCCCCAAAAAAGGAGGGGAGAAGGAGCACCCCCTGCTTGTTTTCTCCTATGTTACCAGGTGTTACCAAGCCTCAGGTTCAATGTCACAGCACCCCACCCTGTACAATGTCATTTCCTGGAGGTTAGGATCATTCAAGAACAAGAGACATTGACATTTCATTCAAAACATTTAGAGAAAGGCACGGAAGTGTTTGAAAATCAGAAAAATAGGGGTGACAATATAGAGCATTGAATTCATATTTAATCATAATCTAAAACGTTTTAGGACTTTAAAAAAAACATTCGGAACTCATGTCACTAGTGTCAAATGACAATCTATTAAATACAAGTAAAGATTTGTCCTGGACACTTAGGAAAGTTTGAGAATTGTGTTTTGATACAAAGTTTGATGTAATGTCTGCTGGGCTTACAAAGGAAGAAAGATTGTATGAGACTGAGTAAAAGGTATCCTTACAACCTGGGATCTCTCCGTGTTGTCTCTTAGCACAGCATATGAATCTACAACTGTCTTATAATTTTAAAGTTTTAATTTTTTAAAAACGGAAGAATGGGAGGGGATAAAAGAATAGGAGGAAAAAAGAGAAGAAAGGAAAAAACGTGCATGAAATGTGCCCTTTGCTTTTTAAAATATAGTTTCTATGTGTAGCAAATTACTACAAGTCAGATTTGCTTCTAATACTTATTTTCAAAATAAAGTTATGATGTGCGCTAAGTCCTTGGAAGAAATAGGGACACCAGATCAACTGGCCACCTGCCCCGGGCTCCGTAGGGCCAGTAGGCACAGGTCTGGAGCTCACAAAAAAATGTTTTTTTCTTATTTTTTTTTAATCAAAAGGAAAAAAAATGAATAAAAGAATACTGAGTAATGATACTGTTATATTATTGTAAATGAATGATAATAGACATAATAATGAATCAAGCCTGGATTATATTAATCTTTGTAGCAGTGTAGGCTTAAGACAGAATTTTTAATTTTTTTTTTTTAATGGAGGAAGGGACCCCACAAAATGGTCCGGCACTAGGCTGATGCTAAGGGGACAAGAACTACAGTGGCACCTTCTCTTCGTCCAGCCCTGCCAACAACACTGGACTGTTCTACATCCATACAATGTCTAGACAACTAATGCTCAACTTTGCAGATGCAACAGTAATTTTTATTTGAAATGTTTGATGAGGGAACGCAACCTCCTAAAGTGTCTTCCACATTTTGCTACTTTTTTTTCTAACCCTAACCCAGTGTGGGACTTGAACTCACGACCCTGAGATCAAGAGTCAGACACTTAACCACTGAGCCACCCAGGCACCCCACTTTGCTACCTTCCTCAACAGAACATCATTGACATTTCCCTTGCGGGGACAAGGCAGACATTCATGATACAGCAACATGGCAGTCCCTGCCTTGCCTTCCAGCCATGATCTTGGTCTCTGCATTGTGCCCCTGCCCTTGCAGTGCCTGCCTTCTACAGTGGTCCCCACTTCTGATTTGCTGTTTATGGTCTTTTCTTTACGTGAAAGAAGACGCCGAAGCTGGCTAAGACGATGGACGGAGTCCAAAATCCCAGGACTGCCTGGGGACTCTCTGAATGTCCACACTCTTCAGAATCTGTCTTGACAATGTGAGGCACTTGGGAAGCTTCCGCCCACACCATGACCCATGGGTTTCTCAAAATCTAGTTGAAGAAACAGGGCAAATGCAAAACAGCTAGAGAATTGTACAGAATCAGCTAGAATCAGACACTCCAACCAAGGAACCTCATGGAAGCTCAGGAAAGATCTTGAGGGCACATCCAATCTTCAGGGCGGATCCAAGGGGCACAGGACAGAAAACACCTGGGGTTAAGAGCACAGGCCCAGTCTCCCAGCTCTCCTGCTCACCTGTGCGTTTTGTGGCCTCTTGGGCCTCAACTTCCTCATCTGTAAAATGGGGGAGGTACTACTATGTATTTCATACTATTTTTATTTTCACTTTTTTAGAGCTAGGTGAGTGCATGTTTGTGAAGTTCCTACACCAGTGCCTGGTGTATAATAAATGTTCCTAAGTGCCGTTATACGAGAAAAAGGGGCTGACAAGCTAACACAGAACGAAAAGGGGAAGGGATCCTGGAATGAAAAGTGAGCCGTACCCGCATCCCATGTCGCTGAGTGTGTGAGCACACCCACATCTCCTAGCTCATTGCAGCTGCCATTTCTCAGAGCATTGGGATTGGGCTGGGTCCTGCTCTCGGTCCTCCCTGAGAAGTCAACCACCTCTCTTTCTGAACAGACACATATCCCAATATTCCCCTAATCAGAGATCCCACTGACTCGGGTCTCCAGGGACAGCCCGGGAGGATCTTAGGGCGGTCGATGCTGTCTTGGCACTGTGACTGCTCTCAGCATGCCTAGGTCTGTGTATGTATGCACCTGGATAGGGAAGAGGGTGTTTCCTATCTCTTTCCAGAAATAACTTGTGGCCTCTGGGGAAAGTTTTGTGAAATGGTGTGGGTCATCTGCCACAGGCTGAACTAGTACTTTCTGTCAATAAGACCATCTTTGTGATACACGTGTGGCCTTTGGGGAAAGTTTTGTGAAATGGTGTGGGTCATCTGCCACAGGCTGAACTAGTACTTTCTGTCAATAAGACCATCTTTGTGATACACGTGTGGCCTTTGGGGAAAGTTTTGTGAAATGGTGTGGGTCATCTGCCACAGGCTGAACTAGTACTTTCTGTCAATAAGACCATCTTTGTGATACACGTGTGGCCTTTGGGGAAAGTTTTGTGAAATGGTGTGGGTCATCTGCCACAGGCTGAACTAGTACTTTCTGTCAATAAGACCATCTTTGTGATACACGTGTGGCCTTAACGTGAGTTTGCAGACCCTGGATGAGTTCTGCAATGCAGTGTTGGCCAGGTTCCTGGTGATAGCAGGCAACCACAGACCCTCTGAGCTTATCTCCCTGAACTGCGGTTTGTTTTCTTAGCACCGAGGCCTGGAAGGTGTCAGCGGGCAGAAAGGCTTTGCCCATGGCTATGGCTGCCAGGTACCATTTGGTGTGGCTGGACGCACTAGCCTCAGCAGAGTGAACCTTCTTTTGCTGACCACCCACACTGTCCCCCTGGGATGCTGGCAGAGACCTCCCAGGCCCTCTGCTGCATACACAGCCCTGGGACAGGAGGGAGTCCACACCTTCAGAATAATCCTTGAGCAAAGGAAACTGTAGAAGTAAATACTCCCTTGCTCCTCTTCTTGAAGAATATTCTAGAAGGTTTCTCAAGGGGTCCTCACTGGGCTAGATCCCCACCTGACGATAGCAGTCACCAGTCCAATCGTGCTCTCTTGACTGGGCTTCCCTGCTTTCTCAGTTTTACTCTCCCCATCCCCCCTTCCCCACTCTTATTTCTTGGGCCCAATTTCCTAAGAATACCAGCTACACAAAAGCACTACTCTTAGGCAAAGCATTTCCAGGCTAAGACAGTAGGGATCACCCCCAGAGCAGCCCCCCTCCCCAAGGCTCTGTAACAGTGTTACCACGCAGAGCCCCTAAAGAGGAAAATTGATTTCAATCCGGATGTTAGTATGTGCTCATTGCTAACAGTGTCAGGAACCACGGAGTGTCCCCAGATTGCAGGACTGCAAAATTTAAGAAATTTAAGTCTCACAAAAGGAGGGCACATTCCAAAATACATAAGAGGAATACAACCATGATTAGAGAAGAGGAAATTAAACATATCCCTCTTACTATGAGTTTCATGGGGTTTCTTCTTCCAAATGAAAATGTTATTAAAATGTGTGGTGCCCTTAAGAAGGAAGCCTCAGTTTAATTCCCTGAAGGCAATTTCTCAGTGGAAAACTGCCTACGTTTCACACAAAGTCACCTGCTAACACTCGCAGAAGTGTGTTTGTAGGAACATCTTGAGACCTACAAGGAAGGAGCCTGGTTCCGTTCATAGTGTGTCCTCATTTTAGGTCACCAGAGGAAAATAAGTCTCTTGTAATTAAAAGGAATATTACAAACCATGTAGTAAAAATCGGTATTCCTATTTTAAGGGACGTATTTGAGTTTCAGCTCTTGTTTTTAATTGTTCGCAGGGTGACACATAAATTTCTTTAGGGAGAGAGATGCTGAAAGAGATGTGTTAAGAACCTTATCTGAGGGGCGCCTGGGTGGCTCGGCTGGTTAAGCGTCTGACTCTTGATTTCGGCTCAGGTCATGATCTCAGAGATCTAGCTCCATGTCAGTCTCTGTGCTCAACAAGGAGTCTGCTGAAGATTCTCTCAGGGCTCCTGGGTGGCTCAGATGGTTAAGCATCTGCCTTCAGTTCAGGTCCTGATCCCAGGGTCCTGGGATCGAGCCCCATGTCAGGCTCCCCTCTCAGCAGGGAGTCTGCTTCTCCCTCTGCCTCTGCCTCTCTCCCTTGCTCATGCTTTCTCTGTCTTGTCTGTCTCTCAAATTAATAAATAAAATTTAAAAAAAAATTCTCTCTCTCTCCCTCTGCTTGGACATGGGCTCTCTTTTTCTCGCAAAACAAAACAAAACAAAAACAAAAAAAACCCAACACTTATTTGAAATACTTTAAAGTTTGATTCGAGAAAAAAAAGAAATGAATGAATCAGAAATGAGAAGATGATAAAAATGATGGCATAGTGATATAAATAGTGCCAAGTAACCAATGGAGAGCTCTGAAAACTCGAAAAATGGGGAGGGGGGAAAGACTTGCATTAAGTCTGATTTCCTAACTTAGAACCAAGACTGGAAAAGCAGCATAAGCCACTGCATCTGTGGTACAGAATAATACGTTCTTTTTTAAGGGTTTTTTAAATTTTTATTTTATTTTGAGCAATCTCTACCCCAACGTGGGGCTTGAACTCACGATCCCAAGATCAAGAGTCACTTACTCTGCCCACTGCGCCAGCCAGGCACCCCTAGAATAATACATTCTAAATATTGGATCTATTCTAGAATTTCTTGTCCCTCTTATTTGCTTCTGTGTTTAAAGGCATTATTTAAACAAAAACAGAAACTAAAACAAAAAAAAATGCATTCTCAGACTCTCGTAAGCCTTTATTGTGCATCTTCTTATCAGACAACTTGTCACCTGCAGGAACCCTAATACAGTGGGATACAAGATAAATAAATTTTGATCATTTTGATCATCAGGAACACAGACCTGGGAGAGCATACTCAGCCCTTCAGTAGAGAATCAAGATCAAAAGGAGACGTAACACAGCAAGTAATTGATAGAGAAAGTTTATGCAGGGAAATTTAGCATATGACAACAGTGGCATTTCAAATAAATGTGGAAAAGGTGCATTATTCAATAAATGGTACTGAGGAGGTAGCCACCTGGAAATGATGAAAATAAATCCATATCACGTTCCTTCGACTAAACTAAGTTCCAGGCAAAAAATATATTTAGATGTAAACAATAAAACCAAAGAGTATACATAAAGGAAACAAAAAAATTTAAGATAATTATAGAGGGGACAACAACTTGCTATGACCCAGAACACAGAAACTGTAAAAACAGATAAGTTGACCTACAGAAGATTAAAACAAATTTGCACAACAAGGAAGAAGCCTTAGAAATTCAAGGAAAACCTCTGCAACTCAGATGACAGATACTGAAATAACTTTCTTGATAGGTACAAAGACTTAGAAATGACCCTGAAACACATAAAGAGATATTCGATTTCACCCATCCTAAAGGAAATACACCGGAGAAGAGACACAGACTGATGACTATTCACGAAGAGGCTACAGAACTCCTCCAAACTTCCGGAGCCCCAACCACCACTGCAAACATGCACATTCTGATTAAGAAGGTCTGGTCCTGAGCGTCTGCATTCCTAACCAGCTCCCTGGAGAGGACCCTGTGGCTGGCCCCCCAGCAGTGCTTGGTGAACATCGTCCGTGGGCATGTAAGTGTGCATTACCTGTCAGGAGGGCAATCTGGCACCAGCATCTTTTAAAACCATACTGTTTGCCTCACTTCCATTTTTGTAGTTATCCCCCAATCTATTCAGACACATGCAAAATTATGTGCAGATGAGGAAGGATACTGCAGCCTTCTTAGCCACAGCAAAAACTTAGAATCAAGATGAGTATCGTTCAGTAGGGGGCTGTTTGACTATACTACGCATATAATTGATATGCAGTGGACAGATAGAGTAAGGCTGATAAGGACGTGGGGATGGGGGAAATCAAGGTATTTTAGTTTTATTAGGAAGTTTCAGAAAAGAAAACCACACACGTTTGTGCCTGTGTACGTTTGTGTCGTCGCTTGATTGAATGGGCTGAAGGCATAACTGGGTTTCCCCTCCCCCTAGCTCTTCAGACCTGCTCTGGGATACAGTTCTGTCTTGGGAGGGTTCCCTCCCTCTGCTAGCACACACATGTGCTCGCTCGGGAGGGTGAGGGCCATTGCCACCAATGTCCCTGTTCCTCCCTGCTCTGTCACCATAGGCAGATGGTCATGGCTTTCTGCCCCTGGATTGCTCAAAAACGAATCATCAGGCATCCTCCTCTACTCTCCTTCAGAGGATGGGAGACACACTTGAAGCTCTCCAAGCAGACACTTGGGGTTAAGAAGGGGTAAGGCGGAAACATCTATCTTGTTTACAGTACTATTTCTGGACCCTCCGCTACTTGCTTCACTGGAGGAAATGCAGCTCTAGATTTTTTTGATAAGCACCCTAATATTAGAGCCCACAAACTGGGAGCCTTACCTATGTCTGGCCATAGAGACAACTGGGGTTTTGTTTTGTTTTGTTCGTTTTCATTCCATTTGGGTTTTTTCCCACCTTTATTGAGACACAAATGACACAGGCAATTGGGTACATTTAGGGTGCAAGGAGTTGCTCTGATACATTTATAAGCTGCAAAATGATGGTTCCCATAGCATCAGCCACGGCCTTCATCGTGTGACATAGTGACTCCTTCTTTTTTGTGATGAGAACATTAAAGACCTACTCTTAGCCTCATTCAAGAGTATGAGACTGTACTACTCACTGTAATCACCTGGCTGCATATTAGATCCCCAAACTTAGGAATCCCATCACTGGAAGTGGGTACCCTTGGACCCAAGGACTCTCCCATTTCCCCCCACACCCAAACCCTGGTGATCACCACTCTTCCTTTGGCTTTTCTGAGTTGCCTTTTTTAGATTCTACGAGAGGTATTTGTTTCGCTCTCAGAGTCAACATTCCCAAACTAGAAGATGTTACACAGACTTCGGGTTTCTGAAAATATGAAAGCTCGGCCAACATGGGGCCTGCATTCCTCCTTCGCGATATTTGACCAGAGCTGAGCATTGGTCGACCCTTAGTGGGACCCTCCCACCCTTCCCGCCCCATGTTTCATGTTCCAACCATTCCCACCATCTCAGGTCTGCTTATTACGACAGCAGCACTGTGTTCTTGCCTCCATCCCCCCGTCTCTTTCCTCGGTGTGCATTCGAGTACGTGACTCCAGAGCACGGCCCATGCAACTCTGTCAGCCCCGAGCTTCCTATTACTTGTTTCCAAACTATTTCCCCTATTTTAACACCTCGTCCCTCTCTCCAAATCCGGGAAGTTAATATTTTCCTACCACCTCTTTTTGGAAGAAAGAAATGTGATCATTTCATTCACACTAAATTGTTAGTGATTTAATATGTCCTTTGGAGGAACAAAACAGCCAGAAAATATTTACTATTTCCAAATTCTAATCATCCTGGCACTTGGATGAATGAGACATTCATGGGGGAGGGCAGGAGACTTCTCTAACACCCTTCAAACCACATCTTGTGGACAATGACTCCTTCCCCACTTTATGTCAGCCAGCTAAAATCTTTGCCAAAATGATCAGAAGGGCTGTTCCGTTCTGCTTCTCAGGCTAGTGGCTTTGCCAGGGAATCCCTGCCCTAGTTGGTTCTTCCTGGAAGAAATATTTATATAATTTGTTCCTATTCTGGGGGGGGTTCCCTGTGTGTTTTAGCCTACCAGAAGTTTCATCTGTGCCAAGGGTGCAGCGTGTAAAACAAAACACAATAAAACACTTGCACATAAAGTTAGCCATGTCCACAGATAGGGAAAGCCTAGGGAGCCATCTCCCTGAAATCTTGCCCCATGTCTGAGGCTTTGGACAGACTGTCCTGGGAGTCCACGTTTTGAGAATGCCGACAAGGCAGGAGCATTTGGAGGAAAGAAACCAAGAAAGGGGAAAGGTTGGAACCACACCAATGATAAGGGAAGATGAAAGAAAAACTCAGTGACTGCCTTCGAAGGTTTGTAGGCCCGTCGCTGAGAGGGAAGCAGATGGATTAGGTCTTTGTTGTGCCAAAGAACAAACTAAGACCCAAGGATAGACGTTAAGGGATGGGAGTAGGAGGAGATTTTGGCTCAGGAAATAAATTTAACAGCTACTAGATAGAGATTAGAGGAAAATGACTTTCCCTTTCACTAAAAATATCCCGGGAGATGCTGTTTGGCCATCTGTTTGGAATGCTATAGAAAGAATCCTGACAATAGTTGGTGGCCTGATTTGATTTTGTTGGGACTCTTTATACTAAATCCCACTCTTGTACGAATCCCACTTGCATATCGTAGGGAACGTATGACCCACAAACGCAGGCTGATGTCTCTATCTACTCTCTTTGAACTTGAGTTCGATCCGTGAGATGCCCTCCATCAAGGTTCTCTCTTAGAGGGAGCACCAGTGATACCCGCACTTTTGTCTTCGTGCCCCTCGGATGGGCATCCTTTGTATTCTCGTTGTCGGCAAGCGCGTGAAGAAGAGTTTCAGCTGGTGGGTTTTTTCCCGAGTGCTCTCGCAAAGAAAATGATGTGGCCAATTGTTTATTCCGTGGATAGCCTTTTTCCGTCGTCCCCAGAATATGGCCAACATACCCATGACTCATATTCACGGGACAGAAGGATTGTTCTGGCTTATGCTTTAACTTCTTTTGGCCAACTGGAGAGTTATTTATAAACATTTATTGATTTGGATTCATAAACCGAAGGAGGGAGAGAAAAAAAAATCTTACTGTGCTGGTTGCTATGGTAATTACGATTGCACACACGTGCACTCACGAGCCAGCAGAGACAGCTCAGAACGGAAAGCCAATGTGTACCTGTAGCTTCAAATTTGCGTTCTTAGTGGGAAGTCAGTGATTTCCTCCATGAGCATGACGTGTGGGTATATGGTCCTGAGGCAGAAAACAAATCTTTTTTCATTTATTCCCGATGTGGTTCTCATCCTTGTCTTGAGGCATTTTCCAGATACATGGGCCTTTTAATCAAGTTAGTCAAGAATTAAAGAGGTCACACTCCAAGCACACACCTCTGCAGGAGGATACGGGAGAAATGTGGGTTCTACTCTTGGTCTTCAAGAACTTAGAGCTGAGTCAGGGAGCACAGATAGAAGGTAGCAGGCAGGCAACACCAGAAGAGAATGTGGCTACATGCCAAACTATGCAACACGGAGGGTTGTGGAAGCAAAGCATGCTGGGCAGACAGCAGGCGGCAGAAGGAGACATGACTAGTCTGAACTGTGTGACCTTGAGTAAGTTACCTTCTTTTTCTGTAACTTACTGAAATGAGAACCGTCTAAGCCCACAGTGTTGTCTCAAGAATCAAGTAAGAGAATTCTATAAGGTGTCTAGAATGATGTTAGATCCACAGCAAAGGACTCCATTAATGGGAATTTTTGTGTCAAGAACTTGATTGAGATAATAAATTATGTTTTGGGTTTTTCCAGGAAAAGATTCAGATTTTATGGGGGAGGACATTCAAACTTATACAATTTTTAGGCCCTGTTGTAAGAACATGATAAAAACTCATGAATGTAAAATCAGGTATAAGGAAGCACTATACATCAAAACTTAAGAAGCCGGCAAAGAATCTAAAATTTTAACATATTATTTTATATTTAATTACCTGACACGTTGTCTCTAGTATTTTTCTCTACAGTTTCTTTGTTTGTTTCTTTTTTAGATTTTATTTATTTATTCTGACCTATTAAACTTTATGATAAGGATGTATGTATAGGAAGAAAACATTTTATGTACAAGGGTTCGAAACTGGAACCTGAAACAGGATTCAGTCATCCACTGGGTGTCTGGGAATGTATACCCCCATGGGAAAAGGCAACTACTGAATTCCAGAGAAAGCTTCCATTTTTTCTGCCAAATACTTGGCTTACATTTTTCTTTTTTCTTTTTTTAAAGAATTTATTTATTTATTTGAGAGAGAGAGACAGAGAGAGCACAAGTAGGGAGAGGGGCAGAGGGAGAGGGAGAAGCAGGCTCCCCACTGAGCAAAGAGCCTGATGTGGAACTCCATCCTAGGACCCCGGGATCATGACCTGAGCCAAAGGCAGACACTTAACCGCCTGAGCCACTCTGGCACCCCATGGCTTTCACTTTTCCACATTTGGCAAATGGCAGAATTTTCTAGAGACCACCTTCTGGCTCCATGCATTTCAAACCTTGTTTCTCTTTCACTGTCCATGTATTTCTGATGACAGCTACCCAAGGAGATACACACACCCTAACCAACCCCCTGGCCATGCCCAGGGAGAAAACTGGCCAATGGGAGAGTCTCCTAGGAGATTCCTAAGAGCCATTCCTACACCAGAGAGGCCAGCAATAACCCAGCAATATGTGGAAGTGATTGCCTACCACATAAACATTTTCTAAGAAATCTAAACTGAATGTTTTTCCAGCTTAACTTCCTCTGAGCTGGATCCCCAAAATGTCACCCAGCACCACCCAGTGCAGGGGAAAAGAGAGTTGTCTTGTCAGTTGTAATTGAAATATCTTATTTTTGCTAATTTTGCAATGACCTCTAGGAGTCCCTCCCAGAGTCTTAGAAAGGGCCTGTGCCTTTGAGGACCCCTGACATTCAACTTCTGAGATCCTGACCCTCGTGGAAATTATTTCAGTTCTTCTGGCTTTGGCGCCGAGGGACTTCATTCCACATGTGATAAAGAACACAGGCCAGGGCTCTGCAGACACATGGGGGACCGATGGGTTCTTGGGAGAGCTCGTCAGATAGGAGCAGAGTCTTGGTCACTAAGGCTTCCAAGACCCATCTCTGAGGACCTTGAAAGGCCAGATAAAGAAAGAGCAAGAAGCAAAAGGCTTTCAGCAAGAAAGAGACAAAATGAAAGCATTTCAAAATATTGGTTTGAATGAGTACCTACGGAGCCTCTGTTACTTGTGCAAGCCCAGAAAAGCATACAGATCTCCTCAGGAGGCAGAACTCAATATGGCAGAAAGAGTTTAGATGATAGAGCAGGGACGTTCTATCTGCTGAAAATATGCTGTTTAAGGCAATCTAGGGATCTAAGTGATCATTCAGTTGAAACACTTATGATGTCCCATGGAAGAATAATTGCGAGCCTACAAATGCAGAGGGAATATAGAAAAGCTGTTGCTATCAGTCCTCTCAGGAGGCTTACTCCAGCTGGAATTTGCAACCAACAACCTGTCTTCTTCTCAGAAGTCAGGATTCAAGTGACAGATGCCAGAGAGACATTCTGCTCCTACAGCCAATGCATCCCACACTCACTGATGTCTCTCAGCCATCATCAAGGGTGTCCCAACTTCTCTGGGGTAGCACCACACTGTCACCTGAGGGCTGTCAGACAATGACCAGAGGAGAAATGGGACTGGCTATGGGGTGCCCTGTTACATGGGGAAGAGGGGTGAAAAATAAGAAATGGACCCACAAAAACAGGAGAGAATTAACCAAAATATCTGGCTGAAAAAAGAGGGAAGGGCTTAGAATCATATTACTTTGAGTATTAAAAAAGATATGGGCATATTTTATACATTGAGTCAGTGAAGTGGAATATATGTATTTTATGTTAGGCCATTATGCCTGGATTTTAAATTACTTAGTTTTTTATTCATTGTCTACTGACTGCCTATGTGTGAGTATCTATAAATATTATTGTCAGTGAGGGAGAAAGCAATGTTCGAGACAGACAAGGTTCCTACTCCCATGAAGTTCATATTCTAATCAGAAAGAGAGCAGAAATAAAAAATTTAAAAAGCAGGGGCACCTCTCTGGGTCAGACGGTGGAATGAGCAACTCTTGATCTCAGGGTTGTAAGTGCAAGCCCCACACTGGGTATAGAGATTACTTAAAAATAAAATCTTGAAGAAAATGTTTAAAGCATAATAATTTCAGATGTTACATTGCTATAAAAAACATTACAAATATAATAAGATAGAGTTTGTGGCATGAGGAAGAGAGGCTCAGCTATTTCACCATGGATGACCAGGAAAGCTCTCTGTGAGGACAAGACACGTGAACTCAAAGATCCAAAGTCAGATATCCAAACATCCGGAGCTAACATGCCTGCCAGAATGCACCACCGGCGAGACCCCTAAAGCAGGAGCAACAGAGAAGAGAGTGTCTGAGTAGAGGATGCACCAATGAGGGCATGAGGTCACAGAGATGGGCAGAGGCCATCAGATCATTTACAACCTGGTGGCCATGGGAAGGCATTTGGACTTCAGCTAAGAGCAAGAGGAAGCCATTGAAGAGTGCTGAGCAAGGGAATGACGTGATCCAGTTGACATTTTTACAAGATGTTTCTAGTTGTTCAGCAGGGAATGTGCTATATGGGTCAAGGGTAGAAGGCCAACACTTATAATGGAGGCTACAGGAGCCATGAGGTCAGGACATGAGATTGACTTGACCAAGGGTGGTGCAGTAGAATGCATGCATGAATGGCCTTCCGGTATCCGAGACTTTTGGTCTATCATCTATGATCCCCTTCCATCATGAGTGGGATTTGAGCAATGCTACCCAAGCAGGGGCTTGCAAAGGGCATGTGCCTTAGGGCTTGCTGTCCTGCATAATTAGTCCTCCTTGCTCCTGGTGCCCTGCCACGTCCGGAGAGCAGGTCAATGCGACCTACCTGCGGAGGAGGAGACACCACATGGAAAAGAGCCGCACGGTCCCAGCTGAGGCCATCCCAGATCAGCCAGCCCCTAACCAACTCTCAGGTTGATCGCTGATGCATAAGGCCACCTAGCTGACATCCATGGAGCCCGGTTCACGTCAGCAGAAATGTCTAGACAAACCAAGGGCAGGTAAGCAATCATAACTGGGTGTGATTTAAAGCCACTACGTTTTTAGAATGCTTGTTACTCAGTGTTAACTGGTCTAAATGATAGCCAAGTTCTGGGAAGCAAAGTTTGGATTAGGAATATATTTTCAGAATTAGACAATGCAGAATTGCTAATGGTTAGAATAGTTATCCACTCTCAAACACTGGTAATTAGACACGTCATCACAATTTAAGTCCAGCCAAAAAGGCATATTTTCTATGATCTTAACAAACAGCATATTTTTAGTCCTTAGTGTTTCCATCAGTTCTAAAAGTCCAGACCAAAGTAGAACCAGGAATTCCCTAAATTTCTGTGATGCTCACAGAGTGATATTGTGAAGACTTAAGGAAGTTAAAACTTTTATCACAGACCAAATCTTTGAGAACTTGAAGGGGCAAGAACCAAAAAAGAAGAGGAGGACAGAGAGAGGCACAGCTTGGAGGGAGCACATCCTAGAGGAAGAAATGCCATTAAGAATTTAATTCCTAAAAATTTGACTATGGTTCCAAGGGGGAGCCTCTGATTTGCCAGTATTGTCCCAGATAAAAGTTATTTGAAAGAATGAATTGATTGAACAAAGACCTAGAAATGGGGACTCAACTTCATCTGTTGCCTGGGCAAAAATTTAATTTTTTGATTCGGCCTGATCAAAGCTTCCTAGATCAGTATGTACCAGCAGAGGAGACTGAGAGGCATAGGCTAGGATTAAGAGTGAGGAATTTCTGATTCTATTGCCAGTTTTTCCAGGGAAATAATTAGCTTCCCCTGTGTCTTATATGAAGTTCTCCAGGAAACAGACTCTGAAATAGACATTTGCTTGCTGGAAGTTTATTGGGGTATGCTAGTGGAAGCAAAGCTGGTAGGGAAGGAGAGGGAGCTGAACTAGACAGAATTTCTCTTGCAGGAGAAATCAAACTTGCAATAAATTGCCATAAAGGTTTCAATCTCCTGGAAAGTTCTGGAACTTGGATGGTTCTTCAAAGACATCCCTAATTGAGGCAAAGAGGTCTTGTACTGACCCCAGATCGAGTCGGTGTATGCAAGCTGCCTCTGGAGTGGAGAGTGACCTCGAGTGAGGAGCTCCCTTCTGCTGAGAGCAATCACTGGAAAAGGACTCAGGGGTAAGCTCTCCACGGGGAATGCTCCCAGGAGCTGCGGAACAAGTGCCTCCGTCCTGAAGGGGGGATCTGCATGCTAACAACAGGGTCCACTGCAATTTGTCAAGCAAGGTCGTCCATGCCCTCCTTCCATTTCCTGGGAGGGACAATATAGACATTAATCCAGGTGTGACCACGGACTGGACCTTCCATTACTGTGATGGGGTTAATGCGAGGCCCCCGTGAGTTGAGGAAAGGGGAGATGAGGAAGGCAGAAAATATAAACTTTGTTATATGAGGTAGCAAAGAGGAAAAAAGCTCTTTGTGACCACAGAAGAAAGATGTAGAGATTTTTATTTTTTTAAGTAATGGCAGTGATCTGACTATGTCAAGAAAATGAGGGGGGAAATTAAATAAGGACACTGAAAATACAGAAGAGACAAATAATTAATAAAACAAGCACCAAACAAGAGAGACAGTTGAGAATTGGGAGTGCCTGGGAGGGGACAGGGAAACAACTTTCTCAGTGGAGAAAAGAAAGATAGCTGTAGACGGGGCAGGAGGGAGGAAGCTTGAAGGGGTCTATGGCTACGTAGTGACCTTTCACTATTCTTGGTGAAACAGAAGTCAGAGCTTTCTTTTTTTTTTTTTTTAAGATTTTATTTATTTATTTGACAGAGAGAGATCACAAGTAGACAGAGAGGCAGGCAGAGAGAGAGAGAGGGAAGCAGGCTCCCTGCTGAGCAGAGAGCCTGATGCGGGACTCGATCCCAGGACCCTGAGATCATGACCTGAGCCGAAGGCAGCGGCTTAACCCACTGAGCCACCCAGGCGCCCCGAAGTCAGAGCTTTCTGTTAGGAGTAATGCGCTCAGGGTAGATTCAGTATTTGAGATAAGAAATAATCTGAAATTGCTGCCTTGGGACATGGGTGAATTTCTGGGCAGTGATGAGAAGACAAGAATGCGCTAAGAATTCTACAAGGGTGGGGCAGCCAGTCCTGGTCTAGCTTTGGGTATAGGTTTTGCTTTTGGTTTTGGAGTTTATTCCTGAAGTCTTCACCTCAGGGCCAGGAACAGAAGAAAGAAATGATTGGGCTCATCCTAGTTAGGGATGGACTGGATCAGAAGAGGTCGGTGGTATCCGTGGGGAGAGGAAACTGGGTGGTGCTGAAAACTTGCTGGAAATAAATGATCTTAAAGCCTAGGACAGCTAGGGAGGAAAGTGCAGCAAGAATGGAGCTGGTCAACTTGGATAACTGGAAGGGATGAGGATCAGGAGAGGTTTAGTGGATATGCAACTGTATCAGGGGGCTGCTTTTGGGACGTGAAGGGACACCCCACCCCCACCTCCAGCTTTCTCTCAGAAATTCCATCTCGGGCCTTGTCAACTGGCTGTGGTCTTAGGGTTCAGTTCTTTCGGGTTTTGCTGGCCTTCCTACATAAGAAGCCAGTAGACCCCTGCCCCATCAGCAATGCGACTGACAGTCACATCTCTAATACCCTCTGACTCTCAGGTCTTGGTGATCCTTTAATGTCTCCCCAATGCTGGGCCCCATATCCTCTGTTCTCGGCCCCATATCCTCTGTTCTCAGCACCGTGAGAAGGTTGCTTATCATACCTTTGTAGATCAGAGGGGGAAAGCGTGACTTCTTGGTAACATGCTGCTGGGAAGTCTGGCCTTTCTTCAGAGGGATTCCCCTCTATCCTTTTTATAATCTGACCCTTTCTTCCAAGTTATAAGACAAGGAGAAAATGCTCTACGGCCGAAGTGATTTTATACCAAGACAAAGGTTGTGGGTGCTTTTATAAATGTTGTCCATATGAGATGTGACCGCAGGCAGCAACAAGAAGAACTTTGTGTTTAAGGAAGCTTGGAGGCATGGATATATAATAGCAAGACTTGGGTTTTATCATGCATATATGCATATACGTAAAAACCCTACTAAGAATCCATTTGAAATTATGAAATTCTTCTATTCTAAGAAAGCATATCAGACTCAAGGTGCTCTTTATTCAAATGTCATCAAACAAGGTTATGTGAGAACCACTGTAGTTAGAAACCAGAGATGAATGAGACCATTTAGGTTATGCTGTACTTTGAGCTCCTTGGCAGAGAAGTTCGGTCCAATGTGCTGTACTCACCACACTTCCCAGGTCACTGATAACAGATGCAAGCAATCGGGCTGCCATCAGCCCCTCAGGACTTTCTCAGACTTAAGACCGTTGGCCTTGCTTCATTTTGATTTAATTTTGTCCCTGCCCCCCGGATATACCATCTCGTGACATTCCTGAGCATATCTGCTGCTTATCATGAGCTAGATTCCAGAATGCCTTCAAAAAAAGGAGAGGGAGCACACTCCTTGGACTGACATTTTGGACAAAATGGCTCCCACAGCCAGCTCACCATGGACCTAAACCACGAGCCATCACAAAGCAACTCCCCTACACACACACACACACACACACACACACACACACACACACATTTGCCTTAAGAACCAACAAAGAGATCATCCCAGGCCTCACATAAGGGTTAGGTAGCTTGACAGGAGATCCCATAAATAAGTAATTCACTCCCAGGTCCGATTTCGTTTCTTTAGTTTAAGTGTCCAAAGCCACCTTGTTGTTTTATTAATGCGGGTGTCTCATTTCCATGCTCAGTTTCAAAGCCGATGGAATCAGACAAAAAACAAACAAATAAACCAAAAAACAAAAAGCCCCACATCTGTTAGTAGGCCAAAGTCCACCAATCTCCCCATGAAAAGTAGGTTAATTTGATCTATTAAAGAAAAAAAATTCAGCATTGTTTCTAATTTGATTGTTTGGGGTACATACATTCCTCTCCTGGCATTGTCTGCTGCCTCTGCATTGTCTTCTAATGAGAATCCATGCCTGGTTGCATGTGAAGAGAATTCTACCAATCTGTATGGTCAGCTTGTCAGGGAAAATGTGCTCTTTCCTCTGCAGTGGGTCGGCAAAATGAGCCCCAGACATGCTTCAGTGATGGTGGCAGAGCTCACCAAGAATGTCTGCTCATAGGCAAATACCGAGGGTGAACTTAGTTGAGGACCTGGAAGAGATTCATGGAGGCTCAGAGCTGAAAGAAACCTAAGCGATGGTCTAGACCTATCTCCGCCTACAGGCAGGGAAATGGAGATCTCTTCTTAGAATCCAAGTAACTTCTCCCAAGCCAGCAAGAACTGGGAAAAGACAAGAGTAAAACCCAGTCCTTCTGACCTGCAAGTCAACACTATCACCTGAGATTCTTAACCAGGACTCCCTAACCCTAGTGGGTATAAATTCATGTGCCAGAAAATATTCAAAACCAAAGCATACATGTGCTACTTCTTCTTAAGTCTTGAACATTACCTTAAGGTTAGTAAGCTAAAGCAACATTTTTATTTAAAAACAAACGTAATTATTATGCAGGAGAAAATGAAAGTCACATGATTTTTTTCAATTTACATGAATTTTTAAAGAGCACATAAATCTCAAAGGAAGTATATGCTTTGGACAGCTAGCTACTGTGCAGGGCACATAATGGATTGGTCATGGATAAGCACTGCTTTACCTCACTGCCCGTGATGCCCAGGAAGTCCTTCCTTCCAAGAAGCCCTTTGGCTAATTTCTCTTTCTCCTAGCCATTCTCCTCTGCTCTCCCCCTGCATTGCCAAGTGTCAGGGACCCAACCCCATATGTACTGAAATCTACTTTATTTTTTCTTCTTTCTGGGTAGAAGGTGTGGGGGGAAGCCTGTGAATATGCACTGAAATTTGAGTCATTGTTATGCCTCCTGTGCCATATTCTTTTGGGATTCTAGGTCCAATGTAGCAATAGCAAGCCTCGGAAGCAGTAGCTTATATATTTATATATATATATATATATATATATATATATATATATATATATATATATTTTTTTTTCTCACTTAATTCTACGTAGTGATTTTCATTAGTTTGGGTAACAACAATGTTACCCAAATCCACGTCTAATTGTTCTGCTTCATCCCAATTTACCATCGCTCTCTTGTTTCAAAGAGTAAACACAATCTTTCCCCCCTTTCACTTAATTTACCTCCTGTCCTGCAAAAGGAGTTTCTCCCAGAGTTTCGCTAAAGCACCTGCAGCGTGAAACATATGCTTTCTGCAAATATAAACGGAAAGCACGTTTGAATTCTTCCTATAGAACAGCTAGAATTACTTAGGTAGGTATCCCTGATTCATTTCCCCCCCAGAGAAAACAGCCTGTAGAAATGAATTGGAATAGCCCCTTTTCGCTCGTTACTTTGCGGGGCGTTCCTTCAAAAGCTCCAGGTCTCCACCCCTGCCTCCAGCCTTGCACTCTCCCACGTGACCTCGTAGCCCTTCCCATCAAGTGGTAGAACATACGTCCCTGTTCTAGCCACGTGACTTGCTCTGACCAATGGGCTCCTGAGGCTGCGGCCTGAGCCGAGGCTTCAAGATGTTCACGTGTGTCTGCTTGCTGTCTTGAGTCTCTGCCGTTACCACGAAAAGAACATTCTCAACTTAGTCTGCTAGACCCAAGAAGAGGACGAGAGACAGAAGGAGCAGAACCGCCCCCAGGCATCTCCAGATGTCTGAGTGAGTGCAGCCAAAACCAGCAGTTGCTTATTTTACTTGAGAACTTTGAAGATCTCCTGCTCCTGGCTCCTGGCTTCCACTGTTTTGTTGAAAAATCAGCTGTTACTTGCATTGTTTTCTCTCTTGCTACTTGCAAGATTTTTTTCTCTCTTCTTGATTTTCAGCAGTTTTACAGTGATAGATATGCTTAGATACAGTTTGATTTGTATTGATGGTGCCTAAAACTTTTAGTGTTTCTTACATCTGTGGCTTGATGTCTTTCATGGTTTGGGTTATTTTGTTTATTTTTAATTCTTGGGCATTCCTTTTGCCCCTCATCGCTTCCTTTTTCCAAACTCCAACATAAGATATATGTTGACTTTTTCACTCTATGCCCTAGGTCTCATACTCTTTTTCCTGTTTTCCATTTTTTCGTTACTCCTGTTGTTCTGGGAATCAGTATGGACATTTTCTTTTGATTTATTTTTCATTTAATAATTCTCTTCTCATCTGAGTCTAATCTGCTCTTAAGAATCATCCACTGAGTTCTTAATTTCAACTATTATATTTTCTACCTCTGAATTATCATTTGGCTCTTTTCATGTTTTCCATTCATCTATCAAAATTCTCATCTGCTTTTAAAATTTTTCCTGAATATTTCAAATCTTACCTGACACTCTGTTATTTGCAGACATATTTCCATTTGTATCACTTCTCTTCTGTTTTTGCCAGGTTATATTGTCACCCCATGTGACTAGTTAATGTTCATTGTGTGGAACATTACATTTGAAGGATGGGAAGGATGATGGTAGGTTTTGGATGATGCTATCTTCCTCCAGAGAGACTTTTAATTGCCTCTAACAGGCTAGGGCTAAGGCATTAGTAATCTCCAGATCATCTTAACCCAATCAAACGCTGAGATGATTCAAAACCAGTCTACTTCTGATTTAACCATTCTTCTAAGATATAGTTCTTCAGGGTCTCAACCCCAAGCATACGTAAGGGTTACAAGGGAATTCCCCATCCTTGGCAGGTCATGAGCTCCATTTTTTGTCCTGAGATTTCTAAGTCAGGGGAGAGCTCTTCCTAGTCTCTTAGCTTCCCCCTCCAAAATCAGCAGATGCCTCTAGGAGAAAGCAGTAACAAATACTAAGCTCAATTCTCTGACTTTCCTTCCTGTTCCAAAATTTTGCCCTGTAGTTCTTCAGTGTCTTGGTATCTGTCTAATGTCTTCAAATAGATTTTTGCTCATATTCTCTATTTTTCTCAGTGGGAGAAAAGAAGAAAATTATCTCAAAAAGAATATTAAGATGCACCCAAAGTGTTGGAAACCAGAAGACAAATGAATGACATTTTTTAAGTAATGACAGAATATAAACCTAAATTTTTGATCTCACGAAAATTTTTTTTAAAAGCAAACATGAAATGAGCAAATTTCCAAATAAAAACAAATGGAGGGGGGCTCCTGGGTGGCTCAGTTGTTAACCGTCTGCCTTTGGCTCAGGTCATGATTCAGGGTCCTGGGATCAAGCCCCGCTTCAGGCTCCCTGCTCAGTGGGAAGCCTACTTCTCCCTCTCCCACTCCCCCTGCTTGTGTTACCTCTCTCCATGCCTCTCTCTGTCAAATAAATAAAGAAAATCTTAAAAAACAAACAAACAAACAAAAACAAATGGAGAGAATTTGTCACCAGTAAACCTGTAATAAGAGAAATACTGAGGGGCACCTGGGTGGCTCAGTCAGTTAAGCTTATGACTTCCGCTCAGGTCATGAACTTGAGGTCTGCTTATCCTTCTTCCTCTGCCCCTCGCCCTGCTTGTGCTCTCTCTGTCTCTCTTTCAAATAAATAAATACAATCTTTAAAAAAAATACTGAGATCCAGCAATTCCGTTCCTGGGTATTTATCCAAAGGAAAAGAAAACACTAGCACAGAGAGATATATGTATTCCCACCTTCAATATAGCATTACTTAAATAGCTAAGATATGAAAACAACCTAAGTATCACCAGTGGATGAGTTGATAAAGAAAGTGTAGTATGTATCCACACAGTGGGATATTACTCAGCCATACAAAAGAATGAAAGCTTGCCAATTGCAACAACATGGATGGAACTTGAGGGCATTATGTTAAGTGAAATAAGACAGAGAAAGACAAGTACTGTATGATCTCATAGATGCAGAGAACAGATCGGTGGGAGGGTGCCCAAACTAGGTGAAGGAGGTCCAAAGGTACAAACTTTCAGTTATAAAATAAACAAGTCATGGGGATGTAGTGTAGAGCATGGTGACCACAGTTAATAATACCACATTTCATATATAAAGTTCCTAAGAGAGAAGCTTTTAGAAACCTCACCACAAGAAAAACAAAAAGTTGTCTGAGGATGGTGATGGATGTTAACTCATTTTGCTGCAGTAATCATCTCAACATGTATACAAGTACTGAGCCATCAGGCTGTATTCCTGAAACTGTTACAATGTTATATGTCAGTTACACCTCAATAAGAAAAAGGAAAAAATACTGATGGACATTGTTCAGGTGGAACAAAAACGATGCTCTGTGGACACACACAAATGCAAGTAGAAGTGAGGGACAACAGGAGTGGGAAAATGTGGGTAAATCTAGGGAAATACTGACAGCACAAAACAACAAGAATAACATTTTATAGGACTCAAATATATGAAGAAGTAAAACACATGACAATGATAACGAAAAAAGGCAGAAGGAATAACGGAGTTTCAGTGCTCTTAAGTCTTCTCATTCAGTGCCTATAGACTGGCAAGAGTACTGCTTTGTGCTAACAGTCTACAAACGGGCGGTAGTGGTGGTGGGAGACAGATGAGAAATATACTGGATGAGTCAAAAAGATGCAAAGAAAGGAGAGGGACCATCGGACAGATGTAGGACAAACAGGAGACGAATAATAAAATGGTAAATATAAATCCCATTATATCTGTATCTCCTGCCACACTGAAGGTCAATAGTGGGGGCACCTGGGTGGCTCAGTCAGTTAAGCGTCTGCCTTTGGCTCAGGTCAAGGTCTCAGGGTCCTGGGATAGAGCCCCATGTCAGGCTCCCTGCTTCTCCCTCTTCCTCTGCCCCCCCCCACCGGCTTGTGCTCTGCCCGTCTCATTCTCTCTCTCAAATAAATAAAATCTTTCCAAAAAGCCATAAAGGTCAATAGTATTTTCAAACTGCATTAAAATAAGTGAAATCCAACTATATGCACCTTATAAGAGATACACTCTAAGAACAAAGAGAAGTTGTATGCCAGAGATGCAAATATAAAATCCATAAAAACACTAAGCAAAAGAAAACTGGTATCATTACACCAACATCTGGAAAAGTGGACTTTAAGGTAAGAAATATCAATAGAAATAGGGATAAAATAAGAATTATGTCTTTATGTATTCAATAACATGATCTCAGAACATATAAGCAAAAATTTGACAGAAATAAAGAAAAAAAAGAGAAAAAAACCACAATCATTATGAGAGAATTTAACTCCCTCCACTCAGGAACTGGCTGATCGAGTGGGAAAAATATCAGTGGGGACATAAAGAGTCTGAACAATGTAATTAACACATTTGAATCATTTGGAATATATAGAACACTGTACCCCCACGAAAGCAGACCACATATTCACACGTGTACTCAAGGGTACAAGCACAGCTATCAAAATTCACCATATGCTGGTCCATAATGCAGGTTTCATTAAAATTCAGAGATTTTAATCGTTCAAGATATGTTTTCTGATCATGGTGGAATTAGGCTAGGAATTAAGAAAACTATAACTGGGGCACCTTGGTGGCTCAGTAGGTTGAGTGCCTGACTCTTGGTTTCAGCTCAGGTCATGATCTCATGGTCATGAGATCAAGCCCCACATCGGGCTCTGTGTTCAGCATGGAGGCTGCTTGAGATTCTCTGTCTCCCTCTGCCCTTCCTGTTCGTGCTTTCTCTCTCTAAAATAAATAGAATCAATCTTTAAAAAAAAAAAGATATAACTTAAAATGATTCAATATTTGAAAATGAAACAATAAATTTATATTCCAAGAATGCAATGTTGGTTTAAAATTTGAAAATCTTATCACTATAACTCATGGTAGTAACACTAAAAAGGAGGGAAATTATATAATTATCTTGATAAATGCAGAATAGAAATTTTATTAAAATCCAACTCCCATTCATGATTCTTTAAAAAACAGACCAAAAAACCCCTCTCTAGATGACAAAGAATGACTAAAACAAACAAAACTACAACTAACATTATATTTAATGGTGAAATAATGAATATTTTCCCTCTGAGATCAGGATAGAGACACAGACTCCTGCTATCCACACTTACTGAATATCACATTATATTTCCTAGTCAGAGTAATAGGCAATAAAATAAAAAGGATATGAATTAACACAGCAATAATTCAAGCAAGAAGATTCGTAGATTTAAAAATCATTGAGTAAAAGATCATTGCAGACAGAACATTCACCCAATGTCAAAGTATTGACCCACAGATTTATTTATTAATTACAAAAGACAAAGAATAATTTACAAGCTGGCAAACACCATCTTAACCAAGTGATCAGAATTACAATCACCAGTAAGCCAAAATGACATCATTCATCTCCCACTGTGATGCCTGAGGCACATTTTATCACACAAAAATTATTCTACCAGGAATGTGGATTCTACATATAAACATCGGGAATCCATCAGATGAATCCACATGGAATGAGATTCCGCTTAACAAATGGTCTTAAAAATTGTGAACATTATGAAAGACAAAAATAAAAGGCTGGGAAACTGTTCTAAAGAATTTACATAAGAAGTATCATGATGTATGAGCTTATACAACTTTAACGATTCAGCAAAATATATGCACATCTACTTATCCATCCATCCTTCTATCTATCCATCTATCCATCATCTGTCTGAAAGAAAGAGTATGTACACACACCAAAAAAATCAGCAAAATGAAGCGCCTGGGTGGCTCAGTTTGTTAAGCTACTGCCTTCAGCTCAGCTCATGATCCTGGAGTCCCAGAATGGAGTCCCGCATCAGGCTCCCTGCTCAGCAGGGAGTCTGCTTCTCCCTCTCATACTCTCTCTTCTCTCTCTCTCTCTCTCATTTTCTCTCTCTCTCTCTCTCAGATAAATAAAATCTTTTTTAAAAATTTAGCAAAATGTTAGCAGTTGGAACATGTAGGCAGAGATAACTACAACCCATAGGTCAAATCAAGCTGAAACCTGCTTTGCAAATAAAGTTTTATTGGAACAGAACAGTGCCCCTTCATTCACACGTTGTATATGGTGGCTCTCACTCCATCATGGTGGTGTTGCGTAGTTGTTGCAACAGTGACTGGCCCACAAAACCTAAAATATTTACTATCTGGTCTTTTACAGGAAAAATCTGCCAACCTGTTTTGAAAGATCACATAGAGGAACATCTTCATGACGTTGAGTGTAGTCAAAGATTCCTTAAAGAGGACACAACACATACTAACCATAAATTGGGTTACATTAACATTAAAACCTTCTGCATCAAAAGATATCATTAAGAGAGGGAGACTAGGCAAGCTGCAGAGTTGGCGATTACTTGTGATACATAGATATGGCAAAGGAGAGGCCCTGGGTGGTGAGTGGGTTAAGCCTCTGGGTCTTGATTTCAGCTCAGGTCGGGATCTCAGAGTTGTGAGACTGAGCCTGATGTGGGGCTCTTCCCTGGGTTGGGCGTGGAGCCTGCTTAGGATTCTATCTTTTCCTCCTCTCCTGCCTTTCCCCTTGGCCACACGCATGCACTCTCTCTCTCTCAAAAAAAAAAAAAGATACAGCAAAGGACATGTACCTAAAATATATAAAGATCTCTGATAGGCAGTCTCAAATGGCTTCTTGTAATCCCTGCTTCCTGGCACACATGGCCTGTGTAACCCCCTGTCCTTGACTGTGAGCTGCATAGATACTCAACTTACCTCTCTGTGTAAAGAGGGAGGACTTGCTCCTTATTATTTTGCAGGTGGCCGTAAGTGGCCTCTGCAGAAGCAAAGACAGGAAGAGTCCTATTATGACATTCTATCGTGTATCTTTTCTATGCCTGGTTTCTAAGATTTTCTGGTTTTCTTTGGTGTGCTGCAGTTTCGTTCCAGTGTGTTTAAGTGTGGATTTATTTGTATTTATTCTGTTCCCAACTTGGTATGCATCTTCAAATCATTCTTTGCTTTAAGAAATACTCATTTTAGGGGCACCTGTGTGGCTCTGTTGGCTAAGCGTCTGTCTGCCCTTGGCTCAGGTCACGATCTCCCTGCTTCTCCCTTTCCCTCTGCCCCTCTCCCTGGCTCATGCTCTCTCGCTCTCTCTCTCGCTCTCTAATAAATAAATAAAATCTTAAAAAAAAAAAGAAAAGAAATATTCATTTTGGGGTGCCTAGGTGGCTCAGTTGGTTAGGCATCCAACTATTGATCTCAGCTCAGGTCCTGAGGGGCTCCAGGCTGGGTGTGGATTCTACTAAGAAAGAAAGAAAGAAAGGAAGGAAGAAAGAAAGAAAGAAAGAAAGAAAGAAAGAAAGAAAGAAAGAAGAAAATACTCATTTAGGGGTGGCTCAGTTGATAGAGCATATGACACTTGATCTCAGGTTTGTGAGTTCAAGCCCTACACTGGGTGTAGAGAACTTAAAAATAAAATCATAAAAAGTTTAAAAACTAAAAATTAAAAAAAAATTATTATTTCTCCAGATATTGCCTCTCTTCAAGTAATGTCTCTGCTATCTGAGTCTTTAATTAAGTATATCCTGGGCCTTCTGGTTCCTTCCTCCATATTTCTTAACCTCTCTAATTTTCCATCTGTCTATCTTTGGGGCTAATTCCACCCTCCCCTCCCCATACATTGCCCTCTTCCGATGAATTCATCAGCTCTGTCCACTGGCACCCTCTCTATCCTTCTGTATCAAATCTCCTGCTTACTTATCTGTTGGGTTTTTATTTTAACTTTGTCCTCTCCCAAAGTTCTATTCCTTTTACAAATCCACTTTTTATCTCACAGTATCCTATCTTACAATACATTCTTTCTTCTGTTTCCTGAATAATTTTTTTCTTGTACTTTTTTTTTTAGTTTTCTCTTGAATAATTTTAAACATACTTACATTACAGAATTTTCCCAATGAGCTCTTATGTCCAGAACCCGAAATACTACTTGTTTTATCTGTGGTTCCTTTCTTTGTGTGGTCTGTGTTTTTTTTACCAGCAGGTCAGGCTGGGTTTCCCTCCCACCCCTAGTACATCTCCTTTGGTCAGGGTCCCAGACTTTTTTCTGACTGTGGACTAATATCTATATTCGCTTCCAAGCTTCACACTCCTGTACATTGTGGGCGATCCTAGTGCGGACTTCATATCTGCAATGTGATGCCGGCTCGGAATCATTTTGCTTTCTCCCTTATTTAGATTTGCTCACACATTTACAAATACCTTTGCTGACCACTGCCCCCCAAAAGAGGACAACCTTCTTTATAGCTTTCTGGGATCGGGGCAAAGTTGTTCTGATCCCTTTCATGCCGAAGGCAAGGCTTCAATATTCCCAGCTTTGATAAAGAGCTTTATCCCAAGCTCCCCTCCCTGCACAGGGGCAAGTTTATGTATCCTGTTCCCTATGTGGACATTAACATCCTGCTCACTTCTTAGGGCCTGTATTTGGGTCTGATATTCCCTGGGGCTTTACTTCTGTTTCTTTTTTTTTTTTCCTCAAAGATTTCTTTTATTTATTTATTTGTCAGAGAGAGAGAGAGAGACTGAGAGAGCGAGAGAGAGCACAAGCAGGCAGAGCGGCAGGCAGAGAGGCAGAGAGAGAAGCAAACTCAGCTCCTGCTGAGCAAGAAGCCCGATGCGGGACTCGATCCTAGGACCCTGGGATCATGACCGGAGCTGAAGGCAGCCGCTTAACCGACTGAGCCACCCAGGCATCCCTACTTGTTTCTTTTTATGACTCCAACTTTGAGTTCCTTGTCCGTTCTGGCACCGAGGCATTTCCCTTTCTATCAAGACAAGCAACATATCATTTCGTGGTTGATATTTTTACAGGATTTAATGTGAAGACATTAAAAGCATGGAAATCAGGCCACCTGGACTTAAATCCCAGCTGTCACTGACTGACTCTTGACCCTGAGCAAGTTACTTCTGCTCTTTAGACATTGGTGTCCTCACCTGTAAAATGTGCATGAATAATAACACGTACCTCGGGGCGCCTGGGTGGCTCAGTGGGTTAAAACCTCTGCCTTCGGTTCAGGTCATGATCCCAGGGTCCTGGGATCGAGCCCCACGTTGGGCTCTCTGCTCAGGGGGGAGCCTGCTTCCTCCTCCCCCCCCCCTCTCTCTCTGCCTGCCTCTCTGCCTACTTGTGATCTCTCTCTGTCAAATAAATAAATAAAATCGTTAAAAAATAATAATAGTAATACATACCTCCTCATGAGGATTTAGAAGCTTCACAGAGGTGGAGTGCCTAGGGCAATGTGCATATTACAAATTTATTCAGTTATTAGTTCTTGTGGTGTTTCTCTTATGATCATCATCACCATTATTATCCCATGCATTCATGCCCAAAGCAGGGCCCTTTCTTACTGGAAATGCTACAATGTATTTCTTCCCTAATCTCCAAACAGTATCACCCTGCCATATGTCTCCCTAAATAAGACTCCCTCTTCTCTAGCTCATGTAGGCTTAGAGGATGTAAATCAACTTTAAATTTAGTCTACGTAAACTGTCCTTAGGAAGAGCAGAGTGTTTCAAGGACTACTTACACATTTCTGAACTAATGATAATAATTTTTATTATCTTTTCTCTCTGTGTAAAAATTATCTGAATCACAGCTCCCCCACATCAGGGCAAATCATTGGGGGGGAATAAAAGGATTCGCATCTTAATGATTCCACCACGCCATCAGCTATCAAAGATGAGCTATTGGAGTTGAACGCCCCGTCACGAAGCCCCGAGAGACAGAGGTCCTCCGACGCGAAGGCGCAGCTACAATGAACGAAGTGGGGCATAATGAGGGAGGTTTTGTAGTAGAGTCTAATGAATGACTCCTTGACATTCTCTGATCTCTGACATGACAGGCATCTGGTGTTTATCAATAAATAAAAAGGATATAATTACTCGAGGCCGCAGCATTCAGGGCTTGGCAACATTTGGTGAGCTGGAGCACTGTCGGCCCTACTCCTTATCCTGATGGGTGGAATAAAAGAAAATGTCTCCATAAAAATCGATTCACGTCCATGATCGTCCTCCTATCATTTAGGGTCCCCTAAAGCAGTAGTTCGTGCTCTAATTCGCGTCCATAGGTGTATGTTAGTGTGTGATTTAAATGAAACTTCAAGGTAATCACAAGCAGCCCTTAGAGCTCGTGACACACCTGCTCCTCATAAATGTCCCCAGTCTGAAGATCAGGGCTCGTCATGACCTGGTCGTGCACACACTGTCACCTCGATTTTGTTCTGTGGTCTCTACTAAAATCCTGACGCCAGACACAGCTTAGTGCCCTTCAGCAGCCACCCCTGGGGAAGGGGAGGGATGTGTCGAGGAAGCCACAAAGGAAGGGCAGACGGGAGAGGCTTTCCTGTCTGCCTACCTTGCACATCTAGGCGACATCTGCACAACAGTGTCTCGTCGGGAAACAGCTGGGACAGCCCAGTCAGTACGACAAATGAACTCCAGCGGGTTTGTAACCCACCGGTTTGCCAAGTGCTCAGCGAGGTACCACGACCGCAATACTCTTCATAAGACCCTTGTTTAGAGGAAAATCCTCGCTGTCATCCTTAAGTTCTTTCTTGCTATCACATCCCGTATTCAACCTGTAGGAAGCCCCGTTGCTTCAGCCTGCCGTATCATCTCCAGAATCTCACCACTTCCCACCACTACCACACCACCTTCTGAGCTCCCTCATTTCTCATCCCGATTGCTGTGATCAGCTCCTAATCGTGTCCCTGATTTTGTCCGTATCACCCCACAGTCTAGATTGGTCCTTCAAGGAGATCACTTGGGTCACATCACAGCTCTGGTCAGCGTTCCGTAGTGGCTCCAAAGTCCAGAGTCCAGGCTCTAAGACCCGGCTTCTCATTTTCTCGCCTCCCACTCACTTAACTCCAGCCAGCTGAACCTTTTGCTGTTCCTCAAATAGGCAGACACCATCCCTCAGCCTGAAATACTCTTGCCCCGGATTCTGGAGGAATGTTTCAAGTCCTGTTCAAATCCTGCCCCTCAATGAGGCTTATCTCAGCAACACCTCTATTTAAAATGAGAACTTGCACTCCATCCTTGACCCAGGTTAAGACATCTTGCTCTCCTTTTATTCTAAAGTATTTCTCTTCTAACATACTATAGAATTTATTTATTAATTATGCTTATTATCTTGTCCAAGTCTCCCTCTCTAAAATATGAGCTCTCTGGGGGCACCTGGCTGGCTCAGTCTGTAGAACATGTGACTCTTGATCTCAGGGTTGTGAGTTCGGGCACTGTGTTGGATGTAGAGATTACTTTTTTAAAAATCGTTTAAAAAAAAAAACAAGCTCTATGGTAGCATGAATCTTCTATTCACTGATCTATCCTAAGCACCTGAATTAGGATTGCCAGATAAAATAAAGGATACCCACCACAATTTGAATTTCAGATAAACAATGAAAAATTTATTTGAGCGTAAGTATGTCCCATGCAATAGTTGGTTTGTTTGTTGCTTAGCTGAAATTCAAATTTACCTAGGCATGCTATCTTTTGATTTCCTAAATCTGGCAACCCTTATTTAGAACAAGACCTGGCATTATTATCAGGGGAAACATTACATATACTTTTTTAATCAAATTTAATTTGGTTTTGAAATTTTAATGACATTCTGGGCTAAATGGAGGTACCCTTGGAAGGAAAGATACTATATCATTATTATTATTATTATAAATACTTTTAGGAAAAGCATATTATCTAAAACACCCAAATGAAACAAGCTAAGTATACCATCCCTAATTCAATAGAGCAGAGATACAGTAAACCAGTTTTAAGCATTAGGCTTTATAATAGCCCGCAAAAAGAATGAAAAGTCCCCAAACAAGAAGCTGAAAAACATGTTGAAGAAATCATACTAAGTGGACAGCGAGAGCTTGAGGTCAAGTGTAGTCTCTTGTTGAAGTATACGGAGAATAAGAACAAGACCCACATTAACCCACACACCTGACCTCTAGTTGTCCTTTCCAATAACTGTTGCCACTAATACTTGCAGGACCTTGGGAAAGTCAAGGGATGACTCAGTATCCAATGCCTCATTTTAACATAAGATCCATTCTGTCTCTGAACATCTGTGATCCTAGGGCCACCTGGGTGGCCCAGTTAAGCGTCCAACTCTAGGTTTTAGCTCAGGTGGTGATCTCAGGGTTGTGAGATCAAGCCCTGCATCGGGCTCTGTGCTCAGCGCAGAGTCTGCTTGGAATTCTCTTTCTCCCTCACCCCTTCCTGCTCATGCTCATGCCCTCTCTCTTTCTAAAAACAAATAAATAAATAAACCTTTGAAAAATCTGTGATCCTATATAAAAACATGACCAGAAGTAAAGAGACTACTTTTACAAACATACTGAAATTTGCGTATGATAACAAAGAAATACTAAAAAATGTGGGGTGCCTGGGTGGCTCAATCAGCATCTGCTTTTGGCTCAGGTTACGATCCCAGAATTCTATGACTGGGTCCCGCACGGGCTCCCTGCTCAGTGGGGAGCCTGCTTCTCCCTCTGCCCTTCACCCCTACTTATGCTCTCTCTTGCTCGCTCTCTCTTTCAAATAAATAAATAAAATCTTTTTTAAAAAATGTGTTTATGCTAGGCGGTAAGAGGCAGAGCAAGGAATTGAACCAGGCAATCTGACAGCACCGTCCGGGACCTTAGCATCTATGCTGTCCTTTAATGAAAGTTACATGCCTTGTATACCAGAGTTGGTGGGACAGGGATTGATCTGCTTCAGTCTACACAGGTTATCAGCCATATAGAAAAACAGCCTTCAAGCGTCACTTTTCACATAAGAGTATTATTCAGCTGGATTGGTTCAATCTCCCACCTTATCCATTAAGCTTGCCTATGAATAATTTTTAACTGGTTGTAGAGTGAGTGGTCTACCCTTAATGAAATGTTCGACAGCACTGAGGGAGATCTAATGGTCCAACTGGTCCAACCAGCTCCTAGGCAACTGCAGAAAAGGAGATCAAGAAATGATGTCAGTAATGACAGAACCACTCAAATAAGCATATCGTTTACTATCAGAATGATGGTGGGGTGGTGGATTTTGTGTGTCAACTTGACTGGGATGTGGGACGCCCAGATTAACATTCCTTCTGGGTACGTTTGTGGGGGTGTTTCCAGAGGAGAGCATCGGTGGCCTCAGGAAAGTAGACCGCCCTCCTTAGTGTGGGTGGGTATCATCCAGTTCATTGAGCACCTGAATGGGACAAAGAATGGAGGAAAGGAGGGCTTGTTCCCTTCTTGCTTGCCTGCATGAGCTGAGACATTGGTCTTCTGTCCTACTGGAATTTACGCATTGGCTCCTCTGGTTCTCAGGGCTCTGGACTCAGAATGAATTACACCACCATCCCTCCTGGGTCTCCAGCTTGCAGGTGGCAGATTGTGGAACTCCTCAGCCTCTATAATTGTATGAGCCAATTACTCAAAATAGATTTCCTTTTATATATGTATAGATATATACATGTATCTCCTATTGGTTCTGTTTCTCTGGCAAATCCTGATGAATACAGATGCCCCTGGGGATAATATACTCTTCTATGTAAAATATTCTTACTTATTTGTTTTGCTTATTTTCTTAAGTAAACTCTATGCCCACTATGGGACTCGAACTCATGACCCTTGCTCTACCCACTGAGCCAACCAGGCACTCCACTTATTTGTTTTAAAGAGTCACCTTATTCTACAGTTAATTCTGACAGCCATTCTATGCCCAATAATCCAAGTGGATCCCTTCCAAAAAGACTCATGCTCACAAGGGTATCACTTTCTCAATGTATTATTTTTTAATAACAGGTCAATTAAGGTTTAATTTATATACCATAAAATTCATCCCTTTAAAATGTTCAGTTAGTTATTTCTAGTGTTAACAGAGTTGTGCTACCATCACAATTACCATATTTTGAAATATTTTCTTTTAAGTAAGCTCCACACTTGATGTGGGGCTAGAACTCAAGACCCTGAAACCAAGAGTTACATGCTCTATTGACTGAGCCAGGCAGGTGGCCCAATTTTGAAACACTTTCTTTACCCAAAAGGAAACCTCAAAGCCATTCCTCCTCCTAGCAACTCCTAATCTACTTTTCTGTTTCTATAGATTGTCCATTCAGTGTATTTTGTATAAATGGGATCATATAATTTGTGGCCTTTTACATGCAACTTCTTTCAGTTAGCATAATATTTTCAATATTCATCTGTGTTGTAGCATGGGTGAGCAGTTGGTCTCACTTTATTGCCCAATAATATACCATTATATGATATACAACATTTCTTTATCCATTACTTAGTTGATAGACATATGGATCATTTCCTTTTTTTTTTGCTATCATAAGTGATGCTACTAAAAGCATTCATGTACAGGTTTTTTTCTTAGGACTTATATTTTCAATACTCTTAGGCATAGACCCAGGAGTAGAATTGCAGGGTCATGTGGAAAGTCTATGTTAACTGTTTGAAGAACTACTAAACTTTCCTAAAGCAGCTGTTTCATTTCACATTACCACCAGCAATGTATGAGTGTTCCAGTCTCTCCACATCCTTGTCGACACTTGCTATTGTCTTTATTTTAGTTACTCTAGTGAGTGTGAAATGCTATCTCATTGTGGTTTTAACTTGCATTTCCTAATGACTTGTGGGTTTGTTGGACATTTGTGTGTGTGTGTGTGTGTGTGTGTGTGTGTATACACACAGAAAATATATATATATACATATATATCTTGGAGAAATGTCTAAGTCTTTTGCCTATTTGTGAAGTTGGTTATTTGTCTTTTTATTATTTCATTTTAAGAGTTCTTTATATATTCAGGATACAAGTTTCTTACAACTATGTGATTTATACGCATTTTTTCTATTCTGTGAGTTGTCTTTTTGCCCTCTTGATCATGTTCTTCGAGGCATGAAACTTTTTATTTGATGAGGTCCAATTTATCTGTATTTTCTTTCGGTGCTTGTATATTTGGTGTCAAATCTAAGAAACCGTTGCCTAATCCAAGATCATGAAGATGTACTCCTATGTTTCCTTCTAAGAATTTTAGACTTTTACCTCTTATACTTTGGGCTCTGGCATTCTGCTGTCTCAGCACATTTGTTGAAAAACCATTCTTTTCCCATTTAATTTTCTTGGCACACCTGTCAAAAATTAATTGACTATAAATGTAGGGACTCATTTCTGGACTCTGAATTCTATTCTGCTGATCTATATGTCTAGCTTTATGCCGGTCCCACACAATCTTGATTACTATAGTTTTGGAGTAACTTTTGAAATCAGGAAGTATAAGCCCCCTCTTACTTTGTTTTTTTTTTTTTTTTTTCAAGATTGTTTTGGCTATTCTGAGTCTTTTGTAATTCCATATAACTTTAGATTAGCTTACTGATTTTTCCAACAAAAAGCAGCTAGAATTTTGAAAGAGATTGCACTGAACCTGTGAGTCTGTTTGAAAAGTACTGTCACTTAATAGTTTGTCTTCCAATTCATGAACATACGACATCTTTCCAATTATATAGGTCTTCCCTGATTTCTTTGAATGATGTTTAGCAGTTTTCAATGTACAACCCTTGCATTTGTTTTGCTAATTTATTCATAAGCATTTTTATTTTTGTCACCATTATAAATATAATTGTGTTCTTAATTTTATCTTTGGATTGCAAGTGCATAGAAACACAACTGATTTTGTGTTATATTCGTACTGTATTCCAACTGGTTTCAGCTCCTGACAGTCTGACTACAATACGTGGATAGCTGAGGGTATCATTGAGCTTTCCTGCTTGGGCTTTATTGAGCTTCTTGGAGGTACAGATTAATATTTTTCATCAAAAGTAGGAACTTCTCAACTATAATTTCTTCAGATATTCTTCCTGGTTTTTCTTATTCTCTCTTCCTTCCGGGACTCCTAGACATATATTTGTACAGTTGTGGTATCGGTGGGTCTCTGAGTGTTCATTTTGTCAATTTCACTATTCCTTCTGTACCTCAGGCTGGACAATCTCCATCCTATCCTCAAATCCAGTGATTTTTTTCTTCTGCCATCGCAAATCTGCTGTTGAGCCCCTTTGAAATTTTTCATTTCAGTTATGATATTTTTCAACTCCAGAATTTCTATTTGATGCTTTTAAAAGTAATTTCTGCCTTTTAATTGATAATCTCTTTTTGGTGAGACATCAGTCTCACACTTTCCTTTTTTTTTTTTTTTTTAAGATTTTATTTATTTATTTGACAGAGACAGAGATATCACAGTAGGCAGAGAGAGAGGAGGAAGCAGGCTCCCCGCCGAGCAGAGAGCCCGATGTGGGCCTCCATCCCAGGACCCTGGGATTATGTCCTGAGCCGAAGGCAGAGGCTTTAACCCACTGAGCCACCCAGGCGCCCCTCTTTTTTTTTTTTTTTTTTTTTTTTTTTTTAGATGTGGCTTCTTTTAGTTCTTTGAAAATATTTATAGTAGCTAACTTGAAGTCTTTGTCTAGTAAGTCCAATTTATGGGCTTGCTCGGGGACAGTTTCTTTTGACTACTTTTCACCCCCACCCTCCCCCTCATCCACGGTCTTTCCTATTTCTTTGCATGACCCATAATTTTTTGTTAGAATTTGTTAAAACTGGACTTTTAAAATAATACAATGTAGCAACTCTGGAATTCAGATTCACCCCACCTCTATGTTTATAGCTGCTTGTTATTGTTTTGGTTTTTATTTTTTTTAAGATTTTATTTATTTATTTGGCAGACAGAGATCACCAGTAGGCAGAGAGGCAGGCAGAGAGAGAGGAGGAAGCAGGCTCCCTGCTGAGCAGAGAGCCCGATGCGGGGCTCAATCCCAGGACCCTGGGATCATGACCTGAGTCGAAGGCAGACCCTTTAACCCACTGAGTCACCCAGGAGCTCCTGTTTGTTATTGTTTTTGTTGCTGCTATTTGTTGAGGGACTTGCTGAACTAATTTCATAAAATGTGTATTCTTCATTGAGCGTAATCACTAAAGTCTCAGCCTGGCTAGCTTTGTTGTCATCTACCAACTGGATGTAAATTTCCCAAACTACTTTGAACAAATAAGTCTCCCAACCTTTCCTAAGAAGCTCTGTGTCCTGTTGAGATAGGCATTCAGTGATGCAAGAATTAAAAACTCTTTAGCCTCTACTTCCTGCTTGCACAACGTCAGCCAAAAGTAAGATATTAGGGTCTTCACGGGATTTTCCCGGGCACGTGCACCACCTTGCCTATGCATGTGGTCTCCTAGAGTCTTAAGAATATGGCAGAGTTTTCGCAAACCTTCCTATGGACATCTCATTCCCAGACTTTTTCTTTTAAGTTTTTTAGTCATTGCTGGTTACCACGACCTCAAGCAGCTATCCTGTTAAACAACTGCCATGACATTTTTTGACAAGGGCCCGCCGGGGAGAAAAGCTGCTTTTACTGGGTGAGTTCTGTGTGAGGTCAAGCCAAGACAAGCTCTGAGCATGAAGATTTTCCAGGAGCCATCAGAAAGGTCAAATAATGACAATTTTCTGGGACTGGTGCTTTGAAGGTTGGGGGGTGGGTGCTCTAACACCACGTTGTCTCTTCCAGCGGCTGCCGGACTGCTGTTCTTCACACCTGCAACACTCTTGGTCTTCAAGATGATGATGAAACTGGGAAGAAGATAAAAATTTCCAGTATTCTGAAAACACTAATTCTGATGATTTTTGGTGGGGGCAATATTCTTGTTGTCTTTATGCGAGAACATATTTTCAAAGGTCTTTCCTCTGCCATCGCTAAAGTACTTTTCCTCCACCAACATGTTCTGAAACTAAGTGTTTAGACCCTTGGATTCCTCTTGACCAAGAAAAATACATGATATTTTTTGGAAGTTCTGAACACTCCTAGCACATTGCATGTTTTATAGAGTTTTACACTGGTGTAGGCAACTTCTCCAGATGGAACCCTTTTATTGGGACACATCCTTTGGTTCTCACGTGTATCAGTGGATAATGTTGAGCAGCTTATTGATTTCAAAGTGAGGAAAATGCATTCCTTTCTCCCTTTTTACTTGCCACTCATAGTTAATTAAAATTTCATTTCTTTTGAAATCTTCATGTTTTCCCCTTTCATCCTGGTTAGACTAGTTGAACAAGGTTTTGCTGAGCTATGATAAAATAACACAAGTGTATACACCTAATTAATATTAATAAAAGAGTGGCAGGGAAATCATACACACCAATCACTTTCAGGAAATTTCTTCTCTTCCTTAAAGATGAAATAGAGTAACCTATCTTTTTAACCCATCTTGTCTATGGCTCAGTATGATCTGAGGATGATTCTGGAAATCCTTCACCCATGCATTTTGGCATGTAAAGAGTTTTGTGGAAAGTATCCAGGATGGTTCCAGGAAAATAAAGGGTAGTCTCAAGTCTTCTAACATTTGAAAAAAAAAAATCTCCAAACCTGAGGTATTTTACTAGTCATTAATATTTTATCCTTCCCAAACTTACGGCTGAGACAATGACACCTCAATTTCCTCAACAAGGAAAAATGTATATATTTTTATAATAATGATATAATATTTATAATATGTAAATACATACACTGTATCTATAAAGTATATATATAAAAAAGTAAATATTTAATGCCTATATCTATATATAATACTTGGACTAGGATCATTAATTTGGTACACGGTACTATGATATTGCTTGCAAAGTACAATGCATCCTGAGAAAATGTTTATTTGCATTTTTCATGTGAAATTATTTGTTGGTCTTTTTTTTCTAATTAAAAAAAATAGTGATAGTTTTCATCCATAAGGATATAAAACAAAGAAAAAGGAAGTTGAAACTGGAAGAGAAATACAATTAGAAAAAAAGATCTGTTTCTAAAGCTGTGAGGAAAAATATTTTATAAACATCTTTCAGAGATTTAAAAAATAACCAACTGTGCAATTAGTTACTTAAGGTAAATAAGTTTTATGCCACTGATTCATCTCTTAAATGGTCCTCTGAAGTGAAAAGAAAACTGTTTTAATTATGACATCCTACACTGATATGGAATCTTGGTGCGCATAGAAAATGTCACTCTTCCATATACAAATGGGGGCCAAGTACATTCACACGGTAATATAAATGGAAACAGAACAGATAAAACAAATTATTTTCATAAAACATTTGGGTTATTTCATCGTGTTTTTGTAGGCATAATTAGATAAATTGCTTTGCTTTGTACACAGAAAAAAGAGATCTCTTAACCATAACTATAAATACATATACATGTGTATCAATTTTTACAACATTACTTTTACTGTTTATGTGACTTAAAACAGTGCAGAAAGACTTCTTGATTTGCACAAGGTCCCCCCTAGAACCACCAGGAGAATCTGACAGAAACCCTGATTGTGTTCAACTCTTGAGCGTGCTCTCTTGCTAATTTACTGGCACTTGTCTCTTTGTCAGAGACTGATGAATTACTTTCTAATTGGAGGGGTCTGCATATACGGGGAGAGCGCCCGCTTTCCCTGACTGACACTCCTGCAGTCCATCAACTGGTCGCTCTGCGGTCTCTTCTGTTTTTTCCACCTAGTTCCAAATTTCTCGAGTTGCCTCTCACAACAAGGACACAGACCCGGGGTGAGGCAGGAATGTTGCCGATTGAGGAAAGATCAAGATGTCCGAGAAGACATCCGGAACGATACTTTAAAACCAAAGAGAAAGCCAAACCAAGGAAAGAGCACTCGAATCGTCTGGCAAAACATGCCTAGAAACAGATACATCCCTATTTTTGTGTCCCTCCTCGATCCAGCATTGACAGCCCAGGGGGGAATACATGGCCTTGCAAGACACTTCCGGCTCGTCTCCCCACATTGTCTTATAAAATTCCCACTGTACCCCTAAGCCGTGGTGGCAAATGCTGATATCGTTGAGCGTACAATCCCCATGCTTGAAGGCCACCAACTACATTTGCAGAGAACAAATCCACGTTATCTATGCAGAAAGGAGAAAGATGTCTGAGGCAGTCAAGATTTACACTTGAGCCTTGAAAGACAGATTTGCAGTGTCATTTTGTCCATGTTGCTGAGCTTAGTTCACTTACACTGTTCCTGAGCACTGTGATTAATAACCATATGCTCTATTAAAATCAATTTTCTACAACTGGCCCAGAAGGGGATAGATAAAGGAAGCTGACTTTGATAAACCCATGATTTTTTTTTAAATTGCTTTGGTATTTCAAAATCCAATCGCGAAAATGAATAGTTTCTTGTCTTTCGGCTATGGCAGAAGTTGAGTGTGAAGAAGATATTTAAGTACTCGAATACATTTTTTCTGTATGAATATGTACCCTCCAAACAGAAAAAGGAAAATCTCCTGCGTTCTTAGTAAGAGTTTGCTGGAAACACCACGTCAGTACGCTAATTGCTATAAAACAAGCCTTAAGATACGTTTGTTTGATGAATTTAAAAAAAAATAAAGAAATACATAAATATTTTTAGTGTAAGGGAGTTTTCACCAAAAGTATCTATATTTATAATTGATTTAAAGGAATTTTGGTTCCAGCCCTGACAAAGTAACTAGTATTACTAAATTCACATCAAAAAATAAGAGCTAGAAACACTGAACACAATATATAGAACAACTGTTGGAAGGCACTGGACAGCAAGCACTGCAGGCATACAGATCTCAGGAGAATGGCAATTCCCGAAAGGAGTCCTATATTCACTCCAGATTTTTCCCTGAAGTTATTTTCCAATCCTTGGCACAGGGAAAGGGGGCCCAAGCACAAAATGTCAGTTTCACTGGGCAGAAGAAACAGAGATCAGAGTTTGGTCTGCTAAGAATACTGAGATTTGGGAGGTAGGTAGCAGATAAGGGAAAAGTAAAGATAAAGAGCCTAAAAAAAAACCTCCATAAAAACACCCCTTGGATTTTAAGCTAATGGACACACTTAAAAAGGAAGACCGGGACTTTTTTTTTTTTAAACCTACTGTTGGCTGGAGGGGTGGGAGGGCAGTAATTGATAAGCAAAGATTTCAGAGGTTGCAAAATGCTACAACGATCTTAACATTCTCTCTCATTCGAACTGAAAAGACCTTAATGAACACATCCATTCGTGGGACTCTGGAGTTTATGCTTGAGAGTGATGACTACTTTGTTGGAGTAAGAAAATAATTAAAAAACCACTAACAAAAATCTTCTAAATTTAAATATTGACAGAATTGATCTGTCCATAAGGTAACCTTGAGCCCACCGTTCAAGGTCTCATTCCCACAAACCCCACCCCCACCTCATTCACCAGCAGCAAATGAGGTCCCTGGTGACCCACACTTCTGCCTTACTGGCTACAAATCAGAAGTTCTCATGATCACCCCCTCAAGCTCACAGAACTCAGGAAAGTACTCTACTATGACGACTGGTTTATTACAAAGGATACAACTCAGAAACAGCCAAATGGAAGAGAGGCACAGAGCGGAGTATGGGGGAGGATGGGGGTGCTGAGTCTCATGTCCTCTCCAGATATGCCAGTCTCCTAGCTCTCCGAACCTTGTTGTTTAGCAGATTTTATGGAGGTTTCGTTATATAAACATGATCAATTAAAATCACTGGCCATTGGTGGTTGAACTGAATTTCCACCCCTCTCTCCTCCCTAGAGGTTGAGGATGGGTGGGGCTGAGAATTCTACCCCTTTAATCAAGGTTAGGTTTTTCTAGTGACTAAACCCCAGTTGGAAACTACAGAGTCTCCTTCCTTGGGTCATCTCATTAGCATACAAAAGACAGTAGATTCCAAGGATTTTAGGAGTGCCCTGCCAGGAGCAGAAGACAAAGACAAAATACTTTTTTTTTCTTTTTTTTAACTGTACCCCAGTTCCCAGTAGGTGTGAGGTGAACCCGGAACCAACGGGTTACTCATGAGTGGCCTTGATTCGCACCCCCACCCCCCATGACTCTCTGGGAGGTTTATCCTTCTCACCCCTGCAACTCTGGGCCCTGTGTGTGTAGAGGTCCTGGTACCAAAGAGAAATTCTATGCCAGGAGACACAGTGAGAGTCCCAGAAAATCGCTGCCACCTAAGGTTATGTCAAGGGACCAGCAGACAAGAAAGGAAGTCACTACCCTGATAGGGGTAATTGATGTGATTAAAGGAGACGATTCTCAATGATAATGTGCCTGAGTGGCTCAGTCAGTTAAACCATCCAACTCTTGATTCTGAAGGTCATGATCTCAGGCTCAGGAGATCAAGCCCCTGTCTGGCTCTCGGGTGGGTGTGTTGGACAGCTGCTTGGGATTCTCTCTCTCCCTCTGCTCCTCCCCACCTCGTGCTGTCTTGCTCTCTCCCTCATAAATAAGTAAATTTTTTAAAAGATTTTATTTATTTATTTGACAGAGAGATATCACAAGTAGGCAGAGAGGCAGGCGGTGGGGCGGCGGGGGGGGCGGGGGTGTGTGGCAGGCTCCCTCCTGAGCAGAGTGCCTGATGTGGGGCTCGATCCCAGGACCCTGAGACCATGACCTGAGCCCAAGGCAGAGGCTTAACCCACTGAGCCACCTAGGTGCCCCAGTAAATATTTTTTTTTTAAAGATTTATCTAGGGGCACCCTCAGTGGCTCAGTCGGTTAAGCCTCTGCTTTCTGATCAGGTCATGATCTCAGGGTCCTGGGATTGAAACCTGCATTAGCTGGGAGTCCGCTTCTCCCTCTCCCTCTGCCCCTCCCCATCCTGGCTCATTCTCTCTCTCTCTCAAATAAATGAATAAAATCTTTAAAAAAAAAAGTTTTATCTGTAGGATATTAATTTCGGAGCCCTTTATAAGAGGGAAAATTTGGAAACAATGTAAATGCCCAACAAAAAGGGATTGCTTAAACAAACCGTGGGTCGGTGACATGATAAAATGCTCTTTAGGCATTTCAAATGAACTAAAGAAACTAATAATAGAAATATTCACCATAGACTATTGGGTGAAAAAAGCTTATAGTAAAACAGAATGTAAAGGGTAGCTCATATTTGTACACTTATATGTGCATATTTATGTATAAGAAATGACCCGATATTAGGCATTCTAAAATGTCACATTATTCTGAATAGAACTGTGGATTGTGAGGGGTTTTATTTACTTAATGTATGTCTTTATGTGCATTTAAAATTTTCTGTCATGAACATACCTTTCCTTGGTTAGCAGAGAAAATATCAGTCTTACAAAATGATCTCAAGCAGTTTAAACTAAAAAGTAAAGAACATTCAAGTGTTAGCATTGGGTTGTCTCATCAACTCAAGGTGACCCTCTAAACATATCTGTAAATAAAGGGTCAGACTGGCATCCCCATTCTAGGAGGTGTCCACTCAGGGAAGACTGTTGCAGGTTTTTCTAACTGCCTTCAGACGTTTTCATGGAGGAAGCCAAACAAAGTTTCGAATATGGCTCATGAATGCCTGGGCTAGCCTGTAGGTCTGGGGACTCAGGGCTATTTCCACCACACTGTGTCCTCTGCTCAGCACACAGGCAACATCATTAGAATGAATCTGTCATCAAGAGAGAGTCATTCAATACATTTGGAGAGTATCATCCACTCCGTAAAAATAACTTGGCAACTCAGAGGCTCACTGTTTAAAGACTTAAAGCCAAAGTACTCCCTGAATTTAAAATGGGAAGAAGCACCGAGCGGGTTTAAAATGTTTGCATTCTCTGCCTTGCCTTTCAGACTTCTATAATAGGATTTTCAAGGGTGCATACACTTAATGCCACTTCTCCAGAGGGCCACTGTTGGTCGTGCGAAGTTGGCAGTGAGCTCCTTCTGTCCCCCTTACTTTGATGTTTGCCTTCCCCTTGTTCTCCGAGGAACCCTGTCCTGCTTCCTATTTTCTGGATGTTGATGTGAAAGGAGCACGAGTGAATAAAAGTTACAAATTTCTATTTCACTTTACTTACCAGCTTAGATGTGGTTTAATGCAGCATGAATAGAATTTGCCCAGAGGTGGATGTGAGCTGAACTGACTGGGTTTCTGACTGCCAATTCTTCCGCACACTAAAATAGCAGCATAACCTATTACCACATTTGTTATCTGTTACTAAGAGAAAATTACCAACCCACCCAGAGAGAAACAGAAATACAGTCGATAGTGGGACTTCTCAAAGGGGCAGGAAACCTGTTGGTTTTACATCAGAACGCACGCACAGGCTCTCAAAAGAAGAGAGATGTTTCCAAAGCACCAAAACAAAAAAATCTCATTGAAGCCGTATTCTTGTTTTTCCAAAACAACAAAACAAAATGAAATGAAACAACCAGTAATCTGGCCTAACTACATGGCATGTAGTCAGTTCTAATCAAGAATGTATTTCGGGACGCCTGGGTGGCTCAGTTGGTGAAGCATCTGCGGTCAGCTGGGGTCATGATCTCGGGGTTCTGGGATGGGGCCCATTGGGAAGCCTGCTTCTCCCTCTGCCCCTTCACCCCTGCTCATGCTCACGCACGCACACGCTCTCTCTTTCAAATAAATAAAATCTTTTAAAAAAGTATTTTTCCCCCATCAAGCTTGCTGGTAAATAGATTTAACATACCTATTCTCGTAAGTAAATACTTCTTCAGTGTTTGTATGGGTAGAACTATGTGGAGGATCTCACTGACCTGCAGGAAATACAGTGACATCCGAGAGCCCAACCCTGCCCGCAGGTGACTTACTATCCAAAGCGTGCTATTCCTGGAGCAGACACCTCCATGCGTGGGAAGAGTGCTTCTCTACCTTCGTGAAATAGTACTCTCTATTCTCAAAACTCTTCATAAGCCTTGGCCCTGGAGATGATTTCCATGATTAGTTTAAGGGGCTGGGGGGCAGAAAGTGGATAAAAGTATGTAAAACTTGTCCATTTGGTTCTGTCCCTTAATAGCCAAATAAAGAGTCTGAACAGAGTGGATAATAATTTACTGTAAGTAATAAAATAATATCGATCTTGCCATGGAGTAGGAAAGGATTCGGGACATCCATATGTACTAATTTGGATATGACAAGCTTGGAACCTATTTATAACTTTTAAAGTATTTTATGGTTCTTTCTTTCCAAAGAAGTACACATCAGATTGCACAAGGTCTGTGAATATACAAGTGTTCTTCTCTGCCAAGAGCAGCTGAGAAAGCAAAAGGATTACTCAAGTATTGTTTTTCAAACTTGACTTTGTAATGGGTAATTATACAGAAAAATTTGGTACTTAATAACCTTGAACGTTTGAATTCAGGAAGATTTTTACGGCCCCAAGGCTACATGGTCTGATGGCTCAGGTTCACAAATCCACCAAGAATGGTCCTGGCCCTTGTAACTGAACCCACTTTTGTGGGGATGGAGAACAAAACCCAGTTGTCAACAATGCCTCGCTCTAGCCCAGTGCCTGCCTGTTGGGGGCGCTCCACGGTTTGCCAGGCTGATTGGGGGTAGAAATCATGGCTTCCGTTAAAATCCGCATGGAAAATAAGGAATCTCTCTTCCTCCTCACCTTTGTTCTCCGTCAATCACATAACACCAGATGATTAGTAATGTTTTAATTATCTGTGGAATTCAAAATCGGGACTACTCAGGCATCATTTCATACGGAATGAACAAAGTTTCAAACCAAGCAATCAGATGTTTACTGCTCAGTTGGATGAATAAAAACACACCAGTCAGGGGCTGCAGGGGGTACAGGGAGGGGGTCTGAATTCTTTTCTCTGGGACCACGGCAGGGAAGCATCTCGTTTCCAGAAGCCGAATTCTATGTCACGGCGATCCCAACCTGGGATCAGAATTTCCTTGTAGATCTCACCACTTTACTTAGAGAATATCCAAGCTGCTGGCTACATTCCCAGACACCCTTCATCCCTGATATTATCACAGTTCCCTCCGGGGTGGGCTCCTCATCCAGGTAGGAAGAGAGGTGAGATCGCCAACGTCACTCTTCTCCCCCAGGCTTCTCTGTAATAGCTTCTCCCTCACAAAAGAGTTTTTGCCTGAGCCTCATCCTAACTACAGTAATTCTTCAGTGACCCAGCAAGATGGATGTTGAATATTAAAAAACATGCCTCCTTTGTTTCATAGGCTGCTTTGTTTCTCTAAGTTTTAAAAATTACCTTTCATCACACCAGTACACAGAGTCCCTTTGAAACGTACTCTGCTTAAGCAATAGGAGAGAGTGCTATTTACAATTTCCCTTTCTGGCTCTCGTATGCCTGTAAAGTACCTTGTTTTTCTTCAATTGGAGTTTTAAAAAATTCTCCAAAAACCTTTAGATTTTTTCTTTCTCCATATCACCCACTGGGGGTTCAAACTTAAAGGAACTCACGACCCCAAAAGGCCAACTTCACGCAAAAGGCAACAAGGTGAAAAGCTCCAGGATATGTGCGTTCCCGTTCCCTTCGGCAGATGCAGTGTATCTCATCCTTCTGGGCTGACTGCAAAGGTGCCCTGGAAACAGAAACACACATATGTGCTTCTCTAATAGGTTAACATACTGACCTGCTTTAAAGGGAATAAATGGTGCAGCCCAGGGGCAATTAATGCATGGACTTCAGCAGACGCTCCTGATGGAAATGACTTAAAAGCAAATCATGCTCCAAAAGGGATGGGGGGAACATTCTGCTCACATTAAATACCTTCATCCAAACCTCAGATAGGACAAGGATTTTATGCTTAATTGAATGTACTCTTGATAAAAAAAAAAAAGTTGCAGAAAGCTGATATTAAAGAAATAAATATATAGGGGTTGCACTCAAGTCTGTATTTTCTGCAAAGGCTTTAAAGGTCTGCTGGTAGAAACCAGTGGTTATGTAACAAGTCGATTTCAAAAATCACCCTTTTTACAATTACAGTACATCCTAGTAAAACAGTTGAGGTCGAGTCACTGAACAGTCCTGCAATTCAAAAGGAAGGAAATGCTTCGGGAAAGAAAAACAAGAGGATTTATAATAAGAAATCGGTACCAAATCTCCCCGAATAGTTAGGGAGAAGTAAGTAGGGAGGAAACACAAATTTGATAACCGTAGGGGCTAAAGTACTAATTTATGGTCCTCTGAAATAGAAGGCGGTGTCTACGGTTACTTCGCTTGGCTGGGGCCGTGAGCAATTCAAGCTAATGGTTTTCTCCAGCACACCCAAGCACTAGACCTGTATTTTTTTTTTACCCCCTTCTGGCTCTGCCTCGCCGGTTCTCCCCAGCACTGGCTCTCTGGGGGACAAGGAAGATTGGGGACCCTCCTACTCACTCTCCACACCCTAGATTATCAGACCCGGGTTCCGCTGGCCGAGCTCGCCGGCCCTCCCCGCCCGGCAAGGAACTGGCGTTTCCACGAACCGCCCCAGGCCTCCCGGCCCCCAGCTCGTCAGTCCAGGTCGCCGGCCCTGCACCGTGGCCCAGCGCAAAGAGCTCGCGTCGCCGTTTTGGAAAAGCGACGCAGCTCCCTCCGGACTCAGTGTGTGCGCTCCGGGTCCCGGCTAGGACCGCGCCGAGTCCCTAGGACTTTGACGGGTTAGAGCAGGCGACGCTGAGAGCAAGGCCGCCTCGGGCCATCCCCAGCCCTGCCCCAGCGCCGGCTCCAGAGCCCGAGCCCCGCGGCCCAGCGCCGCGCCGGGAGAGAAGCAGCTGTTCCGAACAGCTGGGGGGCGGCGGCGCCCGGCACCCCAGGTGCGGCCGCGGCCAATCGCAGGCGTCCGGCCCGCCCCCTCCCCAGCGGGGCGCCGACCCCCGGCCCGCGGGGGAAGGGAGCAGAGAGGTGGAAAGCCGTCCTAGCCACTTGTCTTCCAGCTTCCGCGGCGGGAGGGACAGAACCGGAGCCCCAGCGGCGCGGAGTCCCCCACCCCCGGCCCCGCCGCCGCGCCCCCCGCCCGCCCACCTCCGCGCCCGGACGCGCTCACCGCCGACCCTACCCACGCCCCACCCAAGACACCTACCTAATTTTTCAAGAAAGAAAAAAAAATCTACCTCTAAACGCGCCCGCTTCTTCGCTCGAGGACCACCCTCTCTTTTCATTTTTGGCCTCCCAGCCGGGTGAGTGGAAACCGCTTGCACATTCTATAGAGCAGGATCCTAACCCAGACGATCCGGAGAATTTGTACCGTGACCGGCAGGGGGGGCGGGAGGAGAGAGAGAAGTCAAGTCTCCGGGGCTGCTGGCGACTTCGGAAGCCGCGCGCCCCGCGCCCTCGGCCGCCCCCGGCCGCTCGCCCCCGCCGCGCCGCCGCCCTCGCCCCCACGCTCGCCCTTGGCCCCCGGCGGCCGCGAAAGGGTGCGGGAGACGCGGAGCCGGAGGAGGAGGCGCAGCCGCTGCTCGAGCCGCAGCCGCAGCCGCAGCCGGAGCCCGAGCCGCGGAGCGGGCGCGAAGATGCACACGACCCAGAAGGACACGACGTACACCAAGATCTTCGTCGGGGGGCTGCCCTACCACACCACCGACGCCAGCCTGCGCAAGTACTTCGAGGTCTTCGGCGAGATCGAGGAGGCGGTGGTCATCACCGACCGGCAGACGGGCAAGTCCCGGGGCTACGGATTTGTAAGTTGTGCGGCTGGGGGCTGGGGTGGGGTTGGGGAGGGGGAGGTGGGGGCGACAAAGGGCGGCGGGGAAACCGAGGACTGCGGGGGGCGGGGAGGCTCGGGGCGGTGCAGGGCCTCGGGGGTCGGGGTTTGCAGTGGGGGGCTCGGCGTGACAATGTGAGGAACCCCGCGGACGGGGGCGGCGCTGCCCCTTTGCTCCCGGCTGAACTGAAAGTTTGCGCGCGGCGGAGCTGGGGAAGGGAGGGCCGGCTGCTCCCTCGCGGGGTTTCGAGGGGACCCAGCGCCCTGCGGTGTCGGGGGGACAGGCGGAGCGGGGGTGGAAGGAGAGCACTAACCACTGCTGGATTTGCGGGTGCGCAGGGCTGGGAGGGAGGGGCCGCAGCCCCTCGGAATCGCACTCCGGGGTGGGAGGCCGGTGGTTAAGCGCGCTGTTGCTTTGTAAAAATGCGTGTTGTCTTCAGGCGTTCTGGCTGGGGCGGGGAGGGGACACCCCAGGAGGTCTAGGGCTCTACTCCTTATGCCATCCCCCCCACTTTTTTTTTAATTGCAAAGATGGATTCTTTAAAAAGATGATCCTCTGGCTCTTTGCTGAACTGAAAGAGAGCATATTAAGCCTCCTGGGGATTTAAGCGTGCGAATTCAGCTGCGGGAGAGCCGGGAGCTCCAGAGTAGGACAATAGCTATTGTCGTTAGGGAGTGCTTGCTGGTGGTTGGGAGCACTGGGCGGATGTGAGGCTGGACTTTCTTTAAAGCAAACAGTGCCTCTTAGGCTGGGTAGGGACCTGGGGGGTGGGAGGCGGTCGGGGGCGGGAGGATCTAGAGTTCCAAGACGGAATTCAGGCTTCCGACTCCCTGCTAGGCCCTACTAGCGCCCTGAAGACTTTTGAAGTATGGGGAGGGGGTTGTTTCTTTCTTCCTCTCTGGGTTTTTTTTTTTTTTTTCCTTTTCTTTTCTTTTCTTTTGATGGGGGAATCCAGGAGTAAGTTCCGGGTGGGGGGGGGAAGAAAGAAAGAAAAGGAAAGAGGAAAAGTTTAAGAACCCCCTTAGTTTTCTCATGAATGACTTCTCCAGGGTGATTCTTGGTTTCCTTCGGGGGTTGACTTAGAGCTTTGTACGTATGTCTGTGTGTGTGTGTGTATGTTGCTAAGGTCACCATGGCTGACCGAGCTGCTGCTGAGAGAGCCTGCAAGGACCCGAACCCCATCATTGATGGCAGGAAAGCCAATGTGAATCTGGCATACCTGGGCGCAAAACCAAGGATCATGCAACCAGGTGAGAAATGTTCCTCCTACCCACCCACACCCATCTTGAGACCCCCTCCCCCCACACCCCAGCTTCTGAATAGAAGGAATCCCTGATTCAGAAGACACTGTAGATGTTTAGTAAAGTTGAACCAGGCTGGTTATTCTAACCAACACATTAAATGAGCATTGTCACCGGCTCTTGCAGGACTTGAAATGTACCTATGTGCAAAAGTAGATCTTGGGGGTCTGGACAGTTTGTACCCACCCAGACTTAGGCTTGACTCATCTGTTTCAGGTATGACATACAGTCACAGTCTACTCTTTTATTGTCCAGTTTTTAGCCACTTGTAGATCATTCACATGTGGATTATGTGGGCTCAATGTGTCACCTCCCACTGGTTATACTTCCCTACATACTGTTGTCTCTCCTTCTACCACCATGGCCCTGTCCTCAGAGCGGCAATCCAACTTGAACTCTGACCAGGAGAAGCCTGGGGGTAGGGGTTAGGGGATGGCGTCTGGATGGTAAAGCTTTAATATTAAATCACAGACTACTCAGTAGTTAAAGAAAATGGGGAAGATTTCAGTATGCCTGGGTCCTCCTGTAACAGATAAAGAAACTGACATGTAGAGATGGGAAATGTTTTACTCCAAAGTGGTCAGAAGGGAAGCGGGCTTTTATCTATGTGAAAATTTGACCTTTTTGATTATTTACAACACTGCCCTTGCCATTAGCACAAATAATTAAGAGTTGACTGCTGAGCAAATGGGAATCTTTTTCTTGGGTGAGCAACTTGGTTTTGTTAAGTTATTTCCCTCTTTACTCAAGTGTTGCCATCTGAAATTTTGGAATGGTTGACACTTCCATCCTAGTAAAATGGATTTACTAGGGAACTAGATTGTCAAGAAAGTGAGCACATGTGCCCACATCCGTGAACATTAAAACATTTGTGTTAAAAAAAAAAACCCAACAACTTGTGTTTGTGTGTGTGCTATCCCGAAAAGGAGACTTTGTTTTCGTGAATTTTTTAATACCATAATCTGTAAAACCCATAATCTTCCAAAGCATTGTCCAGCATGTTCCAAATTACAAAAACTTTTTATAGATCGTGATTCAGAACTGCAGGAATATTTGTGACATGTAACTTCATTATCAAGTCCTGTTGTTCCTGGTTTCATTCCATGAGAATTTTTCCCTGGTCTGATTTTCTAAGGTCTTCTTGTGGGACTGTCAAACTTTGCAGATAATTTTTAGTATCCACCTGTAGCTTATTAAAATTTTTACTTGGGTCCATGGTAACATTAGTAAAAAGAACTTTTAAATATATATATATAGTTAGTTAGTTATAATATACATTTATAATGATAACATTAGTAAAAAGAACTTTTAAATATATATTTATGTTTGTAATATATATAATATTTATCATTATAAGGCCTCAAAAGAATGATGATCTTCTCTAAGGGAAAGTTGTGATTGCATTTTATATGTAGGAGTAATGCATGCCTAACCATGCACAAATAGAGAATGTGGTATGTTTTATTGCTAGGTTTTGCCTTTGGTGTTCAACAGCTTCATCCAGCCCTCATACAGAGACCTTTTGGGTAAGTCAACTCATCATGCCCTCCTAAGTTTCCATAGGTATCATCTGTTAACCTGCCTGTTACATGCAGACAAGATCATCATGTCACAGAATGTTCCTTGTGATACATATTTATAAGCGTTTGTACCTTTTTGATGCTGATAATATAAATATTTTTAGATGAGTCAAGTTACTGACCAAGTTTGCAGCCTCCAAACCAGACACATTTTGAGCTTATGATTAACAAAACAAAACAAAACAAAACTACCAGGTATGACTTGTGTACGAGACGATTGTGTCCCAGCACCGTGATTACTGTTCAACTTGACTCAATGTTATTTATCTCTTTCTAACCTGACAGGGCTCGTATACAGTTAAGCTAACTGATCAGAAGGATACGATGTAAGAGGTGGAATAGTTCTGTTTGGAATTAAACTCTGTAACCAGTAGACTCAGACACACAAGCTCAGATGGTGATTAACGATGCATGGATGTTGGTGTTGTTGTTTCATTTTTCACAATAGTCAATAGACCTCCGTGTGCTTTATTTTTATTTATTACAGTAATGAAGTGGTGTTGATAGCTAAACTGTGTGCTTTTTACTTAATTGAAAAGAGCTGTAGTGAAAGTGTTTTCTTTTCCTCGGGGAAGGGGCTCTTTGTGTTTTTGATGTTGGTGGTGGTGTTGAGGAGTGTTGACTTTTGACTTTGCCATGGGAAGCAAAGGGCCTTTTTTTTTTTTTCCCTTGCTTTTAAGCTGTAGCCTGTGACTTCCACTTAACCATATTTTTGTAGTGAGTGCTAAATTGTGTGATTTCCCTCTGTGAGAATACAGATTTCATTGCTTGCATGTCCTAAGTTTCTGTTTTACTGGGGAGTTTTCTGGGAATGGGGCTCTTTTCTTTGGCAATGTGTATCCACTTTTAGGCCTTCTCATTTAAAGATTCAACAAACACTCATCAGATTTCACTGACACTAGCCAGTTTTCGGAGTCGAGTGGCACTAACTTCCACCTTTCAGACCTAACTCAGAAGAAAAGGCTGCTCATCTTGTTGTTGCCTTTGGGCTCTGTGATACCAGCTTTCCTCCTCTGAGTGCCTTTTTTTCCCTTCTGTTTGGACACCGTAAGTGGGCAATCCCTACCACCTAAATTTACTCTGACCCCTTAGAGTCTGTTTGAGCTGCATTCTACCTGAATGACATTGCTAGAACTCCAGTTTTAGAGGTTTCAGCTCCCTTTTTAAATATTCTAATTGTTCAAGAAGTGTTTTATCCTCAGGTATATTTTCTTCTCTAGCTTAGAACCTAGACATCTGTGTAACCTGAGAAGGTCAGATTCTAGATAGACAGACAGACAGACAGATATCTGCCTGATGTGTCTCCAAGGATAGAGTAATAATCATTTGACTTGGAAGGGTCAAGTTGTTTTCCATGAATACATTCTTTTTTTTTTTTTTTTTTTAGATTTTATATAGTTATTTGACACACAGAGAGAGATCACAAGTAGGCAGAGAGGCAGACAGGGAGAGAGAGAGGGAAGCAGGCTCCCCGCTGAGCAGAGAGCCCGATGTGGGGCTCGATCCCAGGACCCTGAGATCATGACCTGAGCCAGAGACAGAGGCTCAACCCACTGAGCCACCCAAGCGCCCCTATGGATACCTTCTTAAAACCCTCCCTTTAACATAGGGATTCCTCACCTTACCGCCAACCCTTACTTTTTTAAACCATGGAAGAGTATTCTGTCCAATATGATTAGAAAGGACCTTCATATCTCCATAGCTATCTATCAGTGCCCTATCCCAGCCATCCTGGGTACTCACAACAAATGGTGGGTTGATGGGTCCATTTACGTCTGTAGATCCTCTCCTCATTGGTCTAGACTACGTGGAAGGTGGGATTGGGGAGGAGAACATACATCCTAACAAGTGGTGATGAACTTAGTCGTGATCTCACAATAATAATCTTGAAACAGTTACACAGCTAAATCGATCAACAGGTATTCGCATGTGTTTATGTTTCGCTGTGCTGAGTAGATGATACAAAATAAGGAGACTACAAAACTAATACACACCAATCAAGAACGATTAATTGCTAAGATACTTGGTATTTAGGACAAAAAGAATTCAGAATAGCCAGAAAACAGGTGAATTGGAGAGGTTGGACAAGGCTTCATGGAACTTGAACTAGTCTTGGACCAGTGGTATGTCTGGACAGGTAAGGAGGGCTAAGGGGTGAGTTGAGCATAAGCAAAGACAGAGAGGAGGAAAGATTTAGGGCATGGAGACACCAAACTGTTTATTGAGGATATGGAGAGCTCAACGTAGAAATTTGGACTGGCTGTTGTAGTCTGCATCAATCCTTGAGAAAGAAAGTATCATGAGGAAAATAAGAATGACGAGAATAAAATGTCCTATGGAAATTTTAAATCAAGCATGCTTTGATAGTAACTTTATTGTTCATCCCTGCTAATATTAAGCTGTCTTTATAAAGGATGGTGATTATTACTGTTTGCCTAAATTGTTTGAACTTGAGATTCTTATTAGAAATAGATAGCATTCCAGGAGGACCAAGTGAACCTTCTCTTTTCTTTTTTTAAGGGGTTTTTAAAACTGCTCTAATTCCCAGAGTCTGTACCTAACAGATCACACCTGGTCATCCTCAATTCTGTTGGAATGCCACAGATTCTTATTTTAGGCCTGGAAAGAAGCTTGAGAATTTTTAATCTTACTTGATTGGTTTGAAATTGTAGTAACTGAACTAATTTTTTTTTTTTATGTGGTCCTTCATTGGCCCCCAGATGATTCTGGGCTTGTCAAGAGAAAATCTTGGCTTGAAGGAATTTCTGATGTAACACAGTGGGCAGGTGTATGGATACTGGTGCATTTGCTAAGCAATGTCTCAGAAATACTTTGTTTGCAAGAAGCATTTTCTCATTGAAACCTTAGAGAGGAAAGACTATGCATCTGAGAGTAGAAAGTTCGAGGCTGGTTTAGATCAGGTAAATGTTTATTCAGTATACCTTTAAGTGGTCAGGGTTTCTGGGGTGAGGAGGGGTTTGAAGATTTTATTTATTTATTTGAGAGAGAGAGAGGGAGCGAGGGGTGGGGAGGGGCAGAACGGGAGGGAGAAGCAGACTCCTGGCTGAGTGTGGAACCCAATGCAGGGCTCGATCCCAGGACTTGTAGATCACGACCTGAGCTGAAGGCAGAAGCCTAACTGACTGAGCCACCCAGATGCCCCTTAAGTGCTCAGTTTTATGCTAGTTGTGTTAACACTGTACTAGATACTCTGCTATTCACTAAGGGGGCAGGAGAGGCAGTAACATTAAGTGAACCTATCCTACAGGCACAGTACTAGTAAGAGATTTACATAAATCATGTACTTCTCACAATACATCTTTGACTCAGGCTGTTCATGTCAGCCTGTGAATGTCCTTTCCAGGGGTGACAAAACAGATACAGAGAGGTTAATTAACTTGCCACAGGGCTAGTAAGGAATAGAGTTTAGTTCTAGGTTCAGAATCATGGTTTCCCTGACCTCAAAAGCCGTGTTCTTTTCTCTGTCAAGTTATAGCCAGAAAGACACAATTCCGTTCTCCCCTGTTATCTAGTAAGGAAACTGAGAAGCCCCCAGAAGGGTTGTGGCTTCAGACAGGGAGGAGAGACATCAGGTTCGTGGGACCCAAGAAGTCTTCATGAAAGAGGTAGAAGCTGACCTAGATTTTTAAAGGATGGTGGAAGATAAGGTTCTTTTGCATTGAGTGCCTACTTTATTCATCATTGTGGGCTCCGTGCATAGATAATGTTATTTAATGCACAGCAATTCAGGGTTGGAAATACTGGATTCATGTCACATATGAGAAATGTGAAACCAGAATGTGATCCAAACTCCTGCAGGCTCTGTACATAGTGAGTGCTAGAGCTGGGTGGATAGGATTTGGATTTTAACAAGTATAGATGGAACGAGGATTGGCTTCCCTGGCAGAGGGACGGCATGAGCAAAAACGTGAAGATCTGGAAACATGTGGCTTGTCCAGGGAACGCGGAGGAGTCCAGCTGACCTGGGTTCGAGGAAAGGTGGAAAGGTGCTGGAAGGAATGTTTTGGAGCCAGAAGCATTAAAGGCCTAGTATGCCAGTGGGGCCACAGGTTACTAAACAGGCGAATAAAATGAAGACTTTGCCAACAGTCTGGTGATAGACTGGAAGAGGAAACCAGTTAGGGTGTCAAAAGTCACAAAGAGACATCAGAAAAAAGGAAAGGAAAAATGTAGTCAGTGTTCTTCGACAGTTGCCCAAGTGCTTTTGTAACCTCGAGGTATGCCCACTGTGTGACTGAGGGAGGGGACACTGGCAGGTATCTCATGGGGGGACAGATTCCCAGACTGACTTCAGGGGCTCCTTGAACTAGTCAGAGACCTCCTAGTGCAAGAATGGGTTCTGAGGCACCACCCTAGCCTTTGGTCCTTTCCTGCTTTCCTTCCCAAACCGAGGTATTTTAGGCTGTCCAGGATCTTCTGGACTCTTCCTTTCCCGGAGCCTCTAACGCTGCAGGGGTTTCATGTGCCTTCCAAACGTATTCCCAACCCTTGCCAGACTTCATGTAGGGTTCTGATATGCTAGGGAACTCTGCACTCTCATTGGTTGGCATTATCAAATGAAAACTATTAATGTAAAATCAGTGCAGAGACAAGAGTCCTATAAGCAGCACTCCCTATCTTCTAGTGCATTCCACACACACACACACACACACACACACAGACTTCATCCTGCCTTTTTGTAGGCTACACGTATTTTCAGTTACCAGCCGTCATTCAAAGATAACAAACCTGGTAACATCCTGTGGTCCTGAGAGCTTTGGGAGTACAGGGGTTAATGTTTCCGTATCAGGGAGATTCATACTGGCTGGACTTCGCAACTGATAGATGTTTTACTTTGGCCTTATAAAGACATTTTGCCCGCTGGAAACCCTTGTCGCATGACAGGATCAAAAATAGCCCGGCTGCAGCCCCTGCTGTCCATCACCACGTGTAAACCGCCTTGAGTGGAGGCTCTCCTGCCGCGTCTGCACCTTGCGGACCCCGCGGCCTCCGGGGACGGGTTTCATAAAGCCACACCTGTCGCTGTGAGTGAGTCAGTCACCTGACCTAGAGAAAAAAAGTCTGGAGTGTGTGTATGACCGCGTCTGGTTTCTGACAGGCAGCTAAGAACATCTCTAAGTGTCCTCAGAAACACTTGATGACGTCTTTTCTCCTGGCACTGGGAAAGATCTACAAGTCTAGTAAAATTGAGTGTATTTTTATCATTGGGGTCAAAGTTCATCACCCTCTGTGATAAATTCATCTTTTCCATGGGTGTTGGTTAATAAGGACTTTCTGTGAAACTCTGAAAAGGCAAAGCAAAAATCTGTGTTTTCAGAAATCTGAACGTGAAGTTTTCGGTCTTGAGTTCTTTAAAATTCTTTAAAATAAGGATCGTTACTTGTTGCTTGTACTTCCTGTTAAGCTGGCTTAGCCAACAACCAGATGGCATTAGAGTGTCATATTTTTAGAAATATAGGGGGTTCTGATGGGAGATTGCTTTAACGAAAGATGAAAATAAATCAGATATTCATGGTAGCATTTAAAAGGGGCAGTAATGAATCGCAAGAGTGAGAATTGAAATGCATGTTTTTTTTTTAAATACCTCTTGTGATTTTTTTTAACAAAATTAACTTTTAAGTAAGGTCCTTGGAATGTGTCTTGTATGTGATCTCTGAATGTGTAATTTATAAAGGTATTTGATGTTGCTTCTTGAACTTTTACAGGATAATACATAATACAATTGATATGTATATGTATTAAAAATCTATGAGTAGGGCAGATGTAAAACAAACATGCTGATCTACTTGTTGATTAGGAGGATATAACAAGAGTTAGTATTTGTGCAAAAAAAAATGTTTCCTTACTCATTTTGTTATGTAAACCTTTTAAGTTTATATGAATTTTAGAGCTATTCCTATTCCTACCTTTTCCCTCAACCTCATCATTTCCCCAAAACCCCTTCTGTCTGTCTTGCATAGAGATAAACAAGCTGGCTGACCTTCAGGTGCCTGATAGTCAAACAGGTTTGGTTGACCCTTATGTCCTTACGAATTTTATGGAGAGAAAGAAAGAAAGAAAGGCAAAAAGCGTGCTGCACATCTCTTTGGGAATCACTGCCATGAATGTTAATAGCATTTCTGTAGCTTCCCACAACAGCCTCTTGTGATAGAGTGAGCTGCACTACAGTTCGTTTGAGAAGTGTGATTCTGCTGTGTTTACCACACTTGTGAACTTTTAAACTTTTTTTTTTATTTTGTCGCCTGCTTCTTTTATCATCATTATTTTTAATAAGGGTGACTGAGGTTGTGGAGAGATTAATGTGTGCTGAGTCTGCCAAGCAATTTCAAGTAGGGTTGCCATGATAATAAACATACGGATTTTGTGGGAAAATTTATTTCAGTTTTGGGAAATCGGCCAACCCCCTCCCCTCTCCCCCCCCCACCCCGCCCCGAATTGAATGATCACGGATTACCTTAGGAGTCCTCTCTTTATCCTATTCATCGCTGAGCATTTTCCCCCTTCTTTGCTGCAGTTTTACGAACTCGCTGCAAAATTTTCCAAAAGTCTCAAAAATCAATTAAGCATGTATCCACTACCTCTCCGGTGCGCAGCCCTCCCGAACCTGCAACTGGTTTGCCAAACTTCTGTTGAATGATCAGCACCGGTGCTCTCAACCGATCCTAAATCCGACCTCCAGCAGGGAGGGGCACCCCCCCCCCCCTAGTTTCTGTTCGCTCAGTTCCTTTCGGGGCGCTCCGCGAGGCCGGCTACCGCCGGAGCACTCGGGCGGACCCCCGGGCGGGGAGATATTGTGGCAACCCTATGCTCGTAATAACCACTAAATTTGAGTCTGTCTGATCTCTGGACGCGCCGCGCTGCGGGCGGGAGGCCGGCGGCGCCTGACCCGCTGTCCCGTTCCTCCGCAGGATCCCCGCCCACTACGTGTACCCGCAGGCGTTCGTGCAGCCCGGCGTGGTCATCCCGCACGTGCAGCCCACGGCCGCCGCCGCCTCCACCACCCCGTACATCGACTACACGGGCGCCGCCTACGCCCAGTACTCGGCGGCCGCCGCCGCCGCCGCCGCCGCCGCCGCCTACGACCAGTACCCGTACGCCGCTTCGCCGGCCGCCGCCGGCTACGTCACCGCGGGGGGCTACGGCTACGCCGTGCAGCAGCCAATCACCGCCGCCGCCCCCGGGACGGCCGCCGCCGCCGCCGCGGCCGCCGCCGCCGCCGCCGCCTTCGGCCAGTACCAGCCGCAGCAGCTGCAGACCGACCGCATGCAGTAGGGCGGCCACGTGACCGGAGCCGGCTCGTTTCCCCTCCCCCTCCCCCCCTCCCCCCAAGCATTGCCCGGTGTGTCGTAGGTAAGGCGAGTGAACGTCGACCTCACAACTTTCAGGAGGGACAAAAAAAAAAAAAAAAAAAAAAAAAAAAGCAAAGCTATGCTCTCGTGAAGCAGAATTCTTCTTTTTTTTTTTTTTTATACTCCAGTAGTGTCGTAGATGAGAGAGAGAGGGGAGTGGGCGCCGTTTTGGAAATCGATCCCAAAGAGAGCCTGAGTCGAGGAAAGTGGGAGTAAACAGTGGAACTTCACTTTCAAAACGGGGTTTTTATTTTTTGCTCTTTTTATAGTATCAGGGAAGCAAACTGCCTTTTACAAGTTAGGGGATGCTCTTTGAATCTAGTCGAACCAGGGAATACCGAGCGAGCAATATGTAGCTTGAATTACTTTAAAAGCAGATTTAAAACACACACACACACACACACACACACAATGGCGAAAGCACTGATTGTCATTTTTTTAGCAGTCACTACGGCCTCTAGAACTTTTTCAGGTAAGAAGATCACGTTCTTACTCTCTCAAAAAATGGGCATCGAACAATCAACCTAGGAGCGTGGCAGTGGGTGAAATGGTGGACAGGCACCAAAGCGATTTTCTCATCTCTCCTGCGGATGAGCGGGACTGTGGAGCAAGTGATGTGGAATTAATGGGTGCAGCAGCTGTACAGACAATCAATAACACACACAGTTCTGGAAAGAACACATCACTTGTGCTTGTTTGATGAGCTTGTCACATTCTAATCCCTCTCCCCATCCTGTTTCAATTTTGGGAAACTTGTATCTGCTGGTGTCAGCAGTTCTGATTCTGAACTAGGATCAGGCTTTTACTACAACAGCCTTCTCTTTCTATTGATTGTGTTGACTCGTGGCTTACGATTAAAGGCAGGCAAAGTTTGCAGACTCTAAACCCTTAAGAACTGTCTTAAGGACGTTTATTCCCCCCCCCTCCCTTTTTAAATAATTTTACACTTTTTAGTATCTATTTCAGAGTCATATTTAAAACTATTTATTAGTGAACACAGTACACGAGACAACAAGGTGACCGAGATTACAGTTCTTCAAAGGTTAACGATAATGTGGTTTATACTGTGCCTTAATAGTAATGCTATTTAAGATATTTATTTTTAAGTTTTACTATGCTGCACTCTAAAGAAAGGAACTTTAGATGTGACACTGTAAAATTATGTATTCATCTCATGGCATAAATTATTTAGTAGGTCTAGATGTAGCATATTAAATATTAACCTATCCAACGAAAGATGTTGACTTGGATTTATTTAAATTCATATGTGCACTGTATAAGAGAATACTCTTACATTAACACATTTTAATTTATTTTTATTTTTAGGTTTTTTTTTTAAAATGAGAGATACTGCTAGTTTCATGCTTCCTTCTCTAAGTTTTGCTCGTGTAGATCTCATTTATTGGTATTTCATTAGCGTGACACTATTCTTACATAGTTTGTGCAGTTTTAAAATGCTGCTTTACTTTTTTCTTCCGAAACTGCAATATTTGCAATTTTTATTCTTAAACTAAATTGAATACTATTTTACACTGTATTGGATTTTTATACTTGAACAATTTCATACAAGGGAAGACAGGTTAGCATTTTTATGGACTTTCTCCATTATCACTGGATTTACTTTAAGTATTCCCATACTAGACAGTGTTATGTAATGTAGACATGACTCTCCTGTGCAAATTATTTATTCATTGTGTATATTGCTTTATAACATTTCAGATCTTCTAATCTATTCACTTGTATTAAATATAATTTTTAAAAACTTCTGTTGCATTGATTGTTTCTAATTTTGTTGTAAGGGTAGGACGATTTCTCCTTTTAACTTGCATTAATGACCATGATTTACATGTAACATTTTGGGTGAGCAGAAAGCTTCCCAGATGCCCTGTTTTTATACTTTTTAAGTAAATTTTATTAACCCAGCATCTTTCTTATATTCAACAAATGATCTAGGTCTTCCTCCAACAGTGAACCCTAAAGGACTATTCACATGAAATGTCACTGGAAATTGCTTAACTAACGGTCGCTCAGAAGAGTGGGTTGCAGAGGGGGCCAGTCCATCCGAAGCTGGAGTTGGGTAAACTGAGGTGTGGTGTTAGAATCCACCATTTGCCGGCAATATGAATGGAGTAGGTTGCTTTTTGTTATCCAGCTTTGGGGTGAGGTTTTCACTGATTTCTATAATATTGGGACAGTAATCCTGGTCTCACATAGTTATTTAGATATTAAAGTATATCAACGACTTGGCCCAAAGCCAGATACGGAGTCAGCTCTTCAAATGGTCACTGGTAGTATTCGTCATACCCTACAGTAAAAGCTAATCAAAAAGGAAGTCACCTTTTGGAATGTGTTCATTTTTAAATTTTTGTGCACATCGATGTGGCAGTCTCTGATAACGTGGATTAGAACATCAAATTCATTTTGATGACAAAATTCATTTGATTGTCAAATGCATATTGATTGTCTTAAAGTGTATATGTTACGTTAATTATGGAATGGATTGTTAGTCGGTCCCTTGGTCTTAACATTTACCAAACCTGTGATACAATGTCTTATTGAACTCCATTCCTTTGCGAAAATTAGGAGCAGTAGAAAGTTGTGATAACAGACTCTATCATGCTTTCTTCTTTATGATGACCAGTAGTACTCTATTTAGAGCCATCTTAATCTCAAATGTTAATTGTCTCTAATTTTCCAAAGGAAAATAAAGACCAACTTTTTCCCAGGCAGGAATATTACACACCTTCAAGGTACTGTCTTGGGATCTGCAAAATAATTTCTAAGCTACTTAATTCAGTCAGTGCATCAAGGGTTATTTTACTCCAAAAGACACATTCTACCTTTAATTTTTCAGATTTGTGAAAGGTCACTTTTGACCTCAATAAGCCATATATTGATTGCTGAATTCTAGAACGAAACTTTAATATATCAGTGAAGAATAGGTCAGAGGGTTCTGGGAAAAGCTTGTCAAAAATAGCCACACTCAGGAAAGCGGAAAACCCACCTACCCTTGGCTGTACGTTTCCTGGGGGTATTTCTGATCTATGTTAACATCAATATTAGCAGTAGGAAAGAGGGCAAGATTTTTACTTTCTAATACTAGGATATCTATCTATAAATAAGTAAAAGTTCTTAATATCTAATTAAAAGGGGAGTGTAGCCATGGCCTAATGTCCACAGTGGTCAGGCAGGCCGGTTGTATTTGAGGAGGTACAGAAACCAATGGGTCTGAAAAGCAAAGAGCCAGCTGAGTCCTGGTTCCTCTGCCTACCAGCAGGGTGATCTTGAAGCAGTTCATGCTGGTAAGATGTGAGTTGATAGCATCCAACACAGTGGCTCTGTCTACCTCTCACATTGTTGATTAAATGAATTAATTACATATGAGAACATTTTAAAAATTCTGAACTATTAGGCAAATGGAAATTATAGCGAGGGAATATATACAATATTAATTTGGAAGCTGGTCCTTTGTTATTTTCTCATATGGAAGACCCTTCCAAAGGAGGACAAAACCATATCTTACGATGTTGTCTTCATTTGGTCCCAACCAAGTAACAGCTAAAATTGCTGTGCAACAGGAACGGCACAAAAATAACACTGGAAGATGGCAAGATTGCCCAGAGAGGGGAAGGAAGGGGAAAAGAGAAGATTCTGGAATTCATTTCTCTCACAGGGGAGTTATATTTAGCTCCTTCCTCACTCCTGTCAAATATTGTTCTTCTTAATTCCCTCTGAGGCTTGAGAATGTTCATTAAGATGACAGCCTGAGGTTTGAAGGGGCAGAGGTGAAGAGGAACCAAAAAATAAATAAATGCATTTTCATGCTTACTTTTGTCCTCTCTTCTCCTTCAAGAATTCTAGGCTGTTTCCATGGAAATTCTAACTTGTTTTGCTTAAGCACTTTGTACAGAAGAGGTTTCATTTGGGGTACTTGTTCCGAGTTGAATATCAGAAGTTCAATAGCAGTTTAAGCCAAGTCCTTTAAATTCCAGGCTTTGAAGCCCCAGTCGTAAATCAAAATGAGAAAAAAGTCAGGCAAGACGTGTATAAGCACTTTAGAAATTTTAGATAAGAAAAGTAATATACAGGGGCGCCTGGGTGGCTCAGCGGGTTAAAGCCTCTGCCTTCGGCTCAGGTCATGATCCCAGGGTTCTGGGATCGAGCCCCGCATCGGGCTCTCTGCTCAGCGGGGAGCCTGCTTCCTCCTCTCTCTCTGCCTGCCTCTCTGCCTACTTGTGATCTCCGTCTGTCAAATAAATAAAATCTTTAAAAAAAAAAGTAATATACATTTATAGCTTTGATAACATAAATTAGTTATGTCTTCCTGCACAGTATTTGGTCATTCTTAACCCTTGACCAATTTCTAAGGAGAGAAAGTCTATAAAGTCCCCTTTTTTCTAGTCACTCCTTTCCTGAAAGATGGAAGCCATTGCTTTATGTCCACAAGGATAGCACTGAGCTATTAATACCCTGTGAGTTGGAGGGTGTGCTTTCTTTTTCCATTTTGCCACTGTTGGAGATAATTCTGATTGCAGTAGGGACTGCAATCAGAATTTTTCTTCTGTCTCATTTTCTTTTTTTTCTCTCATTTTTCTTTCTTTTTTCTCATTAATAGCTCAGATAATGTGTTCTCAAGACAGCAAATACCTGAATCTGACGTCCCAAATGAGTTTGAAATACAAAAATAGTTTTGCCAAGTAGAAAGTGTGTTTTTGCTGTATCTTAAAACCATGTTGCTCTGACAGCCCCAATCAGGTAAGAACTCGTTTGCAAGTTCTCTGACCCCTGCCTCAGATGAGGTGCGAGACATACAGCAGGTGACTTTGGAGAGCCTTGGGGTATGCATTTCTACCCTGCATTCATCTGTGTATGTTTTATCACTGGAGAAAAGAGGGATGTGAAGATGTAGAAGAAAAAAATGAAGAAAAAAGGCACAAAGGTCGAAAGCATCTCTTAACAGCATCCCTGAAAGGGGATGAGATGATGGAGTGTGAGTCACGTGGGATGGACGTGTGAGGTGAGGGCTGACCATGAAAGGGGCCACGTGCAGGAGAGCGAGAGAGCTGGCTTGCTGGGTGCTGGGACACTTCATCTGGGGATGGGGACTGGGGGAATCACTTAAAAGACAATAATTGGGGGCACCTGGGTGGCTCGGTCCATTACACATCTGACTTTTGATCTTGACTCATGTCATGATCTCAGGGTCCTGGGATCAAGCCCCAGGTTGGCCTCTGCACTGGGCATGGAGCCTGCTTAAGATTCTCTCACTCTTCCTCTGCCCCTTCCCGCCCCCCTTAAATAAAAAAAGACAGTGATTGGATATATGGTTTTCTGTTTTCTAGTTAAATAAAAGACATTTAAGACAACAGCTGAGTTTTTGAATTTGGAAAGGTTTAGACATTTAAAAAATAGGAGTATATTCTTTGTAGTGGGAAAATTTTAGAAACAGGCAAATGTGGTGCCCCTGGGAAGATTGGATGGAGCTTCACCATGGACCTTGCACGTCCAGAGACATGGAACACTGGTGTTCTTTATCTGTTGTGACTTCCAGTCTTAGGCCGAGAAGCGAGTCAGAAGAGAAAGGAGGAAGATTAGAGAAAGTGTACTTAACCTTGCTCTCCGGTATCCTTTCCTCCAACAGATTAAAACGTCATTTGTGGGGCACCAGGCTGACTCCATCGGTAGAGCGTGTGACCCTTGATCTCAGGGTCATGAGTTCAAGCCCCACGTTGAGCATAGAGATGACCTAAAAATAAAATTAGAAAAATATAAAACAACATCTGCGGCTAAGAGTCAGGCTTGCATTGTCCGTATTCACTTGTGCTGCGCTGCTTCTGTCCTGCTGCGGGCCCTTGCCTGTTGGTGGTGGACCTTTATAGAAATAATGGCAAGTTTGCAAGGGGAAGCGCAGGAACAGGCTTGCAGCACTAACCACATGCCATGTATCAGGTACTTGTATTTAATCCTCGCAGCAATGTGAGGTAGGGGATAGTAGCCCCATTTTTCAGAGGAAGAGAAGAGTGCAAAGGCAAGAAGCAGCAGCCTGCCCAAGGTCACGACGTCCACATGGTGCACAACCGGGCTTTCAAGGTGGGGGTTGGGGGTGCCGAAACTGCGTCCTGTGTGCACGCCACCTCACCATGCTGCTTCCTGACTCGTCCCTTCCCAGCAAACCCTTTGCCTTAACCCTGGGGCCCCTGAGACAGAGCCACCCACCACTTCCCTGTCCTCCATCCTCTGTTACCTACGAGCCAGCAACCACCAAATTGGTGGAGGGAAAAATCCCTGCACACCTTTAAGAATTATTGGAAACAACAGGGACAACAGGTCCCAGAGGAGCTGAAAAAGCATCAGGATTGCCCTGAACCCATTTTGATTCATTCCCAATCGCAGCTGAATCCACCCTTTGGACCTTTAGCCTGACATCTAACTGTACTTACTGTACCTGCTTATCATTGGGGCACCATATTAAAGAAAAGTGCCATTTTCCACTTCATCCAATATTATTGATAAAGTAGACCCTATGCCTACTTCATCAATAATATTTCAAAGCGCTCCCTATGCTCTGTCCTTGACCATAAGTGGCCATGCGGGGGGCATAAACCACCACCCAGTGGAAAGAGAATGTGTTGGGAGTGTGGCTGGCAAATGGAAAGCTAACGTAAGAGTCAGAAGTCCCACGGGGACATAGAGGGGAATTATTAGTACAAAGCCTTGACCTCATGGATCTTTTGTTTGATCCTTTCCCTGTAGCCCTTGCTTTCTCTTGTAAAGAGGCATTCCATCCCGTAGTTCTATATCTGAGAAGGAAGACTGGTAATAGTCCACATCAGATGGAACATTCTTCTCTTTATTCCCATCATTCACTTCTTTGCCGTAAATGTCTACATTTTGGCTGGGCATCCCTTTACCAGACACTGCATACATTATCTTAATTCCTCACCACCTCACAGTAGCTTGGCGTTACCATTTTCATTTGACAAAGAGGCTAATACAATTGGCCCAAAGTCACAACTGAAGGTGATAGCACTGGGAAAGGAGCCCTGAGTCTGGATGACGCCACAGAAATCACCACCATTGGACTATTTTTGCAACCTCCTGTGTCTGAAGGAATTGTCTCAGAAATTCTCAGGGAAGCTTCATAAATATGCCTTGGGTTCAGTACACTGTGGGGCTAAAACCAAATTTAAGGACCCCTGAGGCAAATTATACACATGATTAAAACCCTTCATACAAGTCGTAGAACATAAACGTCTCCATGCTTCTATTTTAAGTTTAATTTCTGTGGTCAACATTTGTTTAGTCATAGTGCTAAGGATTGTACTGATTATTTATCATCTTGACCTCCATCCACTTGGGCTTTTATGGGAAGGATATTATTCGGTGATTTATCATTATGAGCTCCTATAAAACTGAACGAGTCTATGTCAAGGGATGTCAATTAATTATAAACTTTGAACACTGCCAATTTTAACAACAACCACATTGTATTTAAATGCAGAATGTCATTATTAAATGGGTATAGTTCAAGACATGTGCCATTAAAAGCCTGGCTGTCTCCATGAAAACCAAGAAGAGATGAAGGAGAAAAAGAGAACTCGAAGAAGAAATAGTGCCAGAAACAGGAGCCAGGGCATCTTGAAAATGGCTGAGCAAGAGGAACACACGCATCTTCACTTGGAGAGAGTTTGCGAGGGGAAGCTGGCTGGCCAAAGGAGTCATTGGGTTTGTCCCCAAAAGCGCACATGGGAACCCATCTTTACCGTACAGGGCAGACCGAGAATCTGGACAATTCACGCTTTCGTAACAGCTGCATTTCTTATCATCTTTGGCATATTTCTTCGGCTTGCACAAAGCCTCTTATCTTGCAAACAGTCTCTCTCTGGACTGCTGTCTCCTTCAGCTGCTTCGAGGCCACGATCTCTTAAATCTCCCAGCTGTCTTTCCTACCTCTCAGCTCATGCTTCCTTTATCTGTCTCTATTTTTTTTAATCTTTCCCAGCTGCCACTTTGGGCACAGGGGTTGTCCCCTGGTTCTCTCAGAATGAGACATTTCAGCATGCTGATGTGGGGAAGAGATGGAACGGTCAAAACAATGTATTTTTCAAAATTAGCCTCGCCATCTATCAGGAAATAACATTTCATTGCAGCTTTCATACAACCTGTGCTCTGTGAATCAACCTGTACATTTCTGAAATGATGCCAGACGCTCTAGAGTCTTGCACAAAGAAAAGCAAGAGAGAACCACGGGAATCTTAATTGTCCCAAACAGGAGATTTCTCCCCTTTAGAAATGCAGATTCTCCATGGCTGCAGGCTCACCAAGTTTATGTAACACCCTCTCAGTTGGATAAAATGTTAACTGGCTTCCCCACTGTGTACAGAAATGTAAATGCTACAATCTGGAGAGAAATTTCTTTTCATATTGGAAACTATTTTGTTTCACTTGCCAACTCCCAACACCTCTAGTTGATTCCAAGCTTGTATAATCAATGTAATTGTCTCTGTTCTGGGTAACTCTTTTTTTTTTTTTTAATTATTTTTTCAGCATAACAGTATTCATTATTTTTGCACCACACCCAGTGCTCCATGCAATCCGTGCCCTCTACAATACCCACCACCTGGTGCCCCCAACCTCCCACCCCCCACCCCTTCAAAATTCTCAGATCGTTTTTCAGAGTCCACAGTCTCTCATGGTTCAATTTCCCTCAACTCCCTTCTCCTCTTCATCTCCCCTATCCTCCATGCTATTTGTTATGCTCCACAAATAAGTGAAACCATATGATAATTGACTCTCTCTGCTTGACTTATTTCACTCAGCATAATCTCTTCCAGTCCCATCCATGTTGCTACAAAACTTGGGTATTCATCCTTTCTTTCTTTCTTTTTTTTTTTTAACAGCTTTATAAACATATATTTTTATCCCCAGGGGTACAGGTCTGCGAATCGCCAGGTTTACACACTTCACAACACTCACCATAGCACATACCCTCCCCAATATCCATAACCCCACCCTCTCTCCCAACCCCCTCCCCCCATCAACCCTCAGTTTGTTTTGTGAGATTAAGAGTCACTTATGGTTTCTCTCCCTCCCAATCCCATCTTGTTTCATTTACTCTTCTCCTACCCCCTCGACCCCCCATGTTGCATCTCCTCTCCCTCATATCAGGGAGATCATATGATAGTTGTCTTTCTCCGATTGACTTATTTCGCTAAGCATGATACCCTCTAGTTCCATCCACATCGTCGCAAATGGCAAGATTTCATTTCTTTTGATGGCTGCATAGTATTCCATTGTGTATATATACCACATCTTCTTTATCCATTCGTCTGTAGATGGACATCTAGGTTCTTTCCATAGTTTGGCTATTGTAGACATTGCTGCTATAAACATTCGGGTGCACGTGCCTCTTCGGATCACTACGTTTGTATCTTTAGGGTAAATACCCAGCAGTGCAATTGCTGGGTCATAGGGTAGTTCTATTTTCAACATTTTGAGGAACCTCCATGCTGTTTTCCAGAGTGGTTGCACCAGCTTGCATTCCCACCAACAGTGTAGGAGGGTTCCCCTTTCTCCGCATCCTCGCCAGCATCTGTCATTTCCTGACTTGTTAATTTTAGCCATTCTGACTGGTGTGAGGTGATATCTCATTGTGGTTTTGATTTGTATTTCCCTGATGCCGAGTGATATGGAGCACTTTTTCATGTGTCTGTTGGCCATCTGGATGTCTTCTTTGCAGAAATGTCTGTTCATGTCCTCTGCCCATTTCTTGATTGGATTATTTGTTCTTTGGGTGTTGAGTTTGCTAAGTTCTTTATAGATTTTGGACACTAGCCCTTTATCTGATATGTCATTTGCAAATATCTTCTCCCATTCTGTCAGTTGTCTTTTGGTTTTGTTAACTGTTTCCTTTGCTGTGCAAAAGCTTTTGATCTTGATAAAATCCCAAAAGTTCATTTTTGCCCTTGCTTCCCTTGCCTTTGGTGATGTTCCTAGGAAGATGTTGCTGCGGCTGAGGTCGAAGAGGTTGCTGCCTGTGTTCTCCTCGAGGATTTTGATGGATTCCTTTCTCACATTGAGATCCTTCATCCATTTTGAGTCTATTTTCATGTGTGGTGTAAGGAAATGATCCAATTTCATTTTTCTGCATGTGGCTGTCCAATTTTCCCAACACCATTTATTGAAGAGGCTGTCTTTTTTCCATTGGACATTCTTTCCTGCTTTGTCGAAGATGAGTTGACCATAGAGTTGAGGGTCCATTTCTGGGCTCTCTATTCTGTTCCATTGATCTATGTGTCTGTTTTTGTGCCAGTACCATGCTGTCTTGATGATGACAGCTTTGTAATAGAGCTTGAAGTCCGGAATTGTGATGCCACCAACTTTGGCTTTCTTTTTCAATATTCCTTTGGCAATTCAAGGTCTTTTCTGGTTCCATATAAATTTTAGGATTATTTGTTCCATTTCTTTGAAAAAAATGGATGGTACTTTGATAGGAATTGCATTAAATGTGTAGATTGCTTTAGGTAGCATAGACATTTTCACAATATTTATTCTTCCAATCCAGGAGCATGGAACATTTTTCCATTTCTTTGTGTCTTCCTCAATTTCTTTCATGAGTACTTTATAGTTTTCTGAGTATAGATTCTTAGTCTCTTTGGTTAGGTTTATTCCTAGGTATCTTATAGTTTTGGGTGCAATTGTAAATGGGATGGACTCCTTAATTTCTCTTTCTTCTGTCTTGTTGTTGGTGTAGAGAAATGCAACTGATTTCTGTGCATTGATTTTATATCCTGACACTTTACTGAATTCCTGTACAAGTTCTAGCAGTTTTGGAGTGGAGTCTTTTGGGTTTTCCACATAGAGTATCATATCATCTGCGAAGAGTGATAGTTTGACTTCTTCTTTGCCGATTTGGATGCCTTTAATTTCCTTTTGTTGTCTGATTGCTGAGGCTAGGACTTCTAGTACTATGTTGAATAGCAGTGGTGATAACGGACATCCCTGCCGTGTTCCTGACCTTAGCAGAAAAGCTTTCAGTTTTTCTCCATTGAGAATGATATTTGCGGTGGGTTTTTCATAGATGGCTTTGATAATATTGAGGTATGTGCCGTCTATCCCTACACTTTGAAGAGTTTTGATCAGGAAGGGATGCTGTACTTTGTCAAATGCTTTTTCAGCATCTATGAAGAGTATCATATGGTTCTTGTTCTTTCTTTTATTAATGTGTTGTATCACATTGATTGATTTGCGGATGTTGAACCAACCTTGCAGCCCTGGAGTAAATCCCACTTGGTCGTGGTGAATAATCCTTTTAATGTACTGTTGAATCCTATTGGCTAGTATTTTGGCGAGAATTTTTGCATCTGTGTTCATCAAGGATATTGGTCTGTAGTTCTCTTTTTTGATGGGATCCTTGTCTGGTTTTGGGATCAAGGTGATGCTGGCCTCATAAAATGAGTTTGGAAGTTTTCCTTCTATTTCTATTTTTTGGAACAGTTTCAGGAGAATAGGAATTAGTTCTTCTTTAAATGTTTGGTAGAATTCCCCCGGGAAGCCGTCTGGTCCTGGGCTTTTGTTTGTTTGGAGATTTTTGATGACTGTTTCAATCTCCTTACTGGTTATGGGTCTGTTCAGGCTTTCTATTTCTTCCTGGTTCAGTTGTGGTAGTTTATATGTCTCTAGGAATGCATCCATTTCTTCCAGATTGTCAAATTTGTTGGCATAGAGTTGCTCATAGTATGTTCTTATAATTGTCTGTATTTCTTTGGTGTTCGTTGTGATCTCTCCTCTTTCATTCATGATTTTATTTATTTGGGTCCTTTCTCTTTTCTTTTTGATAAGTCTGGCCAGGGGTTTATCATTCTTATTAATTCTTTCAAAGAACCAGCTCCTAGTTTCGTTGATTTGTTCTATTGTTTTTTTGGTTTCTATTTCATTGATTTCTGCTCTGATCTTTATGATTTCTCTTCTCCTGCTGGGTTTAGGGTTTCTTTCTTGTTCTTTCTCCAGCTCCTTTAGGTGTAGGGTTAGGTTGTGTACCTGAGACCTTTCTTGTTTCTTGAGAAAGGCTTGTACCACTATATATTTTCCTCTCAGGACTGCCTTTGTTGTGTCCCACAGATTCTGAACCGTTGTGTTTTCATTATCATTTGTTTCCATAAATTTTTTCAATTCTTCTTTAATTTCCTGGTTGACCCATTCATTCTTTAGAAGGATGCTGTTTAGTCTCCATGTATTTGGGTTCTTTCCAAATTTCCTCTTGTTATTGAGTTCTAGCTTCAGAGCATTGTGGTCTGAAAATATGCAGGGAATGATCCCAATCTTTTGATACCGGTTGAGACTTGATTTAGGACCAAGAATGTGATCTATTCTGGAGAATGTTCCATGTGCACTAGAGAAGAATGTGTATTCTGTTGTTTTGGGATGAAATGTTCTGAATATATCTGTGATGTCCATCTGGTCCAGTGTGTCATTTAAGGCCTTGATTTCCTTGTTGATCTTTTGCTTGGATGATCTGTCCATTTCAGTGAGGGAAGTGTTAAAATCCCCTACTATTATTGTATTCTTGTCGATGTGTTTCTTTGATTTTGTTATTAATTGGTTTATATAGTTGGCTGCTCCCACGTTAGGGGCATAGATATTTAAAATTGTTAGATCTTCTTGTTGGACAGTTCCTTTGAGTATGATATAGTGTCCTTCCTCATCTCTTATTATAGTCTTTGGCTTAAAATCTAATTGATCTGATATAAGGATTGCCACTCCTGCTTTCTTCTGATGTCCATTAGCATGGTAAATTCTTTTCCACCCCCTCACTTTAAACCTGGAGGTGTCTTCGGGTTTAAGATGAGTTTCTTGTAGGCAACATATAGATGGGTTTTGTTTTTTGATCCATTCTGATACCCTGTGTCTTTTGATTGGGGCATTTAGCCCATTAATATTCAGGGTAAGTATTGAGAGATATGAATTTAGTGCCATTGTATTGCCTGTAAGGTGACTATTATTGTATATTGTCTCTGTTTCTTTCTGATCTACTACTTTGAGGGTCTCTCTTTGCTTAGAGGACCCCTTTCAATATTTCCTGTAGAGCTGGTTTGGTATTTGCAAATTCTTTCAGTTTTTGTTTGTCCTGGAAGCTTTTAATCTCTCCTTCTATTTTCAATGATAGCCTAGCTGGATATAGTATTCTTGGCTGCATGTTTTTCTCATTTAGTACTCTGAATATATCATGCCAGCTCTTTCTGGCCTGCCAGGTCTCTGTGGATAAGTCTGCTGCCAATCTAATATTTTTACCATTGTACATTACAGACTTCTTTTCCCGGGCTGCTTTCAGGATCTTTTCTTTGTCATTAAGACTTGTCAATTTTACTATTAGGTGACGGGGTGTGGACCTATTCTTATTGATTTTGAGGGGGGTTCTCTGAACCTCCTGGATTTTGATGCTTGTTCCCTTTGCCATATTGAGGAAATTCTCTCCAATAATTCTCTCCAATATACCTTCTGCTCCCCTCTCTGTTTCCTCTTCTTCTGGAATCCCAATTATTCTAATGTTGTTTCGTCTTATGGTGTCACTTATCTCTCGAATTCTCCCCTCGTGGTCCAGTAGCTGTTTGTCCCTCTTTTGCTCAGCTTCTTTATTCTGTGTCATTTGGTCTTCTATATCACTAATTCTTTCTTCTGCCTCATTTATCCTAGCAGTGAGAGCCTCCATTTTTGATTGCACCTCATTAATAGCTTTTTTTATTTCAACTTGGTTAGATTTTAGTTCTTTTATTTCTCCAGAAAGGGCTTTTATATCTCCTGAGAGGGTTGCTTTAATATCTTCCATGCCTTTTTCAAGCTCGGCTAGAACCTTGAGAATCATCATTCTGAACTCTATATCTGACATATTACCAATGTCTGTATTGATTAGGTCCCTAGCCTTTGGTACTGCCTCTTGTTCTTTTTTTTTTTGTTGTGAATTTTTCCGCCTTGTCATTTTGTCCAGATAAGAGTTTATGAAGGAGCAAGTAAAATACTAAAAGGGTGGCAACAACCCCAGGAAAATATGCTTTAGCCAAATCAGAAGAGATCCCGAATTGTGAGGGGGGAGAAAGGGGATAAAAAGGGGTTCAGAAAGAAAGAAAGAAAGAAAAGAAACTATTAAAAAAAAGAAAGCCGATAAAGAAAAAATATAAAAAGAGGAAAAATATATATATATTAGATAAACTTGCAGAAAGTGGTTGATTTTCTGTTTCTGGAATTGCTGTTCTTCTTCTCTTCAATCTCCCATTGGATTTGTAGGTGTTTGCAATCTTTAGATAAGCTATTTAGCTGATCTCCCGCTACCCGAAGTAGTCTCAGCCTGCTACTTCTCCGCCATCTTGACTCCTCCCCCCTCTTTTTTTTTTTTAAACATATAATGTATTATTTGCTTCAGAAGTACAGGTCTGTGAATCATCAGTCTTACACAATTCATAGCACTCACCATAGCACATACCCTCCCCAATGTCCATCACCCAGCCACACCATCCCATCCCTCCCCACTCCAGCACCCCAGCAACTCTCAGTTTGTTCCTGAGATTACGAGTCTCTTATGGTTTGTCCCCCTCCTGATCCCATCTTGTTTCATTTTTTCCCTCCCTACCCTCCCTGATCCCCCACCCTGCCTCTCAAATTCCTCATATTGGAGAGTGATCATGTGATAATTGTCTTTCTCTGACTGACTTATTTCACTTAGCATAATACCCTCTAGTTCCATCCATGTCATTGCAAATGGCAAGATTTCAGGGGTTTTGACGACTGCATAGTATTCCGTGTATGTATGTGTGTGTGTGTGTGTGTGTGTGTGTGTGTGTGTGTGTGTGTGTGTGTGACATATCTTCTTTATCCATTCATCTGTTGATGGACATCTAGGTTCTTTCCATAGTTTGGCTATTGTGGACATTGCTGATATAAATATCTGGGTGCATGTGCCCCATTGGGATCACTACATTTGTATCTTTAGGGTAAATACCCAGTAGTGCAATTGATGGGTCGTAGGGTAGCTCTTCTTTAAACTTTTTGAGGAACCTCCATACTGTTTTCCAGAGTGGCTGCACCAGCTTGCATTCCCACCAACAGCATAGGAGGGTTTCCCCTTTCTCTGCATCCTTGCCAATATCTGTCATTCCCTGACTTGTTAATTTTAGCCATTCTGACTGGTGTGAGGTGATATCTCATTGTGGTTTTGATTTGTATTTCCCTGATGGCAAGTAACGTTGAACACTTTTTCATGTGTCTCTTGGCCATTTGGATGTCTTCATTGCAGAAAAGTCTGTTCATGTCTTCTGCCCATTTCTTGATTGAATTATTTGTTCTTTGGGTGTTGAGTTTGATAAGTTCCTTATAGATTTTGGATACTAGCCCTTTATCTGATATGTCATTTGCAAATATCTTCTTCCATTTTGTCAGTTGTCTTTTGGTTTTGTTGACTGTTTCCTTTACTGTGCAAAAGCTTTTTATTTTTGATGAAGTCCCAATAGTTCATTTTCACCCTTGTTTCCCTTGTCTTTGGCGATGTTTCTAGAAAGAAGTTGCTGTGGCTGAGGTCGAAGAGGTTGCTGCCTGTGTTCTCCTCAAGGATTTTGATGGATTCCTATCTCACATTTAGGTCTTTCATCCGTTTTGAGTCTATTTTGGGGTGTGGTGTGAGGAAATGATCCAGTTTCATTCTTCTCCATGTGGCTGTCCAATTTTCCCAGCACCATTTGTTGATGAGACTGTCTTTTTTCCATTGGACATTCTTTCCTGCTTTGTCAAAGATTAGTTCACCAGGGGCGCCTGGGTGGCTCAGTGGGTTAAGCTGCTGCCTTCGGCTCAGGTCATGATCTCAGGGTCCTGGGATCGAGGCCCGCATTGGGCTCTCTGCTCAGCAGGGAGCTTGCTTCCCTCTCTCTCTCTCTCTGCCTGCCTCTCCGTCTACTTGTGATCTCTTTTCTGTCAAACAAATAAATAAAATCTTTAAAAAAAAAAAAAAGATTAGTTCACCAAAGAAGTGAGGGTCCATTTCTGGGCTCTATTCTGTTCCATTGATCTATGTGTCTGTTTTTGTGCCAGTACCATACTGTCTTGATGATGACAGCTTTGTAATAGAGCTTAAAATCTGGAATTGTGGGGCGCCTGGGTGGCTCAGCGGGTTAAAGCCTCTGCCTTCAGCTCAGGTCATGATCTCAGGGTCCTGGGATCGAGCCCCGCATCAGGCTCTCTGCTCCACGGGGAGTCTGCTTCCTCCTCTCTCTGCCTGCCTCTCTGCCTACTTGTGATTTCTATCTGTCAAATAAATAAATTAAGAAAAAAATTTTAAAAAAATCTGGAATTGTGATGCTGTCAATTTTCGTGTTCTTTTTCAACATTCCTCTAGCTGTTTGGGGTCTTTTCTGGTTCCATATAAATTTTAGGATTATTTGTTCCATTTCCTTGAAAAACATTGATGGTATTTTGATAGGGATTGCATTAAATGTGTAGATTGCTCTAGGTAGCATAGATATTTTCACAATATTTGTTCTTCCAGTCCATGAACATGGAACATCCATTTCTTTGTGTTCCTCCATTTCTTTCATGAGTACTTTATAGTTTTCTGAGTACAGATTTTTTGCCTCTTTGGTTAGGTTTATCCCTAAGTATCTTATGGTTTTGGGTGCAATTGTAAATGGGATCGACTCCTTAATTTCTCTTTCTTCTATCTTGCTGTTTATGTATAGAAATGCAACTGATTTCTGTGCATTGATTTTATATCCTGACACTTTACTGAATTCCTGTATGGAGTCTTCTGGGTTTTCCACATAAAGTATCATATCATCTGAAAAGAGTGAGAGTTTGATTTCTTCTTTGCCATTTTGGATGCCTTTTATTTCTTTTTGTTGTCTGATTGCTGAGGCTAGTACTTTCAGTACTATGTTGAATAGTGGTGATAGTGGACATCCCTGCCATGTTCCTGACCTTAGGGGAAAAGCTCTCAGTTTTTCCCCATTGAGAATGATATTCACTGTGGGTTTTTCATAGATGGCTTTGATGATCTTGAGGTATGTGCCCTCTATCCCTACACTGTGAAGAGTTTTGATCAAGAAAGGATGCTGTACTTTGTTAAATGCTTTTTCAGCCTCTATTGAGAGTATCATATGGTTCTTGTTCTTTCTTTTATTACTGTATTGTATCACACTAATTTGATTTGCAGATGTTGAACCAACCTTGCTGCCCTGGGATAAATCCCACTTGGTCATGGTGAATAATCCTTTTAATTTACTGTTGGATCCTATTGGCTAGTATTTTGGTGAGAATTTTTGCATCCATGTTCATCAAGGACATTGGTCTGTAATTCTCCTTTTTGATGGGGTCTCTGTCTGGTTTGGGGATCAAGGTAATCCCTTGATGGGATGGTCTCATCAGATGAGTTTGGAGGTTTTCCTTCCATTTCTATTTTTTGGAACAGTTTCAGGAGAATAGGTATTAATTCTTCTTTAAAGAATTAATTTAAATGTTTTTAAATTATATCAATGGAATATATGTTTGGTAGAATTTTTGGTAGAATTCTTTAATTCTTTAATGTTTGGTAGAATTCCCCTGGGAAGCTGTCTGGTCCTGGGTTGTGTTTGTTGGGAGATTTCTGATGACTGCTGCAATCTCCTTACTGGTTATGGGTCTGTTCAGGTTTTCTATTTCTTCCTGGTTCTGTTTTGGTTGCTTATACATCTCTAGGAATGCATCCATTTCTTCCAGATTGTCAGATTTGCTGGTGTAGAGTTGCTCATAATACGTTCTTATAATTGTTTGTATTTCTTTAGTGTTGGTTGTGATCTCTCCTCTTTCAATCATGATTTTGTTAATTTAGGTCCTTTCTCTTTTCTTTTGGATAAGTCTGGCCAGGGGTTCATCTATATATATATATATATTTTTTAAATATTTAAACTTTATTTTATTTTTCTAGTGTTCCAAGATTCATTGTTAATACTTCACACCCAGTGCTCCATGCGATATGTGCCCTCCTTAATACCCACCACCAGGCTCACCCAATCCCCCACCTTCTCCCCACCAAAACCCTCAGTTTGTTTCTCAGAGCTCATAGTCTCTCATGGTTCGTCTCCCCCTCCAATTTTCCCCAACTCCCTTCTCCTCTCCTTCTCCCACTGTCTTCTGTGTTATTCCTTATGCTCCACAATTAAGTGAAACCATATGATAATTAACTCTCTCTGCTTGGCTTAGTTCACTCAGCATAATCTCCACCAGTCCCATCCATGTTGATACAGAATTTGAGTATTCATCCTTTCTGATGTAGGCATAATATTCCATTGTATATAAGGACCATATCTTTTTTATCCATTCATCTGTTGAAGGGCATCTTGGTTCTTTCCACAGTTTGGCGACTATGGCCATTGCTGCTATGAATATTGGGGTACAGATGGCTCTTCTTTTCACTCCATCTGTATCTTTGGGGTAAATACCCAGTAGTGCAATTGCAGGGTCATAGGGTAGCTCTATTTCTAATTTCTTAAGAAATCTCCACATCGTTTTCCAAAGTTGGCTGCACCAATTTGCATTCCCACCAACAATGTAAGAGGGGTCCCCTTTCTCCACAACCTCTCCAACACTTGTTGTTTACTGTCTTGTTCATTTTGGACATTCTATGTGGTGTAAGGTGGTATCTCAATGTGGTTTTGATTTGAATCTCCCTGATTGCTAATGAGGTTTATCAATCGTATTAATTCTTTCAAAGAACCAGCTCCTAGTTTTGTTGATCTGTTCTACTGTTCTTTTGGTTTCTATTTCATTGATTTCTGCTCTGATCTTTATTATTTCTCTTCTCCAGCTGGGTTTAGGCTTTCTTTCCTGTTCTTTCTCCAGCTCCTTTAGGTATAGGGTTAGGTTGTGTACTTGAGAACTTTCTTGTTTCTTGAGAAAGGTTTGCATTGCTATATACTTTCCTCTCAGGACTGCCTTTGCTGTGTCCCAAAGATTTTGAACAGTTGTGTTTTCATTTTCATTTGTTTCCATGAATTTTTAAAAATTCTTCTTTAATTTCCTGGTTGACCCATTTATTCTTTAGTAGGATACTCTTTAGCCTCCATGTATTTGAGTTCTTTCCAACTTTCTTCTTGTGGTTGAGTTCTAGTTTCAAAGCATTGTGGTCTGAAAATCTGCAGGGAATGATTTCATTCTTTTCATACCAGTTGAGACCTGATTTGTGACCCAGGATGTGATCCATTCTGGAGAATGTACCATGTGCACTAGAGAAGAAAGTGTGTTCTGCTGCTTTGGGATGGAATGTTCTAGATATATCTGTGATGTCCATCTGATCCAGTGTGTCATTTAAAGCCTTTATTTATTTGTTAATTTTTTGCTTAAATGGTCTGTCCATTTCAATCAGGAGGTTGCTAAAGTCCCCTATTATTATTTATTATTGTCTATGTGTTTCTTTGATTTTGTTATTAATTGGTTTATATAATTGGCTACTCTCATGTTAGGGGCATAGACATTTAAAATTGTTAGATTTTCCTGTTAGACTAACCCTTTAAGTATGAGATAGTGCCCATCCTCATCTCTTATTATAGTCTTTGGCTTAAAATCTAATTTATCTGATATAAGGATTGCCACCCCAGCTTTCTTTTGCTGTCCATTAGCACAGTAAATTGTTTTCCATCCCCTCACTTTAAACTGGAGGTGTCTTTGGGTCTAAAATGAGTTTCTTGTAGACAGCACATCAGTGGGTCTTGTTTTTGTTTTTGTTTTTGTTTTGTTTTGTTTTGTTTTGTTTTGTTTTGTTTAATCCATTCTGATACCCTTTGTCTTTTGATTGGGCCATTTAGCCCATTTACATTAAGGGTAACTATTGAAAGATATTAATTTAGTGCCATTTTATTGCCTAGAAGGTGACTGTTACTGTATATTGTCTCTGTTCCTTTCTGGTCTGTTACTTTTAGGCTCTCTCTTGCTTAGAAGACTGCTTTCAATATTTCCTATAGGGCTGGTTTGGTGTTTGCAAATTCTTTTAGTTTTTGTTTGACCTGGAAGCTCTTTATCTATCCTTCTATTTTCAATGACAGCCTAGCTAGATATAGTATTCTTGGCTGCATATTTTTCTTATTTGGTGCTCTGAATATATCATGCCAGTTCTTTCTGGCCTGCCAGGTCTCTGTGGATAGGTCTGCTGCCAATCTAATATTTCTGCCATTGTATGTTACAGATTCTTACCCTGAGCTGCTTTCAGGATTTTCTCTTTGTCCCTGAGACTTGTAAGCTTTATTATTAGATGATGGGGTGTGGACATATTTTTATTGATTTTGAAGGGGATCTCTGTGCCTCCTGGACTTTGACGCTTGTTCCCTTCACCAAATTAGGGAAATTCTCTGCTATAATTTGCTCCAGTATACCTTCTGCCCCTCTCTTTCTCTTTCTGCTTCTTCTGCGATCCCAATAATTCTAATATTGTTTCATCTTATGGTATCACTTATCTCTCAAATTCTCCCCTCATGGTCCAGTAGTTTTTTTGTCTCTCTTTTGCTCAGCTTCTTTATTCTCCATCATTTGGTCTTTTATATCACCAAGTCCCTCTTCTGTCTCATTTATCCTAGCAGTAAGAGCCTCCATTTTTTATTGCACCTCATTAATATCTTCTTTATTTCAACTTGGTTAGATTTTAGTTCTTTTATTTCTCCAGAATGGGATTTTATTTCTTCAGAAAGGGATTCTCTATTATCTTCCAGGCTTTTTGGAGCCCAGCTAACACCTTGATAATCCTCATTCTGAACTCTAGTTCTGACATCTTACTAATGTCATATTGATTAGGTCTCTAGCCATTGGTGCTGCCTCTTGTTCTTTTTTTTTGAAGTGAGTTTTTTCACCTTGTCATTTTATTCAGATAAGAATAGACGAATGAGAGAAAAAAATACTAAAAGGGTAGCAATGTCCCCAGAAAAATATACACTAATCAAATCAGAAGAGACCTGAAACTGGGGGGGGGGGGGGGAGGAGAAAGGAGGGTAGGGGAAAAAATACACATATATATAATATATATATAATGTATATATATTATATTATATATATTATTCATATATATATATATATATGAATAAAACAGAGCCACACACTTGATTTTGGGTGTGTTTTGGTCTGTTAGAAGAAACTGCCTCCCAAAATTTTAAAGGAAAAAAATATATATATATGTAAACACGATGAAGGGATGAAATATGAGTGTAAAGATGAAAATTTTAAAAGATTCTAAAAAAGGAATTGGAAAAGTTAAGAAGTTGATTGAAAAAAGAAGGAAAAAAAGAGGAAAGAATATGATCAGGCTGGAGACTAGAACAAAGCCATGTGCTAGATTTAGGGTATATTTTGATCTGTTAAAAGAAAGTGTATCCCAAAATTTTAAAGAAAGAAAAATCTATACATATACAAAAAATAAGGTTAAATACAATGAAGGGAGAGAGTATGACTATAACAATGAAAATTTGAAAAGATTTTTAAAAAGCTACTGATAAGAAAAAATAGTTTAAAACATTAAAATAGGAAAAAGGAAAATTTTTTAAAAATAGAATAAGAAAAAAATAAAATTAAAAAAATTTAACTTTGAAAAACTAAAGAACAATGGGGAAAGAGCCTTGAAATTTATGGGTTACATTGCCCTACCTCTTGAGTTCCGCAGTTCTCATTGATCAGTGAACTTGGGCTTGGCTGGGTGTTCTTGCTGATCTTCTTGGGAGGGACCTGTTGCCCCTGTGATTCTCAAATATCTTTGCCGGAGTCGAAATTGCACCGCCCCTGCCAGCGGGCTAAGCAATCTGCTCAGGTTCGCCTTTGGAAGCTTTTGTTCCCTGATCGCTTTCTGTAGAGCAGTGGAGGAGGGGAATGAAAATGGCGGCCTCCCAGCCTCTGGCTGGAGGAGCCGAGATCTTGGGGCCCCACTCCTCAGTGCACCCTCGGAGAAAAGCCTTCAATCCCTCCCTTCTCCCTGGTCTCCGGCCACGCTCCGAGCTCACCCAGCCTGTGAGCGAGTGTTTCTGTCTCCGGCGCTCGGTGCCCTTTGGAGTCTCCAAACCCAGCTGATTCCTGGCATGCACTCCTCCCACTCCTCCCAGAGTAAGGTGAGTCTCCCTGGACCTGCCACGTGGGTCCCTGCTCCAAGAGCAGTGGCCCAACTGTGTCTTGGATCATGTTTAAGGGAACCCCAAGCTGAGAGCCCCCTTCTCAGCTCTGTCTGTGCCACAGCCTCCCCCACTCTGATACCTGGGGGCTCTGCCACCCTCAGGCACTACCGGTTTTTCTGTGACCCTGCAGGTCCTGAGACCCCACTGTCCCGGCAAGGGCTCCACCCCCTGCTTAGCCTCTGGAGCCACGTCTCCCAGTAGAGCAGACTTCTAACAGTCCGGGTTTTGCACTCTACTGCTTGCAGGAAGCCGGCCCCTCCCCCCATGGTCTAGCTTCCTGTATGTCGCCTTGGACTCTCTTCTCTGCTCATCCTACCTTCCAGAAAATGGTTGCTTTTCTGTTCCTAGAATTGACACCCTTCTTCTCTCCGATCTCCTGTTGAGTTTGATAGAAAGGTTTGATAACTATCTAGCTGAACTCCTGGAACCCCCACGATATTTAGGTCTCCTACTCCCCTGCCATCTTGCTTGAGTCTCCTCAGGGTAACTCGTGTAAGAGAGTTTTAGTGGTTCTGTAGGTCTACCAGGTTTTTCTTAACATGATGGGTTCTGAGTGATTAAGAAAATGAGTATAATATTAGTTTGGGGGATTTTTTGAAAAGATGTACTTATTTATTTTGGAAGAGAGAGAGAGAGTGAGCCTGGGATGGAAGGGGGAGGAGGAGCAGAGAGATAGAAACTCAAGCAGAGCATGGAGCCTGAGGAGAGACTTGATCCCACCACCCTGAGATCATGACCTGAGCCAAAATCAAGAGTAGGACACATAGCTGACTGTGCCACCCAGGCACCCCTTTGGCAGATTTTTTTTTTTTAAACTGTATGATAAGGGCTTCAGGACCTCAGCAAAGCAGTGAGGGACAACTTCTGGGTGCCACGCTGCTAGGCACATCTAGGAGATTCTGGCTTGGCACTTGACACTCCTTTATTTCTCCTCAAAAACAAGCTCAAAAGATACAAATGTCTTGGGTAGTCCCCTAATTCCCTTTGAGGTTAACCAGTATGGCTTTCTTCTCCATTAACCCAGGAAATTTGGACAAATTTGTTAAATATCTTTGTGTTGCTAGTTTGCTGTGAAGATTATGGTTCCAAAGAATGATATCAACCAATGTGAAAGGCAAATCTCTTAATCATACAAAAACACTTGCCCACCATGCTCTGAAGTAAATGGTTACTTTATATACTTAATTAAGTCCAGGTTCTTGGGCGAGGGGAAAATCAAGAGGCAAGGTCTATCCAAGTTGGGTTTACTCATTTTAACCGCTTTCTCATTCAGAATAAATTGCTGTGTCTGAATGGATTCTGTAGAAGTTTGCATCAATGATAGTCCACCAAAAAGAACAGTTGAACTGATACCCACATGCGCACACACATCTCCGGGTTACAAGGAATGAGCTCTTTCTAGCGAGTACTAATTAGATAAGAGTTTGGGTCCTGATAGAAATAGTTTGTGTTAGGATAGAGCTCTATAACTCTGAAAGATGAATTTGGATCTTGCAGTTCCAAAAATGTATAATTTAACTGAATCAGTTCAGTGCTTCCTAGCCCTCGGGCAGACAAATCATGCAGCCAGTGGATGCTACAAATTACAATTTAAGAGTGAAAAGTGAAAAGTTGTAATTATTTTTCATTTTCAGAGTCATTCTTACTCTTTTTTTTTTCTTGGTCGTAATTGGATTCCATTATCTTGTTCTACTCCAATGATGTCAACACTAAAATCAACACTTTATTGTGCATTGTTGGGCATTTCTTATGTATAAGACATGTGAAATACACTATGTTTCTGCAGTTTTGCTTCTAGGTAATAGCCAGTATGTAGCAGCTAACATCCCCTTGACATTATTTTTAGTGAATCTCTGAATACATTACTTTTTAAAATCCCTCATAGAATAAAGTAGGAGTAACTAAAATGGTGGGAACAGCCTTCTTAAAATTAAACTTTTCACTGTTTTATAGATCAATTATCTTTCTCATAAATATTCCAGAGGAATGATTTGCAGTGGTACTCGTAACAGTTTAATCATCTTCATGATATCATTTATGTCAAGTTACGTATACCTCGGACTTGTTTATAGAGAGGAGATGTCAGTTAATACCGACACGAATCCCAGCATGAGTGCTATAAAAAGACTGTAGGAACATGCAAGCACAGTGAAGAATGAGACAAAGTATTCTCTAAGGGTGGCAGAATAAAAATAATGTGCACCACAGTGTGAAGAATTATGAATTTGCACAAAGAGAAGCATTGAGCTATTGAAATGCCTCAGTAGCCTTTGCAGTATGCTAGGACCCCTCCCCGCCCCAAAAACCTTAGTGGCGTAAAATTTAAAAACAGCAAAAAAAAAAAAAAAGAAATCTGTTTATACTCACTGCCTGTGGGTCAGTAATTCAGAAAGGGCACAGTGATGACAGCACTTCTGTGCCCTGTAGTCAGCAGCCATGATTAGAATGGCCAAGCCAACTGGGAGGCCTGGTGGCCTGAACCATTGTAGCCTGGTGGGTTCCTTGCAGGATGGCCTCCAGCATGGTGGTCTCGGGACTGGTGAGCTTCTTACACAACAGCCCAGCACAGCATTGAACAAGGTGGGGACCACAGGAATTTTCTTGGACTAGGCTTGAAGCTTCTACCACATCCTGTGGATTCCCAGTGAGTCAGGAAGTCCCACCCAGACTCAGTGGCAGGGAACTTAGACCCTACCTCTTGGGGGAGGAATCAAAACTATTTGGCTCCATCTTTAAAACTGCCCCATTAACAACGTTTTATTTTCGGTGTGAATTCGTTTATCTTTAATGCCTTTTTCATCCCAATATCCAGTGTGTAAAATTCATCATCATCGTACTAAGTTCTCTTCCTTTTCCTATAGCTATATTTGCTTATTTTTTGAAATGGAGGCATTGGCTGTTGTAAGTGGTACCTTATACCCCCAGGGATATAAGAAAGGTGTAAGAGGTTTCTTCTGACATATCACTGATTTAGTTTTGGTAATAAAATAAAAATGTAGTTGGGTATCTGGGTGGCTCAGTTGGTTAAGTGACTCAATTTGGCTCAAGTCATGATGCTGGGGTCCTGGGATCGAGTCCCACATCGGGCTCCCTCTGCTCTGCAGGGAGCCTGCTTCTCCCTCTCCCTCTGCCTGCTACTTCTCCTGCTTGTGTGCTCTCTCTCTCTCTCTCTCTCTCTATCAAACAAATAAATAAAATCTTTTTAAAAATGTATATGTCAATAGGACATGTTAAATAATTATCACATGTAATTTATCACCCAGCTTTTGAGGAGACCAACACTTTTCCTGAACTTGGTAATCAGGATATAGGGATATAGGGCAGAGAAAAAAGAGCTAGATCTAAAGAGCAGAATGGTAGAGGGCAGGAACCCATGTCCAGAGGAAGCCAGCAGGCTGTCCAGTGAAAAGGACCTAGAACTGGGAGGCCAAAAGCTGCAAGTGTTCAGTCCATGCCCTCTGAGCCACCAGGATGGGCTTGGGCAAGCCGCTCGACTTCACGGTCTTGTTTCCTCATCTGAAAAGAGTTTGGCCAGGATGCCGTCCTTCCAGTTATAATAACACTGTGACTGTAGTTCAAGACACTCTTTACTGTGCTCTTCACAGAGCAGCTCTGAAAATACCTATGAAAAGAAGATAGGAAAATAATTGAATGAACAAATCCTTTGGTAACCAACTTTATTTTGCATGCACTTTCCATGTTTCGGTGCATTTTTACATGTAACAAAAATGCCTAAACTAAGAAAAGAAAGATCTAAGAGCTTGAAGGGAAGGTATTTCAGTGCAGATGGGTTACAATTAAGATTTTGAGTCCAGAGAGAGCTTCCGGGTCAACTTAAGAGACATTTGGTAATGATGTGTGTTTAGGGCAATGACAATTGCCAGTGTCCCTCCCCTCTCCTTTCTCTTTTTCATTTAGTCAGAGAAAAGGCGCTTTTATTTTGACATGTAGCTTGAACTACAGCTGTCCTCACGTTGCCTTGGATAAGCATGCACATGGGTTGCTGTAAGGGGACATCTGTGCTGGCCGAACTGAGGCTGAGGAACAGTGTCATGTTTGTCTAGGGTGACAGGGGTCTTGCCTAACCATGAGCTCTATCAATAATCCATGGCCCTGTGGAGAAAGAACCCTATGAATAAGAAATGTTGGCTGTTGGTAGAAGACAGAGCCAATGATGCCCTCGTTCTAGGGAAACAGAATATGCTCAGACTGACAGAGCACTCTCCAAACTTTCCAGTTACATCACCAGGTAGCTTAGATCAGAAGCAATTTTAGAAGATGCATTTAACATTCAACTCTCCTTTCTGCCAGCCTAATTTGTTAGGGTCAAAGTCTGGTCAGAAACACCCTTGACCAATTTGTCAATTATACCTCCTTAAGAAGGGAGGGAGGAAGGAAGGAAGATATCAGACCAGAGTTTTGCTTGTTTGTTGTTAAGACCGGGCAAGGTCCCTGAGTTATTTTGGAGCTTTAGGCTTTATGTTAGATCACTAAATATGAAAACATTATCTGGGTGGTTTTACACATAAAATGGGAGACTGAGAATCAACAGAATTCTGAAATCTATTTTTTATTCCATTTAAAGCTCATAATCTTCTAGGTTCGTCTAGTTCTTTTTTATGGTGACATTTAATTATTAATCCTTCCTTACTTTTAGGTTCTAATTTAAGAGTGCATTAACAGGTTGCTCACTAGGGGGTTTGCCAAAATCACACCAGGACAAGGTCATTAGCCTCCGATGGTTAGGAGCATGGACTTGGAGGCAGACTGATGTGGGGCTGAGACCAGTCTCCACCCTCTGCCAACTGAGTGACCTTAAGCAAGTTACAGCCCTGCTAAGTGTCTATCTTCTCCTCTGAAAGTGGAGATGATACCTCATCAAGTACAATAATGTAAAGCATAAAGCAAGGCAAAGAGTAAGCACTCAATAAAGGTTAGATATTTTAGTTGTTTTTCTTAATTATCCATCTGACAAATATTTGTTGAGTGTTTAATAGGTGTTAGGCATTGTTTTAGGCATTGGGGACATAGGACTCAAATTTGGTGCCCATGAAGCTTACATTCTGGGAGCAAGGGGGACCACAAGTAAAGAGTTTAATGACTATACTTTTCTAGGAGATAAAAAAGTAATAACAGAGTATAAAGGAAAAAGGGAGATTAAGAATGATAGAGGTGGAAAGCAGGTAGTAGCATATTATCAGTTTCTCTGATAAGATTATATTTAAACAGGGAATAAGAGGATATAAGGAAGCAGGCCATGTGGACATTTGAGGGAAGATTATTTGTGCACAGAAAAGTGCACGTGCAAAGGCCCTGAGGCAAGCATGTTCTTGGTGTGTTCGAGGAAGAACAGCTAGAGTGGAGACAGAAGATGAGGTCAAGGAGGTGGCAGGAAGCAGAATGTTATGGACCATAATGACTTCAGATGTTACTGCAATGAGCTAGAGAGCCACTGACAGGTTCTGAGCACAAGAGTCAAGATAAGACAGTTTCAAAAGGGTTGCTCTTCTACAGAAGGAAGGATACAGGATATACATAGGGAGGCAACGAGGGAAATAGGGAATCCCATTCATACAAGAGATTATGGTAATTCACGCTAGAATAGCCATAATGAATGGGCAAGAAGAAGTCCTATTCTGTATATATTTTAATTAAAGTGCCAACAGAATTTACAGATAAAGTGTGGGTCTGGAAAACAGAAAGTAGTCAGAGAGGACTCCAAGGTTTTGGTCTGAGTAGCAGGTAGAATGGGGTTGTTACTATCAAGAAGTCAGTCAAAGGCAGTGACAAATTTGGCAATATGAGGTGAGGGCGAGCAAGAAGACAGGGATTTTTGTTTAGATGTATGAAGTCGGAATTATCTCCTATACATCCAAACGATGTCAAGTAAGCACTTTGATCCACCAGTCTGGAGTTTAGCAGAGATGTTGAGAGAAAACTGCCACAGGTGCAACCATTAGAGCCATTCACCAATATCCCGAGACCCATTGTGGGACTGTACTTTCTGTCCCGTTACCCTTTGGCAGAGCCACGTGACTCGAAATGGCCAATGACTCGGGAGCAGTAATGATTACGTCACTTTAGGCAGAAGCGTTTCGCGTTATGAGTGTGAGTCACAGTGGCCTCTTTCCCTGCCTAGGGGGTTGTGCACACGTGTGTCAGCCTGGGTCCCTGAGTGACAGACACCTCTGCTGACTCAGGATGGAAATTGACAATGAAAGAGAAATCTTTGTTGTTCTAGCCCACTGAGGCTTGGGGGTAGTTTGCAGAAAAACCTAACTTCTTCTGAGAATTGTGCATGAAGCTAAAAATATTTTTAAACCATGGAACTCGAGAAGACCACCCACGGCATGAGTGTTGATGGTAATGAGAGAAGGGCTGAGGCCTGAGCCCTGCAGGGTCCTGACACTGAGAGGTGAGGAAGGAAAGGATGTTCCAGGGAAGGAGACTGAGGAGAAGCTGCCAGGGGGAATGAAGAGATCCCAGGAATAAAATGCCTCAAGAGGGAGGAAGTAATGGACCTGTCAGGTGCTACTGATCCGCTAAGAGCAGCGAGATTTAGGAAATGAACAATGGGTTTCGCGACATGGTGGCTACCGGGACCCCAACGGGAGAGATTCTGTGAAGCTGTGAGAGCACGTGACAGCTTGTCCTGGGTTCAGGAATGGATGTGACAAAAGGAACGGAGATGGATAGACAAGACTGGCCAGGGAAATGTTTCCGTGAAGAGAAGCAAAGAATGGAGGGGTTCAGAGAGAGTGTTTAAAAACAGAAGATTATAGCAAGAAAGAATTGCCTGGTAGACAGGAAAATATGAGCAGCGCAGGACAGTGGACAGCAGTGGGAGTGGTGTCGTAGGGATCAGACGCTCCGCTAGAGACACAGGAACATGGGCAGTCATCCAAGGCAGGAAGAGAGAAGTGAAACTCTAAGAACACAGATGCAGATAGGCTGTAGATGTGGAGGTGAATGAGGTAAAAGTTCTGTTTTGATTGGTTCCGTTTTTTTTTTTCAGTGAAATAAGAAGTGAGGTCATTAGTTAAGAGTGAGGATGATGAAGGTGAGGATGGTCTCCAAAATTCTCTGTGTTCTGGCTGCTCCCTGCCCTCTCTGACCTCATCTCCTACCACTCTCCCCTTACTTTCCCCACTTTTTTTTTTTAAGCTGCACTTTCTTTCTTGCTCTTCCTTGATCAGAACCATCACACTGTAGTCTCAGGACCTTTGCACGTGTAATTCCTTGTGCCTAGAAGGATCTTCCTTTGCATGTCCACATGGGTAATTCCCTTATATCCTCTTGTTCTTTGTTTAAATGTCATTTTATCAGAGAAACTTCCAGACTAGCTATTCAAAAACACCCCCTCTTCCTGCCCACCTCTGTCATCCATTTTCTGTCCCTTTTCCTACTTCATTCTTTGTCATTACCTCTATCGCCTATCTGAAAAATGTATTTGCTTCTTCATTCATTTTTGGCTTTCCATGTCCCCAGAATTTAAGCTCCGTGAGTACCAAAACTTTATGTATCAAGGAGGGAGGTGAAGGTCTACAATAAAAGGTTAGCAGATTGGGATTGTTGAAAAAAACAGAATAGAACTACCAGGCAGGAGGTCAAGGCCTGTGTCATGAATTTAAAGTACTGTATCTTAAGTATGACAATATTTATAATTATCTTTTCTACCTGGAAAAAAATTCAGTTTCATGAGCAAAGAGGAGAGGTAAGAAGAAAAAGTCATAAGAGCTCTAATGAAATGCTTTGATTGTCATCCAAATGGAGTTGCAGAAGGTGTTCTGAGAACCCCAAAGCCTGGTATCTTAGCTAACTTTGTTCCCAGATACATTTCCACATCATCCACTTCCTATTAGATGGTAGTGTTTCTTTTTAGGAAATTCAAAGGAGCAGTCTGAACCAAAGAACAGCCTTTTCCTGTCTCACTTCTAAAGGCTGGATAACAAGAGATGCTGCTTCACTTATAGCTTTTTGGGTCTCTCTGTATGAAGTTGAGTGTTGGATTTGCCCCTTTTAGGAATGAGCCACCCTGAAGACAGGGACAGGTCTTGTTTACAGTGTGGCTAATTTATGAATATAGTTAGTTTTGCCATCGTGGCAACTGACTTCATGCACATCGTGGCAACTAAAAGCCCCTTTTTTAAAAAAGAGGACTATGGCAGGAATTGTTTCCTTATCGCTTGCTGAAGGAGAAATGCATTGTCCCCTGGAACAGAGGTGAGCTCTCATAGAATGTGCTCTCCTTCCTGGTATCTGTCTTGAGACTTCTCACCCACCAAGGATACAGTTTTGGTGCTCCTGGTCCCTAATACGTTAGGAACTTATGGCCTGGCATTTCTTGGTTTGGAAGACTCAGCCCACTGTCATTGATCAGCCACAACTGCGAGTGACTCAGGGACTTATTCTCACAAAGTTTGAATCCCACTCAAACTCCAAGGCCATCGTGGTTGCCTGACGCCAGAATAACCCGGCCAAAACCATCTGGGATATTCAGTGACAAGGGAAGACATGAATGTGACACACATCGCTTCTCCTACTCCAGTGGCAAAGGTGTCTCATGACCAAGTGTGCCTTCAGTGAGTTGGGAACATGGAATTTTCTCTCAGGAAGGGCAAGCAGTTATTATTGGTAAACTGTGATGGAGGCTACCAGAGAACCGCCCCCCCACCCCCCGGTCTTCCCAGACAAGCTCATCACTGCTTCCCCTGTTTGACCTCTAGGACCTCTGTATTATTACCAAGGGTATCATAACTGCTTGTGTGACTACATCCCCAACTACGAGGAGTCTTTGTGAGATTTAGGACCACCTTTTATTGTCTTGTCCATTCCATGGTACCTGGGACGCAATAGACATGCTGTTGATTAAATGATCTTGAATAAGTTGAACAGAACTGGATGGATTGGATCAGAATGATATAAATCAGAGTATTTGAGTCCATGTGTTGACACGTGGTATAAATAAATAAGCCTGGATAGAATATGACATCAGGTGAAATTCATCTAGATAGGAATTTGAATACAGAGGTCCATTTGCTCAGTGATGATGCTTTGTTGATGAGAAGATGAAAGCCAAAGCAGGAGAGAGGGCTGTGGTCCCACATCCAACACACAGCCAGCGAGGAACTCAGGGCTCCATTCTTCCGGTTTAGCTCTGTTCCTATCATCACCAGAAGCACCCTTTGAAAACACACAGCCACCACCACAATCACCACCACGGTATTTACTTACAAATTACCTATTCAAAGTTAAATTTAAAATAATAAAAAAGGATATGCAAAATCCATTCTCCCCATATCTTACCTCTACCCCACTTCTGGACAAGTAACGGTGTTGACACCTGTTCATGTATCTTCTAGAAATTTGCCACCCATGCATAAGCACATAATGTGATTCTTTTTTACCCAAATCATACAACGCATGCGCCATTTGCTTTTTTAACTTAACGCTATATCCTGGACACCTTTAGTATCAGTCTGTGTGAAGCTATGCCATTGTTCAGTGGATTCCATTATGGATACTATAATTTATATCAGTAGCCAGCTTTGATAAACATTTAAACATTTCATATCTTTTAATATGACAAATGATGAAATATCACCATTTGCTCAGGACTCCCTAAGGTACATCTCAAGCCATGACCTCTCTCCCAGATTGTTCTACTCTCGGTCTACTTGGTGTCTTCAATTTGAATATCTAGTAGGTTATCAAAACCGTGGTGGTCAGAAAGAAGAGTTCTTGCCTGCACTCATCAAACTTTTCCTTTCCCAATCTACCTCTTCTCAGTAACATCTCCATCTACCCAGTCTTACAGACTGAAATAGTAGCAGCCCTTCCCATGTCCTATCTTCTCCTCAGATTTCAAATTCGATTTCTCATTGGCTCCAGCTCCAGAATGAATCATGATTTCAGCCACTTTCTCAGATCTCCATTACTGTTGCTACAGGCTAAGCTCTTCTCCTGCCTCTTTTGTTTTATTGAAACAGCCTCCCCGTTACTTTCCCTGCTTCCACCCTGCAAAGTAGCCAGAGTAATCTGGTGGTGTTTTTATTATCAAACAACTATATGTGTGTGTGTGTGTAATATATATATATATAAATGTAATATATTCATATATATATGTAAATACATATATGTATATACATGTATATATATGTAAATACATACACAAATACACAAATACCCATATATGTATATACACACACTAATAGTCAAACTATACTTGTTTTATAGATTATATATTTATTCATATATTGTTAAATTTATATTATTTCAATATATATTTTTGTTGGATATTTATGTATGTACTATGTCTCATTAAATATAGATTTATCATTCTAGGGGGGCCTGGATGACTTAGTCAGTTAAGCACCTGACTTTTGATCTCAGCTTAGGTCTTGATCTCAGTGAGTTCACAGGGAGTTCAAGTCCTGTGTTGAGAAAAATATGTGTGTGTATTTATTTATATATATTATAAATATTTATATTATATTTTATAAATTATTCTTAACACCAAATTTATACATTGTAAATGTAATAAAACAAACACCAGATGCACCCATCACCCAGCTTAGGAAAGAGAATATTACCAATAAATACTTTTGAAGAACACAGAGGTATGCCTTTCCTCAGTCATATATCCTTCTCTCCTCCAAAGACAGCATTCTCTGGAATTTTGTGTTCCTAATTTGCCTTGCTTTTTGCTGTTTTTGCCACCTCTGTAATTTGTTGTACATAGTCAAGTAGCTAATGGTCATCAAGATTTCTGATTCTCCTCTCCTGCTGGACATCCAAAAGTTTGATATGAGGCATAATCATCCCAACTGATTTGGCCAGTGAAATGTGAGCAGAATGACACAGCTGGAAATGTATTTATTTTACACTCATCCTGAAATATAATTTCACAATGCATATTAATCTGGGTTTTGCAACTGTGCTCTAAAAACACGTAAGATATGTTTCTATTGTCTTCTGACTCCTAATCTCGCTGTGACAGAGTCACCGGTAAATCTAACTTGCCATTCTTTTGTGGTAATCCACCTCTTCTCTTTGGCTTTCTGCAATTTTACTCTGATATAGTGAAGAATGCATTTCTTTTTATTTTATCCTACTTGGAATACTTGGGGTATCCTGAGTCCAAGGGTTGATATCTTTTAATAATTCTGTTCTCAGTTCTCAGCATTTGTTTCAAATCATTTCCTCCTCTGCCTTTTGCCTCTGCCTTTTTACAAAACACTAAATTGGTATATTTCTATATTCTATATATTTCTATATTCCTTGACTCTGAACGTATTTATTTATTATCTGTCTAGCTGAGGTGTAGCTATCTTCTGGTTACCTCATCCTCTCTTCAGGTCCTCCCAATCTGTGTATCACTCCATCCACTGACTTTTAACCTTCTGTTATTTTTCCTTTTGTGTCTAGATATCCTTTGATCTAACCTACTTGATAAAATCTTATAGTTTCTTGCTCTTGGCTCTTAAGCGTAAGCCTCTAAGCCTCTTTTTTTTTTATAATTTTTTTATTTTTTTCAGCATAACAGTATTCATTATTTTTGCACCACACCCAGTGCTCCATGCAATCCGTGCCCTCTACAATACCCACCACCTGGTGCCCCCAACCTCCCACCCCCCACCCCTTCAAAATTCTCAGATCGACCTCTAAGCCTCTTATACTTCCTTAAACATAGTAAACATTAAACATGTTCTATGTCCTCATTCAAATGCTCTGTTTCTGCGATGTGTTTTTTTCTGCTGCTTCTCATTCATGGCCTCTTGTTTCCTTGTGTTCTGAGAGACTTTGGTTTATGAGCTCAACATCTTTAAAACTTTATCTGAGAGAATCCTTTGAGTCCTGGGTTGAACTAGGATTCTTCTTGCCTTTGTTTCTCCCAGTTGTATTACAGGCACTGACAACCGAGGACCATTTAAATTAAACTCTTCCATTGTGATACTATGAATTATTTTTTATTTTCCACCTACCATCAAAGTCAAGATGGGCACATTTTCACACTTTCTTTTCTTCTTCTATTGTTTTATTATGAACTCTTTTATTACACTCTATTTGTTTTATTTACAAATCTTCCCACGCATCCACTCCCTTACCTGTCCACCACCCCAGAGTGTTTTTGATGTGTTTGAAAGTACATACCACACTTTGTCATACATGTATATTATTCATTGAGTCAATATTTGTTTATGCTTCTTTCTTTTTTTGGAGAATAACATTTAAATTACATGACATGCACAGATTTAAAATTTTCTGTTCCATGGGTTTCAGTTTTATGAAGATATAGAACATTAACGTAACACCAGAAAGTCTTCTCCTACCCTTCCCAATGAGTCCATGTTCCCTATCTCTAACCCTAGAAGCATGACTTGTTCTGATTTTTGCCTTCTGAGATTAGTTTAGTACATTCTAGAATTTCATATAAATAGAATCCTACATTTTGTGCTCTTTTGCGCAAGGCTTCTTTCACTTAGCATAATGTTTCTGAAATGTATTCATGATGTTAAGTGTATCAGTAGTTGGTTCTTTCTTTATTGCTAGCTAGTATTCTATTGTATACATACACCACAACTTGTTTATCCATTCTTGTGTTGGTGAACACTTGAGTGTTTCCAATTTGGGGCTATTAAAAATAAAGTTTCTATAAATATTCCCATACAAGTCAATTTGGGGGCATATGTTTTCATTCTCTTGGGTAAAGACCTCAGGAATAGAATTTCTGGGTCATGGCATAGGATTATGTTTCATTTTATAGGAAACTTCCAAACCATCTTACAAAGTGATGATACTGTTTTATATTCCCATCGACATTTCTGTGGGAGTGCCTGCTTTCTCCTTCTGCACCATGGTTTCTTTTCTTCTTCACTCTTTAAGATCTGTTCTTTGGGGAACTGAGCTTTATACTGGGGTGGGGGGGTAGTTTTATTACCCTCCCAGCTTGGGTGGGCCCTAGACTTCATCTCTTTCTGCGCGCCTTGAACATCAAATAAAGATTAAAGTTCACTACAGTTGAGCAAACACCCTTAGGACGAAAGCCATTTCCAAGGATGTACCCACTAGGATTCCTGTTTTTCTTTCATTTGGTCATCTGCAAATTCCTTGCCTGTTTGCAAGATTTTTAAATATTAGAAACATAAAATTATCCAGTATTTTTAGTTGTTTTTAGGGCAGGGATTCATTTCCTATTTTGATGAGATTAGATTTCATTTAGGAAATCTGCCATGCTATCACTAACTGGAAGTCTCCAGAACATCCTTTTTAAAATGCAAATCAGATCACACCACACCAGTGATTAAAAATTTTCAGGGGCACCTGGGTGGCTCAGTGGGTTAAGCCTCTGCCTTCGGCTCAGGTCATGATCTCAGGATTCTGGGATCGAGCCCCGCGTTGGGCTCTCTGCTCAGCAGGGATCCTGCTTCCTCCTCTCTCTCTGCCTGCCTCTCTGCCTACTTGTGATCTCTATCTGTCAAATAAATAAATAAAATCTTTTAAAAAAAATTTTTTTTTCAGTGGTTTCCTATGGCACTTAGACCAAAACTTCAACTTCCTATTTTGACCTTCAGGGCCCTACATGATATAATATGTACTTCCTACCCCTTTTTTCACCTTAACACATGATATTCCTGCCACATTGGCCTTCTCTGTGGTCCTCAGACACACCCAGCTTCACTCCATCGTAGGTCCCTACTGAGACCTTCAGCTGGCGGCCTCTTTCTCCTCTTCAGGGATCCAGAGAGACTCTCCCTGACTTTGCATCTGGAGTAGTTCCTCTCCCCCACCAATCACCCTTCCTCCCAGTAGTCTGTTATTTCCTCAGGCCTCTCATCACCGCAAGCAATCGTATTACTGTTAGTACACCATGGGTAGCTCACTCGGTTAAGCATCTGACTCATGATTTCAGCTCAGATCATGATCTCAGAGTCCTGGATTGAGCCCTGTGTTGGGCTCAATCTGTCCCTCTGCCCTCTCAGCTTGCATGCTCTCTCTCTTGTCTCTCTCTCTGTCTCTGTCTCTGTCTCTCTCTCTCTCTCTCTCTGTCTCTCTCTTTCATAAAAAACATATTATTATTCACTTACATGTTTGCTTGTCTGTCCTGCCCTGGGAGAGAATGTAAATTCCATGAGAACAGAGACTGGGTCTCTTCATTCCACGCTTGTTTTTCCGGTGCCTAAAACTGCGCTTGAGAACTAGAAGACACTCAGTCAACAGCTGTTAAATGAACGAACAAATGAGTGTGTTCTGTAGGAACTAATCTTATCTACATATTTTATATATACTTTCACTGTAAGTGTAGTCATGCCTGATTCTATAAATACTAAATTTTCATTTCAGAAAATAAACTGATTTCCTTTTATTGCTCCTTTACCTGGTGTTATTTGGATTTTTTTTTTAAGATTTATTTATATATTTTAGAGTGAGAGAGAGAGCGTTTCCAAGTGGGGCAAGGGCCAGAGGGAGAGAGAGAGAGAAGCTGACTCCCCACTGAACACAGAGCCCGTCACGGGGCTCAAGTCCACGAAACTGAGATCATGATGTGTGCCAAAACCAAGAGTCAGAAGCTCAACCAACTGAGCCATCATGGCGCCCCTGTTATTTGGATTTCTAATACATATATATATATGTATATACATACTATTTATTTATTGCAGGGGAATTACTATTTGTCACATAAAGGAGATGCCGGTTTTCAAAGGGTTGAGAACCACTGTCCTAAGTACTCGTGACTCTCTGTACTCTAAGGACCAGGCCTACACTTGTCCATGTTCTACTGAACATCTCGCCTCAGATATGGTTTGGCATTCTAAACCAAACGTATCCAAAGCAAATCTCATCATCTGGCTCAACAGAACTTCCTCCCTGGGCTAAGTTCCCAAATATCATGCTCTCTCTCATCATCCTCCCTGCCTCTTCCCCAACTGGTTGTCAAGAATTATCTCCTGTCACCTTGGCGTCACTTACCAACATCCCTTCCATCCCCATCCCCGTGTCTTGGTTCCTCATCTTACCCCCTGGAACCTTCAACATTCTCCTCTCAGGTCTTCTGCTACCTTTCTGTCACTCTTAGTCATAGACTATATACACATGAATCACTTTATGGACATCAAATTATAGGGAGGCTACTGTGCCTTAGCCATTTTCCAAAATTCATATTACTAAGTGAACTTTCTAAAATTTCGCATCTGATCCTGTCCCTGGTGCCACTTTGCCTACCTAAGAAGTTCATTCCCCTCAGCCTGGCTGTGCCGCCCTCTATAACTAGGCACCATCTTCATTCTCCAAACTGTTCCCCAGACAACCCCCGCACCCCGCACACCCCATGCTTCAGCATCCTGCAGTTCCCAAACTTGTATTACGTGCCTGAGTGGCCCTGGACACATTTCGTCAGCCAGAGTCATCCCTGCCCTGTCTCCTCTTGATTCGCTGTTGAAATCTGTAATCAAAGTCTCTCAAAACTTAGCTTAGCTCTCACTTCCACTGAGGAGCTGCCTGCGTCTTTTCTCTTTCTGTGTCCTTGTATCATCATACTCACTGTGCTGCCCTGTAAGTTTTTATGCACATCCCCCAACTGGAATGCCACCTTTTATAAAATCCCAACCAGCCGCCTGCTCAGAAGAGACCAGACTCATGAGAGATACCCAACAAACATCCCTTGAGAAGATGAAGGAATCTCGCACTTGTAGGGTATCTTTCTTCCTAAGAAGGAGTGTTTCCAGTCTCCAGTTGACGAGCTTGAATTAAGATTTCCTCATAACATTTCCCCATGGTACTTTAGACCATCTTTTTTATGCTTCTATTATAGGTCTTTGGAGAGGAATTTAATTAAACCATCCATACTCAATAAAATGACAGCCTCTCTGTCATGGGCAGAGCAACATGGGCTTGAAAACAGAGACACCATCCCTGGTGTTGTGAAGCTCACAGTCTTATAAGGATATAACAGCATCACTGGACTTTAGGACTGGAAGAGACTTTCATTTAACTGAAGAGGATATGGAGTAGAGGAGAGCCCTTGAGGGCAGGCTGTAGTAGAACTAGGCTAGAATCTAACTTTTCTGGTAGGAATAATACAACGGAGAGAGAGAGAGAGAGAGAGAGAGAGAGAAGAACCCTACAAGTGCATGAAAGCATTCATGTTTAGTCAACAAATGAAACCTATGTGAAAAGTTGGAAACACTAGCAAAGTGATGAGACCATCGTGTAGTCTCAGACAAGCAATTTAAATGGTTCATGCCCCAGTTTCCTCATTTATAAAGTGGGCTTCCTTGCAGGGTGTTGTAGGAATTACAAAAGACACATGTAAAATAATCAGCTCAGGATGCGGTGGTTGCAAACAACATAAAGCTCCATTTGTCGTATCTTAAAAATTTTTTCTTCATATTGAAGTTCTGGAAATAGATGACTGCTGGCATTCATCCAGTGGCATGTGTTGTTGAAAGTTTCTTGGTCTTTTCTTATGATTGTGGCCCTAGACATCATGCCTGCATTCAAGACAGCAATGAGGGGGAAGGAGGAAAGGTCTTGCTAGGACATCTAGTCTTTAAAAGACAAGATAGCAAGTTTGACCTAGAAATGCTGGCAGAATTCTGCTTGTCACATGGGCCCTGTGCTATCATACCCTCTCTAGCTAGACAAAAAGCTCAAAAAGCAAATATTGAGCTTTTAAGCCTCTGTGGTAGGAGATGTCCAAGAAAAGTGAGTTGGGAATAACTTTTCAATAACCAATGAACAGAACCTTCCATAAGAACCTCCCATATAGAGGTGCCTAGGTGGCTCAGTCGATTAAGTGTCTGACTTCATCATGATCCCAGGGTCCCGGGTTGGAGCCCCACATCAGGCTCCCTGCTCAGTGGGAAATCTGCTTGCCCGCCCCCCCCCCCCGTCACTCCTCTGTCTCATGCTCACTCTCTCTCAAATAAGCACATAATCTTTAAAAAAAAAAAAAAAGCCTACTGTATAAGAAAGGGCTTAATTAAGGGTGGGTTTGGGAATGCTGAATAAGCCTTTGAGGTTTGCTCTGAACCTGTGCAGTCGTCTTGACCTTTGTGCTCTCAATAATGATGTTCCCATTACAAAGAATGAACAAGAAAGTATTTGGTGGTTTTGGTGCGTGGTTTGTGTCTCCCACCCACATCATTGGCGCTTCCCATCTTACATATTGTTTGAGATTATCCTGGGATTATGGGAATTTGGTGACTTGGGTCACGAACTCCATTATGGTGGCATTAACCTTCAGGGTATGGATCCAATAGCAAGCTGGTCTTTGTATCTATTTTTAACATCTTGGATTTGGAAGTAGAAGGAGATAAGGTGAAACCCCCAAACACATTGAAGATTGTGAAGGAATGAGAATGTTAAGTTGGAAGCATGAGGAATCAATGTGTTCTTTATCATCTTCAACGGCTTAAATAAAATGACTGACTATTCTCAAAGTCAAAAATAATTCAGGATTTAATTGGCAAAGGTATTTTAAGGTTCTGTCTTCTTCTATTTTTCTCCTGCTTGGTGAAGCTATGAATTATGTTGCAAGCCCTGAGCATCTTGAAATAGGAGTTACTAAGACAACGTCTTGAATTAAGAATTAATTGAATTTTAAAATCCTCCCGTATCTGCACACAAACAAACCCTACTGGTATTGTGCCTCTCCTTTTGCCTTGGCCCATCTTCCTAAAAGAAACCTATATAGTCTTCAAATTCTGAAAGGCAACATTTTCCCACCTCCGTATGTAAGCAGAACCTTTAAACATGATAAAGGATCTTCTTCCTAAGAGAAAACTACTTATTACATATTACGGAGTCCCATTATATCCTTGTTAGCAGGCCTCCAAGCTGGCTTCCACCAAATTATAGTAAATAGCTACTTTCACTTAAAAGTTGATTCCAGAGTTCCCAGGATTATCTGTCAGTGGTGCTGCCTTGTTTTCTGCGTGCTTTACTGAATTTCTCATCGTGAGTCCGTGAGGTTCTTCTAACACAGGAAATTAGGAATCTTGGTTTTGAGCCTTGAACGTGCTGACAGGTGCTCCTGATACTATGAACTGAATATTCCAGTAGGATGCTACTCTTCTCTCTGGAAACAGAAGCCAGATTCCTGTGGACACCAAAGGTTAAGGGCAAAGGCACTGCCAAGAACACACAACTCAGCCTACTTATGTGTCTCACAGAGAATCACAGCACAGATCCGCTCATTTTTCCAAGACCATAAACTCATGGCAGAAGTAAAATTACATCTCAGATCCTCATAAGCTTGAAAATCCCTCACACCCTTTTATGGCGTTAGTGCGGCCATGGTCCTCTCCCCATGGCTACATTCCCCGACTCCCTCAGCTGGGTTCAGGCTCTGTGCTGGGATGCTATGGATACAAAAGGGACTGAGATGTGATCTTGCTCTTAAAGAACCCAGCTGGTTTTTCCCCCTCAAACCATTTGCCCTGCAGGGCTACGAGAAAACTTGCCTCCATTCCCTTCCTCTTCTGTCTCTGGGATCTGGGGACTGCCAAAGCTGTTGACAATGCAAAACCCTTAGAAATCACCAGGAGTGCAGTGGGGGGGGGGGATGAGAGTGGGGATGGCTCAGCAGGTTGTGTAGCATGGAGATGGGAGAGAAAAGTTGTAGCGGCAACCACTGTGCCCGCTGCAGAATCCTGGGGCCAGGGCTGAGGGCGGGCTGTCAGCCCTTAAACCCAGGCCACCTCTAGAGCAGTCAATGAACAGGGAGGGGCTTTCCACCCCAGTGTTCAGGATTTTCACTCCATCCTCCCTCCCGTCTCTCCCCCTGCCCTGTGGGTACCAACAGTGCCTGGGTTAGCATGATTGGGACAGATGTCATTCTCTCTGATGGGACTAGCTGCAATCTTCCTTGGTTTTCTTAAATTATAAAATAATACATGTCATTTTTTTAAAGATTTCATTATTTATTTGAGAGAGAGAGAGCGCGCAAGCAGGGTGAAGGACAGAGGGAGAAGTAGACCCCCCGCAAAGCAGGGAGCCAGACGCAGGGCTGGATTCTGTGACTCCAGGATCGTGACCTGAGCGGAAGGCAGGAGCTCAACCCACTGAGCCACCCAGGCAGCCCAATACATGGCATTTTTAACAGAAAAAGAAAAAATATGGAGTTATAAACACTGAGTATTTTGAAACACCACCATCTTTTAAACGCCAAGCATGGTAGTGAATTGTTTAAAAAAGGTTTGATAAATGAATACCAATATTTTACCACCGTTTAATGAGAAATGCTTGTCTCGGCTTAAGCTTTAAACTATCACAAGAATCATAAATATATTCAGATGATTCACTTGAATCATTTCAGGTATCTTGATTGGTTCGTGTTTTATTATATCTATTTAGGATTACATGTATATTTTGTGCCCATGAATTTGGAAAACGTAAGTATACCTAATGGCAAGGACATCTTTAATCTGTAATCGTAATAAATTAAGGTCTAGTACTCTATGCTTTCTGGACATCGTGCAAGACAAAAATAAATGCCATCAAAGAGCTCACAGTCTAGTTGGGGAAGCAACCGTTTCATTGCTGCCAGAAACTGACCTCATTGTCTTGCCAGCAGCTACTGACTGTGGTCCAAGATTCTAAAAAAAGACATTCCAACTCACAAGTCAGCTCCAAATTATAGAATAAATACAGTTGCCCACTTAGCCACTGATTCTATTGTCTTCTTTCTCTATTTCTTTTGCTACACACTATATCGCACCCTCACCAGCAAACACAGAGCTGCAGAGATGTTCTACTGCTAGCACATTAGGGTGTAAGATGGAAGAAATCATTCCCGTGGGTCAAGAAATTTAGGTTTTAAATTATTAGATTATTTATTCATAGACATTTTTACCTAAAGATCCGTCTTGGTCCTCTCATTCATTTTATAGCTACACCCATTAGAGAAGATTGAGTCATTTCAAAAGAATGTTTGTTTATCCACTTATCTGGTATACTAGAAAAAGGAGGCATATTTCTCCAAATCTGCGTTGCTTGGCAACTACATCAGCTTTCCATTCTAGTTAACCAGCAGTGGATAAAGCCTGTTAGAATCCAAGGATTGAGCTAACACTCACATATTCACAGGTGGCCTAGAGCCAAGGTCAGTCACAGAGCTACAGTCTCAAGAGAATTGATGCTTCTCGCACTTATAAGATAATAAGATATAAGGCTCTTGGGTTGGAAAAGAACCCAAAAGGTTCTTTAACCTAAGTGCCATCCTGTCTGTAACTTCGATGTGGACTTCTGGACCAACCGCTGTAGGAACATCTGCCAAGTTTAGTGAACTATTAAACTCAAAACGTTTTCAACAATGTACTAGCACGCTTGAGTTTAAACAGATGGTGAGGTTTAAAAATATTAACAATGTTTATATTCCAACATTTTTTGTTTTCTGATTTTTTAAAAGGACATGCACTCTTTTTTTCTTTATTTTATTTTAATTAATTTATTTATCTGACAAAGAGAGACACAGCGAGAGAGGGAGCACAAGCAGAGGGAGTGGGAGAGGGAGAAGCAGGCTCCCCGCAGAGCAGGGAACCTGATGCAGGGCTCGATCCCAGGACCCTAGGATCATGACTGGAGCCGAAAGCAGACACTTAACGATTGAGTCACCCAGGTGCCCCCATGCATTGGATTTACAGTGAAAAAAAAAAACAAAACAAAACAAAACAAAACAAAAACCACTATTATTTACCCCATCAGCTTTTCCCCATCAAAATTCTTCCTTAGACTAAGACAAAATCTCTCTGTTAAATCTCCCCATTAAAGATAATTTACCTGGGGTCACCTAGGTGGCTCAGTTGGTTAAGCACCCCACTCCTGATTTCAACTCAGAGCATGATCTCAGTGTTGGGATCCAGCCCCAGTCTGTGTTAGGCTCTGCGCTCAGTGGGCAGTCTGCTTCTCTCCCTCCTCCTCTGCCCCTCCTCCAGCTTGCGCGCGCACACACACACAATCTTTTTCTCTCTCTCAAATCTTAAAAAAAAAAGATAGTTTACCTGTTTGTACCTTGTTGATCAAATCTAATTTCTTTCTCATATGACAGCCCAGCGATATCTTAACCTCCTTTAAGATTTTCCTTCAGGCTAAATTTTCCATTTCTTCAATCAAACCTCACACACCTAGTGCCGAGCCTCTTCACGGTCCTGATCACTCATCTCTAATCTCAAATTAATTTTTATATCTTGTTTTTGAACTGGGATTCTGAGAGTAGGATATAGCCTTCCAGGAATCACAAGGGAAATTGTGACCATGCCTTAACTTGAGTCAACACCATGCTTCTTCCATCAATGCAACTCAACATCACATGACTCATTTGATGCAAACGATATTTGAAGTTAGTATGCGTCCAGTTTATTGAAGACAAAAACTTCTGTGGCTTGTCCCCATACATAGCTATTAAACGCTGTCTCCCACATCCTGTACTTGAGTTTTAGGCTTTTGGGGGCCAAACGCGAGACTTTAAATATATCCAGTCAAATCTCATTTAATTCTGTCCCTCAAGTTAATCAATCAAAGTTTCCTGATTCTTTTCTCCAATATATCCTTTCTTACAGCTTAGAGTCATATAAATATGTGATGAACCATACCATTTATACTCTTACTCAAGTCAGTGACAAAAATGTTTAATGGGGTAGAAAGGACAGAGTCCCATGGGAAGTCTTGAAACCCATCACCAGACTGGCAGTTTCCCATTCATCTATGCTTGATCAGAGCCAGTGAAGAAGATACTCATTCTTGCCTCCAGCCCATAGTCCTCTATCTTCATAGGGAACAGATCAAGAAGAACCTTATCAATAGCTCTGTAGGAACCAAAAAGGAAAAGTAATATACACTTGTCACCTCCTACATTTGAGTTGCCTTATATCACCTCATTTGTATATTCAACAGCTATGTATTGAATACCTAGAGGCCCAGTGCTCTTCTGGGCTCTGGGAAAATATAGCAAAGCAAGGTATTTTGTATTATCACCCATCCAAGTATTATCACCCTCATCTTACTGAGTAGAAAAATTAGGCTTGAAAATGTGAGCTGACGCTCCAGGTGAACATGTAAGCGTCAGAGCCAAGATCCAAACCTAATGTTGACCACAAAAATTCTTGATGTTATTGCTGACATCCACACTCACGGTTGCTACCCAAACCTCCTTCACTTCAATTTCTTCAGCTTTTGCCTTCCACGCATAATGGTTTCCTCTTCGTTAAAATCCTTGTCTAGAGGGTCTATGCCTTAACCCTAAGTGGTGACTATTGGTGAGAATTATAGGCATCACAGGAAATTGATTGGGAAAATGTCTGGGATAACCAAGCTATCAATTTATAAGGAATCACTGGCTTTACATGTTTTCCCTGTAGCAACTCACTTTCTGGTTCTGTTGTTCTCCTCTTAACAAGGATCCACATCTCCCAAAAATGAACAAAACTCCTGAAGGAAGATAGACAGATTGAAGCACATTCCATTCCATACCTAGAAGTCATCAAATGCACCTCAAGTCTAGTGAGTTATTCACTATGCTGTAGCCCCACATCATGCCTGGGAGAAGAGGACAAGGGTTGAGTATTTCCAGGGCCAACTTTCAGTTCCCAAAGAAAATACTAGCGTTGTGTTTAAGGCAAACAAAACCAGCAAAGTAGTCTAGAATCTCCTGTTTGTCTTTATCCCTTTAGGTAAAAAATTTAAGTTCACAGTAAGTTCTTTCACGATTACTCTTTTTTTCCTGAATAAAATCATAATGAACTACATTTTTATTGAGAAAGTAATAACCAAAACTGGATTAAGTTGGTTTAGTAGAAGGATGGGTATATAATGAAATAGAAGCCTTCTGGATTTCCACATCTGTCTTTGCCACTTAGGAAAAATTGTTGATTATGGTTACCTGTGTGTTCTTCTAGACCTCATTTTCTATGTGCATATTTTATGTATGTGGGTTTTTTTTTATCTTGGAGATCTTCCCATATTGAACAAGGGAACTTGCCATTCTCTTTTTGATATGTTCATTGTATGCTTCTGTACAAATGTAGTATATCTGATTTAACCAGCATGCTGCTGAGGGGCATTTAGCTTGTTTCTAGACTTCACAATTGAAAGCAATTATTTTAACTTTACTAATTCAAAATATATAACATGTACCAAGGGCCAAGCTGTGATCTAAGCCCTTTCCAAAAGTCAGCTCACTGAATCTCTAAAATAACCCATGAAAAAATAATGATAAAATAACCCATTGAGGTAGGCACTCATGTCATGACCCCTGTTTCACAGATGAGGAAACAGAACAGCATGAAGTAACTCATCCCAGGTCACAGGGCTGTTAAGAGACAGAGCTGGGTTCAAACCCAGCCTTTTCCGACTCAAGAATCCGTGTAGCCTCCCATGAGAATCAAAATTCCTCTCCTTTGCCGCAACACAATTGCCTGTTCCTGAAGCAAATCAGTTGCTAGGCATAAGGAATGAAAGATGCTTTTAGTAGCCCGCATTAACATCTGAAAAAAAAATGAGAAAGACGAGAAAAAATAGATGACAAAATGCCTCTAGAGCCTCTTCCATTCCTCTCTACATGCTCCTTCTCAATGGCTTCTGCAAATCTTTCTGAAAGGCAGACAGACCCAAGTGTCCTAAGTGATCAATTCCTCTGCAGGGTTAAGTCACTTCAACCAGGAGTGGAAGCGACAGCCCAAAGAGCATCAGCTTTTAAATCTTGCAGAAAAATAGCACAGAGGCTAGCTCACTTTTGCACAAAGCTTCGCTGGCATGCACGATTTTCAGTGAAAGGTAAACAATCCAATCAAGACTGTTAAAAAGAAGAATTTGTCTCAAGAAATCTTTCTATCAGAGCTACAATTACAGCTTCTCAGTCAGAAGAGAAGCAATTTCGTTGCTCTGAAAAGCTCAAAAGCCAAAATGCGCTCAATTCTTTCTTCCAGATGCAGAGCAACTGGTTCTTTGGTTCCAATTTTCATATTTCTTAAAGGTGATGTTGCATGCTGCCACTAGTGATTCTATTTGAATCTCAAGATTTGAGGGGAACCTTGTCAATGCTTTAGGTTTTAAACGTGACAAATCCCCTTCCCTTCTCAAGTGGTAAATAGGAAAAGTAACTGTCAGTTTCTCTTAGTACACACAATGCTAATGAGTTCACTGCTCTAATTTTATTTCTAGTCTTGGATCCAGCTGAAGCTTTGCTGATATATTAACAATGACATAAATGTTTGCACCGTTTTTGAGAGTCTGAGACTATAAATCACCTTGAGAGAACTAGCTTTGATCAGAATATGAGAGCTCCATCGGAAGTTGCTTTACTGTTATTATTGGTGGTAGGCAGGCCATTTGAACTTCAGGATGAAAAAATTACAGAGAATCAACGGAGGGAGAGAGTGTATGCCACGTATATGCAACTCTTGGATCAGGCAGTCAAAAGAGAAAAATTCAGAAAATTCATGGCTCCTCTGGGAAACACAAATTAATTCGATGATCTGATAAAAGAAAAAGAGATAATACATTTTTCAAGGTATAGAAGAATTTACACATGGGTTTCTGGGAATACTGAAAATCTTTGAACTGCTTCTTGGTATTTCATTTGATGACCCCAGAGGGTAGACCCACCAAGGATCCCCTCACTTCTCTCTCTCAGTTCTGACCCTTCTTCTTCCCTGATACCTCCCCTTCTCTCTAGCAGGATCTCATTATAATACCACATGAGAGGCACACTTCCAGAGGGAATTAGAGGTCTCAACAGCCATCTTAATCTTCTGCTTCTGCAAATAAAAGATGACTCTTCCCCATTGGAAAATAAATGTACACCACTGCTCTTTTGGGAAGGACAAGGAATCTGACCAGGCTACGTCTACATCAGAAATACTAAGAACTTTAGACAAGAATTAGGCATACTTGGCCACCTGGGTGGCTCAGTGGGTTGGGCCACTGCCTTCAGCTTGGGTCCTGGTCCAGGGGTCCTGGGATCGAGTCCCGCGTCGGGCTCTCTGCTCAGCAGGGAGCCTGCTTCCCCCTCTCTCTCTGCCTACTTGTGAACTCTGTCTGTCAAATAAATAAATAAAATCTTTAAAAAAAAAAAAAGAAGAAGAATTAGGCATACTTACGTTCGGTTTTACATCATCTATGTGGGAAAATGTTGTTAAAGACTTTGAACTGTATCATGAGTTCACTGGGTGTTTTCCATGCAAAACTGTGTTCTGCTTGGAGAACATTCTTTTGGGTTATCTGTAGGGGGTCTCTGGGGCTTGTGTCTTTTATTGTCTTTGAGCTGTCTTACCATTCAGTAAATTGGAGGTAACAAATACAATGCAGTATTTTTTGTCAATAGACCTGCAACTAAATTCTGTCAAGGGAGAGACAGTTGCTGTCTCTCCTCTACCAGCAGAAAGAGCCAGTTTGGTCCACCTAAGCCACCACTTTTTAAATTCTCCTTGAAACTGGTTGTAGCATCTTATTGGTCCCCTTATTCATCAATGACTTAAACTCTCTGATACTTATTCATTTTATCTGTACAAAAAAGTCATGATTTTACATTTTATGAAAGTCATTTTGAAAAATTTAACAAACTGCTATATATTCCATTGTAATTGATTTTTAAAATTACCCAAGCCATCATTTGACTTTGCAAGAGACTCTCTAGGTTCTCTTTCCCAAGAACAGAATATGGAAATAAATTATTTCCCCCAGCTCTGCTCATCATCCTTACCTTGCAAGTGAATTTTTTTTTTGCATAATTTAGTAAGGTCTTTTGTTTCTCTTATAAATGTTTCACTCACAGATGTCCTTGGCGTCTTAAGTCAGGAAAACACATCAAAGAGGGAATGTTATGGCATTCCATTAGTGAAATAGCTTTCCTTTTTAAGTTTTTTTCTTTCCTTTTTGGGGGATAATTTTTATTTATTTAAGGTATTTATTGATTTATTTATTTGAGAGAGAGCAAACGAGTGGACAGGGCAAGGAGCAGAGGGAGAGGGACAAGCAGACTCCATGCTGAGCACATAGCCCGAGATGGGGCTCCATTTCAGGACCCTGAGGTCCCCACCTGAGCTGAAATCAAGAGTGGGACACTCAATTGACTGAGCCGCCCAGGTGCTGGGATAATTTTTAATATATATTTTATCTATCATTGCTATCCTTTCTTTTCTCTCTCTCTTTTTTAAAAAGATTTTATTTATTTGACAGACAGAGATCACACGTAGGCAGAGAGGCAGGCAGAGAGAGGGAAGCAGGCTCCCCACCGAGCAGGGAGCCCAATGCAGGGCTCAATCCCAGGACCTGGAGATCATGACCTGAGCCGAAGGCAGAGGCTTAACCCACTGAGCCGCCCAGGAGCCCCTCTTTTTATTTTATGATATGTAAGCCAATTGAACTAACAGAGTGAGCCTACCTAATATTTATGTAGAAAGTATGTTTATGATGGGGCCCAAATTCAAGAAATGCCTCTAAGGAGGCCTTCAAATAATAAAGGCCTTGCACAATTTGTTCAGATTCTCTTGGTGCCTAAATTAATGCTGGGAGTCTATTGGCTATTTAGAAGAATAGAATCTCTAGCTTTTGGGACATCTTTCAATAAATGAATATCACAGATCTCTCAGCAATAATCACGGAGGTCTTATGCATTATGATAACCACACATACCTATGCCTTCATCCCAAAAGTACTGAGAAGGAAATATGAAAGTTTTATTGAAGCTGATTTCAGCCCGAGACTTCCTTTGAAGTTGAAATCAGCACATCCCTGAAATGAGTGGAAACTTTTGGGCATGGCTATAATATCTGAGTCTCAGAAGCAGACAGAAGACCAGCTGTTTGTAGTGATGAGACTGTATTCTATGTTCAATTTAAAACTGGGCTTCTGGGACCTACAACTAAAGGGACGTAGAAGGGGGGACTCAGGGGCAACTGTGGAGGTTAGTGACCTTGAATGGTTAACCTGGCCCCTTGCAGTGGCAGCAATCTCTACAAGGATTGACAATCATGAGTTTTATTATTTTTTTTCTCTAACTTACTCTTTCAGGAAATGTAGAAATAGGAAACTGTAGTCAACTCTGATCCTTAAGCTCCCCCAGGAAAGAGTATTTATAGGAACAAATAGACCCTGCTGAGTCCCTTTCCAACCTGGAGTTCTGTGGGTCACCCGCTGGAGGTTTGGGTGTTATTTAAAAGCAAGTTCAGTTCTGCCATTCACTGTCGTTGGGTCAATCCCCAAATTCCCGTTCTGGAAAATTACTAATAATGGTATCCGTCTTAGAGGGCTGCTTTGAGGATTGAGAACATTGATGTGTGTAAACCTGGTATCTGGGAGGCAGTAGGCACTCAAGAAACATTTATTAGCAGCATGAAAGTCAAAGACTGACTCCTCAGGTTGATGATATTTTATTTTAGCGAGGAAAAGACTATATAGGGCAGTGCTTTTCAGACTTCAATGACCATGTGAATCACCTGGATAAATGGTGGATTCCGATTCAGTGTGCCTGGCTGGGGCCTGAGAGTCTACATTTCCAAAAAGCTCCCAGGCCAGCCAATTCCACTTACCGGAGGACCAGACTTTGTATAGCTGGGCTGTAGGTTTACCAGGCTTACTCTTGAAAGAAATAGAAATTTGTTGAAAAATGTGTAGTATTTGCTAGGATTTTAAAGAGTGCATGCTTTTTAAGAGAGCAATTCCATGTCTGGGAGTTGACACTATCTATTTCTTTCTCATTTACCTAAAGATAAAAGGATGTTTGTAGCAGCATGAGTTATTAAAGCAAAAAATTGGCAACAACCTAAATGTCCCACAGTTGGGAGTAGTAAATCGTGGTAAATTGAGGATTATTTTAAAGCCATTAAAGAGAACATGTACCATCATGGGAGATCCTTGGAATTTTATCAAGTGAAGTTATATAGAGCACCACACATTATATATTTAAGGAAGTGTGTATATTAATGCATATATATGGAAATGTATAAGAAAGTATCCAGAAGGACACACATCGATTTTGTAGTGGTTTCCTCTGAGTAAATGATGTAGGAAACAAAGGCGAAGAAAAATTAAATTTCCTTACTGTCTACAGCCCCTTGACAAGTCCTTGAAACAGACAGAGTGACCTTCCTTAGGGACTCAGCTGCCTTGATGTTAATACTTGGTTAAGGGCAAAAGGCAATCACAGTCCAAACCCCTAGGATCCTCTAAGTTTACTTTAACATGTAAAAATTCCTTCGGAGGGCACCTGGGTGGTTCAATAGGTTAAGAGTCCGTCTTCCACTCTGGTTTTCATCTCAGGGTCCTGGAATAGAGCCCCACATCGGGCTCTCTGCTCAGCAAGGAGCCTGCTTCTCTTTCTCTCCCTCGGATGCTCCCCCTCCTAGTGCTCTCTCTCTCGCTCTCTTTCTCTGTCTCTTCCTGTCAAATAAATAAATAAAATCTTAAAAAAAATTCCTTTGGAAACTTCCTTTATCTCCACCCTCCAACATGTATGTTGGTAGTCCTCCCCCAAACAGATGACTCACTGATATACATCCAAAGGGTCTCATGACTAAGGTTTTATTAGACAGTAATAAATAACCTTTTCCCAACGACAGCTGGCCCCCTCAAGATCCTGGAAACCTTGCTTCCAAAATTCCTTAGAAACTTACACTCTCCCTAACCCCCTCCCAACTTGAAAATAGATAATCAGCCCCTCCTCATGACCCCAGTGCAGCTCTTTCTGCCCACAGGTCCTGTCCCCATGCTTGAATAAAACCACATTTTTGCACCGAAGACATCTCAAGAATTCTTTTTTGGCCATCAGCCCCAAGTCCTAACATCTTTCCTACATTATAAAGCCATGAAACCAGAGCAGGGAAATAAAAAGGAAAGCTTCACTTTTTAGACATTTTCCTTCTGTATTTTATACATTTCAACACAGACACAAACAACCGTATAATTGTTTTTAATAGGAAAGCAAGAGGTGGGCAAGGGAAGTTGCCATGGGTTCATTAGAAGTATACTCATGAATGAAGTACATGCTTTCTCTACTTCTGGCTTTCTCTACTGCTACTACAGCTCACGCCACTTTTTTTTTTCTTTTTTTTAAGATTTATTTATTCAAGAAGGGGAGAAGAGGGAGAGAGAGAGAAGCAGACTCCAGCTGCATGCAGAGCCCAATGGGGGAATCAATCTCATAACCCTAGGTCATGACCTAATCAAAAATCAGGAGTCAGACGCTCAACTCACTGAGCCACCCAGGTGCCCCTCATGCCACTTCTGACACCAAATGCGTGGGTTATCTATGCCAAGCAATCCTGACACTGACTGCCTGGAGTTGGCATCAGACCCCACAGGTGAAGGCCTCAGTCCAATCCAGACTTGCCCCACTGCCATGCTGATTGCAAGTACAGGTCCCCAGTAGTCCCGAATACAAATCAGGGGTTCCCAAGACCCCCTTCTAAGGTTTGATAATTTGCCAGAACAACTCACAGAACTCGGGAAAACAGTGTACTTACTATTACTGCTTTTTTTTAAAGGCTGAACCAGACAGATGGGTAAGGGGTACATAGTGCAAGGGATGTGGAAGAGGTTTGAAGCTTCCATGCTTTCTCTGGGAGCATCAACCTCCCACCCCCTCAATGTGTTCACCAACCCAGAAGCTCCTCAAGCCCCTTGGTTAGGGTTTTATATGGAGGCTTCATCAAGTTAAGTGTGATTGATTAAATCATTGGCCATTAATGATTAACTCAACCTCCAACCCCTCAACCCTCCCTAAAGGTCAGGAGGTGGGGCTGAAAATTCCCAGTCCTCTGATCTCCAGGTTGGTTCCTCTGGCAACCAGCCCACATCCTCACAAGCTTTCCAAAAGTCACCTCATTAGCATAAACTCAGGTGTGGCTTGTTACAAATAACAAAAGACACTCCTTTCTCTTTTCTTGCTTTGGAGCTATTTCAGGAACCTGGGATAAAAACCAAATATTTTAACAAAAGATGCTCTTATCACTCTACGCTTAGAAAATGACAATGGTTTGAGAAGCTCTGTGCCAGGATCTGGGGACAAAAACCAAATATATAATCTCCTTATATCACAACATCACAATGTCCTTATGGATGGATTGGATTCAAGGACAACAAAGTGGATTTGTAATTGTTAGAAAAAACCAAATCCACAACCTATTCACCAACAAGAAGGGGCTCTTGTGGCATGCTCCGCTACTCTGCTCTGGTCCATTGAAAAATGCTAACCGATGGCTTGCATCGGGGGAAGCAGGGTGTTCAATCAAATATTCAAATGATGTAAGGCTGGGGGAGAATAATTCTTTGAATTATAAAACTAGGAATTCAAAAATATCTTGACTGGGTGGAAACATTGATCAAATCTGAAAGAATGAAATTGCTTTGAGATAATTGTAAAGTCCTACTGCTAGGTTTAAAAATCCAACAACACAAGTACAAAATGAGAGAAACGTGGTTTAATCAAATCTCACCTGATAAACTGGAGAGTTTAGCTGCCTGCCACTCCAAAAGAGCTAGAATATAATGTGGCTGTCACAGATACCAAAGATTAGATAGCTGGAAAAAAAAATGTTTCTTAAGATCCACATCAGGACTAAAGTGGTGAACTTTCATGAAGACAAATTTCAGGTCAATATAAGGTAGACCTTTAGCCCGTCTAACAGTAGAGTACAGCATCCTGAGATCTTGCATTCCTGATTTGTGGAAATGTTCAAGCAGAGACCACTTTGCTGGACAAAGTGGGAAAAGATGAGGCAGACCACCTGAAAGTCCAATTCTGGGATTCCAGAAATGTACATTTGTATGATATGAAGTCATAATCGACTTGTGATTTTTAATGTTCAAAGACAAGATATGATATCATATCTTAAACAGAAGAATTTTATTCATTTGATCAGTTCTGCCAAGAGCGAGTCTTTTGACAGGCACAGGAAGTATAATGGGGGGTCCAAGGCTTTTCTGCCTTGCTGGGTGTGGCGCATACTTTCTTTATTAAAGGTACCTCCTTAAATCCCAAACCTGAAAGAAATTAGGAGCATCTAGTCTAGAATCATCTCACTGAAAATGAAATAGAATTGTGTGCCTGATGTACATAGAATCCTTTGTGCTCAACCTCTGCCTCACACTCACATTCCTTCAAGCTTGTACCCTGGCCCCAATCATTCAAGGGCATCTAGGGTCAAGGAGGGCTGCTACCATCTGGGATACCAGGAGTAGTAGTGGAGCAGTTCCTCTACTATACTTCTATGCTCTGGTAATAGTTTTTAATGATATTCAGGAAACAAAATCCCTCACTCCTGGACAGTGGGGACCAGGGCTGTAGACTAATTTTCTGCCCTGCTCCCAGCCCCCTGTGGAGGACTTTACTTTGTCCTAAGACTGCTTGATAATGCTAACCAGAGCTTTCCCGCCAAAAGATTTCCATATTACCCTTGCACAAATCCACTGTGCCACGAATTTATTTTTTATTTTTTATTTTTTTAAATATTTTATTTATTTGACAGAGAGATCACAAGTAGGCAGAGAGGCAGGCAGAGAGAGGGGGAAGCGGGGTCTCTACCGAACAGAGAGCCCGACGCGGGGCTTGATCCCAGGACCCTGAGATCATGACCTGGGCTGAAGGCAGAGGCTTAACCCACTGAGCCACCCAGGCGCCCCACGAATTTAATATTTTTAAGTATATCCTACACATACACATGCAAAATTATCTCTCCCAATATTTTCATGGCTTAATTTTTTAAAAGATTTATTTATTTGAGAGAGAGAGAGAGAGAGAGAATGAAAGCAGGGGGAGAAGGAGAAGGAGAGAGAATCTTAAAGCAGTCTCCCCATTGAGTGGTAGGCGAGTCAGACACAGGGTTGGATCCCATGACCCTGAAATCATGACCTGAGCCGAAATCAAGAGTCTGACACTCAACAGACTGAACCACCCAGACACCGCTCCTGGCTTAATTTTTTTTAAGCCCAGAAAATTGCCCCTGACCACCTTAATGCTGGTGTTGATGTCAGTGTTGCCAGTTAGGAAAAAAAATAATCCCTCAAAGAAAAAGCAAATAGATCATTTGGGGATTCATACTGTGTTACAGGAGGGGAAGAGTTTGTATGTGTGTGTCATCCTGTCACCCCAGAATTGCTATAGGTGGACAGAAGTATGCTAGTCGTTGTTTAACTGCTCTTCAGGAAGAAGAAAAACATGGATATGTAGCATTGGCCAGTTTCTATAGTATAAATATTCCCACCATGCTTGATTTTGAGCTACCGGTACAGACAACCCTGGACTTGGGGGCAGAAGGAGATACACTGATAGACTCTGATAAGTCAAGCAAGCCTCTTCTACTGGAAATTTAGTTGGGTATTTAGAGTAAAACAACAAATGCTTACATTTGATACCTGATGTGACTCTTTCTTCATAAAAGATTTTGCAGACGTACTTAAGACTGGTTTGAGCCTGGTGCATTAAAATAAAGCAGTATTTGTTTCTTTTTTCTGTCCTTACGCCAACTGTTTTGATCATCTATCTAAATTTCTTTCTTTTTTTTTTTAAAAGATTTTATTTATTTATTTGACAGAGAGAGATCACAAGCAGGCAGAGAGGCAGGCAGAGAGAGAGGAGGAAGCAGGCTCCCTGCTGACAGAGAGCCCGATGCGGGGTTCGATCCCAGAACTCCGAGACCATGACCTGAGCCGAAGGCAGCGGCTTAACCCACTGAGCCACCCAGGTGCCCCTAAATTTCTTTCTTAATAAAGAATATTTTAAGCATGAGAATTGCAGCTATTCTAATATTTATCTTGAGGTCCTTCCCATCATTGTGATGCTTAATCTGTATTTTTATACCAAAGAAGAAACTGCAATAATGATTAAAGCTGTGTGGCTGTAAGGAGAAACATAATTATATATCTTTAGGATAATTCACTTATTCTAAAGTTATATCCTCTCTCCTCCTCAAAATAACTACATAAATGATTCGATCCCATTCAATGTAATGAAATCTGTTTTTTTAGGTTGAACATTCTTTCTTTTTTTTTTTTCAAGATTTTATTTATTTATTTGAAAGAGAGAGAGAGATCACAAGTAGGTAGAGAGACAGGCAGAGAAAGGGGGAAGCAGGCTCCCTGCTGAGCAGAGAGCCCAACACGGGGCTCGATCCCAGGACCCCGAGATCATGACCTGAGCTGAAGGCAGAGGCTTAACCCACTGAGCCACCCAAGTGCCCCTAGGTTGATAATCTTTGATGGAAAAGAAGACCCAGAAATTCTTGGCTGAATATCCTAATACCCATTTCCCAAACTCTCTTCCTTGTCTTCCTACAGAGAGAGGAGACAAGTAAATGAACACTTTCTCAGATTCCCCTGGGAATCCCTGGGAAACTCCATGCTCAATGGAGGTCTGTCCAATAACATGCACATGAAACCTGCTTACAGCATATGGGAGAAAAGTGAATGGACACAACTGCCAGAATCCTGTGTCCTCCCGCTCCCTTCTTTCCGAGTTGAATGTGAACATAATGCCTGATCGATGGCAGCCGATGTCATAGGGTAGCTCACAGGAGGATGAAGGCCAACATGGGAAAGATGGCAGATTGGAAGGCGAGATTGGATGAATCCTGACAACACGGTCAAACCACTGACGGGTACTTGATGTCTTAAAATGAGAAAATGGCCCTATTATTTTTTACAGCTTCACTGAAGTGTAATTTACATAGCATAGAATTCACTTGTCATAAGTAAAAAATTCAATGAGTGTTAGTAAAAACTAACAGAGTGGTGTCCCATCAAAATCCATTTTTCCCCTCAACCCATTTTCAGTCAGTCCCCATTCCTAGGACTGGCCCTGGGCAAACACTGATCAGTTGTCGGAGTCTAAACTTACCCTCCCTGGACATTTCCTATAAATAGAATCATGCAACCAGCCATCTTTTGTGTTTGGCTTCTTTCACTTAAAAGGTTTTTGAAGTGTCCATGCTGTAGCCCCTATCGGTATTCTATTCTTTGTCAATGCTGAATCCCATTCTACTTGTATAGATAAATCTCAGTTTGTTTATCCATTAACTTATTGATTGATCATTGGGTTGTTTTCAGTTTGGGACCATTATGAATAATGCCAATCAGAACATTTATGTATACCCCTTTTTTTGCAGATCTATGTTTCCATTTCTCCTAGGAATGAAATCTGGAAGTCACACAGGAAGTGTATGTCTCCCTTTTAAAGAAACTGCCGAACTGTTTGCCCCAAGTGGCCGTACCATTTTACGTTTCCACCAGCAGTGTATAAGAGTTCCCATCTCTCTACATTCTTGCCAAAATACTGGGTGTTGTGTGTCTTTTTTATTATAAGCATTCTTAGTGTATAGTGACATCTGATTGTGGCTTTAACTTTTATTTCCCTAATAACTAATAATGTTGGGCACTTTCTCATGCAAATAAGCCATTCATGTCTGCTGTGGTAAAAATATCTATTCAAGTCTCTTGTCTACCAGTAACTGGGTTATTTATCATCTTCTCAGTTATAAGAGTTTTTTTTAATAAATTCTCAATTCATGTTCTTTATCAGACATATGGTTTGCAAATATTTCTTTCAGTCTCTGGCCTATTTTTCCATTTCTTTTCATTCTTTTCTTCTGAAGCACAAGTTTTTAATTTTAAAGAAATCCCTTTTTTTTTTAAAGAAATCCTTAATTTTAAAGAAATCCAGGGACACCTGGGTGGCTCAGTAGGTTAAGCATCCTCCTTTGGCTTGGGTCATGGTCCGGGGTCCTGAGATCGAGTCCCATATTGAGCTCCCTGCTCAGCTAGGAGCCTGCTTCTCCCCCTGTCTGCTGCTCCCCTTGCTTGTGGGCTCTCTCTCTCTTTCTCTGACAAATAAATAAACTTTTTTTTTAAAAAGTCAAATTTATTCATTTTTCCTTTTATGGCTTGTGCTGTTAGTGTCATGTGTGATTGTTTGCTAACCCAAGGACATGAAGATTAATTCCTGTGTGTTTCTATAGAGATTTAACCTTTTTATTTCTTTTAGGGCTAAAAAAAAGTACTCTGGAGTTAAGTTTTCAGCATAGTGTGGTGAAGTTCTGTTTTCTGGTTTATATTATTTATTTGTTCCATTTTTTTCTTTTCCACCTATGGATATCCTATAGCCTCATTGCTATTTATTGAGAAGACTATCCTTTCTCTATTTAATTTCTTGGCATCTTTGTTGAAAATTAATTTACCATAAATGTAAAGGTTTATTTTTGAACTTTTTTAAAAAAGATTTTATTTATTTATTTATTTGACAGATAGAGATCACAAGTAGGCAGAGAGGCAGGCAGAGAGAGAGAGAGAGGAAGGAAGCAGGCTCCCTGCCCAGCAGAGAGCCGGATGCAGGGCTCTATCCCAGGACCCTGAGATCATGACCTGAGCCGAAGGCAGAGGCTTTAACCCACTGAGCCAGCCAGGCACCCCTGAACTTTTAATTCTATTCCACTGATTTATAATAGGGGTCACAAAGTTTGGTCTATGAGCCAAATCAGCCCACCACATTTTTTTTGTTAATGAAGTTTTATTGAACACAGCCATTCCCATGTGTTTACATTTTGTTTGAGCTGCTTTTGCACTATGACCGCTGTGTTGGTCATTGCAACAGGAACCCTAAAGTCTCAAGTATTTACTATATGGCGCTTTATAAAAACAATTTGTCAAACTCTGATCTCCGTGCTATCCTCCTGTCGTTACCGCATTCTTGATCACTGCAGCTTTACAGTAAGTCATGCTATCAGACAGTGGAAGTCTTGCAACTTAGTTCATATTCCTCAAAATTGTTGAAAAAGAATTGTTTTGGCTATCCTAGGAACTTTGCATTTCCATATAAATTTTAGGATCAGCTTGTCAATTTCTGAAAAATCATGGTAAGACTTTGATAAGGGTTGTGTTGAATCTATAGATCAATTTGTTGAATCTATTGATCAATTATAGATCCGTCAGCCATCTGACAATATTGGGTCTTCCAATCCATAGGTTTGCAGTATATAAGTCTTTGATTTCATCAAATATATTTCTCTGTATTTTATTATTTGGGAGGCTGTAATAAATGAAATTGTTTTCTTTTATTTTCAGGCTTTTCATTGCTACTATATAGATATACAATTCATTTTTGCACACTGGTTTTGTATGCTAGGAACTAGCTAAATAATGTATTGCCTCTTTTATGTTCCCTGGATATTTAAAATTTTTCCACATGGAGGCTCATGATATATGCAAAGAAACACAATTTTATTTCTTCCTTCCCAAACTGGACTAGATTCTTTTGTTGTTTTTTTTTTCCTCAAACTTTTACACTGACTAGAACCTCTAATATGATGTTGAACAAAAGTGTTGATAGTGGACATCTTGCCTTTTTTCCCCCTGATCTTCTTTGTGGAAAAGTTTTCAGTCTCTCACCATTAAGTGTGATTTTAGTTGTAAATTTTTCATAGATGATCTTCATAAGGTTGAGTAATTTACCTTCTATTCCTAGTTTGTTGAGATTTTCTAAAGTATGAATGGGTGTTGGTGTTTTTTTCACATGCTTTCCCTGAAACAATTGCGGTAATCATGTAACTTTTGTTTCTTACTCTTCTATTCGGATGGTATTCTGTATTACATGACTTTCAGTTGTTAAATCGCCCTGGAATTCTTGAAACAATCACACTTGTTGATGGTGTAAAACTCTTTCTTTAATTAATTTATTTGAGAGAGAGTGAGAAGGGGCAGAGGGAGAAGGAGAGAGAGAGAGCTTTAAGCAGACTCCCTGCTCAGTGTGGGCTCGATCTTATGACGCTGAGATCATGACCTGAGCCAAAATCAAGAGTCAGTCATTTAACTAAGCCATCCAGGTGTGCCTTCCACAGAGGGTTTTTGACTACATTTCACATTCTTTTTCAAAGATTTTATTTATGTGTGTATTTGAGAGAGAGAGCGCAAACAGGGAGGGGCACAGGGAGAGGTACAAAGAACCTGCAGCAGACCCCGACTGAGAGCAGAGCCTGACTGGGGGCTGGATCCCCGACGGTGAGATCATGACCTGAGTTGAAACTAAGAGTCAGATGCTTAACTGACTGAGACACCCAGGCACCCCTACATTTCAGATTTTGTTTTTCCTCCACTATACATGTTGTATAAACTATGACATGTCCATGACACAGTCTCTGGCCCTGTGCCTGTGTGTCATAAAGTAGAGTGATTCAGCATGAAACAGGAGAAATATTCCTAAAATTGTATCACAACAGCTATCAATAACTCTACACGAAAGTGTTATAAACCACATAAATATAGCCTTCTAAACCTAAATTAAATGTATCCCTGACTCAGCTTCTCTCTGGCTGCATTCCAGAACTGGCTGCAACCATTGTATCCCCACCCAAATGAGGGAAGACGTAATGGAGGAAAAGTTGGAGTGGGAAGAGACAACGATCTTGCCATAGCTGAAAATATCTTATGTTTGCAACATTTACAGAAATAGGTTTCTTTTATGAAAACATTGTAAGGACCCTACCCAGAGCCTTAGGAAGGACTCAAAAAACAGTCCTAAACCTTATGCTTCATGATATAGGATAACTGAGACACAATGAACATGCACTAGAGATTTTGGGACTAGGATGGTAGGGAACAAGGGTAAGAGAGAGACTTTCCATGGCATGCCTTTTTATTATTTGAGCATCTGTGTACCTATTAAAAATTAGAATGTCTAGACAAACCATAAGAGACCCTTAATTTCACAAAACAAACTGAGGTTTGCCGGGGGGAGGTGGGGTAGGGAAAGGGAGGTGGGGTTATGGACATTGGGGAGGGTATGTGCTATGGTGAGTGCTGTGAAGTGTGTAAACCTGGCGATTCACAGACCTGTACCCCTGGGGCTAATAATGCATTATATGTTAATAAAAAAAATTTTTTAAATTAGAGTGTCTAATTGGGGCCAAATATTATAAACTGGAAATGAGTAGCAACTACACTAAACACCAAGTGAGCCTAACTTTCTGATAAAAAAGAAAAAAATCAGAAAAAACTATGATTGTAAGTATACAGTTTATACCGAGGACTATGAGGGCGGGCAATAGACCCCCAATACTAAGTAAATAGTGATAAAACCATTTCTCATTGACCCTTAGTCCTGCCCTTCCTAGAGGGTCTTCACAATTATTATGTTAAGATATAGCCAAGCATCCCATAATGTGATTTCTTGGCTGCAAAAATTCTGCTATTATAAATTCAGTTAAGTGTAGACCTTTGAAGTTGTACCACAACCCAAGTTCCATGTTTTTATTGAGCACTCAAGATGTGGTTAACACCTCTTGAGATATGTTGTAGTGTAAAGTGCATACTGTGTTTTAAAGATTTCATACAAACAAGAAGCTCGGAAATAAATTTCACAGAAAATTAAATGATTACAAGTTGAAGTGATATTTAGAATATCCTGAGTTAAAACATTAAAATTAATTTCACCCTTTTTTTAACTATTAAAAATATGACTACTGGAAGAGTTTAAATTAGATGTGTCTTAGGTTATATTTGTTTTGAAAAATGCTGCTCCAAAGGCACACTGCTCAGCTCCTACCATTTGTAGGACTGTTGAGGACATCACTTGACACAAATATGCCAGCTTTATTACTTTTTTTTAAATATTTTATTTTTATTTATTTATTTGAGAGAGAGATAGAGAGAGCATGAGCGAGGAGAAGGTCAGCTTTATTACTTTTAAAGAGAAAGTGAAATTTCAAAATATCAAGAGCTTAAAAACTTCCAGAATGAGAAAATTACATATCTATCACCACAATTGAATAGATCCATTAAAGTGTTACATAATTACATTGTTTCACAAGTTTGAAATCATCTCAAGAGTTTTCTTTAAAGTAATAAGTAGTTTCTCCAAATAGTTCATTCTAGTTTTTTATTACCAATTCATTTTATACCTTTCCAAAATACTTCAAGTTACATAAAATGAGAATAATGGCCTTCCATAATCATTAAAAATAATCTTATAAGAAAAAAAATTATAACAGGGTGCCTGGGTGGCTCAGTGGGTTAAAGCCTCTGCCTTCTGCTCAGGTCATGATCCCAGCGTCCTGGAATGGAGCTGTCTGCTCAGCAGGGAGCCTGCTTCCCTTCCTCTCTCTGCCTGCCTCTCTGCCTACTTGTGATCTCTGTCTGTCAAATAAATAAATAAAATCTTTAAAAAAATTATAAGCAAGAAAGACACATACAAAGTGGAATGATTTCTCAAGTAGTCTAAGTTATTTATTATGGTTAAGTATTCTACTAGCTCGCTCTTCAATATCAGCTAGTTTTCAGATCAAACACTCATGTGAGGTAGTTCAATATATGAAAATTAGTTAGTGTCATATAATACACCACATTAATAGAATGAAAAAAAAACCCTCATCTCAGCTGATACAGAAAAAGCATTTGACAAAATTAAGCACCCTTTCATGAAAGCACAACTTTCAACATTCTAGGAATGAGAGGAAACTATCTCAACATAATTAAAGGCCATTCATGAAAGCCCACAATGAGTATCATATTCAGTGATGAAAGACTTAAAGCTTTTCCTCCAAGATCAGGAAGAAGAGTAGGATGCCCATTTTTGCCACTTCTATTCAACATAGTACTGGGAATCTTAACCAGAGCAATTAGGTAAGAAAAAGAATTTAAAGGCATCCAAATTTGAAAAGAAGAAGAAAAATCATTCCTATTTACAGATATCATGATCTTAGATATCAAAAACCCTAACAATCACACACACACACACACACACACACACACACACAATGTTAGGACTAATAAATAAATTCAGCTAAGTTGCACAATATAAAATCAACACTCATAAATCAGTCGCATTTCTATACACTAATAGTGAGCAATCTGAAAAGATAATTAAGAAAGTAATTCCATGTATAAAATCATTAAAAAGAATAAAATACTCAGGAATAAACTTAACCAAAAGAATTGGACACTACAACTGCAAAATGCGGAAAGAAATTAGAGAAAACACCAATAAATAGAAAAGCATCCATCCTATGTTCATGAATTGGAAAACTTGTTATGCTGTCAATACTACCCAAAGTGATCTTTGCAATTCTTATCAAAACTAAATGCAATTCATATCAAAATCCCAAATAAGGTGCCTGGGCGGCTTGGTCATTAACTGTCTGCCTTAGACTCAGGTCATGATCCCTGGGTCCTGGGATCAAGCCCCCCATCAGGCTCCCTGCTAACAGGAACTCTGCTTCTACCTCTCCCACTCCCCCTGCTTGTGTTCCCTCTCTCACTGTGTCTGTCTCTGTCAAATAAATAAGTAAAATCTTTTTAAAAAAGAAAAAAATTCCAATACTTTTTCTAGAAATAGAAAAATCCATCCCAAATTTGTATGAAACCTCAAAGAGAGCTAAAATAACCAAAATCATCTCGAAAAACACGGTTGATCTCACATTTTCTGGTTTCCAAACTTATTATAAAGCTACAGTAATCAAAATAGTGTGGGGGCATCTGGCTGGCTCACTTGGGAGGGCACTCAACTCTTGATCTTAGGGTCATGAGTTTGAGCCACACGTTGGGTGTACAGATTGCTTAAAAAAAAAAAAAAGGTTAAAAAAATATCAGGGTAGTACTGACATAAAGACAGACATCTAGATGAGTGAAAGAGAACAGAAAGCCCAGAAATAAATTATATATAATGTCAAATAATTTCAAAAAGTGTACCAAGACCATTTAGTGGGGAAAGATGAGTCTTTTCAGCAGAGGGTGCTGGGAAAACTGGATATCCAGAAGAAGAAAAAAATAAAGTTAAATCTTGGCATTGATCCAGATACAAAAATTAACTCAAGAAAATTGAATCCTAGAAAACTCCCAAATAAACTCTATAGCCATTAACAATCATTCACCATTTTGCCCTTCTCCAGTCCCTGGCAACTACCAATCTAGTATCTGTCTCTACGGATTTGCCTGTTCTGAACATTTCACATTAATGCGATTGTACACTATGTGATTTTCTTTGTGTCTTGATTCTTCCACTCAGCATAATATCTTCAAGGTTTGTCCATGTTGTGTCCTGTATCTGTACTTCATTTATTTTTAGGGCTGAATAATATTCTGTTGTATGAATACACAGCATTTTGTGTATCCATTCATCCATTAATGGATATTTCGGTCATTTCCATTTTTCTGGATATTATGAATAATACTGTCATGAACATTAGCATGCAACTTTTTATACGACCATAGGTCTTCATATCCCTGGAGTAGATACCTAAATGTGGAATGGCTGGGCATACAGAAAACTATACTTAGTATTTTGAGGAACTGCCAAACTATTTTCTTTTTTTTTTTTAAGATTTTATTTATTTATTTGACAGAGAGAGATCACAAGTAGACAGAGAGGCAGGCAGAGAGAGAGAGAGAGGGAAGCAGGCTCCCCGCTGAGCAGAGAGCCCGATGCGGGACTCGATCCCAGGACCCTGAGATCATGACCCGAGCCGAAGGCAGTGGCTTAACCCACTGAGCCACCCAGGCGCCCCCAAACTATTTTCCAAAGTAGTTTTCATTAAGTTAAATCTGTAGATTGATTTGGGAGTATTGTTATCTCAACAATATTGAGTTTTTTAATCCATGAATATGGGATGTCTTTCCATTTACTAAGATGCTCTGTAATTTCTTTCAATAATGTTTTGTAGTTTTCAGCGTACAAATCTTGCACTTTTTTGGTTAAATTTACTTCTAAATATTTCATTGTTTTTGATGCTATTGTAAATAGAATTAATTCCTTAATTTCATTTTTAGAATTTCCAGTGTTAAAAAATAAAATAGATTTGTGTATGTGTGTGTTAATACTGTATCTTTCAATCATACTGAACTTATTTATTAGTTATAATAGCTTTTTGTGTGTACCTTTCTTGGGATTTTCTATATACAAGATCATGTCATCTTCAAGTAGAGATAGTTCTACTTCAAGTAGAGATACTGCTACTTCCTTTCTTCCTTCTACTCCTTCCCATCGATCTAGATGCCTTTTTGTCTTGTTGCCCTGGTTATAATTCCCAGTACAATGTTGAGCAGAAATGTTGAGAATAGACATCTTTGTCCTTTTTTTGGGTCTTAGAGAAGCTTTCAGACTTTCATCACGAGGTATGATGCTAGGTGTTGTTTGTGTTTATTTGTTTGTTTGTTTTTGTAGAAGCCCTTTATCAGGTTGAGAAAATTTTCTTCTATTCCTAGTTTGCTGAGTGTTTTTTTTTTTTTAATCACAAAGGAGTTGGATTTAGTCAGATTTTTTTTTTTTACATCTATAAAGAGGATCATATGCTTTTGTTTTTTTCTTTTTGAGGATAATGTCTTTCTCTGCTTTTGGTGTTGAGTTCATACTGGCTTTATAGGATGAGTTGAGCAACGTTTTCTACCTAGCACTATTTTCTAAAAGAGTTTGTGAAGAATTTATATTGTACGTATTTATGTTGTATATGTATTTGCAACTATTTGATAAAATTCACAGTTGGAGCCATCAGGACTCAGACTTTTGTTTGTGGGAAAGATTTTAAATACTAACTCAATATCTCTTTTTATAGACCTATTTATATTTTTTTCTTATGTCAGCTTTGGTTGTTTGTGTCTTTCTAGGAACTTGTCCATTTCACCTAGGTTATTTAATTGGTTGGTATAAAATTGTTCACATGAGTCCTGTATAATCCTTTTTATTTCTGTAAGGTTGATAATAACATCTTCCCTTCCCTTCCCTTCCTAATTTTAGTAATTTGAATAAATTGAGTAAATTCAGTAATTTGAGTCTTGTCTTTTTTAATCTTTCCAAGGAAATTACTTTGGGTTTTGTTGATTTTCTTTCTTATTTTTCTATTCTTTATTTTCTTTCTTTTTTAAAAAGGGATTTTGTTTATTTATTAATTTGACAGAGAGAGAGAGAGTGAGAGCAAGAGAGAGAGCAGGGGGACAGTCAGAGGGAGAGGGAATTTCGAGCAGACTCCCTGCTGAGTGGGGAGCCACATGCAGGGCTTGATCTCACCACCCTGAGCCAAAAATCGAGTTGAATGCTCCATTGAGGTGCCCCATTTTGTTTATTTCTGCTCTAATCTTTATTATTTTCTTCTCTTCTTATTTTACATTTAGATTTTTTTTAACTTTCTTAAGGTAGAGATTTGATTATTGATTTCTTTTTTTAAATATGGACATTTACTACTATAAATTTCCTTCGAAGAATTTCATTGGCTACATCCTTTAACTTTGGTCTTGTGTTTTCTGTCTTTCATCCCAAAGTATTTTCTAATTTCCCTCATGACTTCTTCTTTGACTCATTGGTTATTAAAGAGCAGAATGTTTAATTTTCATATATATGTGACAAATTCCTTCTGCTATTAATTTCTAATTTCATTCCATTGTGGCCAGAAAACATAGCTTATATAATTTCAGTCTATTTAAATTCATCAAGCTTGGTTTTTCGTTTTTTTGGTTGGGTTTTTGTTTTTGTTTTTGTTTTTGTTTTGGCCTAACATATGTTCTATCCTAGATAAAATGCCTTCTCTAGAAACACATTCCAAGTGTAATTGAAAAGTATATGCATTCTATTCTCCTGGTTTTGGGTAGAGTGTTCTATAGGTATTTGTTAGATCAGGTTGTTGTTTTTGTTTTCTTTCTTTCTTTCTTTCTTTTTTTTTTTTTAATTCATTTGAGAGAGAGACAGAGAAAGTGCGAGAGCACAAGCAGGGGGAGGGCCAGAGGGAAAGGGAGATCAGATTCTCTGTCATGGGGCTCAATCCCAGAACCCTGGGATCATGTCCTGAGCTGAAGGCAGGTGCTTAACTGACAGCCACCCAGGCGCCCCTCAAGTTGGTTTATAGTACAGTTCAAGTCTCCTATTTCCTTGTTCTCTAGTTCTCTCTGCTATTGAAAGTGGAATATTGAAGTCTCCCACTGTTGTTGAATTATCTGTCTCCCTTCCATTCTAGAAAAAAATGTTAGTTTTTCTTCTCATGTATTGGTGCTCTGTTGCCAGTTTTGTATTTTTTTTAAGATTTTATTTATTTATTTGACAGACAGAGATCACAATTAGGCAGAGAGGCAGGCAGAGAGAGAGGAAGGGAAGCAGTCTCCCTGCTGAGCAGAGAGCCCGATGTTCATGACCTGGGTTCATGACCTGAGCCGAAGGCAGAGGCTTTAACCCACTGAGCCACCCAGGAGCCCCAGTTTTGTATGTTTTTATTGGTTATATCTTCTTTCTAGATTGACGCTTTCCTCTTTAGAAAATTCCCTTCTTTGTCTTTAGTAACTATATTTGTCTTGAAGTCCATTTTACCTGTTATTAGTATAACAATGACAGCTCTCATTTGGTTACGTTCACACAATATTATCTTTTCCATTCTTTTATTTTCAAACTACTTGTGTATTTGAATCTGAGTGTTCCTCTTATGGGAAACAGGTACTTGGATTATGTTTAAAACCCATTTTTCCAGTGGCACCTGGGTAGCTCTGTCAGTTAAATGTCTGCCTTTGGCTCAGGTCATGATCTCAGGGTCCTGGGATGGAACCCCCTGGTTAGGCTCCCTGCTCAATGGAGAGTCTGCTTCTCCCTCTCCCTCTGCTCCTCCCTCTGCTCTCTGCTCATGCTCTGTCTCAATCTCAAGTAAATAAATACAATCTTAAAAAAAAAAAAAACACATTTTCCAATATCTCTCTTTCAATTAGAATATTTGCTCCATATATATTTAATGCAATTACTGATAAGATAGGACTTATGGCTGCCAATTTGCCTTCATCAGTATATGTCATTTTTTGATTCCTATATTCATCCACTGTTGCCTGCTTTTGCATGAAATAGATATTTTATTGTGTTTTATTTTAGTACTTTTTAAACTATATATTTGTAGTTATTTTCTGTAGTTGCCCTGGGGATTATAATTAACATCTAATGTGTCTAGATCTCAGTAGTCCAAGTTTTAGCCTTCACCTCTGTGACTTCTGTCAGTGCTAGTCTTCTCCCTGAGTAAGACATAGATGAGCCAAGGCTCTGGACCGACTCACAGCAGGAAAGGCATAGCCGTTCTGAGATCATCACCTTTTACCACTCAAACCGCCTTCCTCTTTTCAGAGTTCTTGCCTCCTATTACAACATTCTCACAATTCACTTTCCATAATCCCCTCAAGGCTGGATTCCACCACCACCTCATCTCACCTTTGCCACAGAGTGATTAAGTGACCTATTAATTAACAAATCACAGGACTTTTTTCCACACAGCCCTCATCCCGAACGGACCTATTCTGTTGTGAAGCAATGAACTTGTTCCTCCCTCCCAGGACTTGTTTAGTCATAGGAATGCTTGTGCAACTTTCTCATTCTGAATGCTGCTCTGCCTAAGGTACTGGGGACCACTTCCTTTTTCCTTGAAATTCTCTGTCCTTGGTTCCTATAAGGCTGTTCTCTCCCGGTTCTTTTTTTCTTGTAACTTTGTGTTTCTTTTTCCTTTCCCTCGTTGACCTGCCAGATTTGAATGAGGGACTTCCTTGAGGTTCAACTCTCAGTTATTTACATGTCCTCCGTTTATGCTTAAAGAATTCATTGATCCTGGAAACCCAGATCTGATATGGTGTTATGTTAATTATCATATCTTCATCAATAGCTAAGGGACTTCTGTTTATGTCCCAGAACACTCGTTTGAGCTCAGACACACTTTTCTAATCACGCATTAAACATGTCCATTTAGCTATTCTCCACTCTCCACAAATCCAACAGGTCTAAAAGTCAATTCATTTCCTCCCCTTCCTGTTACTAATCCCCCTCCACGCCCTCATGACTTTTTCTATTTCCGTGAACAGTGTCACAATTTTCTCAATCCTTGAAATTTCAGAATTAAAACAAACAAACACGATTTTCTTTTGTTTTTAAATTCTTTGGCTATTTGCCGTCTGTACATAATCATTTAATTTTACTGAGTGTCCCTTTAATCTCTTTTTTTTAAAGATTTCATTTATTTATTTATTAGAGAGAGAGAGAGAGAGAGAAAGAGAGAGCACACAAGCAGGCAGCGTGGCAGGCAGAGGCGGAGAAGCAGGCTCTCTGCTGAGCAAGGAGCCCGATGCGGGACTCGATCCCAAAACCCTGGGATCATGACCTGAGCTGAAGGCAGCCGCTTAACCGACTGAGCCATCCAGGCGTCCCGTCCCTTTAATCTCTTGATTCACTTTTTTGGTGGGTGATTGGCAGTATCTATTACATATTTTCATGCCCATGTTCTTTGGCTCAAAAATTATATTTAAAAGAATTTACCACATAATTTTTCTTAAACACCTGAAAAAAGACTGACACATATAGGTATGTTTATTTCAATGTTGCCAAGTAGGAAAAAATTGGAAACAAGCTAAATGTCCCCCACTCACTGATTCTGGATGTAAGTTATCTAAGATACTCTTTTCATGAAAAAAGTAAGTGATGAGATTAAACTCATACTATTATTTTATTTTGCATAACAAAACCACAAAAAGATACATACATAAGCACACATACTTATATATACATAGGCACTTTTTGTAATATATTTTTCACCATTTAAAAAATAATATAATTTACAGTACAATAAGATTTATGCTTTTTAGTGTATAGTTCTGAGTGTTTTTGACAAAGACGTACAATTGTGTGATCCCGTCATAGTGGAGATATAGAATAGTTGTGTCAGTCTGAAAATCTCTCCTGTGCCATATATGGTCCACTCCAATTGTCACCCTCAACCTCTGGCCACCAGTGATTTTTTTTTTTTTAAAGATTTTATTTATTTATTTGACAGAGAGAAATCACAAGTAAGCAGAGAGGCAGGCAGAGAGAGAGGAGGAAGCAGGCTCCCTGCTGAGCAGAGAGCCCGATGCGGGGCTCGAACCCAGGACCTGGGATCATGACCTGAGCCAAAGGCAGCGGCTTAACCCACTGAGCCACCCAGGCGCCCCGATTTTTTTTTTTTTTGTCTTACATACTTTTATCTTCACCCGAATGTTGTACAAATGAAATTATTCAGTAGACAGCCTTTCAAATTTAGTTCCTTTAAGCTATTATTTGCATATTTAGATCTACCCCTGTTGCTAGGTGTAACAGTAGTTCCTTTTTAATCACTCAGTAATATTTCATGATATAGAGAGACTACACTTTGTGTATCCGTTCTCTAGTTGAAGGACTTTGGATGTTTCAGATTTTAGTACTTAGAAATAAACGTCCATGTAAATTGTAAACATCCATGATTAGGTGTTTGTGTAAATGCAAGTTTTATCTCATTTGGGTGAGGAAACTCATGGGAATGATGGATAGATCATTCATTATCTTGACTGTGGGGATGGTTTTGTAAGTACAAAGAGACGTCCAAATGTATCAAATTATTCAGTTTAAATATGTGCTATTTAATTTGTGTCAATTATCCGTTGGTAAAAGCTGTTAACAAAATTGAACCCTAACAATATCTGAAAAGCATTTTGCCTCCTTATCATATAAACATATTATGTAGAAAAGTAGCCGTGTTGATGAGTTTCGTCTGCAGACCTGTGGATTTTAAGACTTAGAGGCATCAGATGATGGTGATGATGAGAAAGGGTCTCAGAGATGTGCCATTTAAGTCATCAGGGATGGGGTTTTCTCCTCTCAACTCTTTTTCTCCTGCTCAATGGCCAAATGCTGCACTGTCAAAACAGTAGCCCCAGGCCACATGCGGCTCTTGAGCACTTGAAATGGATCTAGTGAAGAACTACACTGTTCATTTTATTTTATTTTAATTAAATCATCAATTTAGTTAACAGATTTAAATTATAATAGCACATGTGTCTAGTGGCTACATACAGGACAGAGCAGCTCTAGAACACTTGTGGCTAGAAATCGGTTTCCTTGTCATTCTTTCCCCATCTGAGCACCATCTGTGTTCTTCTGTCCTCACAATAGGTAACTGTTAATATCAAGATGATTCCTGACAATGGTGGTGGAGGCTTCTGCTCTGGGAGATGAAGCAGGAGGCCAGAAGCAGGGAGGAACACCTAAACTTTTCTTTTTCTTTTTTTAAAATTTCTTTTCAGCGTAACAGTATTCATTGTTTTTGCACCACACCCAGTGCTCCATGCAATCCGTGCCCTCCTTAATACCCACCACCTGGCTCCCCCAACCTCCCACCCCCCCGCCCCTTCAAAACCCTCAGGTTGTTTTTCAGGGTCCATAGTCTCCCATGGTTTACCTCCCCTTCCAATTTCCCTCAGCTCCCCTCTCCTCTCCATCTCCCCATGTCCTCCATGTTAAACACCTAAACTTTTCAAATCGAACTTAGATGAACAGCTGCATCATTACAGAAAGTTCTTCCGGACAGCGCTGCTCCCTGGAGGGTTGCTGAAGCTGTTTGAACATGACAGGTTTGAACTCACAGGCAAAATGAAATTTGCTGTCTGCTTGCTTCTAAAGCCAGGGACGGGGACAGTCACTGAGTTCCACTGGCTACAGGTCTTCAGATGCACAGAGCAAATGCTGTAGTGAACCAGTCTTCATCAAACAGGCTCAGCACATAGCCTGGTCATCACTGCTCCAGGCACGAGGGAAAGATGAGCTCTGGGACTTTGGCTGCTAGAGTTGGATTTTATGTGGATGGTTGAAAAACTATCTACAGAATGTACCCTTACATAATGAATAAGCTTCACCACTGATAAATGCCAATTTTCCAGTGGACCATGGAAAATTGGCTATTTTGGGCCACTCTGTGGGAGGCCATGGGGCTCTTACTGGTGCTTTGAAGAATCCTGGAAAATGAAATCTATGTCAGGACTTGCTCCAATTTGCAACCAGTTTTCTGTCTTTGGGGAGGTGGGAGGGCACCAATCTCTCAATGGGTATTTGGAATCAGATCAGAATAAATGAAAGGCTTGTGGTGTTGCTGTTCTTAGCAAGTTTTATTCAGGTTCTGGTTTAGATGTAATCCAGAAGACGATGACTAAACCTGTCAGCAGCCAGCGACTTCCTGACATCGATTGTTTTTACACTGTAAGAGGGTTATGATTGGAGTTACTTTTCATTACAATTCTCATTAATGACCACATCGGACTTCATGAAGAATTTCTGAATACAGGGAAAATCAGATACAGGAATGTCTTCTGAGTTATAGAAGTTAGAATAAAGAGGGGCACTGGGGTGGTGCAGCGGGTTAAGTGACCAGTTCTTGGTTTTGGCTTAGGTCATAACCTTGGGGTTATGAGATCAAGCCCAGCCTTGGGCTCAGGGCTCAGTGTGGTATCTGCTTGAGATTCCCTCTCTCCCTCTGCCCCTCCCCTCAGGGCAGGCACGAGCTCTCTCTCTAAAATAAATAAAGCTGGGGCACCTGGGTGGCTCAGTGGGTTAAAGCCTCTGCTTTCGGCTCAGGTCATGATCTCAGGGTGCTGGGATCGAGCCCTGCATCGGGCTTTCTGCTCAGCAGGGAGCCTGCTTCCTCTTCTCTCTGTGCCTGCCTCTCTGCCTACTTGTGATCTCTCTCTCTGTCAAATAAATAAATAAAATCTTAAAAATAAATAAAATAAAATAAAGCTAGTTTGAAAAGTTTAGAATAAAGAAAAGTATAGTTATCAGATTTTAAAAGACGGGTTTTCATGCCTCTAAGAGGAGCTTCATTCCGTAGTTGAGTCATCTAAAGAAATGTGCCTAATCCAAACAAGCAAATTTGAAGAGTGTTAATTATAATTTCAGAATGCTCATTGACCATCCAATATGTTTGGAAGGCTCTGCACCATTATTCAGAATTTCTGTAGTTACTTTTTTTAAAAATGTGGGCAGCCTGGTCTTATTGTACAGATCTCCTTGACACTTTTTATGAGGTTATAGTAAATCATTCAAGACTTGTCTGAAGATCAGGTTTGTTAAATGAAGGATGAATTTTCATCGCTGCGTCTGTGAGATCTAAGGTATTCATCCCTTTTGTTCCCAAAGTCAACTTAGATTTAAGCCCTCAGTCTTCTCCTTCTTCCTCATCATGTCAGAAACTGGAAATAGAAACTCTGCCCCACTCTTTGTTGTAGAATTCTCCCCCTTCCCATTTATGGCATTTGCAGAGGTGACATTGATTTTTTTTCCCATCCGCTATTAGTTCATTACGACTAGGAGAAATTCACAAAATAGTCATGAGATACTTTTTTAAAGTTTCCAAAAATGCAGACTTTCACCCATGAATGCTTTTATTATTCTTAAAACAGGAAATCTAAAGTAAAGGAGCCTAGCCTCTCTAGGCTCCTTTGGTTTCGATTCAGGACAACTTTCAGTGAGACCTGCCCTGTGGTCACAGATGGTGGACCGGAAAGGGTTTCTTCTAGCCAGGTGTTGGCTCCACACCCCCAGTGGCACCTGCAGCCCAGCCCGCCACATTTCCCACCAATGCCAGCAGCACGGGCTGGCCCCAGCTCTGGCTCTGCCAATCCTCTCCTCCCCCGCACAGAACCCCACCCCTTTCCTGCTGTCTCCTCCAGAGCCTCCCTGCATGCACGCACTGCCAGATGGATCCATGGGTATCCTGGCCACTCCCTGTCATTCACTGCACCTCTCCTCTCTCCAGCCTCTAGCCCTACTGATCCCCCAAAAGGAGAAGCTGGGAAAAGAGCCCAGGCTGAGCAAGGTCCCACACCTCACACCTCACACCTTCCTCCTACCACCAGATGACTATTAACCGATTCGACAGGATGCAGAGAATTTCTGAAATGGTATTAAGATGAGCAAGGTACGCTCTCTCTCTATCATATGAAACCCAGATGCTAATGGTTTCGTCCCACATGAGATCTCACTCAAAAGAACAGTAATGCAGAAGCTCAAAGAAAAAGCTAAGAAAGCCAAGCCTTTACTGAAGGTTCAGGCATCCTTCCGGGAGCACCGGTGAGTGCAGGCGAGATGTCCCCCCACCCCCACTACTACCACCAGATGGTGTAACCGAAAGTGTGCATGGTGACTCTGTTTCCTTAATTCAGGAATTTCCCTCTGTGTGATCAGGTTCTTGTGTTGGCAGCTGAGCAAGCCGCTGACAGCTGGGGAGTTATTTTCTCCTCCAGTCACAGGATGATGGAGATAATCTAGGATGGGAAGTGTGGGGGAGAGGAGGAGGAGACAAATGCTCCCTGCTCGGAGCAGAATTGGGAAAGATGGCTCATAGATCTTCCTTTCGTGGAGATCAGACACCTAAATAACTCATGACTCTATCCCTCACATCTGATGAGAAACAACGGGATCGCATTTTTGTCGATATCAGACATTTGAGGTGTCGGAAAGAAGGGTCAGATCTTAAACCAGCCTTATTATTCTTTTCGGGATCATTACAACATACCTAATCCAGATGGCATTGTTTCAAAAAACAAACCAACCGGGGCGCCTGGGTGGCTCAGTGGGTTAAGCCGCTGCCTTCGGCTCAGGTCATGATCCCAGGTCCTGGGTTCGAGCCCCGCATCGGGCTTTCTGCTCAGCAGGGAGCCTGCTTCCTCCTCTCTCTCTGCCTGCCTCTCTGCTTACTTGTGATTTCTCTCTGTCAAATAAATAAATAAAATCTTTAAAAAAAAAAAAAAAAAAAAACAAACCAACCAAACCTCAAGAATGCATGAAAACCAATAGAACACTATTTTCCAAGTATGCGTTCTGGCCAGGGAAATTATTTGAAGTTAATCCTTCCTGTTTTGTTGATGAGAGGTGAGCTAAAACAGGCCAAAACTTGGACATCTACAGTTGTTCATTGTAAAGAGTTTTCCAGGATGAGTGTGCGGCTTAGTCAGTTAAGCACCTGCCTTCGGCGCAGGTCTTGATCACAGGGTTCTGGGATTGAGCTCCTTGGCAGTCTCCCTGCTCAGTGGGGAGCCTGCTTCTGCCTCTGCCTCTCTCCCCTCCCCCACCCCACCCCACCTATGCTCACTCTCTCTAAAATAAATAAATAGGATCTTTAAAAAAAAAAAAAAAAAAACTTTCAGTGCCCTGACTAGGAATATGCCTTCTTGGAAGGAAATTTATTGTTTTGGAATTTTCCACTTGCCAGACTTAGAGATTCCATGAAATTGTGGGTCAACGCACTCTTTACTTTGTAGGTATTAAACACATTCTGTATTTAATACACACTAAATATACATTACATACATATATATCACATTAAATTTATAAGAGACCATTGATGATTATTTTCTTGTTTAAAATTATTTTGAACAAGGAAAGTTTCTTCTAGACGATGCATATCTTCGAGATTGTTCCCTTAGCACTGGGTGCCACAATACGCAGTCCGACCAGTATCCAGCGAGAGCCTTCCATGTGCCAGGTGGATAGAGATATTAACATTTCTTTTTTTAAAATATTTTATTTATTTATTTGACAGATCACAAGTAGGCAGAGAGGCAGGCAGAGAGAGAGAGGGAAGCAGGATCCCCGCTGAGCAGAGAGCCCAATGCGGGACCTGAGATCATGACCTGAGCCGAAGGCAGAGGCTCAACCCACTGAGTCACCCAAACGCCCAACATTTCTTTTATTTAACAGGGGGTTGTTAATTTTGTCAAAGTTCTGGCTAGACTTCTCCATACGCCTCAGTTTTTCTGCCTTTGCCATCATTCGTGGCCCTATCGTGTAGCAATAGTGTAAATACTTACTTCTGCCATAATTAAATGAGGCAGGAGTATTCCACTTAATAAACAAAATCTTATTTTAAAAACTGAAATCTAATTCTCTATTGTAGCTATATATTATGGCTTCGCTTTTAACTTACAACTGCAAAATATATCACATAGAAGATATGAAAAGAAATTAGAAGATAGAAAAATACTTGCATATTGTGTTAGAATGATGTAATTATTTTTATCTGTTCTCTATTTTTATTATTTTAAGATACTACGCCAAAATGAAGAATAAATAAGTTTGTCATCTTACTAATAAACTCTTGTCTAACCATTGGCATCTGGCAATTTCACCTTCTCAAACCTTCTTTATACTCAGAGTATAAGGCTTAAATGCAATATTGTGCTTTTTTCCTACTCATTCTGGATTCAAATGGGCCTCCCAGACTCTTAAATTCTCTTGGGTAGTCTCTCTCCCTTAGGCTGTCTCTAAACTTTTGAATCAGGCTTTTCTCTTACTCTGTTTTCAAAGTCATTATCTTATTTCTTCACAATAATAGGAATTTTAAAAAATTCCTATTATTAAAACTTTTAAAAATAATAGGAATTTTAAAAAAACACTTTTTGCAAAAGTTTGGTTATCCCCCCCCATACTATTCTGGATAAACTTGTCTATTTCTCTGAGCTCTGACTTTAGGTCTGGACTTGTTCCGGTAAGTAGAGCAATGAAATCGTGTTCTGACCGCTGATTACACGTGATGCATGGTCCTCAGTTAGGGCCGCTGTGTATAGCTGCGCAGGTGTGCCCAGCATGAGGGTACCTAGCTAACAGGTAAATAGAGGTTGTTTGTTAACATGCTTAAGGTGGAATAGACTGTGGGCAGCCTTTTCCTTAGCATTGCATAATGATATAAAATAAATTTGAAATATGTAGGGTTCCGCTTTTAAGCATTAAAATACAGATAGAGAAGACTTGGAAAGTAGAAAGCAGAAAACAATTTTCAAGAGGGAAATTTCTTTCTACTTTAATGCATAAACTATCGATTTCAAAGATATTCAATGAAGGAAGAGATTAATGTGGACTGGAGTGTTTGGGAATAGCTCAGTGGAATATAAAAAGAATCCTTACGTTTAAAACCAGCGGTCTTCTCTATTTCTAGTTACATAAAATTTTCATGCAGAGTCATCTTATCCATAAAGTGGGTTCTTAGAGGCATGCCCTGTGGTTTGAGTGGTGTCCATCAGCCCCCTTCATCCTCTCAAATGCCTCTGAACCTCACTCCACGCCCACCTCATTGCCTGGGATTAGCAAATTATCCTTTTGAGTTAAGGCCTGACCATCACAAGATGCTCTTTAAAAAAAAAAAAAAAAGCTATTCCCAGAAGGCTAAACCTACCAAATATAATCTGCATGGATGATTCTGCTAAAACGAAACGGCCTTGTGCCTGGGCCCTGAAGAGAACCAGAGCCTGTATTCATCTGACACTGAGATGCTGACTTTGCTGTGGGACTCAGGTAGCAAAGGCGGGGAGGAATCATTTGTCTCTATTTTGCACTTCAGTAGATCACTGATATCTTGATTAATGATTAGACACGGATCTGAATTTTTTTCAGAGCTGACTCCAAAAAAAAAAAAAAAAAAAGATAAAAGCAATGGATCCCCTTCTCAGATAAATACGGTAGCCTGAAACATCGCATCTAGTTCATGGAGCTCACAGAGGCCTGAAGCCTGTCTGGAGAACCCAGGTTAAAAATCTCTATTCACGGGGCAACTGGGTGGCTCAGTGGGTTAAGCCACTGCCTTCGGCTCAGGTCATGATCCCAGGTCCTGGGTTCAAGCCCCACATCGGGCTTTCTGCTCAGCAGGGAGCCTGCTTCCTCCTCTTTCTCTGCCTGCCTCTCTGTCTACTTGTGATTTCTCTCTGTCAAATAAATAAATAAAATCTTTAAAAAAAATCTCTATTCACAGAACACATAACAAGTGTCATTTTGGGTGTCTGCGGTGCTGACGAAACTGATACTGTCCACCTTCCCTTTCTTCTATTTATAGTTCATCATTCCTCTTCCGTGCTCACCCTTCCCTCACCGGCCCCCCATTTGTGGGTGGACAGACCAACAAAGACATGACCAAGGATCCTCACATTGGAAAAAAGATGGCTGAGTGCCATCTACCTCCAATTTGTTTCCAGGTGCTAGAACTATGTGACCAAGAGCAAGGTGTGGCCAAAGGAGGCGGGGGCTGCGTGGGGTTGGTGGTGGAGGGGAAGGTGGCATGGAGGGGGTGTCTCAGAGGCTATGTGATGTGGCCGGCTCCTCCATATCTTGCAGCTGCTCAGTCAAAGGCAAGCTCAGTATAACTCTTCCGTATCAGAGAAAATCAGACCATGTAGCATAGCCATCCAAGAGTTCTCTCTTTCATAGATGCTGGGTGGGGGCATATGGAGGGAGATGAGAGAGGAATCCTTACTAAGGATCTTCACGTGGCGAAAGATGGGAATATTTAAAATTTGTTTCCAGGGTCTTTTACTTCTCTGGTACAAGCTCCCAATGCATCAGGGGAAAGACAGAAGGTCAGGATGGCAGAGCTGAGCTACCCTGGTTTCCTCTTTGAGAAGAAAGGATAAAGAATCCATTCATCCAAAGCAGCAGATGACACAATGTTACCTTGCCAAGGGAGTTCGTATCACAGAAATGGGGCGACATTTAACTTACATAATTTCTCTTTGTCCATAGCTCACGAACTCGAGGGAGTATTACTCACCTGCCCCTTTGTCTGCACGGCTCACTCCGTGATACTAGAAAGCTCCATCGTTTCCTTCGTCGGGTTTATTCATTCCTGAGCTCAGGATACATGAGCTCAGTGGAAGTGGGATATCAGTTTTATTATTTTATTATTTTATTTTATTCCTACATATTCTTGATGATGCGTAGACTAATTTATTTCTAATTAATTTATTATTTATTATTAATTTATTTATTGTTATTATTTTTATTATATAATTATATATTTTATTATATAATTATTTATTATGTATTATTATTTATTTATTATTAATTAAATTAATTTATTATTTATTATTGTAACTAATTAATTTCTGTCACAACTATTTAGATATCTAGTCTTATAGTAAGCATTTGTGTTATTATCCACTGCTACTTTTCTTTTTATTTGTTTATTTATTTATTTAGTAATCTCTATGCCTAATGTGGGGCTTGAACTCACAATCCCGAGATCAAGAGTCAAAGGTTCTTTCAACTGAGACAGCCAAGCATCCCCCCCCCTCCACTGGTAATTTCCCATTCATTCCTATTTATTTCTATTCATTCATGTAAAGCATAGTGGTGAAGTGCACAAGGTCAAGCCAGATTCCCGAATTCAAAAATCCCGCTACCAATGTTGTGTTGGGATCCCAAGCAAATGGCGAAAGCTCTCTGTGCTTGGTTCTTTATTTATAAAGTGCAGATAAGAACATACTCACTTCACGAGACTGGGGAGTTAGTCTGTATAAAATGCTTAGAACAGATCTTGGCCCATGGTATGTGTTCAGAGTTAGCCATGGACCAAGGAACGCTCCCCAAAGGGACATTGTGTTCGCTGAATGCTCTCCATTTGCCAGTCAAGGAAAGGGTATAAGGGCAGAAGAGCATGGGGGCGATAATCTCGTCTTAGGGGGTCTCAGCAGCCATGTGGGTGGAGAGGGGCTCACAGAGACCTGGGGCCCTTGCACAACTTCATGTAGGGCACCACTTGGAATCCAGAGACCCATTCTTCATGCACCAGCCCAGACACTGCTTAGGAAGGAGGGTCTCTTCGGGTTCCTTTGTTTCCATTCATGATGCCCCTTTAGGGGAAACTTCATCAAGCCAGCTCAGAGACAGGTAGCCTCCTATATGTCAGACTGACATGCAGGTACGCTTGGACCTCGCGAGTAGGTTCTAGCAGAGGAGCACGGAAGTCTGGATTCTGCCTGATATTTGTCTGAGTTGTATAGACTATGGATTTTGACATCCTGAGTCACCTACTTACCATCAAGATTCTAGCAAATTCCTTCACTTGAAGTACTTAATTTCAAGGTTTTACACTATATACAAAAGGCAGAAGAACAGTAGAATCATTCCAACAATGGGCCCCTCCACTTGGCCGTGTGTCTACCATGTTATCAGCTCTCGGATACAGACATGGCTGGTGGCAACAGGAGTGTTGATCCAGGGGACTAAACCGATGGAGAGGAGGAGACTCAGGTACAAGAGTACGAGCCCAAAGTGGAATAAGACAAGAAAATTATTAGCTTTGGCAAGGAAGGGGACATTAATTCAAGTGAAATATAATGAGCAGAGAAGAGGAGCAGAGAAATTTGGGGGCAGAAGGGAGCTCACATGGCATCTGCCTCGTGGTATAGCAGTTAATGAGATCATTGGCTAAGGAGAATGGCAGGTTTGGTTTGGAATCTTGAGGAAGGACTGAAAAGATTTAGAAGAGCCTAGCTGCCGTCCTCTTCCTTCCAACTCCACAACCTCAGAACAAGTCCTGCAAAAGAAAAAATGTATCGGCAAATATGGACACAATGGCCTTTCTGTGTCAGCCTTGGGGACATAGCCTTAAACATTTGAATAGACATGATCCTTGCTTTCTTGGAACTTTGGGGTCTAGCTGGAAACTATAGACAGTAAAATTAGGGAGTTGTTTAGGAAAATGAGTTCACAGGGGTTTACCCCTGTTGCGACACAGATCAGCAGACCTATGCTGTTGGTGAAATTAGTTCTAGGAAGAATTCAGGCACCAGGTTAAGACTCATTTATTTTTCCTCTCAAACTAGTGAATAATTTCTTAGAGGATTTCCCTTATCTTAGAGGATTTCTTATCTCTTTCCAATCCTAGATGACACCAAATTAACCATTATCAAGGCTTAGCTCCAAATCTGTGAATAGTTCCCCGATGCCTGCCCCCATGGGGATCAATCGTTTTAGGTTATGATTGAAGACCTCCACCAGCTAGAATCTATCTTCCCTCCTCTATCTGACTCCTGCAGCTCTCCATCCCAGCAGAGTTCACTGCCTGTCCTTCAGACCTGTCCTGTCCTTTATCACTTCTTCACTTTTGTCCCTGCAGTTTCTTTCAACGTGAGTGTCCTCCCCAAACCCTCCACTTGTACTGTTTTATTTCTGCTTGAAAGTTCAACTTCAGTTCCATCAGGATGAAATCTCTGATCCCAGTACTAGAAGCAACCTCCCTCTTTTCCACAGGACCACAGATTTTCCACCGTATTTCTCTTGGGACATTTTTTACAGTCTTCTTTACACTGTGGTTATTTGTGTACTCTCTTCTTACTACTATATCATGAACCTAAGGGCAGGATTTTTGCCTTATTCACCTTTATATTCCATAATACTTTACACTCAAATGCAAAATATACTCAGCTAAAGCAAATGCTCTATTGGTATTATTTGATGTTAATGTTAGGGGGGAAAAAGATCATATCAGACAGGAACCTTGGATGTTTCCTATAAGCCTTTATAAACTGGTTCTTACGGATGTATTACTTTTTATATAGTAATATATTATAGTTTTTTGGGACATAAATATTCTAAATACATATATACTTCGTCCATCCATTTGTTCATTTATTCATTCCTCAGTATCAGCTACCTTCCAAATGCAAGGCACAGGCATGATAGGGAAGGTGCTGGCTCTTGGATATACACAGTGTATGCATTCACATGTCAATGTTTTGTTTTGTTTCTAAAGATTTTTATTTATTTGACAGAGAGATCACAAGTAGGCAGAGAGGCAGGCAGAGAGAGGGGGAAGCAGGCTCCCTGCTGAGCAGAGAGCCCGATGTGGGGCTCGATCCCAGGACCCTGAGATCATGAGCTGAGCCGAAGGCAGAGGCTTAACCCACTGAGCCACCCAGGCACCCCATCACACATCAATGTTTATGCCATTTTGTTTCCCTTCTTTTCAGACAAAGGGAACCAAAGAGGCATCTCCCTGCAGACTAAAAGCAATGTGTAATAGCAATGACCTTTATGTAAGTTGTGACTATCGGGTCAGAATAAGCCTTGTAAGGCTCAGGACCAAACTAAATGTGATTTTACCACTGACAGAAAATATTAGCTTTTTAGACATTCATCCTCTTATTTGTTTGAAAATTTTGCTTTAAGAAGTATGCATTTCCATCCCCCGCTTCTCTCCTCTGTAATTATTTTCCTGGCATTTATTCAATGAAGAGCTTCAAGTCCACTTTCTCAGATTGAAATAAATGATGAAAATTGAAAATCAGTGTTTTCCTTCTACTCATGTTAACAAAAAAGAGGCCTCTAATTTTATACTTATAATCAATCAATATATAAAGGGGAAATGGCCACAAATAGACATAAAAGTAGAGTGCTTTGGGATAGGTTTGCTTTTAAATAATTGGGCATTTATTCTCTTTTAAAGATGCTGTATGTTAGATGCATTTTTAAAAATACGCTAGAAAGTGTTTTTACAAGACCTGAATGCATCTGAGCCTGATGGCTAGCTAGTGCGTCAGATGTCCACCTCCCGCTCCTGCCCTATTGGGGTGTGGGGGCACACAGGCCCGTCTCCTGCTTCCTAAGTACCCGTCCTATCTCTGCAAAGTCTTGGAGGGGCCAGCCTGTTTGCGGCTCTTCGGCCCGGAGTCTCCCGGGTCTTTCCAGACTTCTTGCGAGGCTGCCTGACGCGGTGAAGCCATTTCTTCCATAGCCGGGCGCTTGGCAGGCTCTCTCTCCCCCTTCCCCTGTCGTCCCCACGTCCCTCTCTCGTCTCCCACGGCCCATCTGCCCCTCCTTCCCCCCAGCCCCCTCTCCTCCCGGCTCGCCTTTCTTTCCACCCCGCACCCGCGGGGCTTTGCCCTCCCTCCCTCTCCCCCGCGCTCGTCTGTATTTGGAGCTCCCGGAAGCCGCCGGCGACTCTCCCCGGGAGCGGCGTGACTGACACCGGCTCCGACTCCGGGGGGAGGAGGGCGCGGGAGGAGGGTGCGAGTGGCCGGACTCGGATTTGCGGCGCCGGGGACGGGACCCCGGGACACCCGGCAGGTAACCGGGAGCTGCGGGCCGGCGCGGGCGGGGAGGGCCGGGGGCAGGTGCGGGGGGCGCCCCGCGGCCGGCCGCTCGGAAGTTGCGCCCCCGGGGTGGGGGGGCGAGGGGGCCGGGACGCGGCGGCGGCGCGCGGGCGAGGAGGCGGCGCGGGAGCCTTCCGGGCCGGGGGGCCGGGGCCCGGGGCGGGGAGGCGGGCGGGGCGGGGGCGGCCGCCCCATCTGGGTCAGCGCCGCGGCGCCCTGCCCCCGCCCTGTCCCCGCTGCGGGCGCCCCGGGGCGGGCGCGGGGAGGCGGGGTGCGCGCGGGAGCCGGCCGGGGCCTACTCGCCCCGCGCTGCCGCCCCAGGCCCGCCTGAACTTTGGGGGTCCTCGCCCGCCGGGCTGCGAGCCGCACGTGGGGGGGGCGGGCGTGGGGGGAGAAGGGGAAGACTGTGACTGGGCTGGATCCGACCACGGCACCGCGACTGGAAAGTGCTGGAAAGAAAAGGACCTGGCTTGTCTGCAGAACCTGTCTAGAGGCAATGAGTCACTTTGAAAAAATGCAGAGGCAACTGAGGCTTTGAGGGGACAGCCCGGAATAGGGCCTCTCCCCAGCTGGGTCCCTGACCGCTTTGGGTAGAAGGCTGTCCTGCAAGCAGCACTTTCAGGGCTAATGATCGCATATGCAGATGGCCTTTCCTTTATTCTCCTCGGAGTGCTGTCCGGCATCACAAACAGGCTGCAAGTTTTAGCTGTATTTGAACTGATGAATTCTGTAGAGTAGATATGGGTGACAGCATTTAGGACATGGAGCTAGGATTGGGTCCAAACAGCCACATCGGAGATTGAACATTTAGCGAAACATCAAGAACCTTTGGTTCTGTTGAGTCTTGGCAGTGCAGAAGCCTATGGGACTCAGGCACCATGGTTTACCAGAATTGTTTGCAGGTACTATTTCTTTACTGCGTATGTAGGTTTCTTTCAATTTAAGGAACGTGCCTTAGAATTCTTGGTAAAACACCTGAGCTCACTTAATGTAAGATTAAGGAAATTGTTCTTACAGTTACTGAAGTCTAACTAGACTATAAGCCTTTTGAGGGCAGCGGTGCGGTTTTTGGGACGTCTTTCAGACCAGAACTGTATTTGACTCAAGCATGTCCTGCGCAGGGAGTCGAAGTTTTTCAAAGTAATTGACTCAATAGCTTGAGTGTGGCAGAATCATGACTTCTTGAAGATAAAGTGTATTTTGCAAAGAAAGACTATTCCGTGAATTCCCACATGTAAAAATCCTTAATAGAATTAGAATCAAGGTGTCATATTTATTCAAGAGAAAAAGACATTGAGAAGTCAGGCGGGTGACCATCGAAGTGGCCTTGACTTACAGGAAAGAGGTTTTTGGTGCCTGTTGTTGACGTGGTGAAAATTGTATGAACTTCAAATTTCAGAGTCCATAAGTTTCAGCTGCGCCAATTCCTTTGTGTATTGTCTACGGCTGCCTTTTTTTGCTCGACGGTAGAGTTGAGTAGCTTCTGAAGAGATCACATGGCCAGCAAAACCTCCATATTTACTCTCTAGCCCTTGGCTCAAAAAATTTGCCAACAAATTTGAAGTTCATATAATTTTCACCAGGAAAGAAATAGTCTTTTTTTTTTTTCAGGCATTTAAACATGTAAAAATAATTCTTAGCTTGAGAGAGGAAGGGGAGACATAAAGACAGGAGGAAATTGAGGCAGGTTTGTTCTGTTGGTAGGACTTTGCTACTTCCACCTGCCTAGTGATAGTTCAAGGAAGAGCCTTTGAAGGGATTCATGGGCCAGATTATTTGAGTGCCTGAGTCATACCCAAGAGTTGTTACATACCTTCAAAAGTAGCATTAACTGATTTGGGTATTGGAGTGTTTCATTTTGTCTTGAATATTTCCTAACAGACATCTTCGTATGTGAAGTTGTTTTTTATTAGCTATATAATATTTTATACATAAAAATAACAGGCTAAGCATATATAAGCTATAACCATTGTGTTCGAATGGCCATTACCTCATTAAAAACTAGGGTTTGTGAAAATTGTGAAAAGATAACCTACAGAATAGGAGAAAATATTTTAGAGTTATGTACTTGATAAAGGGCTTGTATCCAAAATAGGTAACGAGCTCTTACAACTCAGTAATAAAAAGATAAATAACCAATATAAAAATTGTCAAAGGATCTGGATAGACATTTCTCCAAAGAAGATAAACAGATAGCCAGTAAGTAAGGAAAAGATACTCAACATTATTATTCATCAGAGAAGTAGAAATCACACTGAGATACCATTTCATACCCACTAGGATGGCTAGAATAAAAAAATCAGCTGGTAAGTGTTGGTGAGGATGTGGAGGAACTGGTACTCTTTTACTCATTGATGGTGGAATGTCAAATGGTGCAGCTGCTTTGGAAAACAGTTTGGCAGTTCCTCGAAAGTTAAGCTGAATTACCATATGATAGAGCAATTTCTCTTCGCAGTATATACATCCAAGAGAAATGAAAGTCTATATGTGCACAAAATCCTATTCACAAATATTTATGCCAGCACCATTCATAATAACTAAAAGCTAAAAATGTCCATTGACTGATGAATGAATGTATACAATGTGGTCTACCCATGGAGTGGGATAGTAGTTAGCCATAGAAGGAAATGAGGGGCGCCTGGGTGGCTCAGTGGGTTAAAGCCTCTGCCTTCGGCTCAGGTCGTGATCCCAGGGTCCTGGGATCGAGCCCCGCGTCGGGCTCTATGCTCAGCGGGGAGTCTGCTTCCTCCTCTCTCTCTGCCTGCCTCTCTGCCTACTTGTGATCTCTGTCTGTCAAATAAATACATAAATCTTTAAAAAATATATTCTAAGTGAAAGAAGTGAGTCACAATAGACCACAGTTTGTTTAACTCTGTTCCTATGAAAATGTCCAGAACAGGGCAATCTGTAGAGACAGGAAGTAAATTAGTGGTGGTGATAGTTATAGGCTACAGGGTTTTTCTTTGAGCTGATGAAAATGTTCTAAGATTGACTGTGGTGATGATTACACATATCATTGAACTGTACACTTCAAATGGGTGAATTGTCTCCTATGTGTTACATCTCAGTAAAGCTGTTAAAGAGAATAAACAGAAAGTAGGCAAAACACAAACCTACCATATTGTTACCTGTCCTGTTGCGTCTTTGCGCTCCTCTCCTGTGCCATTCCCCAGGTCCCTCCAACCCTGAATTTTGTGTCAGTCAATCCCTAGTTTTACTGTAAAACTGCTTTATGACATATGTATATATTCCTAAACAATGGGCTGTTTAGGTTTTCTTGGTGTTTGACTTATGAAAGGGGTATATATATTCTCACTTTTAAAAAACTCAACCTTAAGCTTTTAAGAATTGTCTATTGCCTCAGGTAGCTACATAGCCCTTGTTGGCAACTATTCCACAAGTCATTTATCCATTCTCTTACTGGTGAGCATTTGGGATGGTTCATGTTTTGAAAAGTGCATTGCTGTGAAGACTTTTTCTTTGTGTCTTGGCACAGATGTGCAGGAGCTCTTCTGTGTGAATGTGACTGTATCATATATTTTAATGACAAAAAGAAGAGAAGAAGTTGATACTTCTTCTGACTTGTACATTAATGGTCTGTCTCCAGCTTCCTTATTCCCCCAAACCAAGTGAAAAGAACTGGGATCCTATCTTCTCGTTCCATTTAGATTCTAATTGCAATATCTATTATGTGATGTCCCAAGAAGTGTGGAAAAGCGTGGGTCTGAAATTGTACAGCTAATTTCACAGCAGGACTCCGTACCCCACGAGCATCTTTATTCCCTTTTATCACTTGGATTTAGGATGGGACAGAGAGCAATTTTATTAACTCAGAGGGACAAGACTTTCAGCAAGGTCCTAAGTGGTTTCTAAACCTTCCTAACATTTTCCTTGTATGTGTATCCCTGCTGGGCAGGCCAGTATTTCTGACATGACTTAGTTTGGCTATTCTGGTAACAAGGAGCCAGTTGGAAACCTGGCATTTTAGCCCTGGGCTCTTTCGAAGCCTGCCCTGACTCGGGCTATTAGCTTTTGGATTTCATCCTGGGTATTTCTACTTCTACTTAGGAAGAGAGGAAGCAGGTCAGAGCAGGCCATTATAAGGGATTTTTCTAGGGTTTTTTTTTCCTGTTTTAATTATGGTAAAGTATACAACTTAAATGTACCGTTTTTATCATTTTTAAGTGTACAATTCAGCAGTATTCAGTACATTCACAAAGTTGTGTGACTGTCACCACCGTCCATCTCCAGAACTTTTTAATCACCTCAGACTGAAATTCTGTTCCCATCAAATGATAACCCCCAATCCTCCCTCCCCAGCCCCTGGTAACCACCAATTCAACCTTCTGTCTCTAAGGATTTGACTGTTCTCAGTGCCTCATGTCCGTGAAATCACGCAATATTTATCTTTTCACATGAGCTTTTATATCAGGGGAATTTCATGTTGTTTTGTTTTTCCTAAGTAGACCCTTTTCTCACTTATGGAAAACATCTTCTTTTACTGAGCAGTTCTATAAAGAGGACGGTTTCCTTTTCAGGATACAGCCTTGTGGGGGTATAGCTCAGGGGTAGAGCATTTGACTGCAGGATACAGCCTTGTATAGGAATTGACATAGCAAGTGTTCTAAAACCAGAGAAAGAACTTCTGATTATTATGGATTAGTAATAATAATTTCACCTGACCTTCTCATCAGTTAGACATCTAATCATCCTAGCTTCTCATTGACCGCTTAACCAAGTGAACAAGGTCCAGTAGTCCCAAGATAGAAACTCACATCTATCTAATGAGAAGATAAATTAGGTAACTTGAAGTTCCCATAGTCCCCAGCTTCTCAGAATTTAAAGGCCATTCTACAATGTACGAGTCTGATCCAAAATCATTCGAGTTTTGATAGGGTATTAAGGAGCAGGAGAGGGGCACCTGGGTGGTTCAGTTGGCTAAGTGTCTGCCTTCGGCTCAGGCCATGATCTCAGGGTCCCAGGATTGAGTCCCATGTTGGGTTCCCTGCTCAGCAGGGAGTTTGTGTCTCCCTCTGCCCCTCCCCCCTTCTCGTGTTCTCTCTCTCTCACTCTCTCTCAAATAAATAAAATCTTAAAAAAAAAAATTAAAGAGGAACAGGAGAGTTCTGTGAGTCTGGAGATTGAAGCTAGGTCATCTCCATGTAGTTTTGAAGAGGCAGGTGGTCCCTGGAGAAGCTAGATGCTGGAGACAGCTGAGACAACTGTAGCAGTACATAGACGAGCACAAGGAGGGCAGAGTGAGAGGGAGAGAGAAACTAGCAGACTCCATGCTCAACCTGGAGCCTGACGTGCGGCTCAATCTCATGACCCTGAGGTCATGACCTGGGCCAAAACCAAGAGTCAGACTCTTAAACTGACTGTGCAACCCAGGTGCCTTCAGAGTCTCTGGATTTTGTTTTTTTAAAGATTTCATTTATTTTTCTGACAGATCACAAGTAGCCAGAGAGGCAGACCGAGAGAGAGAGGGAGAAGCAGGTTCCCCGCCGAGCAGAAAGCCCGATGTGGGGCTCGATCCCAGGACCCTGGGATCATGACCTGAGCCGAAGGCAGAGGCTTTAACCCACTGAGCCACCTAGGCGCCTCAGAGTCTCTGGATTTTTATGAGATAAATTGAGTACTTTATTTTAAGGCAATAAGAAGCAGTCAAAATGGACCATGCTAAGACAACTAGCCGATTGAATTTTTCCAGAATCAGGTGTAATAGGCTTTGTAGTGGCGAGAGCATATTTCTGTCTGATTATAGTCTGATGTGTTGTGGAGGCTGTCCATTCTATGTATCCTCAGTTTAGAAGCCCGGAGCGTGTACGTAAGGGGCTGGTGAGATATGAGAGTGGTCTTTTCATCTACTGAACACTGTTTGGGACCTGTGCTCACTCCCATCCAGCATCAGTTCACGAGTAGGTTGCTGGAAGAAGACTCCATCCAGTTGGTAGCTTGGCTTTCGGCTGACCATACACAGTTTCTCCTGGTACCATCTTCTAGCATGCTGGAAGCTGTGGCTGGAGATTGTCAGGGGTCCAATGCAGGTTCACAAGTATTGAGTCAAAATCCTTAAAGTTGTGATTCTCATTCCCCATTCATTTCCATTTTGCTTCTTTGTCTCTCGATGCTCTCGTGGTATGCTCCGCTGTTCAAAGTTCCCTCTGTGGACGGCCCTCCGGCCCCCCTTCTTCTGTCCTACTTCAGAAGAGTCTCTCCCTTCGTCCTTCACTCAGTGTCTCGTCTGAGTGGAAGGTGGACGATTATCTAATGAAAGTTCTCCAGCCACTGAAAACTTTGAAAAAGAGGTTTTCTCATGCCATGAGTGGGCTGGCATTAGGGGTGGGACTCATTATTGTGCTTCTTTAGGCCAAAAGTCTTCAAACTGTGTACATTAACTGTATTCAGAGACTTTCCCCAAGATACCTGCACACAGGTGTTTTGAGAAAGCAAATTTTCAAGTCCTCCTCTTCCCCATGTCCTTTTTCCAGAGGAGTCTTTTGGAGAGCAGGCCTGCCCCAGAGATGAGGTACTGTCTCCTGCCTTCTTTTCCATAAGCACCTTTCTCTCATTCTGCCTAAGAAAATCCTGTATCTCTAATCCATCTTCCTAATTCATTTGACTAAGAAGCCCTATTTCTAACCTATTTTTTACTAAACTCCACTGTCTAAGGATATCATCTAGGGAGTGGGGAAGGCAGAAAAGGGGGACATTTCAGAATATCAGCCTTAGGGGTGTGAAAGTGAATGATTCCAATGCCCAGGTATCGCAAATCATATGTTTTCTAAATCTCTGGAGGGTATGTGCTATGGTGAGTGCTGTGAAACGTGTAAGCCTGATGATTCACAGGCCTGTACCCCTGGGGCAAATAATACAGTATATGTTAATGAAAATAATTAAAACAAACAAACAAAAACCAAACACACACACACACACACACACACACACACATTGAAGATTGATCTAATCAAATTGTAAACCAATATTAAAGGACAAATTTAGAAAGGGATGAAATCAAGGCTCTCATACACATGAAAAATGAACTTTTTTGAAAGATTTTATTTATTTGAGAGAGAGAGAGAGTATGCACAAGGAAGGGGTGGGGGGGCAGAAGGAGAGGGAGACTCCCTGCTGAGTGGGGAGCCCATGTGCAAGGGGCTGGATCCCAGGACCCTGGGATCATGAGCCAAAGGCAGACACTTAACTGACTGAGCCACCCAGGAGCCCCAAAAGGAACATTTTTAAACATACTAAAAAATTAGAGAGCTGGAAAGGTCTGTAGTCAGTTCAAAGGAGATCATTTATGGGAAGGTTGAAATGAATTTGCTTAATTGGTGTTAAACCAGCTTCTTCCACCGTGGGAGAAGGAAGTCAATCCAACCTTCACAAGGTAAAACTATTTATGTGCTTATAGACAATAATTACCTGCTTTCCCATCAGTTTTCTACAAGTTAACTGCTATGTCTGCAGAGTTGTAAATGGCCCTCGTCAAAGACAGAGAAAAGGCAGAATGGATGAGTAGGGAGGATACTCACTCATCAGTCCTCCCAGCTTCTCTGTACACCCGTGACTCAAATAATTTTTGATATTTCTTCACCATGTGATGTTAGTACACTCAGGAGTTCAAAGAACAGAGTGACATTTCTATGACAAAATGTCACTCATTCCCATCTTCTCATTTATGTGAACATAGTTTCCCAGCATTTACTTTGATAAAAACAAAAATTGAGAAATTGATGTTCAACCTTGACTCATTCTGGTAATAAATTTTTTCATCCACAGATGCATGAAAAAAAAAAAACACTGAAAAATGAAAGTGCTCAAGAGAGAGGGTTTTCCAATAAAAATTACTTTTTACATACATTTAGTAATTATTTGTCACCATTTGTAATATGTGTGTTGTCTTGATAAGTGGCACTCAGAGTTACGATGGTAGCAATCAGAAGAGCTTTTTTCTTTTGCCATTGAATTTAAAGATTTTATTTATTTGACAGAGAGAGAGATCACAAGTAGGCAGAGCAGCAGGCAGAGATGGGGGAAGCAGGCTCCCTGCAGAGCCCGATGTGGGGCTTGATCCCAGGACCCTGAGATCATGACCTGAGCTGAAGGCAGAGGTTTAACCCACTGAGCCACCCAGGCACCCCTTGCCATTGAATTTAAATTGAAGTTTATAAACATAGTTTTGCTGCAGAAAAGTATGATAGAGTAATGAATAAAAGACATTAAGGCATAAAATAAATAATACTGGGATACATTTCTACAGGGCAAGAAGAATGGAAATATAAGTTTGAGGAGAAAATATAATTATGCAAAATTTGTGATTGTCAAAAAGCAGCCTGTTCCTGTATTTTTTTTTGCAGTAAGTGTAAATTTCAGTGGCTGAGAATGAGAATGAGAAATAATTTTATTTTTATGCATCAATAGTAACAATGCTAAAGGTTACATTCTTTGCAGCCATTCACATTTTGGTGAAATTTTTTACGTGTCAATCTAGAAATGGGCAGGAGGGTTTTACAAAAATGCTTTCTGGATATTTACTAGTGAAAATTCGGAAATCCCTTTTATAGCCTATCCTTCCTCTGTTTTCAGACCAAAAATCAAGGGGTCGGTAATACGGCAAACGTTTCTGCAAGTTCAGTGTTGGTAAAGGAACCAATTTGCTGACTGACAGAGTTCTAGGGACTCCTGATTCTGCTAGATTTAGGGAAGATATTTCAGATTGAAAGGTCCTGATGCTTGTGACACCTCTCAAAAGGGAATGATGGATAGCCCATCAGGTTTTATTTCTTTTTAAGCAGTTATGCCTTCACTTTACTGGTCTTTCTTGATATCCCCTTTGGAGGCACTCAGTGTCAATGATGTGTGTGCGTGCCTGTGTTTAATAACCAGACAGATCGTATTGTTTGGATCTGTCAACGTGTGGCTTTCATCAAGTTTGGGAAATGTTTGCTCATTATTTCTTTGGGTATATTTCCCATCTCAATCTCTTTGTTCTTGCCTGGGATCTCAAGGACACCGTATTAAATTATTATATATATACATATATAATATATAGGATATATAAAATATCATATATATAGTGAGATTATTTAATATCACCCCACAGACCTCTGAAGCTCTGTTCATTTTTTCCTTCAGTTCCTTTTCTGTCTGTTCTTCAGATCAGATAATATCGCTACCACCAAATACACAGTGACTTCCCATGGCAGTTGCCATCCTGCTCTTGGGTTCATCATGCATTTTTTTTGCATTGTATTTTTCAGCTCTAATATACTCACTTATTTCTTTTTTATAGGTTCTCTGCCTCTGCTGAGAATGTCTGTCATTCCATTCATTTTAAGGGTGTTTGCCTTTATCTCCCAGAGCACAGTTAAAACAGCTCCTAGAAATCTATCTGGTAATTCCAGCATCTGTGTCACTGGGCGGGGGAGGGGTGTTGCCATCAATGGACCGTCTTTTCTCTTGAGAATTGATCACGTTTTCCCAGTCCCTTGCATGACAAATATTCTTGGGTTGGACTCTGGGCATTTGGGGCATTGCATTGTGAGACTCTGAGTCATTCTGAAATGCATATCTATATATTTTGTTTGCTTGTGGGTTTGTTTTCTTTTGTTTACCAGGCAGTCAGCCCAGTTCTAGCTTGCGTTCTGTGGGCAATGGTTCCAACATCAGTGCAGTTTTGCTGTGCTGCTTTGGGTCGCATGGAAGTGCTTTGTAGGGTTTAGTCCAGGCTTGAGCAGTGGATTCTCCCACAGCTCAGATCTCAAAGCCTCTGGATCTGTCCCACACGTGTGCAGTTCCAGGAGAGACTGGGGCTTGTGCTGCCTCATGCACAGAAGAAAGGGATCTCCTTCTCCAGCTCTGTCTTCTCTGGGATTCCTCTCACTGGCTCCTGCCCCTAAGAGACCTTCCCCCCACCTGGGCTTCTAGCCAGAAAGATTGGGTTTTTCTGGTAGTTTTAGCTGCTCACCACTGCTGTGGTATAGTTCCCTAAGACCAGGACCATCCTCAGGGTTGAGCAGTGAGAAGAAAGGAGGGGGAAACCGCTCATAGGGATTCTCCCTGTACGCTGGACCACAGGGACCTCTTTCCCCTGCTCCTCATGGCAACTCGGGAGAAGCTTTCAGGTGCTTATGTTGCTGCTGATCTGAGGAGCAGGCCTGTGCCCACAGCCACACTTGGGAGAGGAAAATGGACTCCCCTGTCCCCCACAACCCCCTGGACTTTCTGTTCATTTTTCCATTACAGAGTCTCCTTTCCAGGTCTTCTGGCCAAAAAGAGGAGGGTTCTCAGATTTGGTTGCCTGAACCCCCTGCATAGTTCCAACTTTGGGTCAACCCTGGAGAGAAAAGAGAAAAAAAAAAAAAAAAAACAAAAGAAAACACCCAGGAATACATTCCCAAATAAGTTTCCTTTTCAAGTTTTGATTACTTTTCTTCAGTTCACCCAATTGTCATTTGTCTTTCTGAGTCTGGAAGTTGCTTTTTGAGTTTTGAACGCCATCTAGAGAGAGGCTGGAGTGGGTGATTCCCTCTTGACCCACACCAGTAGCTCCCTCCTCCTTTTGATGCCTTCCTGTGGCCCCTTTCCCCCTGACCCCACACCCCACCGTTCTCTTTGTTCTGCGTTGTCCTCTTTGTATCCCCTTTACTTTGGGCTTCCTAGTCCAAAGAGGGGGAAAAAAAAAAAAAAAGAACCTGCAATCTTTTGGTGGTCCACTGCTCTATTTGAAAACACCAATTTTGTTACAAGTAATAAATCAAAGTCAAGTATGGAAGTAGACCTGGGGCTGGAGACCCATGAAGAAGCAGAAGGGGCCTGGGGCCAAATCCATCACTGGGCTGTTCCAAGTCAAACGATCACGTTCGCATTTGTTACAAATGTCCACGCACAAAACTGGCCCTTTTCTTGAGAACTGGTCCTTGGGGGTTTTCCTTTTAAGAGGGTTGCTGAATCTGCTCTTCGACCATCTATAAATCTCCCAGTGAAGGCTAGAAAGTTTTGAGATCAGAAGGAGTTTCAGCAAACCTTCTTGCCTTCGTTACTCCTGAGAGACATGGTATTCTTAACACCGAAACGATGGGGTTTCGGGAGTGAGGGAGTTTTTGTCAGGTGGTGAGAAATAACTGACCATATAAGATGCAAGCCCCTTTTCTGCTTCCTGTCACTAGTGTCCCTGCCGTTGAGATGCACTATGGCCTCCCCTTAGAACTGTGGTGTGCAAGATGTCCTTGGTCGCCGTGTTTGGGGGATTCGGAGTCGCGCTGACCCGTGCAATCATGAGCACATCCCTGTGAGGGGTGCTGGGGCACATTCAGAGATAAATTATAACAGTGACACTCAGGCATCATTTTCTAGTTCTCAAAGCTCACCTCATCATCTCCTCCGAGCTCTCCAAAACTCCCGTGGCAGTTGTTATTATTAGGTAAAACTTACAATTCCATCCTGGAAGCCCCTCTGGGCTTTCCCTTTCCCTGCTTACAGCCACCAGCTGTCATCCTGGTAGGCACTTGGAACTCAGTGTCTAAAACTGAGGTCCTCCCCTTAGCCGGCCACCTGCAAGCCTTCTCTGGGTTAGCGCCTGCACCACCGGACCCGGAGGGAAGGCAGCCAAGACATCCTGCCTTCTCTCTTCCCCTCCCCGCCCTGCTGATCCGCGTGGCCCTGTCTCAGATCTCCGGCACCCCAGACATGGTCTGACCTTCTCCAGTCCACTGCCACCTTGTAGTGAATTCCCACGTCTCCCCTCAGCTGCATCCGCTGCTCTGGCCAGCTACCGTCCATCCTGGGTTTTCCCCTGTGCTCTTTTCCCCTGTGCTCTTACCTTCTGGCACAGAGTGAATGCTCCGGAGATGTTTTCTAGCTGTAAGGCCTCAGTGCCTTGGCACGTGCATCAGCCCGGAGATGCTTTTACCCTCACTTACCTCTCTTCTTCCGAACTATGCCTTGAGAAGGCAGTAATACCTCCTCATCCTCTGAGATTCAGCTTAGTGCCTAACTGAACGTTAAGAGCTTCCTGACTTTCCGGGGCTCATGTGAGTACCCGCCCTTCTCTACCCCCACCCTGTGCACATATGCTCCCGCAGCATTCCTCTGCACTGCTATTATAGGATTTCTCAACGTGTGGCTCCTTTTACTCTGAAGTGTGCTTCTGAGAAATGCAGATTGCTGGGAGTACCCAGAACAACGGAGTTAGGATTGCTGAGCACGGGGCCCAGGAATCTGCATTTTGAAGCACTCTCTGCGCCGCCCCCCCAACCCCCACTGCTTCTCCTCAATGATTTTTTTTTTAAGATTTTATTTATTTATTAGACAGAGAGAGACGCAGCGAGAGAAGGAACACAAGCAGGGGGAGTGAGAGAGGGAAGAACAGGCTTCCCGCTGAGCAGGGAACCTGATGCGGGGCTCGATCCCAGGACCCTGGGACCATGACCTGAGCTGAAGACCGCTTAACGACTGAGCCACCCAGGTGCCCCCTCCCCCGTGATTCTGATGCAGTGGAAACCACTGTTCTCCTTTGCCCCCTATCATGGCCCCTAGCTGTGGCCTCTCAGAGCAGTCTTTGGTTAAGGTTCATTGCCACCTAGGTCTTCTCTGGGAGATGAGAGCAGCAAAGTCATTCAGATTTAACTGGTTTTCAACTATATCTTTGTAAAGAGGAGCAGTGCCCCTGACCCTTGAATGACATAGGTTTGAACCTTGCGGGGCCACTTGGTGCAGATTTTTTTTAATAAATACGTACACTGCTGTGACTGTAGTTTCTCTTCACGGTTTTCTTTTCTTTTTTTTTTATTTTATTTTATTTCTTTGACAGAGAGAGAGATATCACAAGTAGGCAGAGCAGGAGGCAGGGGTGGGGGGAGAGGGGAAGCAGGCTCCCTGCTGAGCAGAGAGCAATATGGGGTTCGATCCCAGGACCCTGAGATCATGACCTGAGCCGAAGGTAAAGGCTTAACCCGCTGAGCCACCCAGGCGCCCCTCTTCACGGTTTTCTTAATGTTTTCTTTTCTCTAGCTTACATTATTATAAGAATACAGTATATAATGCAAACAGCATACAAAACATAAGTTCATCGACTGTATGTTATTTGTAAGGCTTCCAGTTGGTAGTAGGCTATTAGTAGTGAAATTTTGGGGGGACTCAAAAGGTATATGCAGATTTTTGATTGCATGGAGGTGTTGGCGCCCCTAAGCTCTGCATGGTTCAAGGATCCATTGTACTTGTTTTTGAAAGCTTTATCGAGGTACAATTTTGCATTAAATTCACCCATTTTAAGTGCACAATTCAATGTTATTAGTGTATTTCCAGCATTGTGCACCTGCCACCATGATCCTGTCTTAAATCCTTTCCCTCACGTCACATAGAGATTTTGTGCCTGTTGGTACTCACTTCCCATTCCCATCCCCAGTTTAGGCAACTGCTAATCTTCATTCCGTCTCTAGACATTTGCCTTTTCTGGATATTCATATAATTGGACTTGAATTCTGGATATTCATATAAGTGAAATATATTCATATAAGTGGAATATCTGCTTTTCCGTGTCTGACTTTTTGACTTAGCGTAATGTTTCAGTGTTCACCCCTGTTGTAGAATGTATCAGTACTTCTTTCCTTTTTCTTGCTAAATGATACTCTGTTGTGTGGCTACATTTTTCTATCTATCCCTCGGCTGATGGGCTGTTTCCTTTCATGTTTCACTATTACAAGTGATGATGCCACGAACATCTGTGTGCAAGCCTTTGTGCATGTGGACATATTTTTCATTGCTCTTGAGTCGCTAACAATGAGTGCAATGGCTGGGTCTTATAGCAAACGGATACTTGACTCTTTTTTTAAAGATTTTTTTTTTTATTGGACAGACAGAGATCACAAGTAGGCAGAGAAGCAGGCAGAGAGAGAGGAGGAAGCAGGCTCCCTTCTGAGCAGAGAGCCCGATGTGGGGCTTGATCCCAGAACCCTGGGATCATGACCTGAGCTGAAGGCAGAGGCTTTAACCCTCTGAGCCACCCAGGCGCCCCATGGATACTTGACTCTTGAAGAAACTTCCAAACTGATTTGATAGCAGCTGCACCATTTTGCATTCCCCCTGGAGGTGTAGGAAGCTTCTGATTTGCCCATGTCCTCACTGGCACTTGTTATCATCTGTCTTCCTGGTCACAGCCATCCTAGCAGGTGCAAAGTGGTATCTCATTGTGGGTTTGGTTTGCATTTCCCTGATTGCTCTTGATGTCGACCATGTTCACTTATACTGCTGGATGTCTGCCTGTTTTCTTTGGAAAAATGTCTATTCAAATATTTTGACCATTTTTAAGTTGGAGTTTTTGTCTTATTTTTGAGTTGTAAGAGTTCTTACAACTGCGCACAGGGAAAGCAATTCATTTTGTTTTATGGAGGGACGGAAGGTCCCTAGAAACCCTTCCCAGGCTGTGGTAGTCTAGTGGGGTCTCCAAGGTTCCTCTTTTCCCAGTGCCACGATATGGCCCTTGAAGTCCTCCTAGAAACACCTTTTTGCCCCATGGCCTAAGCAAGAGCAAACGGGCAGCACCCGTTTGCTTGCCCAGCACGACAGGAGCTTAGAAAGGGCATGGAGTGAGCTGGGGAGGGAGCCTCTCTTCAGTGAAGGGTCTTTGCCTCACATTTCGCTAAGAGAGTAGTTCACACTTCGTAATAGGAGAATGAAATAGGGATCTGTCCTGGTCCCACTCAGTGTTCAGACTCTAGCATTTTATGGCTCTCTCCTTACCCGTAAGCAGCACCACCCCAAGTCAGGGCGCAGAGCCAGCCTTCAAGATATACTTAGACCTCCCCCATGGCCTCGGTTCCCACTGGGCTCTTTCCTGCTGAGATGGCCCCATTCCCTGCTGCCTGGCATCCTGAAGTGCTGGACTGACCCTAGCAGCCAAACCGTCTGTTCCTGAAGGAGATCATGACCCACTGAGGAATCCGTGTCTTATCCGTCTGTGTAGCTCCAGCAGCCAGCGTGGGACACATCTCAAAAACACATTTGCATACAATTCTCTTAAACTGGTGAATGAAGAAGAAGGAAGGAATTCATGTATCAGAAATGAATAAATTGAGACTCACGTGGGTTACGTCATCTGCCTGGAGTTTTGGAAGCTGCCAGTTAAGGGGCTGGAATCTGAAATCAAGGATCTCTGATGCCAAAATACTTTTTCCACGAGATCAAGCTATGAGTTCTCGCCTCTAATCTTCAGAGATTCCAACTTAGAGGAAAGATATTTATATCACAAGACTGATCAGGGACCCTCCTGAGAAGTGATACCACCAGAGCGGAGAGGGCAAATGGAAAGGGGAGGTCCTTTCTACATGTGGTTGTTTGTTTTGCCCTTCTCTGCCCCACTCTGGATTTGGTTGTGATGACAGGGAGTAAATGGCAGGTGGTAAAGAGAGGTTACCCCTGACCTGTGAGGCCGTGGGTGGCCTTGAGGAGGAGTTGAGTTGCAGAGTATGGGTGCAGCAGTGTTGGGAAGGACCCCGAGGCAGTGGGAACAGGACAGTGGTAGAGGGAGGGGGGGCATGTTTGGGGAGGCGTGACTTGTCTCTGTGAGTGGGTCTTTGGAACCGCTGAAATGGAGGGGGCAGGGGTGAGGTCCTTTCCCAAGTCCAGCAGAAGACACTTTGCCCTTTTTCTCTGTACTGGAACTTTATTAGAGGTTTTGGAGGAATCCATTAGCCATTCAGGATCTTGTGTTTTCTCCAGTTCTGTGAAACATTTAAGGTGTTCTTTTATTTATGTAACTCTCTGATCTTTCCTATTCTGGTTTTACTGTTTCAAAATTCAGAGACTCTTGAAACTTCTTAGCAATGAAAAGAAAATGATGGCTTTTTTTTTCCCCCTGTTTGGTGAGAAGCTGGCTCCAAAAATGCCCAGTAGGAGAGTAAGCAAAAATATAAAGGCAGGCATCTTGGCAACATGAACATATCTTCTTAGAAAAACAACTCCCCGGCTTGACTGAGCAAGGTCTACTTCCAGCCCCATCGCAAGACAGCTGGGCACGAATTGTATTTTGATCCCCCTTTATTTTCTACCCATGCCCCTTGTGTTTGGCAGATAGTGGGAACTAACTGACTGAACGAAACCAGCATATTGAGTGAGCCAATCAATGAATGAAGGAGGGAAGACCATGGTTTTTTCCTTCTACATGTAACTATTATCCCATGGTTACGTGATGGTTAACCACACAATTCCTTCCCCAAGTGATTGGTAGCTTCTGGAGAAAGGAAAGAAGGTCATTGTTACACTCATGATAAAGAGAAATTAACACCTAGGGCAGCCTGGTTTGATGGTAGTTCAACAAATATATGTATATTTTAATCTGGGTGGATTTGTAGAGAAAGTAATCCATTGTGACTTTACTGGTTCGGGAGAGCTCACATATAAGCAGCAGCCCGACCTCAACATGGGAGAAGGTTAAAAAGTCATCTCCTCCTGTCAGTTCAAGTCAACCTTCTGTTTAAAGCTTAGACTCATGATCTTTGGAAGCCCTTGGATCTAGGTCTCCCTTACAGAGTCTGAGGAGAAACGCTCACCACAATTATTTCTGTACCTTCAGCCTAGTGAGGATGACCTCAACCAGCAAGCTAGAACCTGGAAAACGCAGCCGTTGTGAACACGAAAATATTATCAGAGTAGGGTTCTCCCTTGCTTGTTTTATGAACTTGCTGTGAGGAATTTACAAAACCCTTTGGACAATGTGGACTTTTAAACATTCCTGAAGCCCCGAAGAAAACAGGTGCTAATGGAAAACGCAAGGTTCACACTCCAGAGAACAGGGGCTCTCGTGTGAACCATGGGAGGAAGCCACTGTGGTGTTCAGAGGGGAAAACTAAGCCAGTGTCTTCTTCGAAATGGAAACTGCTCCTGTGAAAATCTGGCTTGCCACCTGATCTGGGATTATGCCAGTGAGTGGGCCGGCAAGGGAAGGCAGGGAGTGGTAGCCAATTAATTAGTCAATCAAAAAATATTTATAGAATTGCCTGTGTACACGGCAGCAGGCAGGACTGAGCGGGCGATGCAGGAAGAGTAAAAGGTGGTACGTCAGCCCGTGAAGGGCTGACTCATCTCCTTGGGAGGCATGGTGTACACGTGCTAGCAGCAAGCATGGCCAGAGACAGTGTTTTTTTTTTTTAAGATTTTATTTATTTATTTGACAGACAGAGATCACAAGTAGGCAGAGAGGCAGGCAGAGAGAGAGAGGAGGAAGCAGGCTCCCCGCTGAGCAGAGAGCCAGATGCGGGGCTTGATCCCAGGACCCTGAGATCATGACCTGAGCTGGAGGCAGAGGATTTAACCCACTGAGCCACCCAGGTGCCCCAGAGAGAAAGACAGTGTTTTAATTAAGCCAGGTGTCTTACAGATGCCGGGAATGTGACCCAGACAAAGAGGCGTTATTCTGGGCTTATCACCACGTACTCCAGACCCTGGGGGGTCAGTTTTCAAGGCAGCTATGAGCATTGCTTTTTATAACTTTTTATAATGTTATAAAAAGCGTTACTTTTTAGAACGAAGTAGCTAGGTCTGACCGGACCCCTTACCATGGAGCACAAGATGATCTGGATGGAGGGATGAGGGAGTGTTGTCTTCCAAACATGCTTCTGCAGAGTTTGGGTTTGTGTCCTTAGCAGAGGACGGTGTAAAAGCAAATGAGTCATTATAAAAATGCGTAGGGGCCTCCAGTTATAGGATCATTAAGTCCTGGGGGTGTCACGTACAGCAGGGTGACTGGGATTAACAGTCCGGTGTTGTATCTTTGAAAGTTGCTAAGAGAGGAGATGCCAAACGTTCTTACTGCAAGACAAAAATTTGTACCTGTGTGTGTCGAGGGTTCATTGAGCCTCTCTTGGGGTCCATTGTGCAGCGGACAGTGGTCACTCCTCACCTGCGGTTGTCAGTTGCCTGTGGTCAGTCGCGGTGGGGAAGCAGGTTATCCTCTTTCTGATGCTACAGGGTCTGCAGTAACCTCATGCTGTCGTCACAGCGTCTGCATCACTCACCTCCCTTCATCTCATCATGCTGGCACTTGAACACCTCGCGTCGTCACAGGAAGGAGGGTGGGTACCATCCGGAAAGATCTAATGAGAGAGAGAAAGGTCATAGTTACCTAACTTGTATTATAGTACAGTATATTGTTGTAATTGTTCTAGTTATTATTAGCTATTATTGTATTTTATTATTAGCTATTGTTGTTAATCTCTTACTACGCCTCAGATATATAGTAAACGTGGTCATAAGTATGTACCTATAGGAAAAAGCATGGTATGTATAAGGCTTGGCACTATCCGTGGTTCTAGGCTTCCACTGAGGGTCGTGGAATGTATCCCGGTGGATAAAGGAGGACTGCTGGGTACATATATCAAATCATTATGCAATGCACCGAAAACTGATACACGATCTCTTGATTATTTCTGAATTTTTGAATGCTTGGGGGAATATTTGTGACTACAAAACTACTGATTATGTACCCCAATTTTTGTTTTGTTTATTTTGGCGGGGGCTTAGGGAAAGGTGGAGGGGATGTAAGAAGGAGAAGTAGGCTCCATGCTGAGCAGGGACCCTGATACCCAGCTGGATCCCAGGACGCCAGGATCATGACCTGAGCCTAAGGCAGACTCAACCATCTGAGCCCCTAAATTTTCATTTTATAGTAACCATGACACATTAGAAATCTCGGTGAAGGGGCACTTGGGTGGCTCAGTCAATTAAGTGTCTGACTTTTGATTTCAGCTCAGGTCATGATCTCAGGGTGGTGAGATCAAGCCCCATGTCGGGTTCCAAGCTAGGCGTGGAGCCTGCTTACGATTCATTCTCCCTCTTCCTCTGCCCCTCCCTGTTCCTCTTTCTCTCTCTCCCTTTCTAAAAGGAAAACAAACAAACAAACAAACAAAACAACAACAACAACAAAAACCTTGGTAGAGTAAGTATGTCAACAAAGGAAAATGAAACACTGAAAAAAAAATTTTAAGGGTATAATTATAAGGTATACCTGAAATTTTTAGCTAGTCATTTCCATTGGCCAGGTGTTTTTTTAATGTTACGTTATTTTACTTTACTTATTTTTTAAAAATTTTTTACTGAAGCATAGTTAGCTTCAGGTATACACCCTAATGATTTAACAAATCTGTTGACCCAGTCTTTTAGGTGATTGCTCAGCATTTAAAATAAACAAAGACTTGATATAGTGGTTTGTAGATCTGTTTCCACTGAGAGCAAAACAGATGGGATGACTTCATAACAGTAGCTAACACGTTTGTCACCGACCATGTGACAGACTTTGTATGCCTTTCTACACATATTCTAGCAACTCTATGGACGGGTAGTAACTAAAGCATAGCAAAACTAAGCTCTTCCCCAAAGACCTGCAGCTGCTGATTCCAAAACCAGGGTCCCCTATGAACAGCCCTGGTTAAAAATGGACTAAATGGGGGCACCTGGGTGGCTCAGTTGGTTAAGCATCTGGCTCTTGATCTCACCTCAAGTCTTGATCTCTGGGTCTTTGGTTTGGGCTCCACATTGGGCTCCATGATGGGCATGAAGTCTACTTTAAAAGGCGGGGGGCAAAATGATTGAGACCTTATAAAATGTCTGCAAGTGTGGGGAATTCTCCCTTTCTGGAAACTACTGTGGGAAAGAATAGGAATGCTATCTTTATTGTGTTAGAATAGTCATTGCCTATTGATAGAACACTGGACATAAAACTAGTATCAGGAACTGAATATCTATGCTTTAAGGATGGGTCTTATAAAATGACCAATGAGGCAAAAATAATTTTTTAAATGATGACAACTATCTTTTCTCCTAGGAAAATGCCTCCAGAACGTCTTAGCCTTCCAAGACAATATATGAGAGAAAATTCACTGGCTATGTTCTTACTGAAGTGTATGAAATATTTGTAAATGTGTGCCATTGCTGTGAAAGGAGTTTAAATTTTTTAAATATTTAGAATCCTAACTACTTTATTTGAAAAAAAAAAACAAAACCCACCCCAAAATGTAGTTTTTAAACTCACCCAAAGGTACAATATTCAATGCCCATTTTCCTATCTTTCCCACACCTCTGGAAAATCATGTTTAAAGAAAACATTTGAGGGGTCTCTGGGTGGCTCAGTCGGTTAAACATCTGACTTGATTTCAGCTCAGGTCTTGATCTCCCCACATTGGACTCCGAGTTGGGCATGGAGCCTACTTAAAAAACAAAAAACAGGGGCACCTGCGTGGCTCAATGTGTTGGAGCCTCTGCCTTTGGCTTGGGTCGTGATCCCAGGGTCCTGGGATCGAGCCCTGCATCGGGCTCTTTGCTCAGCAGGGAGCCTGCTTCCCTTCCTCTCTCTGCCTGCCTCTCTGCCTACTTGTGATCTCTTTAAAAAAACAAAAAAACATCTGGTCAACCACAAGGTATATCGCTGTGAAAGCCCAAACTCCTGAGGACAAAGACCCCAGAAACTCCCTCCAGAAGGGAAAACAAAGGACATCCTTATGTCAAAAGGATGAAGAATCAGAAAACCAGAACGGCTTTAGACCTGTCCACAGTAACCTAGGAAGCTAGAACCTGTTGGAGCAGCCCCTTGAAAATTCTGAGGAAGCCTTCCAGCCTGGAGTTCTACACTCAGCCAAACCACCAATCAGGTGTGAGGGAAAAATAAAGATAATTTCCAACTTGCGTGTTCTCCAATAAACAATTGTGCTTTCATGTATTTTTTCAGAAGACAGTGCTCTGAAATTAAGAAGACAGTTAAGGAAGTACACCAAGAAATAGGCGGCTACAGAATCCAAAAAGCAGGCGATACTACATAAGAGAGAGGGGGAGATGCCTCATGGGGGAAGGTGTAAGCAGATCTCTGGTCACAGAGCCTACAGAGCGCCCGAGCCCTCAGAGTGACTCTCCAGAAGAGAGAACCTCTGAGAAGAAGGACCTAATAGCATTCCAGATGTGTTTGGCCCGCTTAAAAGGAGACTTCCACAACTGGGGAAAGTGTTCAGAGGTGAATCAGGATTAAGTATGTAGAAAACAGAGAAGCTGAACCACACAGCTACAGGAAAGCAGGTTGTAAAAACAAAACCAAAAAAAAAAAAAAAAATGGAGACTGATCTTAAGAGACGTCATGACTCAGCTGTGAATGGTCATAATTGTGTTGACACCGATGATTGGTCACACAGACATTGTGACACAATAGTCCTGGGGCACAGGAAAGTATGCGCGCGTGTGATGGTGGGGATTAGGCAAGCAGAATGTGAACCCTCTTGGTTTTGGTGGGAACTCAGTGAATAATGCCTAGAACAGAAGAAAAACAAGACGTAAAGAGAGAAGCATGTTGCATACAGAAGAGGTAATTACTAAAAGCAACAGCTCAGCTACTGGAGATCGGTTGATTCTCACTACAAAAGTGGAAGGGGGCAGCCGGGGGACTGTTGTGTTTTTGTAATAAGCCTTGTAGAACTGGTGACTCTTTAAATTCTGTGCATGTTTAAAAAGTTAAACTTTAAAAGGGGGAAAGGGAGGGGAGAATTCAAATGAGGGGAAAAAAATGGTAAGTAAGATGAGTTACACGTCCTATTATAAGGGAGCTCAAAAAAGAATACTCCCAAATTAATACAAAACAAGGAATTGAGATTCATGTCAAGTGTAATTTCCTAAAACAGATCATTAAAAAGAGAACTTTTTAAAGAGATCTCTTTTAAAAGAGATCATTAAAAAGTGGACTTTTATGTTCCTCTCCTTTTTCCTCTCCTTTTTCCTTTCCAGATACCCTCACACCTGACCAGATGATTGTGTTTATCTGCTGTAAACCAGAGGTTATAGGAGACCTCAAATTGGCATTGGCTTTTGCCTGAATAGGAGGACTGGACAGTGGGGGCCAAGTTGGAGCTCATCGTCTCCCCTAGGCTCTTTTTAAAAAATGTATCTATTTGAGAGACAGAGAGCAGGGAGGGGGAGAGCAGAGAAAGAGGGGGAGAGAATCCCAAGCAGACTTCCTGCTGAGCATGGATCCCAACTCAGGGCTCGATCTCATGACCCTGAGATCAAGACCTGAGCCGAAACCCAAGAGTCGGACACTCAACCAACTGAGTCCTCCAGGTGCCCTTGACCTAAGTTCTTGATTGTCCAGCTGTGTGTCTGGCTTCTCTCTGCTTCTCATCTGATTCTTAGAACATCTTATGTCTAGCTATCTTGTATCCCCCTCTTCGGTTGGCTTCCTGGTCCAAGCTCATCTGTCCGTGGGCCTGGTTTCGACTCATTCCTTACCCTGACCTTGCTGTCTCCAGCCCCTGCCCTATCCCTTTCCTCAGCCTAATTCTTAATTCCTGGCCCCCACCTCTTCATGAAAACTTGGCTCAATCAACTTTGAAAAACCAAGGCAAATGGAACTGCCTGGGAAGAATTTGGAGAATCTGCTGCCTTGTTCTTCATTCTTGAGAGCCAGGATAGCAGCTGAGGGCGCATGTGGGAAGAAGCACGTGCATGTGTTTTGGGAGAGGAGGGAACAGCCATCTCAGGCCCCGTCCTTCTCCCTGGGAATGCTATCGTGTATATTTCTGACATACTGGTGCATTCGTTCATTGATACGTTCTCCTGTTTCTCTTAGAAACGGTTCTCAAATTTTAAACCTAGCTTCCGTGCATGAGCTGTGTTTTGGTCTCTTAAGAGGCTGTGAGCAGACTCCACAGTCCGTGGTGATTTTACACGAAGTGACATCTGATTTGCTTTTAGACTGCATTCCATACCAATCAGCCCAGCCCTGCGGTTTGTGGACTAACTCCTGTTGTCTCTCAACATATGGAGTGCTATTAGATAGTGTGAGTTGGAGTCTTGTCAGGGAGGCTGATTAAGCCACAGTCGGGGACAGTCGTCCTAAGTGTGAAATGTAACAGGCCCTCCGAAACGGCGCTGGGAGCCTCTGGAGGTGGTTGGTGCCTCTCTGTTGGGGCATCGGGAGGTTCGCAAACAAAGCAAACACATTTTTTTTCCCCCTAGCATGGGCTAGGTCTATGGCAGTAACATTTGGCAAGTTGAGTAACAGGGAACATAGATAACTGTGAACAGATGGACAACTATTAAAAGATTTGAGGGGCTTTTATCATCTCTCAAATAGCCTTCACCCACCTACAGGATACCCAGTTCCCTTGCAAGATTACGTAAAGGGCTCAATTAAATTTCTTCTTCCCTTTTTTTCTTCTTCAATTGCAATAGAAGCAAAAGTTCTGACGTTAAGAGGAAAAGAATAGATGAGAAACTTCTAATTTTGAATCCCCTTGGGATTAGATGCTGATCTCAGCTGTGCAGAGAATACTGCCCCATATTTTGAAAGAGTAGCTGCTGGCAGTTTTAGAGATGACTTCCAAAATAGACAGTGAACTCCCCCATCCGTATCTGATGACCGTCTGACATTTAGATGCAGAGTAACAGAGCTATCCACGTGTTTTGAGGAGTATAACCTTATTTTTAAATATGGCCATGGCAAGTCATTATATTTAAGCTCAAACTAGTGAAGTACAAAAAAAAAAAATATGCATTACTTGGTTCCTTGCAGAAATAAGAAATGTTGCACGTCTTAGAGCAATAATATTTACCCACCCTCTGGGGCAGCACTGTCTCTGATATGGGAGCATGCCAGTCCTCTTTGGCTCAAGATGATGCTTGGAAAGTTTGCAAGAGTGAGATCGACAAACACTGATCAAGATGAGGCATGTCTTACTCTCTCTGGGGCAGGATTTTGCCAAAAATAGTCATAGGGTGGTACAGTGGGAGCTGTGGTACCTCAATGTTGGATCCCATGAGCCCGGCCAAATTAGATTGGGTTCCATTCCTCAGGGGTCACCTTCCTAGCATTACGTTATAGGGCCAACAAATTTCAAGGTACTGGGGCACCTGGGTGGCTCAGTGGGCTAAGCCTCTGTTTTGGCTCAGGTCATGATCTCAGGGTCCTGGCATCGAGCCCCGCATCGGGCTCTCTGCTCAGCAGGGAGCCTGCTTCCTCCTCTCTCTCTGACTGCCTCTCTGCCTGCTTGTGATCTCTGTCTGTCAAATAAATAAATCTTTTTAAAAAAATTTCAAGGTACTACCTGTGTACACTCAGTGTAGCTCTTGAAGGAGTGTTTGGAAGCAGGAAGGATAGATACCCAACCCTACTTTTATCCAATGTCCATTCCCTTACTCAGTGTCAAACCCAGTTGCTCCCAGCTGAGACTGCTGGGTCACTGAAGCTCCCTATCTCCAGAAACCACCCCCCACCCCCGGACCTAAATTTTGTCCAAAAACAACCCACAGGAAAAGGAAATAAACATTCTCGATATTTTAATTTAAAATCTCCACCCTTCAGAATAATTGTAATCTGAAATAATCCAGCAACAGAAACGCTAAAGGTAGTGATAAGTAGAAAACAGGTAGCTCTTGAAGGTAAAAACCCATTTGCCTGCTAAACGATGCAATTTTATAAACTCATAGTTCCACGCTGGGCTGGTTGACTTAAGGTAATTGAGTAAATAAACAACAATGATCAGTAGGTTTAGTATCTCCTGGAGAGTTATACTTGCACAGAAAGAGTCATTGGAAGTAGTTAAAATATGTTCCTACCATTTAGTAGGATAAAAGTTGGCAACATTAACCGTGAGATACATGTTCACAGGCTTTTAAGTATATGCTAGACATAGATTGTATCATAGCACAGGAAGCATCCAACCAGACACTTGTTAATGGCGTAGGGAGTGAATTTCTTGTGCATTGCATATGGGGCTTATAAATGCCATTGAATTGAATGAATAATAAGAATAATTTCATTGAATTGAAAATAGGATCAATATACTTTGTGGGGTGTTTTTGTTCCAAGTTCTATGTTTTTTGGAATTACACCTGTTTTCCTGCTATGTAGAAATACTGTCTAGGTAATTAAAGCCATTCCGAGCAATTTTTATTTTCCTTCTTGCTGCTGTTAAGTTTACTGGCGTTGGCTTGCTAATCCTCCCTGACATTCACACGGACTCCCGTTTGCTCCTGTGTTTTTCTAGAATGGCAGAGATGCAGGCACTGATGGAGAGGCTGGAGCGGGTGGTCGGCCGACTGGAGCTGCTGTCTGCAGGGTCCCACCGGCCTCCTGGGGACTGCGGGGAGATTAATGGTGTCATTGGAGGTAGGGACACAAACTGTTGTCATTACTGGTCTCCGTGAGTGTTGTTTAATGTTGTCCCCATCACTTAGTTCTCGAGAAATATTTTTGTCGACTTCCTTCAGCTTCTGTACCCCTTCCCTTATATGTGACCATGACATTAACCAGACGTAAGCCATCCCTGAAAAAGGGAAAGGCAGAATGTTCCAACCCACAATCCACAAAAATTAACCGGTTATCTGTGCCTATTAAGAGCATGATCTATATGGCAAATGTCATTTTTCTTTTGTTTTAGTGTTTATAATGTTCCGCATTCCATAGTGACTATAAATATATTATCTGAGTAATTATCAAAGAGAAATTAACGTTCTCAATTACAGCGTCAATGGGAAGGAATTATTCTGTCGATTTTAATTTTAAAGAGAACAAGTCATTAAATTTAACAATATAATTGGGAAAGAAAGGAGTCTGAGGTGAAGGCAAACATTGGTTTCAAGTAACATGATTACATCGCACTGTTTTACTTGTGCTTATTTCTAATCAAATGTGCCTTTAACCTTATGTGCCAATGCCACATTTGAAAAAGAGGATTTAAAAATATTATATGATCAAACATAAAAAGTTAACTACGTAACATACGAAGTTAACTATAAGGACACCATATATGGTAAACTCTCTAAGTCATCCACAGTCATTTTTTCAGTTCCTTCTTGTCTGAGGTCATAGACTTAGCAAAATAAAAATACAGGACACCCAGTTACATTTGAATTTTAGATGAACTACTTTTTTTTTTTTTTTGGCATACGTGTGTTCCAAATACTGCCTGGGATACACTACATGGTTACACACTTATCCTAAACATGTATTCATTGTTTATTTGAAATTCAAATGTAACTGGGGGTTCTGCATTTCATCTGGCGGCTCTATTCTTGTGTGAAATACATTTCCTCCTTATCTGACCCATTTTGAATCCTATCAGGCTTTGGGGGCTGGGAAAAGCCTTGGGGAATGGGGGCTTCAAAAAAAAAAAAAAAAAGCTTTCACCAGGCAAGGTTCACATTGGTGCTTCTAGAATTTCAGGCATATTTGGAACCTTGCCTTGTGTTGTACGCCTTGGGACAAAAAATGACTGTGTGAGCACAAATGTACAGGCTGGTCTCCTCCCCGCCCCGCCCCCCGGAACAGAATGAAAATTAAAATGCTTTGAATGCGTTGAAAAGGGGTGTTGTTTAAAGGGAGGCTGCCAGGGGCCTGCAAGTTTCTTCCACATCAACTGAGATACATCTATGATTTCATTTTAAGCCTCTTTTTGTTAACGGTATGGTTGGTATACGAGATCCAATCAACCTCCTTTGTAAGAAAATATTTTCATGTTCACTTCAGTAACTTGGTTTCCTTGTGTCTTTGACATAAGTGATCAAAAGACATTTCTTTACAAGTGCTGACCACAAATGTAGAGCCTGTGAATGCAGAAAATAAAGTTAAACTCCAACTCTCAGGAGACCGTGTCGTGTTGTTGAATGAAGGGGGAAAGAAATCCCTCTGTGGCTTGAACCTCACGTGACTTAAAGAGGTGCTGGGCTGCACTTTGTATTCTCTTTGTTAAAGAAATAATTTTGGGGGGAAATTAATAGGTCAGCAAAATCGGAAGGCAGGTAATTAAATTACTTAGGTATTTAAACAGGTACGTTCTGATACAGCAAATCATTCTACATCATTTATTAAAGTTAGGTGTTTCAAAACAACTTAGCCAGTAATTTATTATCCTGCTTGAAATGGAGTAGGGTCATTGGGAAGAAGGATAAGTAGCAAAATACCTGGAAGATACCCGTCCTTTAAAGTTCGCTCATCCTCAGCAGCGCTGGTTTCATTTCTTCTTAATTTCGTGAGCCTTGATGATCTCCTAAACTCTGTTTTTAACAAATCCTTGAGGACAACCTCTTGCTTTAAACATAAACATCATTATAACAGTGATGTTGTAACTAAAGTTTAGGGAAGCATTTGAAGGTAAAAAGAAACTTTTAGATGAAATCCCATCCATTACACATCTGTAATATGCACAGATCAAAGGACTGCCTTCGCATGAGCCTGGGGCTCTATTGGGTTTTACGATGTGTTTTCTTTCTTTTTTTCCCCCTGACAATCAGGTAAGTTTGGTTCAACCGCTGAAGAAGTATTTCTGCATGCCCGCCAAGTGACAGGTACTATGTGTTATGTGCGAGGAAATCTTAAGATGAATTACATACAGTCTGAATCCTCCAGACTCTTTAGTCTCTGTGCATTGCCATTCATGGCCACAGATGGCTTTGATTAAGGTGCTCACAAGGTGCATGTTGTGGGGAAAGACAGGTCGTTAAAGGCTGCCCAGAGGAGGTATGAGCAGAGGAGTGATGAAAGGAAATTGGAAAATAGTCCTTTTTATCACCATTCCTTCTGCTAGGTAGAGTGCTTTGTCGTGTTCCTAAAACTCTCCCACTTTAGACACGTAGCAGAGTCCTCTGAGGCGTCTCCCCCAGCAACAAATGGGTTGATCTGTTTCCAGATGGATCCATAAGGAATCTTTGGGCATATCTCCCCTTTTATGTTCAGTAGTTGATAACGCACTATATTGTGAACATTAAGGTAACTCAGCTTCAATAACCTGCTTAAAAGTCAGATCGCAGGTGTATAGCGCTGTCGAAAACTGTTTTCATCACCCTGTGGGCCTATGGAAATGGGCCTCTGGGAAAGCAAGGAAGTTTTATCCTACACGTTTATGAGGAGGGATACTTCAGTAGAGTATGAGAAGGGAATCCTAGGTTTTGGTTTGGATTTTTTTTTAAGATTTTACTTATTTATTTACTTACTTACTTACTTACTTGAAAGAGAAAGAGAGAGCATGAGTGGGGGCAGAGCAGAAGGAGAACCAGACTGCCCACTGAGGAGGGAGCCTGATGCAGAGCTCCATTCCAGGACCCCAGGATCATGACCTGAGCTGAAGTCAGATGCTTAACTGACTGAGCCACCTGGGCACCCCTGGTTTGAATTTTAATTGTCTGTGGGGTTGAGTTTCTCAATATTGGGGTCCTGAAATCTGGGACTAAGGCACAGTTTTTCTGTCAGTTTAAAGGCAGGAGAAGAGAAGCAGAGCATGCCAGGTGGGGCTGATGTCATTTGGTTTTGACAAAAAGTTGTCAGATCAAAACTTAATGTGAGGGGCGCTTGGGTGGCTCAGTGGGTTAAAGCCTCTGCCTTCGGCTCAGGTCATGATCCCAGGGTCCTGGGATCGAGCCCCACATTGGGCTCTCTGCTCCGCGGGGAGCCTGTTTCCCTTTCTCTCTCTCTGCCTGCCTCTCTGCCTACTTGTGATCTCTGTCTGTCAAAGAAATAAATAAAATCTTAAAAAACAAAAAAAAAAGAGGAAAAAAAAAACTTACTGTGAGTTAGCTCAGAAGTCCTTTCCATGCCTCCAACTCCACTTCCTGCCCCCCAGAAAGTGAGGACAGGGCAGAACAGAATATGTGACACAGGTGTTCTTTTCCCATTTATTTGCCCAGAGTTTGTTATTGCCTTTTAATTGTCCTGGGCGATCTTGGTAACTGTTTGCAAGGTCGTATCAATAAGGCTTGTGTCATTTCTTGGATCGGCCGCTCAATTTGACCTATAGCTTTGGTCAAGTCATGTGCCCTGATTGCATCTCCATTTCTTCATTGGTAAAAGTGTGATGCTACTTACCTCATGAGTTTGAGGCAGAAATAAATTAGTTTGTAGGTGAAAGTGCTTACTCAAGTGGATGAAAAATAGCAAAGCATTGTTTTCTTGAGCCTTGAGCCGTTGAGAAACGTTTCCTAACTACTGAGTGAATGAATGCCCTAGTGAAAAGAATGAGAATGGCATGAGTGATATTAAGCTTCCATAGTTCCTATGGCAAAGCAATACTAGCTTTTCTTTAAACTCTTGGGAACTGACAAATGTGCTTCTTCCAAAGGTGTGGCACCCTCGGTGGAAGCCTTTGATAAGCTGATGAACAGCATGGTGGCTGAGTTTTTAAAGAAGAGTAGGATCCTTGCTGGTGATGTGGAGACTCACGTGAGTACTTTCCTCTCTTGTTGTCTGTGGAGAAGATGACTACTATTAAAAAAACCCAAAATGACAGAGGCGGGTGAAGATATGGAGAGACTGGGACCCTGGTGCACTGCTAGTGGGAATGTAAAATGCTGCAACCAGAATGGAATTCCTGCAATCCCACTTCTGGGCATAGACCCAGAGAATTGAAAGCAAGATCTCGAAGAGGTGTCTGTACACCCAAGTTCACAACAGCATTGTTCGCAATAGCCAAGAGGTGGAAGCTACCTGAGTGTCTGTTGGTGGAGGAAGGGTAAACACTATGCGGTCTATACGTACAAGGGAATATTATTCAGCTTTGAAAAGGAAGGAAATTCTGACATGTGCTACCATGTGGATAGACCGAGGATGTTATGCTCAGTGAAATAAGCCAGTCGCAGGAGGACAAATGCTGTATGGTTCTACTTCCATGAGGTATCTATGATCTCATTTATTTGAGCTATCTGAGTAGTCAAACTCATAAATGCAGAAAGTAGAATGGTGGCTCCGCAGGGTTGGGGGAAGGGAGAAATGTTTAATGGGGACAGAGTTTTCATTTTGCAGTGAAAACTAAACTCCAGAAAAAGTTCTGGAGATCTGTTGTGAAATAGCATGAATATACATAACGCTACTGAACTGTATGTTTAAAAATGGTTAAGATGGGGGGCACCTGGGTGGCTCAGTGGGTTAAAGCCTCTGCCTTCAGCTCAGGTCGTGATCCCAGAGTCCTGGAATCGAGCCCCGTGTCGGGCTCTCTGCTCAGTGGAGAGCCTGCTTCCTCCTCTCTCTCTCTCTCTCTCTCTCTCTGCCTGCCTCTCCACCTACTTGTGATCTCTCTCTCTGTCAAATAAATAAAATCTTAAAAAAAAATTTTTTTTAAATGGTTAAGATGGAAGATTTTGTATTATGTGTGTTTACCACAGTGAAAAAGTGCAGCCTGAGGAAAAGCAAAGCCATAGAATTTAAAAATCTTTGGATTGGGAAAGACCTATAATGATATCTCGGCCATCCTCCCAGTTGTAGGCATTTCTTTTTTACATTTAAAATGTTTAGCATCATCCTTGAGAGCAGTCATTATTTGCATGCATTGAGTGAAAATCCTTTGTAATAGCCAAACCAATTAGAAACCTAAAAGAAATCTATCACCAGGTTCTTCTTTTTTATTTGCCTTTGTTTCTCACAGAGGATTAAATTCCAAATCCATCTGCTTATGGATTTCTCAGCAATGGCAAAACCATTTTCAGTGTAGATTCACAGAAAATCTGATTCTTGAATAAAGCTGTGGTTTGCGGTAAAAGGGAAAAAAAAGAAAAACATAAAAAGGGACTCTCTCTTACTTGTCCCCAATTAGACATTACCTGCAACACCCAACACCAGTCTTCCACATGATCTGGTGACTCAGGTTATACCAGAGTTTCCAGAATTGTAATTAATAGGTGCTTCTCTCATCACATTTGCAATGCATTTGTTCATCACATCTGAGAAAAATGAAGATTCTCCTCATGACCTCCGTTTTTATTAAATATACCTATTGAAATGCCATTGGCAAAAGAGGGGAAGCTCTGATGTACATGAGTTCTAGAAAAGTCTGCGTAATAAGACGTGTTCGCTTCAAATATGTCGTAGAGCTCAGTAATTGCTCTGGCCTGCTCTCGAGCTTTAATGGGTTTGTTCGTAAGAAACGGTGTACACAGTAAGATAGTGGCTGAGCTGCTTCTGTTCTGAGGAGTGATGGTACCTGAAAACCACACATAAAATGGACTATTGCTGCCCATACACTAAGAGATTCTCGAGTGATTGACAGACCTTTATTGTCTTGAACTCTATTACAATTGGGTCATTATTGTCACTATTTTTTAAAGATCTTATTTGTTTGTTACTATTTTTTTAAGATCTTATTTATTTATGTATTTGAAAAGAAAGAGCATGAGTGGGAGGGGCAGAGGCAGAGGGAAATGGAGGATCCCAAGCTGACTGCACAGAGCATGGAGCCCAACGCAGCGTTCAGTCCCACGACCCTGAGATCATGACCTGAGCCAAAATCAAGAGTCAGCCACTTAACCAACTGCACCACCCAGGTGCCCCTCATTATTACTACTATTCGTTCACATTGACATCGTGTTTCTGAGATACAGAGTACATTATAACTCTCATTAGTAATAGCTCACAGAACCATGTAGAGAAGTGTTTTACTAAAGAATAAAGAGGCCTATTAATAGATATATTTAATTTTGCATTAGGAAACATGTAGAGTTTGCATACTAAGTAAGTCTCTTCAGATTCCATAGTAAACAGTCCCTTTCAATTCCTTTCAGAACAAAGCAAGTTATAAATAAAGTGTAGTTTCATTCATATTAAGCTTTTTCTTCTCTCCACTCATCAGCCTGAAAATAGTATGACTCAGTTGGACTGTTCTCGATAATGGATGCAAAATGCTTAAAAAAATTGTTTTTCACTAGTGGGTTTTCTTAAAGTGAAAGAAGGAAGGTAAGGAGAGAAAGAAGGAAAGAAAAAAGAGAGGGAGAGAGAGGAGGAAAAGAAAGAGGAGAGGGGAGGGGAGAAGAGAGGAAAGGAAGAGAAAAGAAGAAAAAAGAGAAAAGAAAAGGAAGAAGGGAAGGGTGGGAGGAGGGTAGGAAGGATGGAAGGAAGGGAAAAAGCTTGTCATCCACAAAAGTTTAGACTCTGATTCTACAACACAAAGAGAGCATAGGCAGCCATCGTCCATCTGCCCATGACTTTCATACATTGAGCAAGTGGTTTATTTTTTCTCTCTCATGGAACCATGTGTCATTGACGTTAAGCTTGCAGCTGCTGCCTCTCACATAAGCCAGAAGTGGGGGGTTGAACTTTGTTCCAAGAACACACCTGTTGCCTAGAAAAGAAAAAAAAACAAACCCTCACATACCTGATTGTACAGTATGGAAATTTGAGAATGACACAAATGTGCGTCACAGTAAATCCTAGCCCTGTGTTTAAAAGCTATCCCACAGATACTAATGATGAATAAGGGCAGCCGAGCTATGATTTAACGTCTGCTTCGATGTGTTGGCTGCTGGTTGGGCTTAATTTACTGATCACTCAATAGTCTATTGACAGAACAGACCACAGAAAAGGGGAACTAATAGCTACAATTAGGAAGCTCTGCTGAACCAGAGAGCATAACAGGTTTAGAAAAGATGAGATCTTGTAAAGCCTTCTTGGATGCACCGTAAACCCAGGGGCTTATTTAAATTGCTCTTCAACCCAGGAACACTGATGTAGCTTGCACCCCTTTTAAGAAAAAGGTATAATTTTATCATAGAGGGTTAGATTAAATGGGGTCTTCAGTGTCAAAGGAAAGGGTCATCCGTAATACCAAGCCCTTGGTCAGACATCATTTATCTTTAACTGGACTAATGTGATTGTTTCTTACAAAGCTGTCCTGTTGTTATTCATGGTCTATGGACCCAACCTCGGGCTAGTTCTAAATGACTTGACAGTCACGAAACAGCTACAAGTCATGTAGATCCTCATAATGCAAACCCTTTTGGGAGATTTATGGAATTTACATTTTTAAAATGTCTCTAGAAGTCTGGAACATTTATTTTCTGCCCTTGATTAAAATGGATAAGAAAGAAACACTCTTTTATTCATCGTTTCATAAAAATGAAAGAACCATAATTTGAACAAAAAGGCAATACAATTCAATTAAGAAGTATAACACATTTAAGCATCATGTGATTAACTCACACCGCACAATGTTAGGACCTTGCCTTCCCTGCCATCATAAAGGATGCACATTTTTAGCCAATTGTGGTAGCTGAACTCTGAGGTCACCATCACGGCTCTAGATGTGTCTAGTCTTTGTCATTGATGCAAGTCATCTACAAACCTTGTGTTCATTTTAAGCCGTGCTGGTTGAGTCACGTGTTCAAAGAGAGGCTGACGAGGACTAGCAGTCTGTATCTGGGTCTTAGAGCTGGCTCACCTTTTTACAGCGTAACCTTGAGCTCGTCCCTTACCCTCCTCAGTAATGAGGCTGGACGACCTCACTCCCAGGGGCCTTCCTTTTCTGGCAGCCGGTGGGAGTGACCACCTGTTGTCTCAGCATTAGAGCAGGAGGGAGGGGCTGGTCGGTTTCCAGACAGAGCTTGCCATAGGACATCATCACAAGCATCTTGGGCCATGCCAGGGAGAGTACTTCAGTCATCTCAACATCCGAAGCAAACGGAAGGAAACATGTCAGGAAAAGGACACACAGAACACTAAAGACAAAATATCATCCTGCTTTGCTATGCTACAGAAGACACTCAGACGCCTTCATTGGAAGAGACCTTGAGGCCTCCCTGAGTCTGTCCTCCTTGGTCTTACAGGTTGTCACTTACTCCTTTATTGGACCTGTTCTCTGAAAATAATAACTGTCTTTGGAATAAATAATACAAAATGTGTGCATATTTATGTTTCTAGTTGAATCCTTTTCTTCCTTAATTCATACTCATTTAAAAAGTGATCCTTTGGGCTGCCCAGGTAGCTCGGTTGGTTAAACATCTGTCTCTGGATCTCAAGCTCAGGTCCTGATCTCAAGGTCCTGAATTCAAGCCCATGTGGGGCATGGAGCCTACTTTAAAAAATACATATTTTTTTTGCATTTTAAATGCTGTATAACCTGGGTCAATATAGGAACCCTTCTGCCCTCACTCCCCTCCCCTCCAAAATCATCAGAAGCAGAGGTCAGGGGTTGACTCCACCAACATCCCATTCTACACAGACCTCCTTCACTCTCCTGCTTACCTTCAGCCAAGTTGTTTCTCCCACTAACTTCTAGTTCCCTGCTAATTGCTTCATTTGAAACATTTATTTTTACAGTAACTAGACATAGAGTACTTTGGCAATTTCAAGCCCAAAGGATCTGTAGGTCTTTCACATTCTCCAAATGGCAGAGATCCAAAAAATGCCTTGTGGCAAGAATTCTGCCCCTAGATTTCATACAGACTTCGAGTTGGGACTTTTCCTTCTTACTGGCTTAGCCAGTTAATGATTATCAGAATTATTAGAGAAGGAGATGCATTAAAATTATCACTTCTAATATATATTCCTTTCCTTTTTCCTTCTCCCTCCCTCTCACCTTTCTTTCCTACTTCCCTCCCTCCCTCCACACGCTGGAGAGGTTAGGTGACATGGGTGATAGGCTGAGTGATGAGCCATGACTTGGTGCGGAGCAGGGAGTCTGGTCTCCCCAGTTGCAATCCTTTGGGTGGGGAGACACCCATCTTTGACTCTCAGCAGCTGTATCCCCCATCACCTTTGTGGGAAATGAGCCCTAGTGAGAAGCACGTGGCACTGACTGCTGTCTTCCTCCCAGCCTCTGCACTCCATAGCTGTTCTCGCTTCCCCTACCAGATGCGAGGAAAGGGTGGTCAGACAGCTGACTCAGACGAGGGCTTAGGAGGGGGTGGCACACCACCACTGCTCATGTACTTCAGGCTTCTCCTCAGAGCAGTGCTGAGTGAGGCGACAGGGCAAATGGTGGCCTGCAGGACAGATGCATGGTGTCCCTCGAGGGTCTTGGCTTCCGCCCCATCACACCAGCCTGGTCTCAGCCTGGTCCTCACTCACTGTGCTGTTGGGCGTCAAATTTGCAGAATTCCAGAAGGTCACAGATAGATCCGTTTCTGTCCTCATTTCTTCCCAAGAATGTGAAGAATTTTTATTCTCAGCATTGGACACATACTTTGCAACCCAGCCCATGCTCTGACGCACAGCCCACTCCTGCTAGGTCGCTAGCCTTAGTGGGACCTCCCTGGGACCCCTTTTCAACTTAAGGGCCTTGCTGTTCAGAGCGTACAACCCCTGTCTCGTCCCTTGCACATTCTTGTTTCATGGTGCACTGAAGGCTTTGGGGACCAGCTGGTGAGAAACTGGTCTTAGAATCCAGACATCTCCTGAAGGGCCCCCAGGCATCGCTAACCCCCAGAATCTCCCCATCTACCAAAAATAAAACGCCACCCAAAGTTTTTGCTGAAGCAATGAATTAGGTGCCGTGAATCTTGCAGGTTAAGATTTTTCCTACCTTTCTTTTTTCCTTCCTGAACAGTAAACAGTAAATTTGCTTTCACGAAACTTTTGCCTGAATGTTTTTTTTTTTTTTTCCTTCTTCTTCTTGAAGGAGAACCATGGAATACTACACTGGTCATCCCTGTCTGTTCTGTGCTTGCTAGTACGAACCACATGAAGAGCAGGGATGCCTTCTGAGCCTGCCCAGGCCTGCTGTGGCTGGCGGGTGGGCTGGGGGACGGGCTGAGGGGCGGGGGGCAGACCTGCCCCCCAGCAGCTGGCTGTTCTGGGCCTCTACCTGGGGACAAAGTAGATGACTGAGTCTCACACGAATGGCACTGCTCTGTGTAGAAGCCTAGCAAGAGTGTGCAGCTCAGGTCACTTTGTCAGGAATTCCCCAGGGTAACCAGCAACTTCTCTCCAGCCTTCTTCTCTCGGGCAGCGCCCTCTCCGAGGATTCTTGCTGTGTCAGAATTGAATCATGGTACCTAGTGCCACAAAAATTGATGTCCTTGTCCTCACCCTTCTCTTTCCCTGCCCTTCCTTCTTCCTAAAACTACGCCAGTAGTTGAAACATTTGTTGTTTGTTTTAACTTAATTGTCCGCCCAGAGGCTGCTTCAGCATCTGAAAATTAATACTTTGTCTAAAAGTAATGGCCTGATTTCATTTAGATTATCTTGTTATTTCTATCCATGCACCCATCCCCACAAAGCACATGCACGCGCACACGTGCGTATGCACTACGGGCCTAAGAATTCCTCGTCACGCTGCATTAGCTACATATGAGAAAAAAACAGTCTCGGGCAAATATATCAGATGTCCGGCCCAAGACCCCCTTAGATTGTAGGAAATATGTTTGCAGCTTTGTCAGTTGTGTGGAAGGCAAATACAAAATGTGCTTTCTTGCCTTTAGTAGTAGTATTTCTATTATTTTTTATTAGTATAGTTAGTATTTAGGTTGTGGTTTACCAGTATAAGTCTCAAAATATGAGAGTTTTTAAAAAAAATATGAGAGCTTATACATTTTATAACATATTACAACCCAACTCTTTTTAATGTGTCGAATATAAGATGTTTTAGTGATGTAAAAGAAAAGAACGTTCTCAATGAATTAATAATTTATTGTCCATTAAAGGAGATGCATATGTATAAAATAATCCATTGTATGTATGTGCATATACATATATATACTCAGCCATAAAAAAAAAGTGAAAGCGAAAGAAGTCAGATGGAAGGACAAATACCATAGGATTTCACTTACATGTGAAATTTAAAAGGAAAACAAACTAAGCAGAAGAGAAACAGACTTACAAATGCTGAGAACAAACGCCAGCAAGGACAGGCGTGGGGAGGTAGGCAAATTGGGTCAAGGGGATTAAGAGGTACAAACCTCCAGTTAGAAAACAAATAAGACATGGGATTACGATGCCCAACATGGGGAATACAGCTAACTAATTTATTGCAGTGACCGTTTCCTCGTGTACAGATACCAAATCACTATGTTGTATACCTGAAACTAATACAATATTCTATTTCCGTTATCCTTCAAAAAATAATCATTAATCACTCATATGTGTTTGCAATAGAAATCTTTTCCCTTTCAGAGAACTCTTCTTTTTTTTTTCTTTTTTTTCTAAGATTTTATTTATTTGTTTATTTATTTTTTTGAAGATTTTATTTATTTATTTGACAGAGAGAGAGAGAGATCACAAGTAGGCAGAGAGGCAGGCAGAGAGGGGGAAGCAGGCTCCCCGCTGAGCAGAGAGCCTGATGTGGGGCTCGATCCCAGGACCCTGAGATCACGACCCGAGCCGAAGGCAGAGGCTTAACCCACTGAGCCACCCAGGCACCCCTCTAAGATTTTATTTTTAAGTAATCTCTATGCCCAACAGGGGGTTCAAACTCATAACCCCAAAATCAAGAGTCACATGCTCTACTGACCGAGCCAGCCAGGCGCCCCAGGAAAACATTTTCCTAAGGCAACCGGAATATGGATATTTGACTTTCGGTTGGTTAATTTCATTAAAACCAATTAACATACAGGAAAGGTAGTATGGTTTACTGATAATTTGGTGCTGGGGTTTAGGACAAGGTCCTAGAAGTATGCTGCTTTTCTCTGACCCTCTCAGCTTCTAGCACTGTACCCACAGGCTCATCCGTGCTTGCTAAATGAATGAATGAAAATGAATGTTTGATAAACTAATCAAATCATTAATGAATTATTGAACCAATGCATGGACGAACATACCGTGGCTGAAAGTGTAGATAAAATAATATCCCAGACTAACAGTTGAAAAGAGATCAAGGCCAAGTTTAAAGTCATGAATCATGTGAAATTTGGAGAAACATAGACCCCAAAGATTGTTGTTTATCTCACACACACACGCTTGTATCTTTAATTTCTCATAGACCTGACAGTTTATCTAGTACCTCCCTCATTCCCTTCATTCTCATTAAGAAAAGCTAAATGAGAATTTTCTCTAATTTATTTGAGGATAGTTGACTCATATATTACATAGTTTCAGGTGTGCCGCCTAGTGATTCAGCATCTCTGCTGGTTACGCTGTGCTCACCATCAAGCCATCTGTCCTGATACATTGTAATGCCATTGACTATATTCCCTATGCTGTACGTTTTCTTCCAGTGACTTAACTCATTCCATACCTGGTAGCCTGTATCTCCCACTTCCCTTCACCCATTTTGCCCATCCCCTCACTGTCCGTCCTTCTGGCAACCATCAGTTTGTTCCTCTGGCTTTACAGGTCTGCTTCTGGTTTTTGTTTGTTTATTCATTTGTTTTGCTTTTTGGATTCCATATATGGGTGACCTCATATGGTACTCATCTTTCTCAGTCTGACTTATTTCATTTAGCCTAGTGCCTTCTAGGTCCACTGCATCACAAATGGCAAGATCTCATCCCTTTTTATGGCTGTGTGGTATTGCTATGTGTGTGTAGTGTGTACCTTCTTGGTCCATTCATCTATCAATAGACACAGGTTGTTTCCATATCTTGGCTATTTATTGCAAATGCTGCAATAAACATAGGGTGCCTGTATCTTTTTGAATTCGTGTTTTTGTTTTCTTTGGGTAAGTACCCAGTGGCAGAATTATTGGAGCACATAGTATTTTTATTTTTAATTTTTTGAAGAACCTCCATACTCTTTTCCTGAGTGGCTACACCAATTTACATTCCCACCAACAGTGTGCAAGGGCTCCCTTTTCTCCATATCCTCACCAACACTTGTTGTTTCTTGTCTTTTTTATTTTAGCCATCCTGACAGGTATAAGGTCTAAATAAGAATTTATGGGGGCGCCTGGGTGGCTCAGTGGGTTAAGCCGCTGCCTTCAGCTCAGGTCATGATCTCAGGGTCCTGGGATCGAGTCCCACGTCAGGCTCTCTGCTCAGCAAGAAGCCTGCTTCCCTCTCTCTCTCTGCCTGCCTCTCCGTCTACTTGTGACCTCTCTCTCTGTCAAATAAATAAAAAATCTTTAAAAGAAAAAAAAAGTATTTATGAACATGAGAAAATCCATCAATGTAGTGACTTATAGTCACTGCCAGTAGAAATCCCATGAGCTCTGAGACAAGATCTTTTTGTGAACTTTACTGTATTTTAAACTAAAGCCCAGATTTTAAAAAGCAATAGAATGTTGTTTGTGTTCTCTGTTTGGATTGGGTTTTGGCATATTACTTTCCCCTTTGATCATGAACATTCGCAATGATAGCGATTGGGTGAGAAGTAACTTTGTAGAGTCCTAAGGGGCCAGTTGGGACATTAAATTTTTGTATGGTACTTCGTCGTATAATTCCCAATAATCAACTCTCCCAGATTCCAAGAGTCTCTAGCTATCTTTTTATAATTTTAAACATCTGGATGAAAAGTAAAAAACTGACTGGATTGTCTCAATGTATCAAAATACTGACCATCCCAAACTTTGAAATGGAGACTCTCACCCCAGAGTTCACTTTTAAGTTAGTTCATAGAAACTTGGAAGACATTTGCCCATAGGCCTATTGTAAGCAAAGGGGGTTCAATTCCTGCTCGAAGACACGAAAGAACATTCTTCCATGTGCAATACGCAGACCACTGAGATCTACAGTCTCGTTGCTAACGGTCTGCCATGAGAAAGGACAGAAATTGTAAGATTTGAACACTTTGGTAGCAATCCCACAGAGTAATTTTAAGTCTGCTAAATCCAGTAATTTAAAAAACTAGGACTTGTACTTTGTCTGGTTCTTCTTTTTATTTTTCTAGTAAGGCTCTTTTATTATTTTACAAAAGTATCAGTCTGTGACAGATGAGAAATTAAAAAGAAAAACCTTTAACCAAATGTTTTTTGAGCGGCACTTATGTAATGCAAAATGCTAGAAAAAAAAATTCTTCCACTGTGCTTTTAGTTAAATGAAGCAGGAAAACAGTAATATAAACTGCAAAATGGTTAATAGTTCCAAAGGCAGAAAAGTAAATTTTCTGAGGATAACTGAGCCGAAATTGAGGGGAGATTAAAGAGGTGGTACATACACTTTAAGAAAGATTTGTCTTATTAAAAATAAAGTCTGAAAGGATATTCATTGAATTACTGACAATGGTCATTGGGTCGGGGGGGTCTGGACTTAATGAAAACTTTTACTTCCTAAACATTCAAATCTTTTGAACTTTTTACATCATGTGTGTGTTACTGTTATCATCAAAAGAGAGGAAAAGGAATATTTGACAGTAATGGGAAAAAATCTTGGAATCAAGGTTTTGCCTGAAAAGGGAGTTCACTGAGCAGCAAAAGATGAATGAAGGAAAAATGCGGCACCAGGTGGCCCCCCTGATCCTGAGCACTTGGCTGCAGAGCACCCTTGTGGTCAAGGGTCCAGGGTGCCTGGGAATCCATGGGGAGTTGGGGAATAGGTGTCAATCAAAGACCTTGCATGGATTGAGTGTTCCTAATAAGAGCTCAGTCTAGATGGATTGATATTGGCTAGAAATGGTTGATGAATGAACGAAATCTGATTCTTAGCTAAATTTTGTAGTTGCTGGAGATCAATCTTATTTCCCTGACTTATTTTCATTTTCTATATTAGTGAGATAGGCAGTGTAAAGAAGGGGAAAGAGAACTAGCATTTGTTGAGAGCCCACTAGATGAGGGCACTTTGCATAGTGACTGACAAACATTCCTCCGTCAGTAGGAGAACCATTTAAGATGGAGAAAGATTGGCTAACTTGCTTATGGCCATGCATCTAGGAAAGGATAGAGTTGGGTTATACCTCGGGCCTATCTGAAGGTCTAAAGCTCATGATCTCTGCACTACACCAACCCACTATCCAATAATTTAAATCATTCATTATTAAGCAGTAGTCACTGAGCTTCTGTTGTAATAAAGACCCATTTATGTAGGTACCCATGGGCCTCATCTTCAAGACCTACTCGGAGACGCAAGGCATATGCACATGCGTGGAAGTTAAATAAGAATATGGCTTACATAACACGAGTGAGGGGACAATGCTTAGTGTCACACTGCATTCTAGAATAAGGATAACCTTGTTGTCCCTAATTTTTTGGAGTGATCTTAGAGCAATCAAGTGTCCTTCACAATTGTGTAGACCCAAAGTTCATTAACCATGAAGCAGTTCTGGCTTACCAAGTCGAAAGATTTGGTTTAAACATGTTGATACAATGCATTGGATTCCTTAAGTGTTAGAAAAACAAATTAGAAAATTTGGAGAAGAGCCAATCTGCCAAGTATTTTTTAGCTACACCATGATTGAATTTGAAAATAAAGTTAATTTAGGAGAATGGTTCTGTGCAGAATACAAACTTGGAACAATATTCATACCTGTCAGAAAAGCAAATGGATTTAAACATTACAATGGTGTTTTCTTTTTTCCCCTATTCCCATGCCTCGAGAAATACTGAATGTTTTTCTTTCAAATCTTTGGCCTTTTTAAATATAAACTGCAACAGTGGATTATTTAGAGGAGTTTTTGTTTTTTTTTTTTAAACTACAGCAATTGTTTTTATATTAGAGATTTTGCAAAGTCTTCTGCACATTCTATTTTTGTACACTGCTTGTTTAATTTAGACCACATGTTCTGGACCTCTTTCCATGCCAGTGCGTTGGGGTCTCCGTTTTCATTTTAAATGACTGTGTAGTATTTCATTATATGGCTACACCATAATTAATTTAAACAATCAAAATCATATCTAGGTGAAATAATGTACCTACAAGAATGCAGGGCCTGGACTAAGGTGACCCAGGTAAGATGCAAGTAAGGAGGGAACGTGCCGGCCCTCCTCACCAGTGTCACCCTGGTCCCATCCCTGCAAGGCTGGGCATCCAGTATCATTTATCTTCATTTTAAAAAGTAGTAACATTTGACTTGTTTTCAGTTTTTCCCCATTAGAAACAAAATTTCAGTGGATATTATTTTCTGAAAGAAAATTCCTGCAGTTGGAAGTACTAGGTCAATGGCTAGCATTCCCTAATACTTCCTGTTCCCCTTTACCCTTTCTCCCCCTTCCCCCCGCCACAACACACATGGTTCTGATTCATACTCTCATGGTGTCTTAAAGTGCTTTATGAAATTTGGTGGTAGTTACGAACTAGGAAAATAAGAATTTTAGGGGAAAAAAAAAGAATTTTAGGGATGATTTGAATGCCCGTTAATATTCGTGATATTGGCTCTTTATTTTTTTTTTATGTTTTCAGTTTTTATTTTTTTATTTATTTTTTTTATTTATTTTCAGCATAACAGTATTCATTGTTTTTGTACCACACCCAGTGTTCCATGCAATCCGTGCCCTCTCTAATACCCACCACCTGGTTCCCCCAACCTCCCACCCCCCCCACCTCTTCAAACCCTTCAGATTGTTTTTCAGAGTCCATAGCCTCTCATTGTTCACCTCCCCTTCCAATTTCCCCCAACTCCCTTCTCCTAACTCCCCATGTCCTCCATGCTATTTGTTATGCTCCACAAATAAGTGAAACCATATGATAATTGACTCTCTCTGCTTGACTTATTTCACTCAGCATCATCTCTTCCAGTCCCATCCATGTTGCTACAAAAGTTGGGTATTTATCCTTTCTGATGGAGGCATCATACTCCATAGTGTATATGGACCACATCTTCCTTATCCATTCGTCCGTTGAAGGGCATCTTGGTTCTTTCCACAGTTTGGTGACCGTGGCCATTGCTGCTATGAACATTGAGGTACAGATGGCCCTTCTTTTCACTACATCTGTATCTTTGGGGTACATACCCAGTAGTGCAATTGCAGGGTCATAGGGAAACTCTATTTAATTTCTTAAGGAATCTCCACACTGTTCTCCAAAGAGGCTGCACCAACTTGCATTCCCACCAACAGTGTAAGAGGGCTCCCCTTTCTCCACATCCTCTCCAACACATGTTGTTTTCTGTCTTGCTAATTTTGGCCATTCTAACTGGTGTAAGGTGGTATCTCAATGTGGTTTTAATTTGAATCTCCCTGATGGCTAGTTATGATGAACATTTTTTCATGTGTCTGATAGCCATTTGTATGTCTTCATTGGAGAAGTGTCTGTTCATATCTTCTGCCCATTTTTTGATATGATTATCTGATATTGGCTCTTTAAAAATGCTTTGCCCTCTGCTGGATGTGCAGGGAGATAAAAGCAAAGCTATTCTTCCCCATATAAATCATCTTTTTTTGCAAAAGAAAACCATCTATCAGTTCTTTTCATAGTATTTGACGTACCAAGTAATTTATTTAACTTCCCTCTTTGGGACTGGATATATGACGTGTTTTGGGTGGGGTTGGTTGAGTGTTGAGTCACTTGAACTGAGACCACTAAGGCAGCTGAACCATATAATAAAAGATTTCAGGCATGGATGCAAGAAGGGACACGTTGGAGCTGTTCCCTAGCATCAGAACTGTGCACCGTGGTTTATGTAAATACTTATGTGAGTTGGAGTTGCCAAGGCAACAATCCTATTAATGAAGAATAAACCTCTTTTATTATCAGTGCCTGAATGATTACTTTTTTTATAAACTGTGCCTGGTAGTCTAACACTGACATTCTTAATCTACCTACTCATCTTTGCTTTCCAGACTGCAAAACTATTTAGCTCTATTCAATAAGCATGCCTCCTTTCTCTGCCAATGGAAGTGGAATTATTGGGGGAAAAAATTAGCCAACTGTAAGGGCAGTAAAAATACTAATTTATAACAATTATCTAATCTAAAATTATTGCCCTTTTGATATATACTTTGACAAAGGTAGAGCCTGAAATTGACTGAACTTGTTTGGTATTTGAGTGGGCCAGTCTTTAAATTAACTTGTCTCTATGATTTAACAGAGCATTGCCAAAATATTTTTAAATAAGTGGAGTGTGACATTACTGCTTCCTTCCCCTAGTCAGACTGTAAATGTAGACTCCATTTTATTGTGTGCACACTGGATACTTGAAAAAGGCAGCTGTGGCTGAGTCATAGGGAACTCTGTTGTCTTGAAGGGCCAGAAAGCCACATTAAGGGGAATGGGAATGATACCTAGAAATGAGTGAATTTGAGGCAGTGTGCTTCTTGGGTTCTAGAGAGAAGGAAATCTTTTCTTCAAAAAAGAATACATTCCCTTTTTTTTAAAATTTTATTTTTTATAAACATATATTTTTATCCCCAGGGGTACAGGTCTGCGAATCGCCAGGTTTACACACTTCACAGCACTCACCATAGCACATACCCTCCCCAATATCCATAACCCCACCCCCCCTCCCAACCCCCCTCCCCCCATCAACTCTCAGTTTGTTTTGTGAGATTAAGAGTCACTTATGGTTTGTCTCCCTCCCAATCCCATCTTGTTACATTTATTCTTCTCCTACCCCCTTAACCCCCCATGTTGCATCTCCTCTCCCTCATATCAGGGAGATCATATGATAGTTGTCTTTCTCCGATTGGCTTATTTCGCTAAGCATGATACCCTCTAGTTCCATCCACGTCGTCGCAAATGGCAAGATTTCATTTCTTTTGATGGCTGCATAGTATTCCATTGTGGAATACATTCCCTTTTAATGAGAATGCTTCTTGTGTGTTGTCGAGCTAACCAAATGTTGTCAAGCTTACCTTTTCAGTCGTGGGTTGGTAAAATCAACAGTTCATTCCTTTCAGGACTGGATGTTTGTTTTCTGTTCCGTACAACTAGCACCTTAACACTTACCACTCATGTTCATTAACCATTCTCTGTATTCATGATCCATTTCCCTGATTTAAACTTGGTAGCACCCAGGCACCTAGTAGGTACTCAGAAAAATATTTTGATTGTGACATTCGATAATAAATTTCAGTCTTACTCAGTTATATGTTACATATTTTTCCCTGATAATAAAATTTTAATGTTTGTTGAAGAAAAATTTGACAACAAATGTATAAAGAAGAGAATAAAATCCACTCACAATTTCATTACTCGGAGATAACTGCCATTGATATCATGGCATAGTTATTTCATAAGGACTTTGTTCAAAGTCCTGTTTTCTCCTCAGTAAGTTGGAATCAGCACTGTAATCTGTGACAGCCATATGTATAAGGACAAATGACACATGTCAGGCACTGACGTGCACAGGTAGTCCGGGTGAGACATTAGGATGTTGACTGAAATGATGGGACCAGTCATAGTCCAAGCAAAGCTTGGCCCATCTCCCATGTCACTGTGGCAATTTGCGGTTCAACAACAAATAGTCGATCTGATTTCTCAAGTCTTCATTTGTAGCTTTAGCTACATCACTAGCCAAGCAAATTTGCCCTCGAGCAGGTTTTAACATACACAGATGTACATGTTTCCTTATGAATGGCAACTCGGCTGGCTTGCTTTATTCCTCTTCCTGATGGCACATTGGGAAGAGACAAGGCTGTTCCCCAAACTTATATAGAATAGCCAAAGTCCATGGGAACTCAAGAAGTCATAATGAAGAAACAGCCCATCCTCGCATGCTTTATTTTTGGCTGTGACAACATAAAGGGGCAGTTTGAGTGTTGCTTTCATTCCCTGCCTCAGTAATCTCTGTGAGTACCTCCAAGTACCCCAAGATAAGTATGATAAAAATAACCATAAGCACAAAGAATAAAATCTCACGTAATGAGGACAAAAGCATACAACTTTGTTATTTTAACAAACAGAAACAATCCAAGTAAAAATAGAGTTTTTATCATAGTCTCTTAGTGACCCCTCCCCCCGCTACCCTTGCCACCAGATAACTGTCCCCAAGCATTTCCCATGTAGGAGTTCATAACACCTCTGTGTTCATAACCCCCCCCCACACACACACACCTTACCTGCAATCCCATGTAAATATCAGTATAGCAGGTGATGAGGAGATGCTCTGTCACCAAGAGGATGAAGTGGGATGAAGTTAAAAAATATCTGAAAATTTAAATAGAATAAATTTTTTCTTGCTTTAAAAAAAAAAAGTGGAAGGACTTCGAGTTTCTGATTCCATAGGTAAGGAGCTTAAAAATCACCACACCATCCTGAACAAGTAAAAAGTTGAACAGATTAAAAGAACAGCATCTCTTTTTGGATCCAAAAGAGAAGGGAGGACACAGGGCAAACTGCTGTGCCCAGGATCAGAGAAACAGGTGATACACGGAATGCCAGTGTATTGGAGCAAAGACTCAGGAGGTGAAACTGCCACCAGTGCTTGGGTAGGAAAACAACGTGAACTGTAATTGGTGGATTGTTGCCAGCTCAGTGCAGACAACTCTGGGAGTTAAGAACTCCAGGAGGACCCAGTTGTTGGGGTCCCCCACCACACTGGGAGATATACCCATAGCATTTCAACCAGGTTCCTATCGTAAATATGGAAGTAAAGTATCCCCAGACTTCTGGCAAGGGGAGGGGGAAGTAAGCATTTTGAAATTAGCCAGAGCACTCTGTTCTCAATAAGGCCTGTCCTCAGTGGAAACTAATCAGGCCATACCCTGGTGCAGGGTATTGTCAGAGCCCTGCTGACCTCGGAAAGAGAAATCCTCAACTCCAGCTGGCTCTAGTCTTCCACATAGGAAAGAGAAATCAAGTCTAGCTGACTGTAGCCACCCTGTCCCATCTCAGGAGGAAGGGAAAAAAGTGGGAGACACTTAGGAAGTTCACAGTCCAGAGGCATAGGCTCACTAAAAGATCAGGACCTAATTGTAGGATTAAAGTACACTTCCTCATCTTGCCTCACCACTCCATTACTAAAGTCCTATTGACAGCAGTTTCTTTCACTCAGTACATCACATCTGGCTATTAAAAAAAAAATTATAAAAAAAATTACAAGGCATACCACTAGACAAAAACCAGAATTTGAAGAGGCAAAGCACACATCGGAACCAAATGTAGTAGCAATGTTAGAACTACCAAACTGGGAATTTTAAATAAACTGTGATTAATTTGTAAAGGACAATAATGGAAAAAGTAGATAGCATGCAAAAACAGATGGGTAATAAACAGACAGAAATCCTAAGAAGGAATCAAAAAGAAATTCTGAATATTAAAAGTACTGTAACAGAGGCAAAAAGTGGCTTTGATGGTCTTATTAGTAGACTGCACATCCCTGAGGAAGAAATCTCTGAGCTAAAAGACTTATCAGTAGAATCTTCCAAGAACAGAGAGAACAAAGACCAAACAAAACAGAACAGAATATCCAAGGGCTGTGGGACAACTATGAAAGGTGTAGCATATGTTTAATGGGAATAACAGGAGACTAAAGAGAGAAAGGAATAGAAAAAAATACTTGAGGGCACCTGGGTGGCTCAGTGGGTTAAGCCTCTGCCTTTGGCTCAGGTCATGATCTCGGGGTCCTGGGATCAAGTCCCACATCGGGCTCTCTGCTCAGCAGGGAGCCTGCTTCCTGCCTCTCTCTCTCTGCCTGCCTCTCTGCTACTTGTGATCTCTTTCTCTGTCAAATAAATAAATAAAATCTTTTAAAAAAATATTTGAAACAATGGTAACCAAGAATTTCCCCCAAAGTGACATCAGAAACCAAACCACAGATCCAGGAAGCTTAAAGGATACCAAGTAGGATAAATACACAAAAACTACACCCCAGCGTATCATTCTCAAATTATAGGAAATAAAAAAATAATGGAATAATCCTGTAAGAAGCCAGATGAAAACACATTTTCTATAGAGGAACAAAGATAAGATACATCTGACCTTTCCTCAGAAACCCACAAGCAAGAAGAGAGTAGAGGGAGATATTTAAAGTGTTAAGAGAAGAAACCTACCAATCTAGAACAAATATGATACATCTGACCTTTCCTCAGAAACCCACAAGCAAGAAGAGAGTAGAGGGAAATATTTAAAGTGGTAAGAGAAGAAACCTACCAATCTAGAATTTTGTACTCTGAAAAATTAAAAAGTGAAGAAGTACTTTCTCAGACAAAAATTGAGGAAACTTGTTTCCAGTAGACTTGCCTTGCAGGAAATGTTAAAACAAGTTCTTCCGAAAAAGGAGTATAATATAATTCGCTCAGACACCTGTATCTATATAAAGACTAACATCAAAAAAGAAATAAATGAAGGTAAAATAAAAACTTATTTTTCATATTCTTGATTAATCTAATGTGTAACAATTCATTCAAAATAATAATAGAAACAGTATATTGAATTATTATACTTCTGTATATATCATCTATATGCATATGTATATATATATATGTATATAAGTGAAATGAAAAGACAGCAGTGATACTCAGGACAAGATGAAGAGATTAAGATTATTTTGTTATTATAAGGTATTTATGCTACTGTGGTGTAATGTTGTTTGAAAGTGATCTTGGATTAGTTGTATATTGCAACCTCTTGGCCAACCACTTAAAAAGGAAAAAAAATATGTAACTGATATGCTAAGAAAGGAGAGAAAGTGAAATCATCTAATATGCTCAGTTAAAATCACAAAAGGAAGAAAGAAGAGTAGAAGACAAAAAAAAAAATAGGAACAAATAACAAGGGCAACAAATGGAAAACAGTAATGAATATGGTAGATATTAATCCAGTGATAGCTGTAATCACTTTGAATGTCAGTCTTCTAAATGCACCAATTAAAAGATAGAGATTGTCACAGGGGGTCCAAAAACATGGCCCAACTACATGTTGTCTACAAGAAAGCCATTTTAAATGTAAAGACACATACAGATTAAAAATAAGTGGATGCATGGGGCGCCTGGGTGGCTCAGTGGGTTAAGCCGCTGCCTTCGGCTCAGGTCATGATCCCAGGTCCTGGGTTCGAGCCCCACATCAGGCTTTCTGCTCAGCAGGGAGCCTGCTTCCTCCTCTCTCTCTGCCTGCCTCTCTGCCTACTTGTGATTTCTCTCTGTCAAATAAATAAATAAAATCTTTAAAAAAAAAAATAAGTGGATGCAGAAAATATACCATGCTAACATTAATCAGAAGAAAGCAAGAGTACCTGTATTAATTTCAGAAGAGCAGACTTCCAAGTAAGGGAAGTTGCCAGGGATAAAGAAGGGCATTGTGTAGTGATAAAAGGTATTATAAGACAAGAAAACTATAGACCAATATCTCTCATGAACCTAAGTGCAGAAATCCTCAAAAAATATTAGCAAATCAAATCCAAAAAAGTATAGAAAAAATTATACACCATGGTCAAGTGTAATTTTTCCCAGATCTACAAGGCTGGTTCAATATTCAAAAATCAATTAATGTGGGGCACCTGGGTGGCTCAGTCAGTTCAGTGTCTGACTCTTGGTTTAGGCTCAGGTCGTGATCTTAGGATAGTGAGATCCAGCCCCATGTCAAGCTCCACACTAGGTGGGAGTCTGCTTGAAGATTCTCTCCCTGTGCCCCCTGACTTGTGCATGTGTTCTATCTAAAATAAATAAATAAATCTTTTAAAAAATTAATGGTATTAGGGTAGTACTGTCCTCATGAAATGATTTAGGAAGTGTTTCCTCTGATTCAATCTTTAAAGAGAGATTATAGGAAATTGATATACTTGTTTGGTGGAATTCTCCAATGAACCCATTGGGCCTGGTGGTTTCCATTTTTAAAAGGTTATTAATTATTAGTTGAATTTTTTAAACAGATAAAGACGTATTCAAATTATGTGTTTCTTTTGTGTTACAAATGTAAGTTCTCGGGCTCACTCAAACCTACCAAATCTGGAACTTGGTTTTAAGGCTCAACAATCTGTTTTAACAAACCATCCAGGTGATGGGGTGCCTGGGTGGCTCAGTGGGTTAAAGCCTCTGCCTTTAGCTCAGGTCATGATCCCGGGGTCCTGGGATCTAGTCCTCTATCAGGCTCTCTGCTCTGCAGGGAGTCTGCTTCCCTCTCTCTCTGCCTGCCTCTCTGCCTACTTGTGATCTCTCTGTCAAATAAATAAACAAAATCTTTAAAAAAAAAAACCATCCAGGTGAATATAATGCACACTTAAGATTGAGAAGCATGGTGTATACCCTCTTTATGGTTCTTAATATGTCAACCCAGATGCCTTTCATAATCTGACTTTATAGAGTTGGTGCCTTTGTTCATTTTTACAAAATTAGACATCTCCAGTTTGTTTCCAGCAAAATCATGAAGTGGTGATATGTTGTCTTCATCATCCTGTGACCTCTTGTCATCATTTCATTTTCTTGTTTTTCTTCCATCTCTCAGGTCCCTCTTTAAAGGCTCTTCGTTGGCTGAAACTCAAGGAACTTCCCCTTTAGAGTTTGAGGCCCCTGATTAGAGGCCCCTAAGGAATAAAATCTAAAAATACATTATCTCTAATTGTAAAATATAGGGCATTGGCAGATTAATTAGGGAGGAATATGGGGATAGCATTGACTATGACCTCCTCAGCATATTGCTCCCAAAGAGCAGATGCTCATTCCCCTGACCTTAGAAGAGGAGAACCCTCTTCCCTTCACTGTTGGGTCTCAAGAAAAAGGATAATACTGTTTCAGAAGATCTGGAAATCCCTTCATTACAGGTACCCTTGCTGGATACTTTTTCATCTCTTCCGTGTCTCTTACACATTTTCCCCCAGTTGCACCTGTTCCCCTTTTTCATCCACATAGTACTTTGCAGCCTGTAGCATTCCCAGTGAAGCAGTGCAAAGATCTGATGGGTATTTAAAGATCACTTAGGCTTCCCCCAGGAGCCAGCTCTCTCCTGAAGAGATTCAATGGAAATAAGTCATATTTGCCCAGGTCTTCTAGTCCCAAGGTCTGCTTTAAATTGACTACCAAAATTCATTCTCCTACTCTGTCCCCTAGGAGCACAAAACAAGATGGTCCACCATTCCATCTATCCAAGAATCCCAGTTACCTAAATGATAATTGATTGAGTTTAAATAAAATGTGTAGCCTTGACTCTTACCAAAGTCTCCCTCTTCTCTCTGCACACACGTGCTTGCAGGAATATAGATGCACATAGACACCCGCAAAGGTCACTGAGGCTCTTGAGCCCAGCACACATGTGATGGACAAACTCAGCAAAAACCCTCAATTATTTGTTGTTACTGAAAATCCCTACGTTTGGCTTTTTCTTTCACAATGTTTCGAACTGCCTGAGTGAGCCAAATTCTCCCTTTCAAGTTATCAGAACTCAGCAGGTTTAGTAAAATTGCTCCTAAATAGGATGCTGTCTGGTCAAGGGGACTCACGGAACTTTCATGTAGAAGCAGGTGGACCAGGATATCTCAAGTGTGGAATGAAAATCCTTTGAAACATGGACCGATGAGGTTAAACATGAATGTGGTTTACAATCTGCTAATTATGCCCAGAATTCCAAGGAACTGGAGGGAGAAATCTTTCTGAAGATTCTGTGGATCCTGTAGCTTTCTCTGCATAAGCAAAGTGAAAGGGAGAGTTGAAGTAAGAATCTAGGTATTGAGCCATTCTCTGCTCCAACCTTCACCCCTTTTGTTGAGTGAAAGACTGTTTAGGAAAGATCTCTAATTAATGAAATTGGCCATTTTGCTAATCAGACCACCAGAAAATTACTAGCACCAGGCTAAACATTCTTTCTAGGGAAAGTAAAAAAATGCTACTGATAGTGTTCTTCTAAGGATAACTACAAAAATATTGTCAATACCCCTCAAAGCTATCAGTTTTAACTACAGAAGTCAGGTAATCCTAAATTACTGTTCCATAGCAACTACAATTTAGTCAACTCTGCAAGGCTTGTCATAGATGAGGACAATACCTCTGTGTTATTGTGGCCAGGAGAAGTACAATTATTTTATTTATATCCAAGCTGTGGAAAGCTGTATCTCATAGTTTCCTTTCCTTTTTTTATTTCATTTTATTTTATTACTTTTCAGTATTCAAAAACTCATTGTTTATGTACCACACCCACTGCTCCATGCAATACATGCCCTCCATAATACCCACCACCAGGCTCACCCAGCCCCCCTCCCCTTTCCCTCCAAAACCCTCAGTTTGTTTCTCAGAGTCTACAGTCTCTCATGGTTCGTTTCCCCCTCCGATTTTCCCCAACTCACTTCTCTCCAACTCCCACTGTCCTCCGTGTGAAACCATATGATAATTGACTCTCTTTGCTTGACTTATTTCACTCAGCATAATCTCTTCCAGTCCCGTCCATGTTGCTACAAAAGTTGGGTACTTATCCTTTCTGATGGAGGCATAATACTCCATTGTATATATGGACCACATCTTCTTTATCCATTCGTCTGTTGAAGGGCATCTTGGTTCTTTCCACAGTTTGGCGACTGTGGCCATTGCTGCTATGAACATTGGGGTACAGATGGCCCTTCTTTTCACTACATCTGTATCTTTGGGGTAAATACCCAGTAGTGCAATTGCAGGATAATAGGGTAGCTCTATTTTTAATTTTTTGAGGAAACTCCTTACTGTTTTCCAAAGTGGCTGCACCAACTTGCATTCCCACCAACAGTATAAGAGGGTTCCCCTTTCTCCACATCCTCTCCAACACATGTTGTTTACTGTCCTGTTAATTTTGGCCATTCTAACTCGTGTAAGGTGGTTTCTCAATGTGCTTTTGATTTGAATCTCCTTGATGGCTAGTGATGATGAACATTTTTTCATGTGTCTGTTAGCCATTTGTATGTCTTCTTTTGAAAAGTGTCTGTTCATGTCTTCTGACTCTTTTTTGACGTGATTATCTGTTTTGTGTGTGTTGAGTTTGAGGAGTTCTTTATAGATCTTGGATATCACCCCTTTATCTGTAGTGTCATTTGCGAATATCTTCTCCCATTCCGTGGGTTGCCTCTTTGTTTTGTTGACTGCTTCCTTTGCTGTGCAGAAGCTTTTGATCTTGATGAAGTCCCAAAAGTTCAATTTCTCTTTTGTTTCCTTTGCCTTTGGAGTCGTATCTTGAAAAAAGTTGCTGTGGCCAATGTCAAAAAGGTTACTGCCTATGTTCTCCTCTAGGATTTCTATAGATTACTGCCTCACGTTGAGGTCTTTTATCCATTTCAAGTTTATCTTTGTGTATGGGGTAAGAGAATGGTCAAGTTTCACTCTTATGACATAGCTGTCCAATTTTCCCAGCACCATTTATTGAAGAGACTGTCTTTTTTCTACTGTATATTTTTTCCTGCTTTGTCGAAGATTATTTGACCATAGAGTTGAGGGTCCATATCTGGGCTGTCTACTCTGTTCCACTGGTCTATGTGTCTGTTTTTGTGCCAGTACCATGCTGTCTTGGTGATCACAACTTTGTAGTAAAGCTTGAAATCAGGCAACATGATGCCCCCAGTTTTGTTTTTCTTTTTCAACATTTCCTTAGCAATTAGGGGTCTCAGCAAAGGTGGTCCTAAGGGGAATTACATAGCCATCCAAGCCTCCCTCAAAAAAAACTGAAAGATCCAGAATACACCAGTTCTCTTTACACCTTAAAGAACTGTAGAATCAACAACAAATTAAGCCAACCCCACATACAAGAAGGGAAATAATCAAGATTAGAGCAGAGATCAATGAGATAGAAACTAGAGACACAGTAGAACACATCAACGAAACTAGAAGCTGGTTTTTTTGAAAGAATCAATGAGATCGATAAACCATTGGCCAAACTAATCCAAAAGAAAAGAGAGAGGACCCAAATTAATAAAATTATGAATAAAAAGGGAGAGATCACGACCAACACCAAGGAAATAGAAACAATCATCAGAAATTATTGTCAATAGTTATATGCCAATAAGTTAAACAACCTAGATGAAATGGATGCATTCCTGGAAACCTACAAACTTCCAAAACTGAATCAGGAAAAAATCGACAACCTGATTAGACCAATATCTAGTAATGAGATTGAAGCAGTGATCAAAAATCTTCCAAAAAAACAAGAGCCCAGGACCTGTCGGATTCCCTGGAGAATTCTACCAAATATTTAAAGAAGAAATAATACCTAGTCTCCTGAAGCTCTTTCAAAAACTAGAAACAGAAGGAAAACTTCCAGACTCTTTTTATGAAGCCAGCATTATCCTGATCCCCAAACCAGGCAAAGACCCCACCAAAAAGGAGAATTTCAGACCAATATCCCTGATGAATATGGATGCCAAGATTCTCAACAAGATCCTAGCTAATAGGATCTAACAGTACATTAAAAAAGATTATCCACCATGACCAGGTGGGATTTATCCCTGAGATGCAGGGGTGGTTCAACATTTGTAAATCAGTCAGTGTGATAGATCAATTAAGAGAAGAGAGAAGAGGGACGCCTGGGTGGCTCAGTTGGTTAAGCAGCTGCCTTCGGCTCAGGTCATGATCCCAGCGTCCTGGGATCGAGTCCCACATCGGGCTCCTTGCTTGGCGGGGAGCCTGCTTCTCCCTCTGCCTCTGCCTGCCATTCTGTCTGCCTGTGCTCGCTCGCTCTCCTGTCTCTCTGACAAATAAATAAAATCTTTAAAAAAAAAAAAAAGAGAAGAGAGAAGAACCACATGGTCCTCTCAATTGATGTAGAAAAGCTTTTGACAAGATACAGCATCCGTTCCTGATTAAAATGATTCAAAGTATAGGGATAGAGGGAACATTCCTCAACTTCATAAAATCTATCTATGAAAAACCCAAAGTGAAAATCATCCTCAATGGGGAAAAACTGACAGCCTTCCCTTTGAGATCAGAAAAATGACAAGGATGCCCATTCTCACCACTGTTGTTCAACATAGTTTTCTTTTTGGAAATGTGGTCATTAGAGACTGACAGAAGTCCTACTGAACCACTGAAAATACACATTTTGATACATGGGCGAACTTTCACACAGCTCAGAACTTTACATTCCTAAGATCATAATGGCCTCCAGAAGAGTAAATATTGAAAATCCTCTGTTCCTCCCTAAGGAACATCCAAAATTTTGAGATTTTGAGCAATATAATCCCAGCAGTCAGAGTACCAGGACAAATAATAGGAGATGGTATACTCCAAAATGGAAAATATATCCTCATTTAAATATTCATGAGACCTATTCTATTATGCTGATGATTGAATTTGTTGTTTTATTGAAATGGCCTAAGGATCTTGGTTTGAGCTGAAGCTTTTTATCTCAGAAAAAAAATCCTTGAATGAGAAATAACAAGAATAAGGTGCTCATGTCAGTAAAAATTTTAGAAAATTTGTCAAATGTCAGAACATGTTAATGAAGTGGAATGACAAAAACTAGTCACTTCCCCCTACTTTAGTCACTTTTCTTCAACATAGTATTGGAAATCCTAGCCACAGCAATTAGGCAAGAAAAAGAAATAAAAGGCATCCAAAATGAAAAGGAAGAAATAGAACTGTCAGTATTCACAGATCACAGATGATGTGATACTATATTAAAAACTCTAAAGACTTCACCAAAAAACTATAAATGAATTCAGTAAACTTGAGGACACAAAATCAATATACAGAAATCTGTTGCTTTTCTATATACTGATAATGAAATAGCAGAAAGAGAAATTAAGAAAATAATTCCATTTACAACTGCACCAAAAAGAATAAAATACTTGGGAATAAATTTAACCAAGGAGGTGAAACACCTGTACTCTGAAAACTATAAGACATTGATGAAGGAAATTGAAGATGACATGAATCAGTGGAAAGCGATACTGTTTTCATGGATTGGAATAATTAATATTATTAAAGTATTCATACTACCTCAAGCAATCTACAGATTCGGTGCAATCTCTATCAGAATACCAATGACATTTTTCACAGAACTAGAACAAATAATTCCAAAATTCTTATGGAACCACAAAAGACCCTGAATAACCAAAGTGATCTGGAGAAAGAACATAATAAATGGAGGTATCCCAGCCCCAGATTTCAAACTATAGCACAAAGCTGTCGTAGACAAAACAGGATGGTACTGACACAAAACCAGACACGTAGATCAGTGGAAAAGAATGGGGAGCCCAGAAATAAACCCACACTTATATGGTCAGTTAATCTATGACAAAGGAGGCAAGAGCATACCATGGGGAAAAGACAGTCTCTTCAATTAGTGGTGCTGGGAAAACTGGACAGCCACATGCAAAAGAATGAAACTGGACCACTTCCTCACACGCTACACAAAAATAAATTCAAAATGGATTAAAGACCTAGATGTAAGACCTGATGCCATAAAACTCCTAGGAGAAAACAAAAGTACTGAACTCTGACATTAGTGGTAGCAATGGATTTCGGATTTGGCTCCTCAGGAAAGGACAGCAAAAGCAAAAATAAACAAGTGGGACTATGTCAAACTAAAAAGTTTTGCACAGTGAAGGAAACCATCAATAAAATGAGAAGCAACCTACTGAATGGGAGATTTTCACAAATGCTTTATCAAACAAGGGCTTCATCCCCAAAATATATTAAAAAAAACTCATGCAACCCACAATCAAAAAACATCTGATTAAAAAATGGGTGGAGGTCTTGAATACAGTAATTTTCTAAAGAAATACAGATGGCCAACAGGCATATGAAAAGATGCTCGGCATTACTAGCCACGAATAAAATGCAAATCAAAACCACCAGATATCACCTCACACCTGTCAAAATGTCTATTACCAAAAAAAAAAAAAAAAAAAACAAGAAATAAGAGGTGTTGGCAAGGATGTGGATATAAAGGGATCCCTTGGGGCGCCTGGGTGGCTCAGTGGGTTAAGCCGCTGCCTTCGGCTCAGGTCATGATCTCAGGGTCCTGGGATCGAGGCCCGCATCGGGCTCTCTGCTCAGCAGGGAGCCTGCTTCCCTCTCTCTCTCTCTCTCTGCCTGCCTCTCCATCTACTTGTGATCTCTCTCTGTCAAATAAATAAATAAAATCTTTAAAAAAAAAAATTTAAAAAAAATTTTAAAAAATTAAAAAAAAAAAAAAGGGATCCCTTGTGTGCTGTTGATAGGAATGTAAATTGGTGTAGCCACTGTGGAAAACAGTATGGCGTTTCCTCAAAAAATTAAAAATAGAACTGTCATATGATCCAGCAACTTCCCTTCTAAGTATCTATCCAAAGTAAATGAAGACAGTAATTCAAAAAGACACATTCACCCCTATGTTCATCAAAACGTTATTTACAATAGCCAAGATGTGGAGTGAGTCGTTGTTTAGGATATTCAAAATACAACCAGAAGATTGAGTAGCGTCCAAATTCTCGAAGACTGGACATCTCCTCACTGAGCCATCCCTCTCCTGTCCCAGTCCATCAGGCCCTTAAAGAGTTTGATAGAGCACAAACCCTTGATTGAAAGGGAAAATGAAGAAACCCACAATATGGTAGCAAAGGACTCATGGACACACCTTCCTGGCAGCCAGAAGTAGTGTGTCAGAAAGGAACATTGCATGCGAAGGGAAGGCATCGGTTCACGCTCAGAGAAAATGGAACGTAAGGAACAGAAACAGATTCCTGAAAATGGCTTAATTAGAGCATAACTTACACACTCAGAATTAATGAGAGTATAAATGTATTTTTAAATAGCTTAAAGACAGGGCACCTGGGTGGCTCAGTGGGTTAAAGCCTCTGCCTTCTGCTCAGGTCATGATCCCAGGGTCCTGGCATGGAGCCCCTCATCGGGCTCTCTGCTCAGCAGGGAGCCTGCTTCCTCCTCCCTCTCTCTCTGCCTGCCTCTCTGCCTACTTGTGATCTCTCTCTGTCAAGTAAATAAATAAAATCTTTAATAAATAAATAAATAGCTTAAAGACAAGGTGATAAAACTTTGGTGGGAGTGAAATGCAAGAGAAGTTGAAGGTCTAACAAATGAAGAACAAAAATGACATCCATACAGAAATGATACATAGATTAGGTGAATGTATGTATAAGAGATCCTTTTGGAAATCTGTTCACTCACAGTAGAGAACCGGATTCATGTGATCACAGTAAATACAGATGAAGACAAAGAAATTGAAGGCAGAGAGAGAATGTAGAAGATATGAAGACACTCAAACATCACACGATCTGAAGATAATAATTGGAGTCCCTGAAGAGAGATTCTAACAAATGAACAGACGTATCTTGAAAGATAAAAGAAAAATTTTCCTAGAAATGAATGAGGGCCAAACCTACTCCAGCAGATATAATATAGAATGCTCAAAACCCAAACACATGATGGCTAAGCTGTTAAACCCCAAGGATAAAGAAATAATTCTTCAGGTGTCAAACTAGAAAAAGCCAATTTTCTGCAAGAGAGAGAAAAAAAAAATCAGCTGGCTTCAGATTTCTCTGTTGGTACATTTAGTGCCGTGTTATCTGAAAATGGATGAAGAATGTTACCCAAGGAGGTTCCATTCAGCGCAGATGCTGTTCAAATAGAAAGACGACAGGGAGACGTGTCCAGACCTAAAGAACTAAAAGCAACTTTGAGATCTTTTTGAAAAAAAAAGAATTGATAATGAGGTTCGGCCAATAAAAAATCTCAGAATAATCCGGAAATGGAGAAATCATGGTAAAATAACTGGTCAGAACCACGAGGTGTATTTAAATGTAGCCCCTGTCCTAGAGTCTGTGGATTCATGTTCCAGCTAGGCTATGAATGCTATTTAATTGATAAAAATAAAAATAATAACTCAAAAATATGGAAGATAGGATATCAGAAATAGGAAAAAACATAGGAATGTACTTATATTCTTATCTTTGCCAGTAAGGAGCCAATCAATATTGTCTAAAATACTGTCTAAAATGATACCATGTAATTTAAAATGCAAATACATAATTGTTCCAATCTCTTAATATTATATATATTTACATACTTATATATAAATTTTTATGTATTTTTTTCCCTTGGAATGATCATTTAGAACTTAATAATTATTATAGTGCAGAAACTTCTAATTAACCAATTCTGTCTCTTTCATCTCTACTATTCAACCATAATTAAAATGTATACTTTTCATTTTAAAAAATAGTATCTTGGGTATGGTCCCATCTTCTAAAGGTCTCTATGCATATATATCTTAAAAGATGGCACAGTGGTGTTCATCTATTTTTAATAAAGATTATAGATGTGAGACTTTTTTAAACCTTAATATTTGTAACTTTCTGCCTTTAAAAATTATTCTAAATCGTTGTGCTTTGTCTTATGAAAATAGCTATGTGAATTTTCTTAAGAACTAGAAAAAGGGTGCCAAAATGGTCACTTGTGTGTGATACAAAAATCTGGAATCCTTTTCTTCTTGGTCCTCTTCTGTAACTTTTTAAACTTGAAAAAGTAAAGCATTAATAGTGAAGGTGCCGTGTATTTGAAACACACTCTCCCGCCTGGCTCCTTTCTTGGGGGGGGGGGGGTTCAGTCCAGGTAGTGCTGAAATCTCTGGATCTGTCTTAATAATTGGAGAAGCCACTGGCTCACAGTGAACACAGGTGTCTGGGGACAATTTAAGGGACAACTTCCTTTCCAGCAGAAGGCATAGAAGAGGCAAACAGAGACAGGAGAAATACCCTTTGAAAACAATTGTGATTGGGGCTCAGACATTTTTCAACAGCTTTATTGAGATGTCATTCCCGCAGAATAACATTCACTCTTTTAAAGTGAACAGTTCAGTGGTATTTTAGTAGATGCCCCAAGCTGTAAAACCATCAGCAGTCTCTGCTTCCCACCTCACCCCCAAAAGAAACCTCGTACTCCATTCCTCTCTCCCACCAGCCCCAGGCAAACATGAGTGTCCTTTCTGTCTCTGTAGATTTGCTTATTCTGGACATTTCATATCAATGGACTCATACACATGTGGTTTTTTTTAACCAGTTTCCTTCACTCAGCATGTTTTCAAGGGTCACCCGCACGGTGGCACGTATCAGCACTTCGCCTCTTTTTAATGCTGCATAACATCCCATTGTATGGATATATCACATTTTGTTTGTCCATTCATCCCTTGATGAAAATTCTGGTTGTCTCTCCGTCTCAACTATCGTGAATAATGCTACTGAAAATATCCAGTAGCAAGGCTTTGTGTGGACATATGTTTTCAGTTTGGGGTGTGTACCTAGGGATAGATTTGCTGGATCATATGGTAATTCTTTGTTCTGAAGCTCAAACGTCTAAACTTCCTTCGTCTCCTTTGTTCCCAGGCGGAGATGGTACACAGCGCTTTCCAGGCCCAGCGGGCGTTCCTTCTGATGGCCTCGCAGTTCCAACAACCCCAAGAGGTAAGAGTGTATTTGGGAGGCAGGGCTGCCTAGACAACAGGCAGTAGTGTGAGACAGACAACAAGGAGGGAGCAGAACCATTCACTCTGAGAGTCACGCCCTAGATGAGTTCTATAGCACGTAGATATGTTTCTAATCGAGGTCATGGTGCGGAGCATTCCTTCTGCTTTGTCATCTTATTGTGGTCAAATTCCTACTGTAACATCACCTGTTTAAAAGGTCAATTCATTTATGTCATCTGCAGCCCATTATTTTTCTTTTATTGAAATATAGTTGACATATACGGTGTTATATTGGTTTCACGTGTAGGACCCAGTGAATCGACAGTTCTATGCATTACGCAGTGATCACCACGATTAAGTGTAGTTTCCCTCTGGCACCGTGATAAAGAAGATGTGATGAGATAGATAATTGGATGGATGGATGGGTGGATAGACAGACGGACAGACAGACACCATAGAGTACTAGCCATAAAAGAGAATGTAGCCTGTTCTTTTTACTAGTCTCACAACCATTTTATAACCAAGGAAGTATTTACTACTTTTTAGTTCACATTTTGTGCTATTTTGTCATCAAAACTTATTCACATCTCTCATTATCTGTAAACTGCATGTATGGATTTGGTTAGCTACTGTTTCGTAGAGTGGATAGGCTAAGCCAGTGCTTCTTAAATGTATTGTGTATGTGGGTCATCAAGAGAGAGTCCATGCAGTTTCTAACAACTTTTAACCTACTATCACATTGCCACATAAGGCCCAGAGTAAACTTTAATATAAACATAGTGGTGGATATTAAGAGCAAAGTGGTGGTTGGCAGGGGTCCTTCCCATTCCCCAGGCCATTATAAACTTCCCACTTTCTAAACCCAGTGCCCCCCACTCCCCACCTGGCCCAAACTACAGACATCACATTGTGTAAATAATCCCATCATGCTCTCTACCAAGGCTTCATGATAACAATATTTTGACCTTGCCGATAGAGTTGTAAATGAAATTATCCATTAAAAAGTAGATCTATGACCAGCATACATTGCTAAATAAGAAAAAAAAAAGAATTCTTGTTTGACTAAATATTCTGATTCTGACGTTTGGTGACAAACTATCTAAAGATAATTGGAGTCTCCAGAAATTGCAGTTACGTTTGTTACGATGCAATGGAGAAATTAAGTTTGCTCATCAGCTCACCTTGAGATGGGGAGATTATCCTGGATTATTGGTGTGGGCTTTATGTAATCGTAAGGGTCCTACTATGTGGAAGAGAACAAGCAGAAGAGTCCGAGTCAGAGAGAAATCTGATGTCATGCTGCTGGCTTCGGAGATGGAGGAAGGGTCCACAAGGCAAGGAATAAGGAAACTGTAGAAGCTAGAAAAAGCAAGGAAAGACATTCACCTGTAGAACCCCTCAAAGGAATGCAGTCTTGTTGACCTCTTGATTTGAGACCCATTTTGGACCTCTGTCTTTCAGAACCGGAAAATCATATACTTGTGTTATTACAAAGCCACTACATCTGTGGTTAATTTCTTGCACCGTAACAGAAACTATAAGCCCCAGGGAAATACCGCAGCATTCTCACTGGGATGGCAAACACCGAAAAGTCTGACAATGTCATATGTTAAGAATGGGGAAGATGGGAGGTGTCATGCTGTGCTGGTGATGGGCGATAAATTAGTACATCTTCTTTGGGAAAAAAAATTAGTGGAAAAGAAAAAGATAGTTGGATATTTATTATAATATAATAGCTTAAGTTGACTAGCTCCCTTTAAATTCTGAAACAAACTCCCAAAATGAAAAAGTTTCGCTGAGGATCTTGAGAAACTAGGGCTTTGACTTTCAGGGGAGGATGGGGGCAAGACCCGAGACCCCCAGCCCTCCCTGGAACAGCTGTCATGCACTGGAATCACCCAGAACATTTTTTTAAAATAGCAGCTCGTGGATCTCACTTCGGAAGGGTCTGGTTTGATTGGTCTGAGGCGTGATCTTGGCCTTGAGGGTTTTGTGGGCTTCTCGGGAAATTCATACTTGCAGCCAGAGCTTCCATGGATCTGTCACTTCCCTCGTGTGACGTGGGGAGTCAGCACGCAGCCCCGGCAGGCAGCTTTGTGAGGATGGTGAGATCGTGTACTCTGCTGTGGTTTCTTTTCCCTCCCTGGCCTTCTCAATCCCTGCTTTTTCTTCCCCCTTTGCAAAAGAGAACAGTGAAACTGGAAAATCACAATGTAGTGCATTCTAGGTACAGCACTAGCGCAGCTTTCCTGTGATTAAAGTGGGAGACGTGACTTCAGTGCATCACTTGCTGATGGCCTGCCCACTCAATCTCTTTTCTAGAGAGACCTCTCCATTGGCCTTGCAGGCCTTGCACATAGAAGTCACTCATTAGGGGCGCCTGGGTGGCTCAGTGGGTTAAAGCCTCTGCCTTCGCCTCAGATCATGATCCCAGGATCCTGGGATCGAATCCCACCATCAGGCTCTCTGCACCGCGGAGAGCCTGCTTCCTCCTCTCTCTCTCCCTGCTTGTGATCTCTGTCTGTCAAATAAATAAATAAAATCTTAAAAAAAAAAAAGAAGTCACTCATTAAATATTGGGTGAATGAGAACAAGTGAGCACACAAATGAATGCAGTAGAATCGTGGCTTCCCCAAACGAGCTGTAGTTGGGGACACGTGTGGCTGTGCAGATTCCTGGGTGTAGCCACTGTAGTTCCCCCTCCTTACTCTACTCATTAGCAATCTAAATCCAAATGCAAGATAAATTCATCAGCGTCTCCTTAAATTGGAGAATCTACTCTCTCTTTCTGAGTGACCACCAGCAAACTAATCTGGTAGAGCCTACATTATGTTTACGCTGAGCCATTCTGACCAAACCAGCGTGTTAAGTTGCCCACCTGAGGGAAGAGAAAGTTAAACTCAGCCCATGTTTCCTTCTCTTTAAAATGCGGGGAGCTTCTGTCTGGCTCCGTTGGTAGAACATGTGGACTCTTGATCTCAGGGTCATGAGTTCGAGCCCCACATTGGGTGTGGAGCCTACTTAAAATAAGAAATAAAATGGGGATGATCATTGCTACTTCAGAGAGGAATTGTGAGAATTAAATGAGAAAAAGCATGGGAGTGTCAGGGGACTGAGTAGAAGAATTTGGTGTTAGTCAAGGGAGTCCAACCACTTTAGGAAATAGTCCCCAAATCTCAGAGACATACTATAGTGGACATTTTTTTCTTGCTCATGAGAGGTCTACTCTGGTGTTTTTGGCTGACAGTTTTCTACACGGTCATTCAGGGATCCAAGTTTCTTTTATCTTGTGGTCCCACCTCCTGTAGATCCTCAGCCATTAAATTGGAAAGGAGAAGGCTGGACCATTCCTGGGAAGGTTTGATGGGCCAGGCCTGGAAGGAGCATATGTCACCTCCACCTTCATTCAGTTCCCTGACCATTCCTCGCTCCAAGGGATGCTGGGGAAATGTCATCATTTCCTGTATGCCAGGAAGGAAGAATTCATAGGTTTGGGGGTTGTCTAGCCAATCAGCCAGCATGAGTAACTTGGTTTGGCTAACATGAAGTCTTGCTCAGTGGGAAAATATTGTCTTCCTAAACACTCATTTGGGTTTTTCCAAATTAATCCCCCAGTAACCATCCAAAGAAGGACAAGTAAACTTTCAGATGTTTTTATTGTATCTGGATATATAGAGAGAGAGCTAAAGATGTAGATACATGTACGTAAATATCTTAAAGGGTTTTTTTATTAGACTGATTTCATCCTTTTTCCTCTGTAGTGTTTTACCCTAACTACAAGGTGTCAAATTATGGTCCGATATTCTAAAAGGCCAAACAGAACAGTTATGTGACTTTGATCTCAGAGCATGCCTTGGGTGAATTAGGTGGTGCTGGTGGCAAAAACAAACGAGTGAACAATGCCAGGCTCACAAGTATTCCCTAAGTCCATGCCCAGAAAATGTCACCACGTTGCTCAATCGAAGTTGCTTGATTTTCTTGAGAGATTTGGCCATGATTAATGCTGCTAAGTTCTATTGTTAGGGGGCATATGACAGATAACATAATGCAATAAAGTAATTCTGGCCCTAATGTAAAATGAATGCCTGCTTTAAAATATTGCTATAAAGCTCCCCCCACCCCGAGGACATTTAGAAATCAAGACATCAAGAAAATATTCTGCTGAGTAACCATTTTTAATATGTGCCAAGCAAGTATTTCCAATGGACTTTTAATATGCAATTCTACATTTATCTTGAAAATAGAAAAAAAGCCAGAAGAGAAATAAATAAAAGATATAAAAACTTTCTATTCTTTCTATCAAACTCAGCTATGTTTTCATTGAGTAGTGGTGTCTCCCCGTGTGACCTGGGCGGAGGAATGCTTTAGAATCTAATCAGCGGCTTACCCTATAGCCTTTTCCAAATTAACTCCATATTCACACTTTATAAATATGCATAAATTTCTGCTCTTTCTGATGTTGCTAAATCGACCGGGTTCTCTCTTCACTATGAACTCAAAGGCAACCATAGGCAATATATGTTTTTAATCTCTGGAGAAGCGTGTAGACGTAAGTCCAACTAAAATCTTCCAACTAAAAACTTCATTGCTTGCTGGTACCCTCCAGGTTGCTTTCTTGTAACCAGCAGCTTTCTGAGTTGCATTTTGTGTTGTAGGTGGAGAAGTGGGGGCAAAAAGAAGCCTTTGCTTTCCGTGTGAGCCTTTCCATGGCAAGAAAATTAACCCGGTAATTAGCACCACTGCCCCTCCCAACCCAGCCAGCACGTGTGAAGTCTGGATATGGATGCCGGTTCACAAGAAATAGAACACCAGGAAAGGAAGGGGAGGAAGAGGTTTGTGTGATATCATCAGGGTCTGCTTGAGTTGACAGCCTGAAGCTACCCAGTCAGTGCTGAATGCCCACAGGAAAGCTAATCATTAGTTATCAGGATGCAGAGAGGAGGATAATCAGAAAGAAGAGTAATTCTGTCATTCTTCTGCCCAGACTGTTTATTTTAGCAACATAAAGCTGTGAATGGGCCTGTGAGTTAGTAGCTTTAAAGGTATTTAGAAACCCAGGACTTTGGAGGCAGAAAGGATTTGCTAAGATCCTGTCCTGTTGGACATCACTCATGGTGACTTTTTTTTTTTTTAATCTGATAAGGCACATTAGCTCATCTCTCTTTGTGTAAGACATGAATTAGATAATGAATGGCTGCCCAAAGGAAGTGAGGTGGTTATCACACACAGGGGATTTGGGGGATTATCTGAGGGGTAAAGGTTAATAAAGAAGGATAACAGTCCTTTGTTTTATCAACTATTTCATATGAAGTTTGTGCCATTCCAGACTGCCTTGAAGGCAAATTCTCCATCAAGGCCAGAACTCTGTGTATGTCCAAGGAAATGTTTCATTCTCCTTCTGTCCAGTGTTGGGATCACTTTGCATCTTTAATGAAATAGTTACTATTTACCATTCTCCATTGTGAAGCTAAATATTTGATTGCTGGGGCGCCTGGGTGGCTCAGTCCTTAAGTGTCTGCCTTTGGCTCAGGTCATGATCTCAGGGTCCTGGGATCAAGCCCTGCATTGAGCTCCCCGCTCAGCGGGAGGCCTGCTTCTCCCTCCCCCACACCCCCTGCTTGTGTTCCTTCTCTTGCTCTCTTTCTCTCTGTCAAATAAATAAATAAATATTTGGTTGCTAGTCACCATAAATCTGCTGGGAAAAAAACAAAAGCAAAAAACCTTGCAGGCTTTTCTTATAGTACTTGAATCAGAAATTAATTTAAAAAGAAGTGGTTGAGTCATTCGACAGATCCTTTAAAAAGCCACAAGTGTCTCGGCCTGCAGATTTGCCATTGCTCACGGTTTCGGGAGTCTGGGCGGGAGTCCCCTTTGCAAGACCCTGCTTCTGTCAGCATGTCTCAGGCTGTGTGTGTGGACAGAGCGGACAGGGAGAAGGTAACTGCAGCTGGCATTCCAGTCTGGGCGCGCCGTCATAAATTACTCTGCAGAGGGCATGGGCCATTACTTTTTATGGTCATGTTCTATATTTGTACGTGCCGGGGGACGGATCACATGATAAAACCATCATTTGATATTAGTGATTATGTGCACTGACAAGCAAGAGGGCTAGATTTAAGCTTCACTGTGCAGTACTTTTAATTAGTGCAGTTGGCTCTTAATTGAAAATGCAGGGGCTTCCCTAAGTACTAACACTGCAGATAATCCAGAATAAAGTTGACGTAGTCGTCCCTGGAAGACAGGTTACCACCCATCCTAGCCGAAATGCCCAGTGCCTTCCAGAGGTTGTAAAACTTAAATTTTGAACATGAGCAAGTCAACCCTGCTGGAAAAATAAGCTAAAAATTCACCAATTTGCATCCTCTAGCCCCTCTCCTAACTTGAGCAAGAGAACATCTTATGAATGGCATTTTCTTTTAAAGGAGATGCATTTCCCAGACATGGAGAGAGAAAAACACACACAGGCTTTTTTCCTTATCTTTCCCACATTGTTTCCCCCGCTTCATACCGGGGTTTGCAGTGGCAAACACCTAGAGAAGGTACTTCTTCCAGGGCGCCTGGGGGGCTCATTTGGGTAAGTGTCTGCTTTTGGCTCAGGTCATGATCCCAGGGTCCTAGGATCGAGCCCCGCATCGGGCTCCCTGCTCCACGGGGAGCCTGCTTCCCTCTGTCCCCTCCCCCTACTCATGCTATCTCTCAAATAAATAAAATCTTAAAAAAAAAAAAAAGAATGTACTTCTTCTTTAATGATTATTTCTTTTTACAAATTATACACGAAGAAGATGTTCTTGTCAGGTTTTGGCAGCTTGGCTGCTGCGAGAACTCGTGTGTTCGTATCCGGAATCACTTATTCGATCAGTTGGCCTGTGAGTAGTTGCTTCGGATCTTCATTACAGCCCTTCACCTGACGTACTCGGGCCCTCTTTCATTTTTATTTCTTTGGCCCCCCCACCTTTTTTTAGCCCAACATTTACTGAACACCAGCTATCTAGCCATCATAGCATTTGGCACTTCTATACCTACCATCAGCTCATTTCTATGTGAAAATGTATTTTGGAAAACCACGTTGTGAGTGCTGCTGTTTGTCCTGATTCACAGATTCCTGTCATTCACTCAGGTCTTAGCTGTTACCACACTCCTGCCCCCACTACAACCACCATTCCAGGTTCCCTGCCCACTCTCCTCTATGAAGATACTTACTAACTATGCCTTCTTCTTTTTTTTAAGATTTTATGTATTTATTTGTCAGAGAGAGAGAGCACAAGCAGGCAGAGTGGCAGGCAGAGGCAGAGAGAGAAAGAGGCTCCCCTCTGAGCAGGGAGCCCGATGCGGGACTCGATCCCAGGACCCTGGGATCATGAGAGCCGAAGGCAGTGGCTTAACCGACTGAGCCACCCAGGCATCCCTAACTATCCCTTCTGATGGTCTCTTCATAGCTTGCAACTTCCTGAGCGCCTGTAGACTAGTTTCTGTCAAAGCACAGGGAACTTCAACTGTTTTTTCAGAAACATTCCCCTGTTATTTTTTATGCATGTCTTCCATCCCCTCAACAAGATTCTAAGAGCTTCAAAGATCTTCAGATTGATGTGTCTTTGCTTTTAGGACAAAGTGTGGTCCTAACTATATATATATTTTTAAGATTTTATTTACTTACTTGAGAGAGAGAGAGCACAAGCAGGGGGAGTGGCAGGCAGAGAGAAAGGGAGAAGCAGGTTCCCCACTGAGCAGAGATCCCAACATGGGACTAGATCCCAGGACCCTGGGATCATGACCTGAGCTGAAAGCAGATGCTTAACCGACTGAGCCACCTAGGCGCCTGGTCCTAACCGTATTTATTTGAGGTCTAATTTGCTCAGAAGGGAGGCCCAAAAAGAGCTCGATATGTGGAGGTCTGTTTGGTGGGGATTGAGATACCACTGAAGGGTATAACTGGGAAAATATAAGTCGTGGGTCAACCATGTAGAATTAGCCTTGAAAAAAGTCTTCCTAACGGGAATTTGGGGAAGGTAAGTTAGAGGAAGAGCAGGTGATACGGTGTTGGTAAGGCATTTTATTTCAAAAATACCACTTCCTTTATCTACCCTTTCACAAAATGAGTGCCTTTGAGGCCTACCACAGAGTGGTTCGTTCTTGGGGTTTGTGGAGCATTTAATGACAAGAAATGATCACAGCCAGATTTGGGTGACAGATGTAGCTCAGGCATTCAATGATTCTAGAATATAGGTTCTGGGAAGAATGAGCTGATTAAATTCACAGAGGCTGTGGAGATCCAGCTGGCCTGATATTTAAATGCTAGTGAAAAATGTTCCAATTAGATGGCTTCTTCTCAGTTCAGAGTTTCCATGTAATTGTGAAAAACGGTCCTTTCTTGAGGCTGTGAAGTTGTCATAAGTGCCCACGGTCAGCCCTCTGAAGCTGGTCACGATGCATTTGGAACCAGAGGCTGCAGCGCAGAATTTCCAGCTTTATCCCATCTCTGCCCCAAAGGATTCTCTCTACAGAATAATGGGCTGCACATCCCACAAATTGGATTTAAGTGATTCAGACAACAGGAGTCCCATCATTTCCTTTGGCTGGGCAGCCTATGGTAGACTGTGTGCAGGATTCCTCTTGGAAAGTCATAAATTGGATTCTGTTTTCCCATAGGAAAAGGGATATCATTTGCAACTTCATATTTTACCAACTTGACAGCAAATAAACCACAGACAGGACAAACTGTACATCATAAAAGCCCAGATACAACTAAAACATTAGAATTATTTAAAATGGGAAAATGTGGCTCCAAGTCCTGTCAAGTGGTCATAAATATACTGTTCACTTTAATTACAAGTCCCAAATGAATTCTAACTGCATAGACAGCTCATAAAAAAGTCCATATCGTAACTTACCTATCTGAAACTGACAGTGGCTATAGTAGAGATTCATCAGTAATGAATCTTGCTTGACTTTATAGAATTTGGAGGGTCTTGTTTTTTTGGTAGAAATATGCTGGATAATCCACGTCTTTAAAAGACATTATGTGAGGAAGTGAAAGTTCTTCCCTTTTCTTTTCCTTTCTTGACAGCATTTCTCTGGCCCAGAGACATGCAGAAACCTTCTGTAATTCCCTAGGATGATCCTTGAGATTGAAGTATCCTTTTCAAAAATAGCAAACAAAGAATCACAGCCTTCAGAGAGCTTACCAAGACATCCATGTGGGACCATTCTTTTGGCCCTGGTTTTCTCAGTCAACTTTTCTTTGTTCTTCCATCTCCCAAGATTTAAGCGGGGGTAGGCACCTGGGTGGCTCAGTCGGTTAAGCATCTGCCTTCAGCTCATGTCATGATCCCATGAGAGTCCCCCATCGGGCTCCCTGCTCTGTGGGGAGTCTGCTTCTCCCTCTGCTCATGCGCTCCAAATAAATAAATAAATAAATAAATAAATAAATAAATAAAATCTTTGAAAAATTTCTATAAAGGTGAAAAAGATTTAAGGTGGGAAAGGAGTCCAAGAAGAGCAATGGGAGGGACATGAAGGAAGAGGGTAGAGAAAGACAACAATATCCCTATGGTTGATCAGTTAGAAGCTGGGGAGGAGGCTGGGAGCCGAGCATGTGGCTGTACACCTTAGAACTTTCTAGCCCATGATGCCTCTGAACCACTTGGCTCTCATTTTCTTCTTTGTACCTTTGTCCACCATCTGTAGCCTCCAAGATGGGGGAAAGGAAATCGTTGGTGTTACTCAATAAGAAGGCAGGGGTAGAGCTGTAAGATATGGGGCCACCTGTGTCAGGTGTCATCGAAACACTTTAACTTCCTTTGATTTGTTTTTTATGTCTTTAGTTTGAGTCGGGTTACCCTCCACTTAGTGGTTTTCCCTATATTCATGGAGTCTTCATGTTCTTACGTTGTCCCTTGTGCGGAATCTGTTTGATTGTCGATGTAGGTAGTGAGTAATCGCTTAGTCCCAGGGAGGGTCTAAGATAGTAGCATGTGATTATCGGGTGATTCTGAGCAATGACCACCCCCCGCTCCCAGTGCCCAGTGCCGATAGTAGGTGTTCTGTAGGACAGAGTGAGTAAACCATGTAAAACCACAGGGGCCCTGGATATTCAGGGCCTTAAAACCTTCCACTCTGAGAGCCTTCTTATCTTTGTATTTGTGGAAAAAAATACATAGAAAGTCAACCCCAGTCACTTTTTACAGATTCTTCTTTCCATATTTATGGAATGCGTGTTTTCTAGCAAAAAGGAGATTCACACTCAACAAGACCATCATGAAAGGCCTTAGCATGATTATCCCTGCCTATGGATTGGGCATTATGAACAAATACACTTATTCCCATGTAGATAAGGAATAAAACACAGAATGATTACTTGTCTGGTATCCTTCAGTGAGAGCCAAAAAGTAGAAAGCCAAGGTTTTCCAGTTCTGAGCATGAATGTATCATCACCATCTCTCTTTGGTTTAGTTGTTTTTTTTTTTTTCTTTAAATGCTAATTAAATTTTATTCTTCCCACCTGAACATCAAGATAACTGGCTTATATGGTCTTCCCAGTAGATATCACTACAAATTTCACCAGTGAGCCATTCAGTTGCTCTGAGATGCTTTATGTGGTTTTAATCTTGTTTGGATTGTCTAAGTGGAACATTTATTTTACTATCAATGGGACCTGGAGATCGATTTCTTCCACTTAAAAAGAGTACTTTTGCTGACTTTTTCTAGAACCTGTCAATTTTCGTGTCTCTTCAAAGAGGATGACCACTGTTCCATTTTGTCCCTGATTTTTGGTTTTGTTAAAAAAAAAAAAAAGAACCAAAAAAATTCTAAAGAAAATAATGTAATGAACACCATGCTGTAAGGACTTAACAGCATTTCACATTCTCCTCAGTTCTGTGTCAAAGTACTTTTTCTGCTCTTTGTATATAACATGACTAAAAATTTACATTTTCTCTTATCACCCTAATCTATGTTTTTGTCATTGTAGTAGACATTCTGTATTAAGTAATTATATATGACATGATTTGATTAGGCATTCTATTTTTGAGTTACTTTTGGTTAATCATAACCAAAAGATCTGTTATGATCTGTATCTTCCTTTTTTGATTTGAGAATGAAATCTGAGCCCATGTATATAAAATATAATTTACATTTTTAAAGAAGATTGACTAGAGAAGACCATCAGACAGATCAGCCTTTAAAAAGAGCAAACACCACCCAATGCCCTCAGCCAAGCATGGGGAGAAATCCTGAAGAATTGGGACCAAAAAAAAAAAATTTTTTTTAAGGAATCAGGTTCTAGAAGAAATGTAGGGACAGAAAAATAAAAATTAAAATAGAAGAAATATAAGCGCACAGGGGTTAGGCTGTGGCTTGCTTCTTTATTGATATTATTGCTAAGAAAAATTTTTCTAATTGTGTGGTATTACTTAAATAAGATTCAGTAGGTATGTGCTTATTAAAAGTGACTTTGTCTCCCTTATTTAACAAGTGGTGGGGAGACATCTGTTTTTAGTGAAAAAATATTTTTAATTCTGTCATTTAGGTTGTTTCCTAGGTTTATTAGTTTTTCCTTAACTTTCGTAAATTTTGATTTTGTCTCTATGCTTTGTCCAGGCATGTCCTGAATATAGTTTGTTTATGCAATTACTCATTCATTTATTTCTCCTTGCTGCCCCCCCACAACCGACTTCTCTTACATACTTTTTTAATGTTCCTTAGGACATAAACATTAACTATTTTAGGTAGGTTGTGTCTACGGAAATCCTATTGCAACCTCCCATTTTTGTTCAGAATCCTCTTTTTAATCTGGTAACATAGTAAGTACCCCATTTGTGTGACCACCTCCTAATTTCTCTGGAAGCTTATCTAATCAGTCATTCCCCTCTTCTCCCTACTGGCTCCTTCTGTTTGGTCTGCAAATCAAATCAGGATTCTTTCTCCTTTAAAACAAGCAAACAAAAAACCCTGCCAAAATCCTTGACCACCTAAACCATCTCTTTCCTTCCCTTCGTCGCCAAACTTCTTAGGAACTCTGTGCTCCCTGATTTCCTGTCCTCACTTCCCTGTCACTCTTCAGTCTCCTGTCATCTGTCTTCCCTCCTTATCATTTTACCAAAAAAAGACTTTCTCAGTGCCCTGGTATCTTCCTGATTGTCTTCAGTCCATTCAACTTCCTGGAGGAAATTTTACCACTGGCCATCACCCTCTTCAAAGTACTTTCTTCCCTCGCAGATGAAACTCTATTCTTTGTAAGTTGTCTACTTTGTTTAAGTTCTTTTCTGACTTCTCTTTCTAACTTTACCTCTGAATTGCATGTATTCCCACAAGATTTCATTCTGTATCATCAGAAGAGGATTTTCTAGAACCCACTCTTGCCCTGATCAGTATTGTCAGTTTCCATGGTGGTACCCATCACCCCTGTGGTAATGGTACCAGACTCGGCACCTCCAGACTCGGGCCTTTACTCCTTAACTCCAGGCCTGGATGCTGCATGTGGACCCCAGTGCACCCAGTCCAGAACCACACATACACACTTTAACCAAACTGTGCCCCACCACAATTCTTTCTCTCAAATGATGGAACCATGAACCATCTGTCGCTTGAACTTGAAATTCCTAGCTCTTTGGACTCTTCTCCTTTTCCTTCAGCCCCCACATCTACCCAATGACAATACCCTGACCACAAGAGTCTACGGGATCTGAAACCTTTGCTCCTTTCCCATTGCCCCAGTGCAGAGAGGAAGAAAGGATGGGGGGGGAGGAGGGAGGTGGTGCGGGTGCAGAGAAGAGGGTTTAAATTTTTTAATATAAATGTATTCCAAGCTTGCTCTTTAAACAGTTGTGAATAAAGGACAGAGGAGAGAAATGCCATTGCTCACTGACACACACTATAGGAATGGACTGTCCTAGCTAGTCTCCCTGTCTGTGCCCCCACTTCTCTCATTGTAGATACTGTGACAAAGTCAACACGCAGGAAAGAAATAGTCAATCCCATAGATTGCAGTCAATCCCGTAGGACTCATTCGGAGCCCCTTGCAACTTACTGTTTCAGCATCTGAGTCCCCTCCCCTCCCCAAGCCCTTTTCCTGAACAAATGTAATACCCCCATCACACTGGGAAACCAAAATTCTCCAGAACAGTATACTTTCACGTCTGTGTTAATGAGAGGCCCAAAAAGTCCATCTTTCTCTTCCTGATTCATTTATGTTTCCATCATTTGACTACCTCTGCTTAGAGACACCAAGAGTGTCTTTCTCCAGGAGCTCAAGGTCTCATGAAAGCCAAAGATCCGTCTGATGTGATGCACTGTAATCGATGCTGAGCTGAGCAGACTTGAGCACTGCCTAGGGGTTGGGGAAGTTGGAGACACAGTCATGGAGAAGGGGCCCTTGGACCCAGTCTTGCAAGATAGGCAGGATTTGAGTGTGTGAAACTGCATCTAACGAATGGAAAAGCCCAGAGTATCTCTGCTCTTGTGGTTAAGTGGGTTAAATCTCAGACCATCCCCCCACACCCCATTGATCAAAATGACTTGGTGCTAAATATATTTCTTTTCAACAACAGATTGCTCGATTTTATTTTTTTATCTCATCAACTACTTTTTTGTTTTAATAAGCAAGTTCAGGCTGTTCATATTTATCTTTGAGACATGATGTATCCTTAAGCCCAAGTCACTTTGTCTTTTATTGTGGTCATTTACTGCTTTCTCTTTTCATTGCTTCGTTTTCTGTCATGGATTTTACATTCTTTGTTTCTTTTTGAGCTCGGCCAAAGGCTAACCTTAAGTGGTCTGTTTGTGAACATCTTAATATTAATGCATTTCAGAGAAACCATTTTAATTGCTTCTATTTATTTCTACTATTAACTAAATAAACTTTGATTCCCTTTTAGGAATCAGAAGGAGACTTTTGTTCCCCCTCCTACTTTGTAGTTATTATCTGAGATCCTTTTGAGGTTCTGCTAATACCTGATTGCTCCAAGAATGTATTTGCTAACTTACCAAATGTTTTCATTATTAGTGAAAGGAGTATTAATTAATCCTTGCTTAATACTCCAGTTCATTTGTTTCTCAAAGAGATCTTTAAATCTCTGTCTAGCCTTAATTATCCCCTGCAGTGACATAATGGGTATGAGTCTTTGTGACCCACTGTTTCTATTTTTAGATGACCAATTGTTTCAAGTCCACGAAATCTTAAAATATTCTCCTCTGCCCTCAAAGAGCAAGGTGACCCTGGTCAAGTATTTTTTCTTGGCTTTGTCATAGTTTCTCCACCCAGGTCTATTCTCCCCCAAAGTCTAAGGAGGGAAATCGAATTGCTTGTTATCCTTACAGCGTTAAGTACCAATTTCCTTATTTGTGGTCACTCTGATACTTTGCCTTCGTCTTCATATATTTTTTCAGTGATAGGCAAGCCTGTGAAGGGAAATTTGGGCACAGCAAGTCACTCATGACTGAGCAGATCTGTCCGGATTCTCATCATATCCATGCCAAAGGTCTGTTTCCAGTCAGGAAATTTTGTTATCTTTGTTCCTAATTTTGTGCTCATTACCGTCCTCTCCTGACTCCACTGCAGGCCTGTTCTTCAAAGCTTGAAATTCTCTCTCCGATTTTCTAGGTGTGAGTCGGCTAGGGCAGCCGTAACAAATACCACAGGCCGAGTGGCTTAAAGAGCAGAAATTTATTGTCTCACAGTCCTGGAAGCTAGAAGTCCAGAATCAAGATGTTGGCAGAGCCACACTAGGGAAGGGTCTTTGCCAGAACTCTCTCCTGGCTTCCGGTGATTCGCAGGCGACCTGGTCCTCCTTAGCTAGTCGACACATCCTCTCGATGTCTTCATGTTCACATGGCATTCTCCCAGGATGTGTGTCTCCCAGCATCCAAATTTCCCATTTTCATGAGGACCCCAGTCAGAACGGGTTAGGAGCCCACCCTACTCCAAAGTAACCTCGTCTTAACCAGTTACATCAGCAACACCCCTGCTTCCAGATACGGTCATGTTTCTGTGGTACTCATGGTTCGGACTTCAACATCTGAATGTAGGGGAGACAGTTCAGTGGTTAACACCAGGTTGGTAGGTACGGCTCCCTTGTTACCATCTGTGTAATGCAGCCGTAACGTGGGCCCGTTGTTCTGGCATGTCAGGTGATAACACTCACCACCGGGGCTGTGCCAGTGTTCCTCTTTGGGTTTTTTATTCATTTATAATATTTCCAAGTTTTGCCAAGCTTCATATCGCTCCTGATTCCTTTGTAGTGATAATTGTATCTTCTGCCTCTCTGTAGCTGTTGTCATTGGCTCACTCAGACGTCTTTAGGTGGATGGCCCCAGGTCCCCCTTTAAACTGTTACGTAGGACTCAGGCTGCTAATCGGTGAATTCTGTCTGTTTGACTTATTTATTATTTATGAAGCTCGTTATATTCAGTGGTTGCGTCTTGTTTCTCTATTTTAAATCATTTTATTGGGGTGGGGGGATGCTGCCATCCCCAAAATTCCTTGTCGAGAGTGCAGGGTACTTAGTAAGCAGCTCTTTCATTTTTTTTCCCCCTCCGTGGTTTCTTTTCTAATTTTTCTGGACGGTTCTGTAATCTTTGTGACTCCTCTAAGATGTCATGTGTACACATGGAACACTTGGAAATATGCAGGAATGATCCCGCTGCTGTGCAGGTGGCCACACCCCGCGGAGACACAGCCCACAGCAGACCAGCTCCGTGGAGTGCAGATAAGGCAGAGATAAAAGATCCACTTTGACTGGGATTCATCATTACAATGGATATGGTTAGGCTTGGGCCCCTATGTGGAAGAACCAAATACTACTCCGTGATGGGAGGGCATGGAAAGATGGAAATTCAAGCCTGCGTGGAACGCTGGGGCCCTCTGATGTAGCCTTCGTCACATCCCCAGCTCTTGGAAGGCCACCCCTCCAAGCGGGTTAGAGATCTTGCCCATACATTTCATGTTTCAGGAACCACCAGCTCATTGGTCAGTAAGAGAATTACTAGGGCTCATTAACTAGGGACAAGGGGGCCCTGGAAAGAACCAGAGGCGCTTGCCCTAGACTGTCACCCTCTGGGTTCTCTCCTGTGTCTCCCCTCTGTACCGTCCAGACACATACAAGTCATTCTTATTTGGAGTTGTGTTAAGTCTGGTGGGAAGAGAAGTCTCGTGAGCCCAGGAGAACTGACCCATGGAACTGACCGTTTCCATGTTTATGTCCCTGGGGACATGTATAGTCTGCTAGTCCAAGACAAGAACCATTTTTGCAAACCCAGATCCAAGAGGATGATGCATTTGTTTTCTTCCCAGAACTCTGCCCTGACAGTGAAGATGCTGGTGGGCAGGGAACGGTAGAAGAGAATCCTTTCTGTACCACGTCCAAGAGTCGGCTCCCATGCATTCGACCCCTCCCTCTCAGGCAAGCCCTGGTAATGAGCTCCCTCATCCTGAATTGTTGGAACCTTCAGCCTGGTTCAAATGACCACGGGCTGCCTCTTTGTCAGACACACACTGTGCATCTGGCGGCCTCACCGGAGGTAATGTGATCCGGCTCACAATTTTAATTTTAACCAAAAATACATCTGTCAGGCTCATTTCAGCTGACAGGATAAATATCATATTTCTTTACTAGTTTGTAAACACCTTGCTTTTTATCTGGATCTAACGTGTTCCCAGGTGTTTTACCAATGGGAAAACTGAACAGAATACATATGGGGCTGAGGGTGTGTGTTGTGAGTATCCGTCACGTGTGGGGGTAGCGTTATGGGGAACTGGGTCCTGCGCATGCAGCACACAGGTGCCTGACCAGGGAGGTCTGACTGGTACAGTGCCAGAGAATTGTCTTTTGAGTCAGAAAACTCAGTAAGCAAGTGGTTCTGAGACCACCCCAGCTGCCTATAGACGCCTGGAGTTTTCCCTAGTACAGGGGAAGGAGGATTATGTCATTGTCTCGGGATGCACATCCCCATTGTTTCTCTGGACACAGACTGTTCTTTTTTTGTTTCTTTGTTTGGACATTTTTTTTTTTAATAGGCTCCACGTCCAGCGTGGAGCCCAGTGCGGGGCTTGAACTCATGACCCCGAGATTCAGACCTGAGCTGAGATCATGAGTCAGACTGTTTTTTGTTTTTTAAGATTTTTTTTTTATTTGAGAGAGAGAGAGAGAGAAAGAGCATGAGCATGAGCAGAGGGGAGAAGACAGAGGGAAAAGCAGACTCCCTGCTGAGCTGGGAGCCCATTGCGGGACTCGATCCCAGGACCCTGGGATCATGACCTGAGCCGAAGGCAGACACCTAACTGACTGAGCCACCCACGTCCCCTCATGAGTCGCACTGTTAACCAGCTAAGTCACCCAGGCGCCCCAGGACACACACGGTTCTTAACCAAAACCAGTTTTCTTTCACTGCCTTTGTCTTTCTGATTTTCTAGTGTGAAGATTCTTCTAAATGAATCCAAATGCTATTGTCCCATATCTCTGCTTACCATGAGAGCGCAGATACAGCAGGGACAGTACCCGTTTTGTGGAGGAGTTCAGGGAAAGAGTTGGAGAGAAGTAGAACAGCAAATAGAAATAATAAAATACACAGATCTCCCAGTCCTGAGGAACGCCCCTTCCCCAGTCCTAATATAAATGGCATAAATACTGATGGTGTGCTATGTGGCTATGGAGAAGGAACCTTTCAATTCAAGGATCTCAGAATGCTTTTATCACCTCTTAGTTTGCATAATGTCCTGCCGGAGCACATGCATAGTAATGTTACATGCCATCCACAGATGGAGACACCAGAGCTCACAGATGTCCTATCACAGAACTTGCCAGAGACCTGCAGTGATCGATGAGGCTTTTATCAGCGTAGGGCACAGGCTTCTGGTCACCAGTGCCACCAGCTTCCCCCAGCCAGGCTTGATAGCCAGGGACACTCTGGCCCAAGACGGCAAGGGAGCTGGTCCTGAGAACTGGGCCCAGGGCTAGCCCTGGGTACAGTGGGAACAGTGAGTGTGGGTCTCACTCTCTCAGCTCCCATCATCAGCACCCTTTTCCCGCCAGGCAAGCTCCCACCTCCCATCTACTTGTCCTCTTTTCTTGTCAACCCTTTTATTGCTCTTGGTTGATTTGCAGGAACCCTGAAAAAGGGCTAATTGATAACTAAAAGGGTTAGTAATTACTTTTTTATAAGATTTTATTTATTTGTGAGAGAGAGAATCTCAAGCCAACGCCTTGCTGAGAGTAGAGCCCCACTCGGGGCTTGATCTCAGGACCCTGAGCTCATGACCTGAGCCGAAATCAAGAGTCAGATGCTTCACCGACTGACACACCCAGATGCCCCAAGGGGCTAATAATTATTAACAAAGTCATACTTTTCCAAAAAGCATATGTATTTTGAAAGAACAGCAGGAGACAGCTGTGTCTCCCCAGTCTTGCCTCCTATTCCCTGTTCCAAATGCTCTTTCTCTCCACTGTCAGGAACTGGAGACTCCTAGAACCTTCTATTGAAGTAGCCCACAAACCCCACCTCCATGACAGGCTTTCTGTCGTAGTGCAGGGCTTCTGGCAATGAAGAAGGAGAAAGGAAGAAGGGATGAGGGACGGTGAGCTCTGCATCTTGCCACCATCCACAGTGCCACACTGCTCAGAGAATGAGGGAGTATAAATGGGGCGTACCAGTTCTGAGAACATAAAATTCCTCATCTTACAGCAATGTGCCATGTTTATGGCCAAACATGTTCTAAGAAGCAAAAAAAAAAACCAAAAAAACCTACAAAATAATAAGAAGTAAAACTCTAGGAATGTATGAGTGTTTGTAATTTAAATTTCTTCAGGTGAGAAATCTAAGTAAATAACATAATAGTTGAGCATGGCCAAGGATATCATAAAAACTCTATAGACTGCTTATAAAAGATCCCTAATTGAGGAGGTACCTGGGGGGCTCAGGCAGTTGAACATCTGCCTTCAGCTCAGGTCACGACCCCAGTTCCTGGAATCGAACCCAAGTCAGGGTCCCTGTTCAGCGGGGAGTCTGTTTCTCCCTCTCCCTCTACCCCTCCCCTTGTGCTTGTGCTCTTGCTCGCTCGCTCTCTCTCTCTCTCTCTCTAATAAATAAATAAAATCTTAAAAAAGAAAAAAAAAGATCCCAAATTCCATCACATGGGAAGATGAAAGGCTCGGGATCTAAAAATATTTTCCCTTATCAACTCTTGACCATAACCCAGAGGCTAGCTGAAGTCAGTCTGCCCCTTAGGTTTCATGCAAGATGGGCTCGAATTTGCATTCTGAGCCGTGCAGAAAGCCCAGGGTGTCTGGAAGTCCTAGTGGGCCATATTGTCGTGGTCACGTCTGGCTTGCAGGATGCGCTGCTGTGGACGGAGGGTGCCGTGTCTGTGGTGTTCATGGGATCCAGCAGTTTCCCTTGATTTGATCAGCTGGAGGCAGCTGCGGTTTTAAATAGCATCCCCCAGGAGGGAGCCTGGGAAGGCGCCTCCATTCTCCCTCTGGCCCCACTTCTCATTTTACCTCATCCGTCAGCTCAGTGGTTGAGCGCCTACTATGTGCCGGCTGCTTCCGAGATGCCAGAAAAGAGACAGAATCCATCCTGTCTGACATTCCTCTCAGATGTGTCCCCTTCTCCTGGTGGCCCCAGCCCCTGCCTTCCTCCATCCTTTATCAGTACCTTATAAGCGCCCCCTACTGGCCGTGCTGCATCCGCCTTGGCTCTGCCCTCACCAACCTCCCCCTCCCCCCAGCCTTGCTCTGAACCTCTCCTCCCTGTCAGGTCGGTTATTCCAAGCTTCCTGTTGGGGCCCTGCTCTGCCTAAAATCCTCCCAAGGATCTTCACAAAATCTGGGTTTCTCAGCTCCCCATGTGGGGCTCCCTAGGAGCAGATCCCTCCTTGTGTGGCTGGACAGCCTCATCACCCCAAGCCCCCCACAGGATTCGTGTTCCATGCCACCCAGGAAAATTTGCTGTTCCCTGCACACTGTGACTTTGTATGCCTCTGTTTTTGGTTTTGGGGTTTTTTGGTTTTGGAGGGGGGTTGTTTTGTTTTTTGGGTTTGTTTGTTTTTGCCTGCTGTTCTCCCAGTCTTTAGAATGCCTTCACCCCTCACATTTCTTCTCATTCTTTTTTTTTTTAAGATTTATTTATTTATTTATTTATTTATTTGACAGAGAGACAGAGAGAGGGGGAAGCAGGCTCCCTGCTGAGCTGAGATCCAGCTGGATCCTCGGACCCTGGGATCATGACCTGAGTTAAAGGCAGAAGCTTTAACCCACTGAGCCACCCAGGTGCCCCTCTTCTCATTCTTAAAGAATAAGCAAACATGGCCCTTCTGGATTGTCCCACCTGCCCCCCACCTGCCTCAGACCCGCTCCTCCCCACCCCCACCATGGACCACATCTCACTGCATGTAACTGTGCATTCAAGGGACCGTCTCACCCCTGTTAACAGTACGGTGGTGGGAATGTGGTCATTGAGGCAATTGCTGGTAATTGTTAAGTGAATTACATTCCTTTTTTTTTTTAATTTTTTTTTTAACTTATTTGACAGACAGAGATCACAAGTATGCAGAGAGGCAGGCAGAGAGAGAGGAGGAAGCAGACTCCCTGCTGAGCAGAGAGCCCGATGCGGGGCTCGATTCCAGGACCCTGGGATCATGACCTGAGCTGAAAGCAGAAGCTTTAACCCACTGAGCCACCCAGGCGCCCCAATTTCATTCCCTTTTTAAAAAATCACTCTTGATACGGGCCAACATTAACTTCAGAGATAAAATATGAAGTGTGCCTTGGTCTCAGTCTTGTCTGCTGAAACATGGGATAATAGTACTTCGCTTCAAAGTCATTACGAGAATGAGCCTCTATCAAGGCGGAAACCATAGTACGGGTCGCTCGGTGGCATCTCACTAAAGAGTAGCTCATGTTTGTCATCGGAGTTTGCACTCCGAGTTAGTGCAGTTGGTCTCAAATTATACCTTCCAGAAGTGTCAGGAGGAAGGCATTAATGACTGCAGCACCTGTGGCTTCACATCTGTTCTCTGAGGCGACTAGCTTAAGAGGGGGCAGAGTCAGGACTAAAATCCAAGACTGACTCTGGTGCCAGCGGCGTGTGGGAACTCCAGGGTCCGATGGGTCTGAAGCAAACGGGGCCTTCAGCCACTGGAGGCGGACCTCCATCCTCTGCCCGTGGCCCACTCCTGCAAACACAGGAAAACACAGGCGCCAGAAAGTCTAGAAATGACATTAATTCTAAAATTTATAAAACCAATGGCCATGAGAGAAATCATCTTAAAGAGAATCAGCAAGACAGTAACGACCCGTCAGCACTGACAGCAGTGAGTTCTCAGAGTCCGGCGTGGCGTCAACAGCTGAGAGGTGGTACTGTCACGCCTGGTTTTGAGTTTGGGTGGCTTCTCCCAACGACTGTTCCTCTGTGCTCCCGAGATTGTCAGGGTGCCCCATCTGTGCTCCAGCATGTGGAGTTGGTACCGGGCGCACGAGAGTCAATTGCCTGGGAGGTTCCAGAAGAGAAGACCCCATCCAGGGGGCCTGTACTAGAAGCTCATCCTCTTGACTGCGTCTCGTGGGCACTGCACTCTCTGTCCTTTCACCAATCCTGAGGTTTAACTGTGCCACACCATTCTGTTGGGCCATCAGTGACCTACTGTTTCTTCAGTATCTGAAGTCCGTAAAATGTTCAGATGACTATGAAAATGGCAGCAGCTCCCGTGTTTTGGCTTCTGTGGTCTGTCCGATGTTCTACACACACTGTCTTATATGGGCGTCATCAGAGCTTCACGGATGAGTCTTACTTACTCCTTTCCTAGAAGGATTCTGGGGTTCACAGAGGGGAGTTAGCCCCAACTGGTGTGAAAGATGCGGTTCAAACCCAGATGTGTTCAGCTCCAAAGCCAGTGCTTTTTTCGTTATGTGTAATGACAAGCTTTGAGCGCCATATGCATCTGTGTTCAGATCCCACTTCTAGCCAGATGACTGTGAGCGAGTTGCTAAGTATTTATTGACCTTATTTCCTCATTCATAAAACAGAAATAATCATGCCAGCTTTTCCAAGTTTTTGTGGTGTTTTTTAAATGAGAGATGGAATGCAGAGTACAGTGCCTAATCGATAGGGGGCAGTCAATAATTCGTGGTCTCCCCCCCACCGAAACTGGTCTCCAGATGATGCTCACCACCAAGGTCTTCTGCAGACTTTTGTGGGGTTCCTAACATGGCCTCCTGACAAGGAGCAAGTCCCACTGGCTGTCTAGCTCAGCTGCTCTTGGCTTCGGCCTGTCCCTATCTTTATTCTAGAAGGAGCATTGAATGTGCAGGAAGGAAAGAAATATCCCAAAGAAAGAGAAATCTCCTAAAACCAACCAAGGGAAATGTTTGCATGTTTTCCCTCTCTATAAATGTACCAACATCTTATGATGTTGCCCAGTGGTACGGATACATGTATTCACATTTTAATTTTGCGCGTTGGGGGTCGCCCCAAAAAAAAACCCTGAGTATATTTAACATGATAAAGTAATGCTACGGACTGGAAGTCAGAAGGGCCCAGAGCTGACCAAATGTACTTCAATAATGAAAATAATGACGATTGGTAACAGACCAGTGTTAACACAAGGTGGCCAAGCAAGTGGAACTATAACTCGCATATTCTATTCTGTAATGCTCATCAGTAGCAAGTGTGCTGTCCTACTGCGTGCCAAGGTCAAGGGTGTCTGGCATTGAAAGTGAACTGTAGCTTATGAGTGTAGCTTACGAGCAGCTGAAGTTAGGTTAGCCAGTCGGGTGGAGTGGGGGAGGGGCGGTGGCAACTTTTATCCCCTTCCAATTCCTGTTTTCTCCTCAATGATGTTTCATATTCCACTCTGATCGGCTGCTACCTTGTGAGCAACTGACTAGGACAAGCAGAATTAACCAGATTCTCGGTCATATATTTCAATCAGCCAAATATTCTCACCCAACCCTTTTTACATTAATAAAACTCCCCAGCACCAGCCCCATCCCTTTTTATTGCTTTATTCCTTTTTTTCATAGTATGATGTGTTGATTACGTGTATTTTTATGATCAGTTTACCACTTTTTTTAATCTTTTTTTTTTAAGATTTTATTTATTTATTTGAGAGATAGAGAATGAGCATGAGAGGGGAGAGGTCAGAGGGAGAAGCAGACTCCCCGCTGAGCAGGGAGCCTGACGTGGGACTCGATCCCAGGACTCCAGGATCATGACCCGAGCCGAAGGCAGTCACTTAACCAACTGAGCCACCCAGGAGCCCAGTTTACTACTTATAAACCTAGAGGAAGTCTTTCTTGTCCACTAATGTATTCCGAATAGCTAGGATTATTACTGGCACGTATCAGGGGCTTGAGATATATTTTAATGGATAATAAGGACAAAAAAGCTTGATAAGGTCAAGATGGATGCCATGCAAGAAAAAGCTTATAAAGGAAAACAGAGGAAGAAGACATGAAAGAAAATATCTGATAATTTTGTTCACTTTTGAACAAAAAAAACACATATCAAAACAGGATAAACTATTGCCACCTTAGGTAGATACGTTTATTTCTACTATCCAGATCACATCTCGCATCTCAGAAGGTTCATTTTTACTTACTACTTCAGCATTAATTTGTCTGTTCATTCATAATGTGACGAGTGCTGTGGCATAAAAATGTGAGGGGCGCCTGGCTAGCTCAGTTGGTCGAGGGTGCACCTGTTGATCTCAGGGTTGTGAGATCAAGCCCCATGTTGGGTGCTGAGACTACTTAAAAATAAAATCTTAAAAAAAAAAAAAAAAGCAAGTTAGATCATCAGCACACACTCATACAACATGATTGGGTCTGCCCCCAAATCAGCCATTTTTAACAGTAGGTCTCCATCCATTACTTTGATTAGTTAAAATACAGTACAGGGTCACCTGGGTGGCTCAGTGGGTTAAAGCCTCTGCCTTTGGCTCAGGTCATGATCCCAGGGTCCTGGGATCGAGCCCCAAATCGGGCTCTCTGCTCAGCAGGGAGCTTGCTTCCCTTCCTCACTCTCTGCCTGCCTCACTGCCTACTTGTGATCTCTGTCAAATAAATAAATAAAATCTTAAATAAATAAATAAATAAAATACGGTACAGATGCAGCCAAGTCCAAAGGTTTAATCTCTCTGTGGGCCAGCTAATTTCAGGATATAATGAGTAATTGACCTGGGAAATTAATAATCTTACCACCAACCACAGAGTGTACCCATTATCCAGGCTAATTGTGTCACAAACATTTGCTCCTTGTCAGAGTGGATGACTCAGCACAAGCCATCACCACGAGAGAAATGGCACAGAGCTCACCTCCCGCTGATTGTGAACCAAGGGCACCATCCTTGTATCTGAGCGGTAGCACAGTTATACCCTGTGTTGCACTGACTTGAGATGGAAGGACATGCTTCCAACCAAAGGCAAGCTGAAGAATGGAAAGCAGAAGAGGATCAAGCTTGGGAGTGGGAAGGGGAGTTAAGGACATCAAGAGCCACTTTGCAGACCATATCAGTGAATTGTGGCCCCTTGGAAAGCATGGTTAAGGGTAGACTAAACAGTGTGTTAGATTTGAACTTCGGGTCTTCCTCCTAACATCTTTTCCTTCTCAGTGTCTGCTTCTCAAGTGACCACAACATCAGGTCAAAAACCAGGTCAGAAACCAAGGAGTTATTCTTGACTCCTTCTATGCTCGGGTAGCCCACATCCCTCCCAGAATCTAGTTCTCACAGTCTCCCCTACAGTCACCCTGGCCCCAGCTGCTTCCATCTCTCATCCACACTGCTGCAAAGCCTCAAATATGATCTCCCTGCTCCCGCCCTCCCCAACCCTCCTGCCTTCTATTCTCAGCACAGCGGCCAGAGTGATCCTTAGAAAAGAAAATCACATCATGTCATCCCTCTGCTCAAAACTCTGTGGTGATTTCCACTTCATTCGGGATAGAAGCCAGAGTCCTTTCAACAGCCTGTGTGAATTGCTCCCCTGCGCCCCACTATTTCCTCTTCGACCTCTTGCCTCACCCCTTCCTCCCACTCCTTCCAGCTCCACTGGTCCGCTGGCTGTTCCTTGAACACTGCAGACACATTCCAGCCTCGGGACCCCCACAGTGGTGGTTTCCTCTTGCGACGGTTGTATCTGCTTCCCCCGGACAGCCCCATGGCTGATGACTCCTACAAGTATTTATTCAAATGTCACCTTCCTCATGAGACCAACTCTGGTCACCCTATTTTATTTTCTTTTAAAAATTTTTAAAGATTTTATTTATTTGAGAGAGAGAGAGAGAGAGTGCAAGCACAAGGTCAGGGGAGGGGGGAGCAGCAGGCAGAGGAAGAAGCAGACTCCCTGGTGAACAAGAAGCCAGCCTTGGGGCTCCAATCCCAGGACCCTGAGACCCTAACCTGAGCCGAAGGCAGTCACTTAACTCCTGAATCACCCAGGCACCCCGGCCGTCCTATTTTAGACTGAAACTCATCTTCACGTGTATTTCTGATCCCCCTGACTTGACTCCAATTTTTTCCCCAGTGGCTTTTAATACCTAACATGCTATATAATTTAGTCATTTATTACTCTTTGTTCTTACTGATACTTTCTCCAATCATCCTTAATCAGAAGTCTGCTTCCCACAGAGTATATTTGCCCCCTGCAGGGCTTACTGTTGTCTTTCTCCTCTCGTCATGGTTAATTGTATATGTCAGCTTCACTAGGCCATAGGATGCCCAGATATTCGGCCAAACATTATTCTAGCTGTTTCTGTGAGGGTGTTTTTGGATGAGATTAACATGCAAATCAGTAGGTTGAATAAAGCACCCTAGTGTGGGTGGGCCCCATCCATGAGTTGAAGGCTTAAATGGAACAAAAATCGTGACCCTCTCCTGAGTAAGGAAGAATTCCCCCTGTCTGTCTGCCTTCAAACTGGGACATCAGCTTTTCTCTGCCTTTGGATTCGAACTTAACATGAGCTCTTCTGTCTCAAGCCTGCTGGCCTTCAGACTGGAACTCTACCATGAGTCCTTCTGGGTCTCTGGCCTGCCAGCCCACCCTGCAGATCCTGGGACTTGTCAGCGTCCAAAATTGTGTGAGCCAGTTCCTTCCCCACACCACTTGAACAAAAGAGGGCAGGGACAGAAAAGTCTCTGTATCATTTGCTGCTGCAAATGCTCCGTTTTATCTACTGCCCCACCCCAACATGTCTGACCAGCCCTAGCACGTAGAGGGCACTCCTCATACATTTGTTGAATAAATGAAGAAACAAACACATAACAAGGGGACTCTCTCTAGAAGTATAATGAATAGAATCATCTCCGTATCTCCTGGTGAAGATCTATGGGCTTTATACCTTCCAACTGAATCAAAGATAAAAGAATGGTCTTCCTAGCTTTGCACAGTGGCAGTATCATAGCCAATGAGGTTTATCCGAGGCGCGATTATTGCTAATTGAAAAGAATGGTTTTCCTGCATATGTTTCATAGAAAGCCATCCTGGCTGTATAGTTTCATGCTAGCTTCACACACTGTTGGCTACACTTTCCTTTGGGGGTCAGTGTGAAAAAACAGGCACAGCAATCTCCAAGCACGGGTAAGACTGAACCCCCGAGATCTGTGGCATAAGGAAACCTTAAATCGGGAAAAGCTCTGGGACTTCTCTGGACGTGGAAGTAGCCAGAAACCTGTCCTGGATACCAAGAAGCTTCCCATGGCCGTGGAGCAGCACAGGGAGAAAAGACAGCTCGAGACATGAAGACCAGAAGCAAATGTCATTCGCCATCATTTTGCTCTGCAGAAGGAAAAGAATGCTTTTGTTTCTAAATAGTCTGCCTTTTCACACCATGGTTTCATGGGCAAGAGAAGAAAGAGGGAGAGACGATGAGGAGAAGGGAGAGGAATGAGACTGGTGGGAGCGATTAGAAGTGGGCGTGGGGCTGGTCAAAAAAAGACTGGCAGAGGGGATGGCAGTAGAAGACAGAAGCTCAGTGCAGAGGGGGCGGGCTGCATCAACAGCCCTCCCAGAGATTATTATAGCTCCTGAAGACGGTGTGTGTGTGTGTGTGAGAGAGAGAGAGAGAGAGAGAGAGAGAGCGCGCGAGCGCATGAGGGAGATGAGGAGAAGAGGCTTCTTCACCTCCATTAAATGCCCTGGGAAGTGTTTCCATGGTAATGAGCAAGGCTGACTGGAGAGGAGGGGACTGTGGATACCCAGTGAGCAGCCCCGCAGACTTCTGGGAGTCCAGGAAGCCTCCCACCCAGACTTCCTGGATCAGGATTTCCCACGCTGTGTCCCACAGAATATCAGATTCCCTAGAAAAGGGCGTGGGGGAGAGCAAAGGTTCCGTGCGCCAAAAAAAATAAAAAAGCTTTAGGAACATCAGGTTAAACAAAGCTAAATAGATTCCTTCAGTACCTCCTTTAGTATACCGAGATGAATCATGATGTGCCAAAAGGGGGATACCATATGCAGAATTCTGCCAACCTCCCTGGACCAAGAAGCACTGTTTGTGGGGAGCTGTTCCCCAAACTGGGGCCAGTGTTCTGTTGGATTCCCAGTGGGAAGCATAATTCTTGATAAAAGCAGACAGTAGAATCTTACGGAGATTGTGCTAATCTTAAAGAAAAAGCTGGTTTCTAATTAAGAACGATTGGAACTAAGCATCGGTAGCTTGATACAGTAATGGTTCACTTACCGTATGGGTTACCTTAAGACTTCCTGGGTAGTTGTTGAAAGACTTTGCATCTCTTGAGTTTGAAATGGAAACGACGGGTTTATGTCATCTCAGCAACGTTCTGCATAAATGAATCTCAGGGAGATCTGGCCAGCCTTCTACCAGGGGCAACTTATCCAGGGGGAAGACAGTGACCCAGTAGATGCTGCTGACTGGGCTAGGATTTTTCACATAGAGCTTTGGTAGTTTAAACTGAGAGTTAGTGGCCCCGGATGGCTCAGTCATTTAAGCATCAGGTTATGATCCCAGGGTCCTGGGATTGAGCCCCATATCAGGCTCCCTGCTCAGTGCTCTCTCTCATCAAATAAATCTCTAAAAATAAAAAAAAAGATACTTTAAAAACTGAGATTTATCATGGCAGAGTAGATCCAAGTGGTGACTGTATGGTGTTTGGCGTATAGTCAGTGCTCAACAAATGTTGGTAGAAAAACTAATGGCAGTACAGTATTGTATGTTTATGGTTTTGTTTTTTGCATTTCAAAGAACGAATTTCTGGTTACCGTATATTTTAGATTTTATACAGCTGGTGAATTCTAAGTTTTAGCAATTTTCTCCAGGTTTTATACCCCTTAGAGATTGTTGGTGAAGTCCCTGTGCTTTTAAGTAGAGCACAAAATGAGATCTGCTGTTCAGCATTGATGTTCAGTATCCTGTACAGTAAAATTATAGGTGATTACAAAAGTCGTCACTGTCAGAAGCCAGGTGATGCCTCCCCAGATAGGTTAAGAGCCGGTATCTTCTCAGCTGGGCCCATAAAATAAGACGAAAACATAACAAAGTGCAAGATGAGATCATTCCTGGTCACCCAGTCTACTCTCTCAAGCTTGTTGTGGATAACCAGCTTAGGTTGTTGCTTTTCAACTTAGTGTGTTTTTCTGGTTTCTCTCTGCCATGATATAGTATGTCATTGCCCATTATTGACGCTCTACTCTCTTTCTGGATCTCAAATAATCCAGCTAATCCCACATCCCTGCCATAAACCCAGCATTTTCGAGGAACCCATTTTGTCGAATCCGATCGAACAGGAGAGATACACTAGAGCTTCCTGGGTATCCCACGTTCGTTTTTCAGCCTGCACACCCATGCGTAAACGCAAAAGACATCTTTTCTCTGGCTCAACTGATCTCTTTTTGTACTACCAGTGAAAGAAAGACTACCTATCAGAACAGCTTTAATGAAAACAATAAATCTCAACCTGAGGGAACAGTTAATGTTACAGCATTTTTTGTTTGGTTGGTTGTTTTGTTTTGCTGTTGTTTCCCTCTCCTGACTCCCACTGTTGCAGCGGGATTCGGGATATATAAGGTATTATAAGGACACAAGCTGTTGTGGGTCATTGTGTAAACAGTGAGATTTCTACTGAACTCTGCTTTTCGTATGGCGTAGCTCCTCTTCTGAGACGTGTCAAACACTGAGAGCTTAGCGAAAACTGTGGCCCGAGTATCATGTCAGCAGAACTGTGCTCTTGTTCTGATGAATCGATTGTAGGTTTTAAAGTGAAGACTGCTTCAGCTACTGCACACAGAAACTAGAGATGATGAGAGCTAAGGCTCACACGCGTGAACAGTGTGAAAGACAGAAACTCGAAGTGGGGATTGACAACGTATCTATCGCCCAGTGTCAGTGGCCCTGAAATTGTAAATAAGGCTTTGAGTGTTAAAATATATAATTTAAAAATATATTGGCAACAACAGTGTAAACTCTTACTTGTATTATTATCTGAACAGTAAAAAAAATGACTTTGGAGAAGGCTCGTTAGCCAGGGATTTGCTGAATGCTTTGGCAGGAAAGACTTTACATTAAAAATGCCCAATTTGGGGGCACCTGGGTGGCTCAGTGGGTTAAACCTCTGCCTTCGGCTCAGGTCATGATCTCAGGGTCCTGAGAGCAAGCCCCACATTGGGCTCCCTGCTTAGTGGGGAGCCTGCTTCCCCCTCTCTCTCTGCCTGCCTCTCTGCCTGCTTGTGATCTCTCTCTCTGTCAAATAAATAAATAAAATCTTTTTTTTTTTAATGCCCAATTTGGGGGCGCCTGGGTGGCTCAGTTGGTTAAGCATCTGCCTTGGGTTCAGGTCATGATCCCAGGGTCCTGGGATGGAGCTCCGCATCGGGCTCCCTGCTCCACAGGGAGTCTGCTTCTCCCTCTGTTTGCCACCTCCTCTGCTTGTGTGCTCTCTCTGTCAGATAAATAAATAAAATCTTTTTTAAAAATTCTAATTAAAAAATGCCCAGTTTGTGGGAATGTAAATTGGTGCAGCCACTGAACAGTATGGAGGTTTCTCAAAAAATTAAAAATTGAACTACCATATGATCCAGCAATCCCACTTCTGGGTATTTTTCCAAAGGAAATGAAAACACTAATGTGAAGAGAAAGCTGCACCCCCGTGTTCATTGCAGCATTATTTACAATAGTCAAGGCTTGGAAACAGCCTGAGTGTCAATCAGGACAGATGAGCATATTGGAATCTGTATACAATGGAATATTATTCAGCCATAAACAGGAATGAAATTCTGACGTCTGTGACAACATGAATAGACCTTGAGCCCATATGCTAAGTGAAATAAATCAGGGAGAGAGAAATACCAGATGATCTCACTTATACGTAGAATCAAAAAACAAAACAAAACAAAAAACACAGAAAACCGAAACACGAAGCTCGTAGAGAAGACACACTGGGAGTTGCCAGTGGGGAGGGGAGGAGGGGGGCAAAACCAGTGAAGGGGATTAAAAGGTACAAACTTCCAGCTCTATTATAAGTAAGTCCTGAAAATGTAACAAACAGCATGGTGACTACAGTTAATAATACTGCACTGCATATTTGAATGTTGCTAGGAGAGTAATCTTAAAACCTCTTATCACAAGAAAAATATTTCGTAACTATATATGGTGATGGTTATGAACCAGACTTGGGGTGATTTTTTAGCAATATACAGAAGTATCAAATCATTGTTACACACCTGAAACTAATATAATGTTTCACGTCCACTATACCTCCGTTTAAAAAATGGGCAACTTGCAACCTCAAATGCACTGTTCTACCTTTATGAGAAAAATAGAAAGTTTGACATCAAGCTTCAGTGCCTTCCCTGGGGTTCAGTCTAAGTAGTTTGTCCCAGGCTCCAGAACTCTGCATTTGCAGCTGTTCCCCCAGCAAATGTCAGTAAAGGAATAGCATAGTGATGATCCTGGACCCTGATACAAAAATTTTTAAAACATTTTATTTATTTATTTATTTGAGAGAGAGACATGGAGAGAGAGAGCAGGGACACGGGGAGAGGAAGAAGCAGATTTCCTGGTGAGCAGGGAGCCCGACGTGGGACTCGATCCCAGGACCCTGGGATCATGACCTGAGCCGAAGGCAGGTGCTTAACGAACTCAGCCATCCAGGCTCCCCCCTATGCAATATTAAATTATGTTTCATATACATGGATGCCTCTCTTTTAGTCTCTATGCTATTATATATGTCTGAAATTGTTTGTTTTAAAAAAAAATTACTGAAAAAAGAAAGTGCTGTTGAGTATAATGGATGTTGACAGATTCACATTAAAAATTTAAGTAGGAGTTTTCAAGCGTTGGAAGCTTCTCAGGTATCAGAACAATGCAACTCTCCGAAACCATTCATTCCCCCCAAGGAGACCAAGTCTTTATGGTTTTACTCTTTAAAAATGATTTTTAAGAAATACAAGCAAAAAAGCCTTTGGGATTCTTAAGTATATTTTTAAAGAGAGTTTAGCAAACCCTAAAATGAGATATACGTGTGGAATGTAAATCCTTATGACCATATAAAAATATTTTCCAAGGAATTTGTCATGGTGCAATATAATGACAAATGACAATAATATAATGAAACTAACACGGTACCGGGTGGGTACATTTGCGGGCTTCGTGAGTTTTGTTTATTGAGGTTCACTCCTGTGACAGTTTTGCAGATGTTTTAAATGTACAAGTTGTCTTAAATGTACAGACGTTTCTAAAGTCTTTCCATGAGGTATATTCTTGAACCTCCAAAGTGTTCCTGGACAGTGGGAGAATTTTATGTAAGAGGAACATGAAAGGAAATGTCTATAATTGCACCAAAGCAGGTTAGGTCGAATTGATGTTTCTGAGAAAAAAATACTTGCTCCTAACTTAAAATGATGAAAACAGTCACTTCATTTATTAGCACGTCCCAAATAAATATATTTTCAGAAGCAAATACTGTTCCTGGTTTGGTTAACTTTTGCCTATTCTTCATCTGCATAATTCATTCTGGTAATTTCTGATGATGTTTTCCTGAAGCTGCTTTTCTCATAGGAAGGAAGAGGCCAAATACTTTTTGATATGTGTAAATTTAATAGTCCCTATTTTTAAAAAAAAAAAGATTTATTTATTTGAAAGAGATCACAAGCAGGCAGAGAGGCAGGCAGAGAGAGGGGGGAAGCAGGCTCCCTGCTGAGCAGAGAGCCCGATGCGATGCGGGGCTCCATCCCAGGACCCTGAGATCATGACCTGAACTGAAGGCAGAGGCTTAACCCACTGAGCCACCCAGGTGCCCCCAATTTAATAGTCCCTATTAAAATTTTTTTCTATCACTGAAGGTACAAAAGTGGTTAATATGTTTTAAAACGTTTCCCTTCATCACAGAAGAAATGCATGTATGGATTGAAAAATGTAGAATATATGAATAAGCCAATAAAATTAGATAAAAAATCTTTGTTACCTCTTTGATATATATCTTTCCATAAATATCTTCTGGGCTATAATTCATACACATGTAGAACCAACTGGTAAAACTCTGCACAAGAACACATTAGCCAGTAATAATGATTGATAATTGGCAGTATGGTTGGCTAAGAATTACTGTTTGGTGTGAGTTTTCTTGAATTTTAAATGTAAGTGGGATTCGAATAAAATCCAATTTTTTCTTTGATGCTGTTGAGTTTGCTTGAGTCATAACAGTAATGCTTTTGTAGTATTTACATTTAAAACATTCTTTCTAAAATTACAGAGTTCTCACAGTACTTGCCAAGAATATATATTAATGGGATTTTATTTGTTTTAATGCTTGCTTGTTTTAATTGAACTGCTTGAATTCAAGGACTCTTGTTTATGTTCTTAATAACCAGTGTTTTTAAAGTAAATTATTCTTATTTTTGAAGAGATCTCTAATAAGCATATCTACCAGGAAAAAATAAACATTTAGCATGCTTTTTTTCATGTGGTGGAATTAATTATGTTTATTGTCACTTACGTTTTCCCATCTGGTTTTTTTTCCCAGTGTTTCACAAACAGCATCTATATGTTTTATAATCCAAAAAAAAAAAATTATTTAAAAAGAAGTAACGATGGATTGATCCATTCTGTACCTGATGTAGAACCACATAAAGACCCTGGATTCCAGAAACAGGCTTATTTCCTTTCACTCAGTGACACTTCTTTGAGGTCAAAGTCCCAGAGTTTGCTCCATCCCTTACAAAACACCATGCGTGGAAATTTGGTTTTCCTTTTTGGGTAAAGTTTCTCCAGCGCTTGCTGATAAAGCTCTTTAATTTTACTTTCTGCAAAACAATTATTTCTGGAGCTAAACTGAGATGAAGCAGATAATGGGTCTCAATTCTTCAACCTTAAAGCAGACACTAGGGTCATAAGTAAAGATATGGAGTCTTGAAATGTTCTCTCCTTCTGTGGAAGCCCAGAGAACTGAGGGAAAGGGCAGGCAAGACTTTCCACTTACTCTTCCTTTGAGTCTTGCAAAATGGTTTCCTTTCTTTCCGAGGTCCTCCTTGCAGCACAGTAATTGCTAGATGTTTCTGAGGGGCCATCGCCAGGACATCCATTTAAAAAAAAAAAAAAAAAAACAAAACAGGACGCCTGGTAAATGTATCTCCTCCTGTGAGTGGAAAGCCCTTTTGCAGTGCTGATTGACATCTGCCTTTCAACCTGTATCTGTCAAGTGTGCCTGATACAGGCTCACTCCCCAAACAGGTGGAAATACCTCTAACTAATCACCTCTCCTGTTTGCATTTCCTCTGACATCCTGACATGATCAGCCTTGACAGAAATCACACCATCACCCGAATTTTCTCTCTGTGTTTGATTCCAGCTGTGAAAGTTCAGGATGAGCTGGAGAATGTAAGCCCAGTTTGAAGTAGGGGAGAAATCTACTGGCACAGAATTAAAGCTATACTGTTTATTGAGGTTGTGCCAATAGCCGTCGTACTTAGCTCTCTGAGCCTGGCTTTTTTCCTTTCCTTTTCTTTCTTTCTTTCTTTTTTTTTTTTCTTTTTAATGAGGACAATTCTTCGAGCAATTCCCAAACGAAGGCACAAGAAAACTTTCTCAATCTTTATGATGCTTTCATCAGATAAGCAATATAAAATATCTTCCAGAATACCCTGTCTCCTCAGACCTTAGAGTTTGTTCTTGGGAAGTTGGAGATAAATGAAGATGGCCTTAATAAATCTATCTAACATTGTAAATACAGTGTTTCTGGTTATTTTTCCCCTTGAGGCAATAAGCCAGTTATCACCAATGATTCAGATATTCTGGCCTTTCTCAAAATTGTCACTGCAGCAAGAATATCATAACTTAGCAAACTGTTAGACAAAATCAGAATAATGCTTTTTAGTAGTTATGCCATAAATAAAAATCAGCTGCCTTCTGGAAGTACCTATAACACACCTTCAAACGGGTATTGAATTTGGACTAAAAAGAAGCCCTTGAAGAGGGAAATGTTTCCCTTCTCAAAATGGATTTCCAGGGGCACCTGCCTGGCTCACTCGATAGAGTGTCCAACTGTTGATTTTGAAGTTGTGAGTTGGAGCCCCACGTTGGGGGTAGTGTGTACTTAATTTTTTAAATGTTGTAATAAATAAATAAAAAGTGAAATTCCAAGGAGAGCATTCAAACCTGATTTTGGGCAGCCATTAAGAAGGAAACATGGAAGAGTTGTGTTTGGGCAGGGAATGTTTGGGAGGGGGTTGTTTCATGGAAAGGTTTGTTTGCTGTTGAGGATTCAGAGTACCTGCTCTCCTCTCCTGTAGAGCCGTTATCCCCTTACACTAGTTTGCTAGAACTGCCAGAATGAAGTACCACAGACTGGGTGGCTTAAACAATAGAAATTTACTTTCTCCCACTTCTGGAAGCTGGAAGTGGGAAATCAAGATGGCGGTTGATTTCTTCTAAAGCTTCTCTCCTCAGCTTATGGAAGGCCGGCCTCTCCCTGTGTATTCTCATGATCTTCCCTCATACACGTCTGTGTCCTTTTGGGTTAGGGTCCACCCTAGTGACCTCATTTTAACTTAATTACCTCTTTTAAGACCTTACCTCCAGGAGTGCCTGGATGGCTCAGTGCGTTAAGCCTCTGTCTTCGGCTCAGGTCATGATCTCAGGGTTCTGGGATCAAGCCCCGCATCAGGCTCTCTGCTCAGCGGGTAGCCTGCCCCACCCCCCGCCTGCCTCTCTGCCTGCTTGTGATCGCTCTGTCAAATAAGTAAATAAAATCTTTAAAAAAAAAAAAAAAAAAAGACCTTACCTCCAAATACAGACATGTCCTGAAGTACCGGGGTTAGGACTTAAACATCTGGATTTGTGAAGGACACAGTTCAGCCACTAACAACTCTGAGTCAGGGTCTCCCTGCCAAACCGATAAGATCTTTTCTTTCGAATGGTTCTAAGGGTAAGCAAGAAAGCAGAAAGGTATTCTTGAATTTTCCACAAGACCTGGCTAGCTTCTGCAGCAACCTTTTTCGTTTTTCTCCTCCTTCAACATGGACAAATTTAAAAAGTGCATATCCCAGCTAGGAAATCTCTCTCCCTGTGTTTGCATATAAGTGATAGGAAGGAGCTGGTCAGTGAATCTGGTCAGTCAGAGGCTTCACTGGCAGATACCCTAAGATCACCCCCCATCCCGTTTGCTGAGCACCCAACTCTGTACCAGGTGCTGACGTGTCCTCTCATTTACTTCTAACAGTCTTGTGAAGTAGGGACCATTCCCAAGACTGTTTTGCAGAGGAGATCATGAAATCACATGTGTGGAAAGGCCTAATACCCTGGCCAGCAAGGACTTGAACCCCAGTAGTCTCATTCCAGACCTGAGCCCTTAATATCTTCACAATACCTTTCCCTAGTCTTGCTGGCAGAGAAGAAACTTGTGTTTGGGGAGCAAACCATATTTTTCTGAGCACCCAATGCAGAGAATTTTCTCGGGGCTTCTTAGAAGACCTGGGTTCCAGCTTCAGCTCAGCCAACGCTTGCTAGCTAATCTTGTCTCCTAGTTATGTGAGATTGGGGAATTGGATTTGATCCATGCTTCTGAAACTTTCAGACTGAAATTCATAACGAGAAATACATTGTACTGTGTGGTTCAGTACACACATGCACACACACCAGTACACGCATACACACACATGGCCACATACCCATGCAAACAGACCAGTACACACTCATACATGTGTGGGCCGTGTAACTGAGACAAATGTTCACGAATCATGCACCCACGTGAAATACATGTGAACGACCCTCTGGTCGTTTCTTTTCTCTTTCAGTTACTTTTGGAAACACTGATTCTGACCTCGAATGTTCGGTCAAAAGCTGAATTAGATGACCCGGTTTGGACTTCCATAATCCTAAAACCCTGTTAGCCTAGGTGGATATTTCTTGGGATCCTCTCATCTTGAATGCACAGACATTATTTGAGTGTTACCTATTAGAGAGAGGACAGCCCTTTTGCCTCCAGTCTGAGCGAATTGCATGATAGTAATAATAATCATATCCATTTACTGTGTACCTCCCATGTGCCAGAGGCTTAAAATGCTGTATCTCCTGTAGCTATGGGCTATAGGTATTACTATCTCTGACTTACAGATGAGGAGACCAAGACTCAGATTAAGGAATTTGATCAAGGTCGTTTAGGTAGTAAGTGGCAAGCTGAGATTTGAACTGATGTCATTCTAATTCCAAAGCCCTTACATGCATTTCTTATAGGGGAAGGGGGAAAGAAGGAAAGTGAGGTCTGGAAACGGCTGTGGCTGAAAGCGATTTCTTCCCTAATGGTCTGCTGTCCCTCGCAGAAACAACTGTCTTGGGGGTCCTAAGCCATCACCGTGGCAGTGATTAAAATCTGCACCTGGGGAACGTTTCCCAGCACGGCCCCCCCCAGGCCACCTCCAGACCAGTTAAGTCACAGTCTCGGGGGGTGGAACCCAGGCCTCTGTTTTTCAAAGCTCTCAGGTAATTTCAGCGTGTGGCCGAGGTTGAAAACCTTTGCTCTGAATTCTCAGTTAAAGATAGGAAGGAGTTTTAAGGGCTTTTCCACTTTTCTTCCTGCAAATGAGATTTAGTAAAATATTACCAGAACGTCTTCAGTGACTTTTACGAAGCTGAAGTACAGGCCGTTTCTAGTTCTTTGGAGCACATTAAAAAAAAATAAAATAAAATAAAATAAAATAAAATAAAATAAAATAAAATCAGGTAACCTTGTATCTACTTCAAAACCAAAGTAGAGCTTGCTAGAGGGATGGATGGGGAGGTGTTCCAGTCACCTCCTTACCTCAACTCACATAATTTTGAAAATTGTTTTTACATGACTAAGGAAGTTAGTTTTTTAATTAATTAATCAGAAGCCAGAGTAACCAGTGGTCGTTGGCCAAGTTCATGGGGCACAATGTAGAAAGCCAAACCAGACCCAGGTTACTAAATATTATAAGCAAATCCATTTTCTTAAAAAGAGCCCCTTGGAAGATTTTCAGTTTTTCACATGGATTACAGGAACTGTGGTCAAACCGAGGACCCTCCCTCACATCGGTGCCCACAGGAACAAGAACACACCTTTTGACTAACCTCTCACCCACCCTGGTTTTAGACCTGTGTCATTCCAGCATGTGATCTGTGCACCTCATTTGGAAATATGACTGACCATGCTCCGTGTCCCTGTGGTGCCTCCCGGATTCTTTAAAACAGGGGCTGTCTCATAGGGCTGGGTTTCGTCCATGTCTCCAGAGGACAGTTGTAATAATGTTAAAAATATGCACCATTTTCGTACTTCTGAGAATGAAAATACAGTATTCCCCCTAACAACAACAACAACAGCCTGTCCTATTCTGGAAGACCCTGACAGATAGATGACAGGTCCCAAGCACTCCTGCTGAGGCCATGCTGGGTAGACGCCCTAGCTTCTGTTCTGCCCTTAGTCACAGTACTCAATGTTTGCTTGCAGAAGGACGTGGCTGCGCTTCTGAAACCGATATCAGAAAAGATTCAGGAAATCCAGACTTTCCGAGAGAGAAACCGGGGGAGTAAAATGTTCAATCATCTCTCAGCCGTCAGCGAAAGCATCCCTGCCCTCGGCTGGATAGCTGTGGTGAGTCCGTCCGCAGGGAATGGCACCCCATTCCAAAGCAGTGTTTCGGAGAACTTCTGGCTACCTTCGGGCTCCTTCTGTCTGTTACACTTCAGGGAAATCCTCTCAGGGTGAATGCCCCAGACCTTTCTTACCATGTTTACAGTTCAGGACTTTGTGTTCTGAGATGTGGAAATGTCTCATCCTCACCTCTTTACAGAGCAAAATGTTTGCCTCCTGACTTTCACTGAATATTTCCATGGCTTTTCTTCATCTTGAAGGCATGTTCTTTCTTATCCTATTTTTCTTTTTCCTTCTATGCTTGGGTGATGGTCCTGTTCTCTCAGTCCCCTAAGCCTGGTCCTTATGTCAAGGAGATGAATGACGCCGCCACCTTTTACACTAACAGGGTCCTAAAGGACTACAAACACAGGTACGTACCTTCCTTTACTAGCCAAATTTTCAGGTGCTTGCTTGTCATACGTTTGTCCCAAAGCTTCATGTAGTTCACCCCTGATTCCTTTCAAAGGTGAGTTTACGGTAAATGTTAAGGAAATATCCCATCTTTGCAGCTAAAGCCAAGTGGGAAGTGAGGTCCGTTATCCAGATAATATATGTGCGTTAGAAAGTCTGGCTCAGTTCTCTTGTGATGATAAACTCCCTACTTGAGTCCGTGTCGCCCCATATGTGTTTCCGCAACAGCCAGAGAGCTCTGTGATGGCTCGTGAGGGACCCGCCCTAGAGGGTCACACCTCTTTATGCTGCCCAAGACAGAGTTGGTGAGTGCAGAGAGAAGGAAGGAGAAATCAGGAAATGAAGTGTAAATGAGCAGCAGAAAGGAGATGTGACAATTAAGCAGGCCACTGGAAGGGAGACCAGTGAGTACTTTAAGACAAAATACGATTGGGGTGGACAGAGAGACGTCTATAAAAAAAAGCAGTGCAGATGAGTCCAAACCAAGCTGGAGAACCAGCTTAAAAAGACATCGCATTCTACAGTACGAATAATAGATCCTAGAGACACTTAAACTGGTGTTGGAATGGAAAATGGGATCGAGTAGAGACCTATGCTGTGTCTCTCATCTACTCAGGGGATGTCATGGGATTTCTTCCCCTCTCCTACTTAATGTCATGGCGGGCCCTGTGAACACTTAGCTAAATGTGATGTGGCTGATGGCTAGTCATTCTGGGCAGGAATGGGACAAAAATAAAAGCAATAAAATTCCATCCCCTGGGCGCCAGGCTCAAGAGTGGATCCCCCTTTGAGCCCTTGGGTGGTAGAAGCGGAAGTGCTCCTTGTCCAGCAAATGCACGGGCTCCTGCATCTCACTCGCTGGCCCAGGTTGAAAGAAACTTGAGGGCCAGGTCATTGACCAATATTACATATTCAAAATTTTGCATAACTATTTCTCTTTTAGGTTATGTTTTATTTTATTTTTTTTTTAAGATTTATTTATTTGACAGAGATCACAAGTAGGCAGAGGCAGACAGAGAGAGGTGGGGGGAAGCAGGCTCCCCGCTGAGCAGAGAGCCCGATGCAGGACTTGATCCCAGGACCCTGAGATCATGACCTGAGCCGAAGGCAGAGGCTTAACCCGCTGAGCCACCCAGGCGCCCCTAGGTTATGTTTTACTTTAATAAACACAGAGTAGATGTGAAAGAATATTTGTAAAATATAGAAAAGATACCGTTGAAATGCAAAAAGACTTCTATTCCCACCACTCAGTTTAAGAAATATGTACCGATATTTTTTACTGCCAAAAGCAGACACACTCAGCAGTTCTACTCCCAGGTGTATTTCCAAAAGAAATGAAACATGTTCACACAAAACCTTGGACACAAATGTTCGTAGCAGCTTTATTTATGATAGCCAAAAAGTGGAAACAATCCAACTGTTAGTCAATGGCAACAGATAGATAAAATGTATATCCATAAAATGGTATGTTATTCAGTCATTAAGAAAATGAAGTATTGATACAAGAGCAACATGGATGCACCTTAAAATATCCTAAGTGAAAGAAGTCAGATGCAAAAAAAAAAAAAAAAAAAAACACATATTGAATGATTTCATTTATACGAAATTCCAGAACAGGCAAATCCAGAGAGACAGAAAGTAGCTTAGCACCTGTCTGGGGTTGGGAAAGTTTGGGGAAAATGTGGAGATTTGATATGGATATGAAATGGATATGAGATTTCTTTTTTTGAGGTAATATAATGTTGTAAGATTGACCGGTGATGGTTGTTTGATTCTGTTGACCTAATCTATTGGATTATATACCTTAAATGGGTGAATTGTATGGGATTTGAATTATATCTCAATAAAGCTATTATTAAAACAAACAAACAACAACAACAACAAAAAAAAAAACCCACAGCCACAGTGCTGAGCTCCTCTCCTAGAATTCAGTCATTCTGTGTTTAGGAAACAGGTGTTTGGGCAGTTGTGCCCAGCGCTACAACTCCTTGTTGAGTTAGGGACTGGGTGTTCCCTGTTTGTAGGAAACCTTCCCCTTGCAACAGCACCCTCCTTACCACTCTAAAATTCTCTAATTTCATGACTCTCTTGGCCAAATAATTCAGTCAGATTATTAGAAAACCAGCCAAAGGACTTTTTTTTTTTTCTAATGCCATTCTCCTTTCTGAAAGCACATTGCTTTTCATTTTGCGTCACAAACAGTACAGAAGGAAATGGCCTCCCTCCACGTTCATCTCCCTGTTGGAGATCACGAGAGGACGCATGGCCTGAATTGCTGGGTCCGCTCCCAGGGGTCCTCTTTGCCCCACACCTGAAGCTCAGGGAGGACACTTGTCTCATCTCAGGAGAGACCTGGGTCACCGGCCTGTCAAGTCCTTTTCAGAATTGGTTCACGGGGACTGAACCAGAAGGACAATTGGCCCAGGGTCCTCCAGGGCCTTAGTTACTGGATTACCATGTTCCCACCAATCTTTTTTAAATTTTATTTTCAATCCTAACTCTACTCTCTTCCGCCCTCTTTTACAACAAAGTGATTTGCGCCACGTGGACTGGGTGAAGTCGTATTTGAGCATTTGGAGCGAGCTGCAAGCGTACATCAAGGAACACCACACCACAGGCCTTACTTGGAGCAAAACCGTAAGTGCCACGCCCTCTGCCACCCAGGGAAAGAAACTCTGTAGAAATATTCATTCCTGGTAGCTTGGATATGTCACACCTTAGAATTCAAGGAAATTCAAGGAATTTCAAGGAAAGCGTAAGATAAAATAGGTATGTAGAAACTGTGCAAGTGTCGTTTGTCATGGAGCAATCTGGAGATAGCCTATAGGACAGCAGAAAGAAGATGGTTAAGTTGTCCATGGTAAGAATCCAACATTCTTCAGCCGTTGAAGGTAACATATAGGACAGGCACCTGGCTGGCTCAATCAGTAGAATCAGTAGACTCTCTATCTTGGGCTCATGAGTTTAAGCCCTGTGTTGGGTGTGGAGATTACGTAAGTAAATAAACATTTAAACTCTAACATGTATGATGTCTACATGGGAAATGATTGACCAGCCAGTGTGATAGAATGCAAAAAGGTTTTGAGCACTAAGATGGCATATATATTAAGAAACTGTGATAAAAATTAAAGGAAACAGGAAGGTTTTGAAAAAGGTTTGAAATTTTTTAAGGAGATAGAATGACTAATAAAAATGTCTTTTTATATGTTTTAAATTTCTCTTTTGGCGTTCAAGATCTTTTGAATAATATTTTTGAATATTACTTGGGCAGTCCTGGTGCTTTGAGTAGTATCTGGGTCATAAAATAAAGTCCCAGCCTTTGAGATGTTGCCCATGACCTTGGCCCTGCCCTCATCTCCAGCCTTGTCTGTCCTCTCTTCCCGCCTCTCACTGCTTCCCAGCACTGCCAGACAATTATGGAACCCTGAATACACGCAGATCAAATCAAATTGTCGTTGTTTCAAAGTCTGCAGATCTCAGATGGTTTAGCACTTTCTGCAATGTCCCAAACATATGTCATGCTATATGACCTTCCCGGGAATCGATGCCTCTCCTCCGTGCTTCCTTTGTATCTTGAGTATACCTCAGCCATAGCCGTGAGCTCATACAGTTGTCGTTTGTATGCGTGTGTTTTGGAGGCTCTCCCACTCAGTTGGAAACTCATCTCTGTCTCCAGCCCCTAACATAGTACCTGGCACAGAGCAAGTACTCAGTATATGGTTTGAAATGGTTTGAGGGGCGCCTGGGTGGCGCAGTCAGTTAAGCATCTCACTCTTGATTTCGGCTCAGGTCATGATCTCAGGGTCGTGAGATCAAGCCCCAGGTGGGGCTCCACACGCAGGGCAGTCTGCTTGTGATTTTCTCTCTCTCCTCTCCATCCCCCCCCTTCCCCCGCCCTCACGTGCACACGCATTGTCTCTCCCTCTAAAATAAATAAATATAATCTTTAAAAAATTTGGAGGTAGGGAACTCTTAGACTCTTCCTTGTCCTTTTAAGTGTCCGCACTTGTTATAGAAAGCCTTCCCCATGGAAACTTCCTTCCGTTAGAAATGAATGTTACCTTTAAATGGTCAAAGTGGATGGTCCGACTGGAGTTAATATTGAGAAAACAAAGTGGCAAATTTGTGAATTCCGTTCAGGGATAGAACTCTCATTCTCCCATAGTCGTGGTCTAGGTCCTAACTCTCATCTGAATGTTGATGTCCGTGAGGTTGGCTTAATACCAACACCAAGTCTGTGACTTTTCAAAGGAGCGTGGGACTTCTGCCTTTGCTCCCCAACACTTGTACAAACATTAACATTGACCTCCATAGACTAACACTTCCTCTTATTTTCTACTCTGTTTTCTCCATAAGCAAAAATGCACAGTTGCAAAGTACAACTAAATTGATTATTTTTCATCTGCCTATGATATTATGATTTTTTTTTTAAAGATTCCACTTATTTGACAGAGATCACAAGTAGGCAAAGAGGCAGGCAGAGAGAGAGAGAGGAGAAAGCAGGCTCCCTGCTGAGCAGAAAGCCCGATGCAAGGCTTGATCCCAGGACCCTGAGATCATGACCTGAGCCAAAGGCAGAGGCTTAACCCACTTGAACCACCCAGGCACTCTAGATATTACGATTTTTTAGAAGAGTTCATAAACACTTTAAGTGTTTTAATATGGAAAGGTATAATGGGGATGCAGGTGTGTGTTTGGGTGGATGGATTAGAATTATTTTTCTTACAATTATTTTTCTTACACTTCCAATGAGATACTGTCTTGTTACAGACCAGTTTGTCATAAAGGGGGAATTGTCATGTGTTTGCCGTGGAAATAGGTCATCACTAGAGAGTAGTAAACTAAACAGCGAGAGTCCTTGGATGTCTTCTTATTATACTCATAGTAAATAAATGGAAAAGGAAAGAGAACCCATTTGTGGGAAATAGTCATGTGACAAAAGCTGGGCAATTAATTTTCTTTTTTTTTTGGCAATTAATTTTCTAATGGCACCCATAGAAAAGAAAATTACTTTTAAATGGCTTCAGTACCTTTTACCGCACTGTACAAAGCTGAGTAATGGTGTTTTGAATATATAAGATAAGAATCAAATATTAGGGGCACCTGGGGGCTCAGTCGATTGAGCGTCTGACTCTTGATTTCTGCTCATGTCATGATCTCAGGGTCATGAGCTCGAGCCCCATTTCGGCTCCATGCTGAACATGGGGCCTGCTTAAGATTCTCCCTCTCTCCTTCTGCTCCTGCCCCCTCTAAAAAAAGAATCAAATATTAGTTATAGAAAAATAAGCATCATTGTTTTCCCTTATTCTAGAGTGAATACTTATGTTTTCATTATTTTCATTAGAAATATAAACCTTGTAACAATAGCTTTCAAATTTTTAAGGCAACTAACAGTGAGAAATACAGTTCGTTACACATACACACCAGACACAACCAATTAACAACACTAAAACAAGTTTTACAGAACACTTCTGTCTTTTAACATGTGAAATGTATTCAAATATTTTTTTCCATTTTATTTCGTTTCTTATAATATTCTGGCTGAGACCCACTGAACTGATTTCATGACCCGACACATGGTACATTTTTAAAAACATGTTATAAAACATAAATGGCATATTTATACATGTGTGTATATATTTTACATAAAATATAATCCTTGGAGCAGGCATTGAGTGGCGTGGATTGCCATAATAGTAGTAGTAGCTATTATGTATGGAGCACATGTTATGCTAATGGGAGAATATGATTTAAAATGGTAATTGTAAAAAAATAAAATAAAATAAAATAAAATAAAATAGTAATTGTAGGAGCACCTAGGTAGCTCAGTCAGCTAAGCGTCCGACTCTTAATTTTGGCTCAGGTCGTGATCTCAAGGTGGGATCGAGCACCGTGTCGGGCTCTGAGCTGGGCGCGGAGCCTGCTTAATTAAGGTTCTCTCTCTCCTCTGCCCTTCTCCCCCTGTGCGCCTGAGTGTGCACACAGGTGCTCTCTCTTTCTCCCCCTCAAAAATAAATAAATAAATAAATAAATGGTAATTGTTATAAAGCAGAGCACCTGCTTCACTTCTTTAATGGGAAGGTTGTGGCCAGATATTAAAAGTGGAGAAGGATTATGGTAAGAAAGTGTTGGTTCAGAGAACATCCTATATGTAAAATCTTTTTTTATAATAAATATTTTATTTATTTCTTTGACAGAAAGAGACAGTGAGAGAGGGAACACAAGCAGGGGGAGTGGGAGAGGGAGAAGCAGGCTCCCTGTCGAGCAGGGAGCCCATATGGGGCTCAATCACAGGACCCTGGGATCATGACCTGAGCCAAAGGCAGACACTTAATGACTAAACCATCCAGGTACCCCTGCAAAATACTTTAACAAGCTTTAAGACATACATATAGAAATACATTTCCTAATATTTTAGTCCTCTTCTTCTAAGGTTTAGGGTTAAAAAAAATGTATTACAAAGTATATTATAAAAACCAAAGATTTTGGGGGCGCCTGGGTGGCTCAGTGGGTTAAGCCGCTGCCTTCGGCTCAGGTCATGATCCCAGGTCCTGGGTTCGAGCCCCGCATCGGGCTTTCTGCTCAGTAGGGAGCCTGCTTCCTCCTCTCTCTCTGCCTGCCTCTCTGCCTACTTGTGATTTCTCTCTGTCAAATAAATAAATAAAATCTTAAAAAAAAAAAAAAAAAAAGATTTTGGGATGCCCGGGGGGGGGGGGCTCAGTCAGTTAAACATCCACCTTCAGCTCAAGTCATGATCTCTGCGTCCTGGGATCAAAGCCACATTGGGCTCCCTGCTCCGAGGGGAGCCTGCTTCTCCCTCCCCCTCACATCCTCCCCCTACTTGTGCTCTCTCTCTCTCTCTTTCTGACAGACAAACAAAATCTTAAACAACAAAAAAAAGTTTTTAATTTTAAATCCAAATGACTAAAAACTATTTAAAAGATTCCATAGTCCGAAGTAAGCTCCGGACAGACCGTCGTCTGCCAACATAGCGGCAAAGTGAACGACAAACGTCTACAGCCAGACTCACAGCGTTCTTGCGAGGGCTATTAGAATGCTCTGATCAGATGGCCTTTGGGAAGAAAAAATAAGTAGGAATAACTTCACGTCTTTGCCCGCTGATCACAGCCACACAGACAGAATGTATTTATGAGGCGACAGGGATCCGAGAGGGCGTAGCAAGATGGGGTGTTGGCACCCACTGACACCACCATGCTCAGAAGGTTGAAGAGACACGTTCCATTTTAAGGGACACAGTCAGAAAGCTTAGGGTGACTTAACATCTCCAGTGTTTGGAGTAACCCTTGTGTTTTCTCCATTTTCAAATCAGATGTTGAGGGTTGAGCCCTCGGGGGGTTTGGGGGCCCAGCAGCAGGCTGCTCGAGGCTCCGGACTCTCAGAAGTCATCGCTCCCCCTGAGTTCGCGACTGGGACTGGCCTTGCCAGCTCCCACCTCCTGACATTCGCCCTCAGACCACAGCTGTGTCAGGCAACTGTTGTTCCCTTCAGTTGTCAGGGCGAAATGTCAGACTTGGAGGCTGGCGATTCTTGGGGCCCGAGCCCGGAGCGAGGGTCTGTGCACAAGTGTGCAGGCGCGGGGGGCGAGCAGCAGCTGTGGGCTCATCTCTGTGGAACGTCCTGTGACATTTACTGCGGGAAATGACATCTCGTTTCTGCAAACTGTCCCTTACCAGCACCTCGATCCAGGAGGACCCGGCGCCAGAAGCAACCTGCAGTTCTCCCTTTAATTACTGGTGGCCCTTTACGATATTAATTCACGTAGTGTCCTCAGCGCTGTGTCTCACACGCACTTTGTCGAATAAATCGGCCCTTTGGCAGGAGCCCAGGGGAGACCCTGTTACTTGTCATCCCTTGCAGTTGGTCAGATTTGTAATATCGTTGGCACTTCCTGTAGGTCAGATAACAAGCACTGAACAGCCAAGGCCTTGTCCTTACACTGAAAACTACCAAAATAACTGATTTTTTTTCTATGAATTGGCCAGATCGACTTGGAGACAGTTATTGTGTTCTGTGTGGCTCTGGCCAGGAAGAGGTCATGGAAAGGATTCCGTGAATCGGACAAAACGTGTTTGTCTTCTTAACTTTCTGGTATTAAACATGTTGACTTCTTTCTGTCCTTTCGTAGGTCTCCCTGGGTTCCTTTGGCTTTGGGAACCAGCGGGGTGTAATGAATCATAGAGAGGAATAAAAGTGCACATAAGTGACCGTGCACGAAGCCTTATATAATGGGGACAGGACTCCTTCTGTTAGGAATGTGCCTTTAACCCATCTGTGCTCTACCCCAGTTGCCAGGCGTCGAACCTTCAGAAAAACACTAGTAGTTGGGAGTGGCACAGTGACAGACGAGGGGGTTTTATTTTTCTCAAAGCAAAACATTTTGCCATCACTCCCTTTTCTGGGGGCCGAGCTTTCTCTTCTGCCTCTTCCTCAGCGTAAAGGCCGGACGTCCGTTAACAAAACGCAAGCGTAACAGTTCGCTGTGAGCAAATTAAAACTCAGCCAGAGGGCGTTCGGACTTATAAATAATGTAGGCCCTGTCGCATGTCATTAAATATGTATGTCTTGTAAGTTTTCCTGTCTTCTGGCCTCTCTGGCTCCCTCTTGATTCTTACAGAAGGAAGCTGTTCTCAATCTTTTATATCAAAATTTTCATCGAGAGCTTGTACCCAACCTGTGCCTTAGGTTTATTGATCAAAGTGAGTCGGTAGTGTCATTCACAGTGTGTCACTCGCCTGGGTCACAGAGCTCCTTGATCTCTTCCGCGGGGCTCCGGGCCACGGAGAGTGGCTCCTTCCAGCCTACCTGACCACAGCTGTGTTCAGTCGACTTAATTGCTCCTGGGTTTTTAGCTCCCTTTTGGGGCTTTGGGTAACCAATTACTTTTGTTCTCCTACGGAGAGGATCCAGACTGCTCCGAGGGAGTCAGGAGTATCATTGACTAGCAAAGTCGTTCCAAATGCACAGATAATGAAGGAAGCCAGGCATTGGCTTTGAACAGCCTCAAAGAAACTAGTAATTAAACAAACATAGCTTAAGCACCTACCATGACCCAGGTTCCGGGCAAGGTGCCGAGAATGCAGAAGCGGATATAAGACGCGTTTGACACCATTCCTGTCCCCTGAAACTCACATTCTTGCTGAAGGACACATGAACGAATGCAGCCCCACTGGAAGTAAGCACAAAGCGCGGCGCTCACACAAAACGTGGGGGGAGCAGAATTCAGGCGCCCCGAATCAGAACCTGCATTTAAAAGATTGCCCCAGGTGACTTAACTGCGTGTTAAGATTTGAAAAACACCGCTGTAGTGTATTCGAGTTGGACCCAAGGAGTCCAACTGGAGGGAGACTCAGGGGAGATCTTTCATTTTTACTCTTCCATTTATTTAGCAACTCATTTACTTAATAGCCATGTATTGGCTACCTACCAGGGACAAGGCACACACCAGACATTCTATTTATGCTACAGTCTCTGCTGTCAAGCGGCAGGTTCCAATTATGATGTGAAAATAAATAATAATATAAGGCTTGTTGGAAACTAAACCTTGCTAATTAGACTTCCTGGGTGGGAGGAATGGACAACGAAAGGACTGACATTTGGTTTGGGTCTTGAAGGATGAGTAGGAGTTCGCAGAGCCCTAGAAAGACAGTAAAGGAAAGGGCAGTTCTTAACAGGGAATTTGGCATATGCGCATAGGACATTAACAAAATACTTGGAGAGAAAACCTGTGAATTTTGCAGAGCTGGACATGCCAAGAGTTGAGGCCAGAAAGGCAGGCGGGGGGCAGGTGGTGAAGTCATTCATTTTGTTATTTTATTGAAGCGTAGTTGACACACAGTCCTCTGTTGGTTTCGGGTATACAACACGGTGATTCAGTGTTTATGTACATTAGGAAGTGATCACTGCCATGTCCAGTGACCACCTGCCGTTGCACAAAGTTAACGACATTGTGACTGTATTCCCTGCTGTGCTTTTCATTCCCAAGACTGACTTGTTTTATAACCGGAAGCCTGTACCTCCTAGTCCCCTTCACTTGTTCTGCTGATCTCGTGCCCACACCCATCAGTTTCTCCTGTATGTATGTATTTTATTTTATTTATTGTTTTCTGTATTTATGAATCTGTTTCTTTTGGTTTGTTCCTTAGATTCCACGTCAGTGAGATCACATGGTATTTTTCTTTCTCTGTCTGACTTACTTCATTTAGTTAAATACCATCTAGGTCCATCCATGTTGTCACAAATGGTAAGCTCTCATTTTTTTATGGCTCAGTGATATTCCTCTGTGTATGTCATGTGTGTGTGTGTGTGTGTGTGTGTGTGTGTACACCACCACAGTCCTCATCCATTTGTCTACCAGTGGACAGTCAGGTTGCTTCCATATCTTGGCTATCCTCGAGGACGCGGCAGTGAATCAGTGATTTCTAGAAAACAGCTGCTGGGGGTTGGAGGAGCTGCAGGTTTACAGAAGGACGGAGTATGCTTGACTTTGTGTTATGATCTCTGGATCGTGTGTAGACCAGTTGTCTGATTGGATGAGTTATTGCTTCTAACTTCAATTTCTGCCTTTTGAAGCTTGGGGATTATTTGAGGATTTTATTTGTACTTGAGCTCTATCTTCAGTGGAGTGAGTATAGGTCAAAAATAAACATCTACAGCGGTGCTGAGTGGCTCAGGTACGTGTCCGACTCTTGATCATAGCTCAGGTCTTGATCTCAGGGTCATGAGATCAAGCCCCATATTGGTCTCCACGCTGGGTGTGGAGCCTATTTAAATAAAAAAATAAATAAATAAATATCTACAATTTCATACACAGTGGCTCAGAGTTAGCTACACTATAATGCTCTACTTGTTTTATATTTAAAACCATGTTTATTGGGGCGCCTGGGTGGTTCAGTGGGTTAAAGCCTCTGCCTTCAGCTCAGGTCATGATCCCAGGGTCCTGGGATCAACCCCCGCATCAGGTTCTCTGCTCAGCAGGGAGCCTGCTTCCTCCTCTCTCTCTACCTGCCTCTCTGCCTGCTTGTGATCTCTGTCTGTCAAATAAATAAATAAAATCTTTTAAAAAAAAAACATGTTTATTATGTCAAATATCTGAGTTTTAGTAGTGGTTAATAAAAATATGTAAATTTTTTAGAGTTTTAAAATTTTCCCCTTCCTAAATCAAAAGAGTAGTAGCTTTTAAAAGTGCCAGCCTTAACGATCAAGATTATTTTAGGGGTGCCTGGGTGGCTCAGTGAGTTAAGCATCTGCCTTTAGTTCAGATCTTGATCCTGGGGTCTTGGGATCGAAACCCACATGGGGGCTCCCTTCTCAGCATAGAGCCTGCTTCTCCCTCTCCCTCTGCCACTCCCCCTGCTTGTGCTCTCTCTGTCAAATAAATAAATAAAATCTTTAAAATTAATTAATTAAAATTTTTAAAGTTTATTTTATTTACTAGCACTTTTTCTAAACAAGAACTTTGAGCTCTCTTAACCCGAGGGCTAGCAAGTTAATACACCTTCCTAATTTATTTAAACCATCACCTTGGGGATATTTTAATTAAGGTGTGTGCATTTAAAATTCTTTTGTGTGTAACGTTGAATGCAGTGGTGTAACTGGCAATGTCCTGTTCCTTACCCTCTCCCGCAGCAACTCTTAGGAAAATGAGAAGGTGGTGGTTTAGGCTTGCAGGCAGAGGTGCTCCCCAGAACAGAATCGGGGGTGCCTGAACCAGAGGAGATGTTGAGTGAGCTCCGCTGTCACTCCAGCCCAGAGCTGAACAACGTTGGGCACCCCGGGGTTCACATTCATCACTGAGGAGCCGCTCCTCTGGTTCAGAGTTCAGCCCTCATCGTTCTCCGGGGGGGACTTGCCCACTTTCTGAGACCGGGCCCCCATTAATCATGACCATGGTTGTATTTTTTGTCCATCTCCCTGTCCTTCCCGGCCCTAGGGCAAGAGCCAGTAAAGCCTGCCTTCAGCCCATCTTTTTTAGGGTATTAAATGATAGCAAATCCTCCTGCTTTAAAAGTGAATTTTATCTTTTCAAATGGCCAAAAGCCATTAAGACCCTTTTGGGGGGGGGGGTTAATTCAAGTAATACTCTTTTCAATCAAAAGGAACAGAGTAGGGCACCTGGGTGGCTCAGTGGGTTAAGCCGCTGCCTTCGGCTCAGGTCATGATCCCAGAATCCTGGGATCGAGTCCCGCATCGGGCTCGCTGCTCAGCAGGAAGCCTGCTTCCCTTCCTCTCTCTCTGCCTGCCTCTCTGCCTACTTGTGATCTCTCTCTGTCAAATAAATAAATAAAATCTTTAAAAAAAAAAAAAAAAGGAACAGAGTATAGAGCATGAGTGATTGCTTGGTTTGTATGTTTTTGTAAATAGATCTGAAGGCAATCTTCAAAGATAGTTTCGAGCAGTGGTAGTTTGATTAAACAAATGTGCCACATGAGAAGGTAATGCCTACCGGGGCGCCTGGATGACTCTGTGGGGGAAGCATCTGACTCTTGGTTGGGGCTCAGGTCATTATCTCGCGATGGTGGGATCGAGCCCCACGTCTGGCCCATCCTGAGCTGGAATCTGCTTCAGCTTCTCATTCTCTCCCCCTCTGCTCCTCCCCCTGACTTGCTCACTCACTTGCTATTTCTGAAATAAATAAATAAAATCTTAAAAAAAAAAAAAAGGTAATGCCTAGAAAGACATCACTCACGTGAGTCTATAAATTCTTGCATGATGCTACCTCTTGAGTTGCAGATAGTTGTAATGGCAAGGCTTGTGTCCCCTCCTCCTTCCTCTTGCTTCCTTGTGCCAAATCCAGTCCAGCCAACCTTCAAAGCCTATTTCAAATGGTCTCTCCAAGATCCTCTCCTGTCTCCTCTGCTTATGTCCCAAGCTGGAAGTTCCCCTTCCCCCCCACAGAATCTCCACAGCACCCCTTAAAATTCGTGCTGCTTTTATGATGCCTAGCACTTTCTGCGTTGTGAAGCAGTTCCTTATTCACTTCAGTAAATATTTATGAAGCACCTGCCATATTTTAGGCACTGGGCCACATTACCCGGAACATGCAGATGAAGAATGAGTGGCTCTCCTGTGCTCAGGCTCATGACCAAATCTGAACTCACTGACAGATAACTGCCGTATACCATGAACAACCCTAACACGGGGGGTTCCTAACGGGTGCTCGCAATAGAGAAACAGGAAATCTGCACTTGGGAGAGAAAAACCTACAAAAAGGAAGAGACGTTCGAGGTGAGCCTTGAAGGATAGGCAAGGATTTTCCAGACTGTAAATTGGGGAAGTCTTCCAAACAAAGGCACAGCCTGAGCAAAGACACAAAGGCTGAGAGCTGAGAGCCTGCCATCTGGGAACACCGAAGTGCTTCTCTCTTTCCTCTCTTTCCCCTCTTTTCCGGGGCCGGGAGCTCATGAAAGCAGGCTTCCGATTCATCCTGGAATCTGCAGCAGGGACTGGTACGGGACCTTAAACGCCATGCCCAGTGGCATTGGCTACATTTAACACATAATTTGTAATCAGAGTTCTTCAGGATGAAATTCCCAGCATGTTACTCCATTAGCCACAGACTCTGTTCCTTGTGCAAGAGCTGGATAAGTAATCCCTCTTTACTTCTTCTCTCCAAGGGTGGCAACCGAAATGGACAATGCATTTTATAACAGGCAGCAGACTATTGGTCCCAAATGCCTCCCCTGCACCTGTCCCTTGCCACCTGCTCGCCACTAATTCCCAGCTGGTGTAAACTCAGTAAATGCACGCTAATATTAGATGAAGCCAGAAGGGTTTCTTAAGGGAAGGGAGGAAGGTGCAGGTAGGACAAACCCTGCCCGGAACGTAGCAAATGTAGCACAGAGCCCCGCCCAGACCACAGTCCACTGGTCTGGGTTGCATCTCTTGATGCAAGCTGAGCTCCCCGCAGACCTCTTCCCAGACCTGAGCACCAATAAACTTCCATGTGAATTTTGGAGCCTGCAATTGAGACAAAAGTTACTCTTCGTGTGTTTCAACGATAAAGTTCAGGAGATGCTAAAGCTTCTATTTTTTTTTTAACTCTTTCACAGAACCAAACGTCAATCATCTTTCTAACAACCCTTATTTCCCTCACCCCATCATTTACCAAGCATATACTATATGCTTGATATAGAAATATAAGAAATTTAAGAAATATAAGAAATTTATATAAATTTAAGAAATTTAAGGAATATAATAAGTTAGAAGAAATATTATCATTTCATTAAGACCCTAACATCTGAAAGAAAAGCAAACACTTTAATTCGATGAGAGTTCAGACCTAGGATTTTCTGGCCAAATGAAATAGTTGAACAGATAATTCAAGCCACATGTCACTCTCGGTCTTCCTATAACTATTGGCTATCTATAGTTTGCCTCTTTGATGGGTATACTCTGCTATCTTTAACTCTGGAAAATTTTCCAATGGAAAATTTATCTTTCCTTTTTTTTTTTATTTTTAATGAGAAATTATATTTTCAAGCTGCCAGTGCTGGCAAACAAGAAGACAAGACGATCTGGAAATGCCAGATTTGTTCCAGATAGCAGTAGCAAAGCAAGGGCAAACTAATAATTAAGGCTACTTACCAAGACAATTTATGCAAAATAGCTGCATCAGTTGAGCAAATTAGATGGTGCTCAATAGATCCTTCTAGACTCTGCTGCTCTGAAGGCTTGATCTGCTTTCACTAAAGCATTTCTGCTTGGCACTTGTAAAGCAGAAATCATCACCTTTTTGAAGGGCCACATCCGGATACATAAGTTAGGAGTACAACAGGCATAAAAACCATAAGTTACTGGTTTCCACAAACTAATATAGACTGTGCATGTTATTCCCAGGCTGTGTTCCAACTTAACGCCGTTACTCCTTCTCTGGAGGGACTTTCTTATTCTGTTTCTTCTTCATCGGCTTCCATAGCTCACATCCCTCCAGGTCGTCAAAGGAATGAAGAGAGATCACGTGTGGCTGGAAGGGTGGGCAAGACAGAGACCATCAGAAGTCATTGACGAAACCATGCGATGTATTTTCATGACCCTTCCTCTTGTGCTTCTTGAAATGAGGGTGTTTGGAACCTTGCCTCCGCAGAAAAGTGATCAAAATAGGCCCCACATTTCCTTCAGAATTGTGGGACCATCTTTGTATTTCTTCCCTAAAATTCAAGTAGTGTTCTGTTACCAAAGATGAAATAGGAAATAGTCCCAAAACTGACTTTTTAAAAAATTAATAAACATATGCTTAAAATAGTATACAGCACTTCATTGTAATATTTTTAACTGTTTTCTTGGAAGGGCCCCCAGAAACTTTGTTTTCATTGGCAGAAGAAGTCTCAGAATTATAGGAAGTGATAAAAATAAGAAAATAGAGGCAAAAGTCATAATTCCCTTTGGCTTCTACTTAGGTTGTGCAGGATGATCATCTGTTAGTTTATGTGCAATCTTTTTTCTTGATTATAGTTGTCTGCCAATGAAAGCGCGATATAAATATGAAAGTAAAATTCACAAGCACTTATAGAAATTGACAAATTTGGAAATGTATCAATTTCACTAAGTTCTTGATCAAAGTACATCTTGCAAAAAATAGAAAGAAATTAGTTTTGATTCTAAAATATAAACAAACCCTAAATCATGAATTTGTGAAGTATTTTTTTGCAACAAGAACAGTTGGTCATGTGTATAGAAAGTCTTTGGTTCTAAAACTGGTATTTCCTTCATTTAACCCCTCCCTCCTATTGTGGTATATGAGTGGCTCTTCACCCTCGTATCTTATTTTATTTTATTTTGTTTTATTCTATTAAGATCTTATTTATTTTAGAGAGAGAGAGAGAGAGCAAGGGCACAAGCAGGGGGGATGAGGGAGGAGCAGAGGGAGAAGCAGACTCCCCCCTGAGCAGGGAGCCCAACATGGCTCTATCCCAGAACTCCAAGGTCATGACCAGATGTTTAACCGACTGAGCCACAGAGGCACCCCATCACCTTTGAATTTTAGATGCTATATTAGGAAATTAACAAACAGCATTTGAACCAAAATTTCAGTTGTAAAACAATTTGAATTCTCGCAACTGTAGCACGTTAATGTAAGCATATTTGTGACTAAAATGGCTTTGCGATTTTTAAACTGCTTCTGAAGTGTGTCATTAGGCACATGTACATTGTCACTGCTACCTAGAGGTTACTAACTGTAAGCCAGGGGATGGATGGGTCAGATTGGCTCCAAGGAGGGCAGCTAGAGAAAGAATCTGACCAAGAATCAGAAGGCAGCTATCTGGGTGTAAGTGTGAAGGGGACCTGGGTGGGGGCCATAAGGAAAGGATGGCTGTCAGTGGGGAGGGGGGCATAAACAGTACCACTGCATGGCAGATGTTTCATTTTGTAGCTTTATCTGTGATCTTCACAAATACTTGGCCAGACAGGTGGCTCAGATTATTACTATCACTAAGCTAGTTTCATAGAGGAGACATTGTAGCAGAAACTGTGTTGTATGGGACATTAGTCCACTGGTTCCAAGAGTCTGTTGCGTGGTATTTTTATTTTCTTAGTCTCTGCTTTTTTAAAAACTGGTAAAAACACAGGCCAAGATGTAGGTTGGCTGACCTATTCTTAAAGGTGGGTGTTACCCACTTTAATGTTATCTGCATGTACGTTTCTCCCTCGGCATCTCTCTTTATAGGAACCCCTCCTCTGCCACACGTTGGATGGTGCAGCCCAAGCATAGGCCACAACAGCCCTTCTCTGGCTCCCCTAACCTCACTGTCCTGGGGAGAGTCGGTCATGCCCTCATTTGTGCCTTTCACGCCCCAGTTCATGTTACGCGTGGCCCGGATCAAGCTGCTTCGTCTGTGATTACTTACTTGTGCACGTGACACCACTGCTAGATTACGTGTTTCTTAATAACAGGGTGCATGCTGACTTCACCGTATACCCAGTTCCTTGCAAGGAGGCACTCGGGAACTGTGTGCTGAGTGGACTGACGGATGAGGCTACTCAGCCTAATTCACTTTCGATCTATCCATTACAGAGTTAGGTTCTATGGAGACCAAATCATCTGCTACCATTATTGTTGGCTTTGAAAAATCTTGGAATTAAAGTGTAAGATTTGAAAATTTCCAAATCCGTTATTTAAGTAATTTATTTATTTTTAAAGGTTTTATTTATTTATTTGAGAGAGAGAACACATGAGTAGGGGGAGGGGCAGGGGGAGAGCAGAATCCTTGCTGAGCAGGGAGCCCAATGCAGGACTCAATCCCAGGACCCTGAGATCATGACCTGAGCCGAAGGCAGATTCCTAACCAACTGAGCCACCCAGGTATCCCCAACCAAATCAATTATGAAGCAGAGAAATCTTAGATGGAAAACTTAGGGCCAAGAGACAGACAAACAGAGATGATGTTGGTAGTTTGTTTTTTGTTTTTTGTTTTTTTTTACTTAAGCAGCTATGTTTCACTTTTTTGCCTAATTTTTCACAAAGATAGAAAACCTCTGTCTAAAAGTACCCCCATTAGACCCACTTTCTACAAATTTAGCAAAATGGATAATCGGAGTAGAATCTTTTTTGTAAATTATTTAGATCCAAAGCTAGACTGTAACCTAACTAACTAGATCACTAAGGCAATGGTTTGCCATTGGGTTTAAAAATGGGTTGTTAATGACATCCGTAATTGCCACCAGCAAAACAATAAGGAGGTTTCATTTAAGAACCAGAAGTAGTTTCTTCTGCAGAATAAAATCTAAATTCTCAAGTAATAAAATGATTAGTAGCTAATTTCAAGTAACATTTAATGAAAAAAATGCAGTGTATATTAGTACATAACTGTATTGCATGTTATATATATGGCATATATATCCAAAACATTACAAGCCTTCCACATGCTGCATACAATGGTTTCATTATTTTATAGTTTGTATATTTAAAATCAGAGGAAGCAGCTGTTCCCAGGACAGTTGAAATTAATTTAGAGGAAGAGAGTCACAGATAGTCATTGTCCATCCCCCCCCCAAAAAGTATAAATCAAACATCTGCTCTCAAAATTAATCTTGATAGCTCTCAAAACCAGATTTCTAGGTTTTGTGCTGTGCTCTTGCTGCAACAGAGGCGAACTTTTTCACCTTGAATATGGCCATTTAAAGTCACAACTCTGCTGCTTTTTTTTTTTTTTTTTTTAAGTTGCAGGTCATTGTTAACGGTGACTTTAGTAAAATGTGTTTTCGTTTGTTTCCAGTCTGGGGCTCTAAGTTATTTGAGACTTGGTTCATCAACATATCAAAATAGTATTTTTTTTAAGATTTTATTTATTTTAGAGAGAGAGTGAGCGAGTGGGGGTAGGAGCAGAGAGAGAGGTCAGGTCCCCATGCCAGAAAAACTTGACCATTAGGCAAGGAACCAAGATTTGGGTGCAAATGCCCCATTAATGGAACCAGGTACTCAGGAAAGATGAATAAGGCAAGAGGCCAGTTTCCCGAACCAATGGCATAGAGTCACAACAAACCCGTACCAAGAATGACTTGATGCTGAGATCTGGGTTTCAACACCCAAGACTTCCAGAGCAAGGTATAGTGGAGATAAAAATTAAACCGGTTATGACTACACCCCCCCCATACTTCCGTCATGTTTTTCGAGCCAAAGCCCCAAGAGCAACACACTACATATGTGCTGAGGTAGCCTATGTCTCTGGTTCTTAAATTACACTAGTGACTTTTTTCTTTAGTCCTGAAAATAATATACAGGATTTTGCTGAAGACAACTTTGGAATCAAGCAGATATGTGCTCGAATTCTGTCTGTGCCCCTACTGGCCGTTTACTTTTGGATCAGTCTTCCTCATTTCCTGCTTTGTCTTCAGTTAAATAGGGATTTCAAGACAGTCCTAGTAATATTATTATGAGGACTAAGATTAATCTCAGCACGTAGCCGGGAATGATTCTTCCCACACTTGACTGCCTATTGGAATCACCTCGGGAGCTTCAAACGATGCAGATGCCCGTGTCGCACCTTCCCAGAGCATGTTTCTGGGATGAGGGCTGGGCTTTCGAATTTCTAACAGATCCCCTCAATGATTCTAATGTTTCCACAGGTTTGGGAACCTCTGGCATAGAGCCTGTCCTATCCTGAGCATTAACTATCTGTTAAATGAGTGGAAATAGTTAGCACTTGGCACACACTAGACTTTCCAGAATTCTTGGCTCCCTTCCCTTCCCCGACCATCTTCCCTCTCTTTCCACATGGGACGCCTGAAGATTCATGCTGGGCTGTGATTCCAGTGAGTGTGGCTGGCCCTCTGGAGGACGCAGAAGTCTCTGGTACCCTGTGCTGGGATATCCAGGGAGGGAGGAGGAGAGGAAGAAGAGGCAAAGACAGGTTGCACTGCAAGGGACAGCCCCCAGAGTCCTGTCAAGGGAAGGGCTAACGAGTTTGCTTTTGAGGATGCTGTCTGCAGTGAGGGGCTGAGCACTCACTGTTAAGCCGCTTGGAAACCAGAGCCTCATTTTGTGCCCTCACTGGGCAGGCAGCAGGAATGTGCCAGAAGCTACGAAGAATCAGTGGAGAGTTTCAGCTTCTCCTGAGTTCTCTTCGTTTTTGGCTTTTATATCCAACCGTTGTAGTAAATCCTTTGTTTGGTTCCCGGGTCAGCCCTCTGAAAGTATCGAAGTTCCAGAACGTTGAATATGGGGCATATTGGTTTCAGTGTCCCCTAATGGCTCTTGGAAAGAGACTCTGAATTCTGAGAACAGGGCACCATCCCAATCATTCTAAGATATAGAAGCCAGTATCTTCTCTCCTTTCCTCAAAATAGGAGGACTAGAAAGCTGTGGTGTTTCAGATGTGAGGAGAGGGTCTGGCCTTTCACTCCCTGTGTTACATGTTTAGGGGTAAAAGTAATATTTGAGGACTCCTAGCATCTGGAACAGAGCACCAGAACACTGTTTGATGTGCAAAACCTTAGATTATACGCTGTTCATGATTCAGAGCAAATTCTCAAATTTCACCCCAGCAACATAACAGTGAACATTTAAGAGACTTTAAAAAGAAAAAAAAATTGGCCAGTCTCAGGAATTGGGTAGTGGTTCTCTGCATGACCCAAGGATCCTGTTGGAGTCAGGCTGGTCTTCTTAGAAACAAGAAAACATCGCAAATTATCGCTTCAGGAGACAAGACCTCCAGCCTACTCCATTTTTAAGACATGCATTCTGAAGAAGAGAATCTTTTATCTTTAGAGTAATTCTACACATAATAAGGATTAAATAAGTACTTTGAAAATAACACTTTTTTTTATTTGAACTGGAAACTACTATAGATTAAAACTTCCCGATATTGATACTTTGGAACACTGATTTGTTCATGCAAATTAAGAATATTCTGTCTTTGTTAATATTTAGCACTTACATGTTTTATATTTTGTACTTGGTGTTGGAAATATATGAACCAAAACCACATTTCCGTCACTCTGAATTTTTTAAATTTTCCTGACTACTGTTGAAAGATTTGTATTTATTTGAGAGAGAGTGCGCACAAGCAGACTTCTTCCTGAGCACAGAGCCTGACGTGGGACTCGATCTCACAACCCTGAGATCATGACCTTAGCTGAAACCAAGAGTCAGACACTTGGGGACACCTGCGTGGCTCAGTGGGTTAAGCCGCTGCCTTCGACTCAGGTCATGATCTCAAGGTCCTGGGATCGAGCCCCGCATCGGGCTCTCTGCTCAGTGGGGAGCCTGCTTCCTCCTCTCTCTCTGCCTGCCTCTCTGCCTACTTGTGATCTCTCTCTCCATCAAATAAATAAATAAAATCTCAAAAAAAAATTTTTTTTTAAGTCAGACACTTAACCAACTGGGCCTCCCAGGTGCCCCTACTTTTCCTGACCATTTTTCACTTGATCTAACTTATAACTCCTTATCATAGGTCTACTGTTCTACTACAGGTTGTAAAGTAAAATGCTGTTTCACTCAAGTTTGTGGCATAGGCGTGCTTCTATCCTACTAGTTTTAAGTTCCTCTATTGTCTAGCACCTTTTACTGTCATGTAAACTTTATTAGAACTTCCTACTGAAAACAGTATTTGAATTTCATGGGACATCTGGGTGGTTCAGTCGGTCAAGCATCCAACTCTTGGTTTGGGCTTAGGTCGTGATCTCAGGGTCGTGGGACCGAGCCCCACTAGCACCCTTGTCAGGCTCCATGCTTGGCAGGGAGTCTGCTGGAGATTATCTCCCTCTGCTCCTTCCCCTGCTCATGCTCTCCCTCTCTCTCTCTCTAAAATAATTAAATATATATTTTTTTTAATTTGAATTTCACACAGCAGCAAAACTGAGAGTAAGCATAGCTCTTGCTCAGAAAGGATTTGGATTCTAGTCAGTTCACTGTCAGCATCAGATGAATGAAGCCATCAGGTGGGTCCTGGACGCTAATAACCTTCAGATCTGATGGGCCTCCAGGTCATACGACGCCCTTCCTTAAAGGTCAGTTCGAGGCATTAAAAAAATGAGCTCCAGAGGAAGAGTTGGAGTAAGCTGCTCCAAAAGGTTTCAAAAACACCTAATAACCACTGAATATTTTCCACTACTCTCTCTCTCTCATTGGTGTTTGCAGTTCCCAGTGGCCCAGAAAGTCAGATCCTCTTATCAGTTGGACTACATTTTTCTTACAATTCTCAGTTGGCCAAGGCTGGTTTGTTTCACGTCCTGAGCTTTGGACATGACCTTGGGAATGAGGCTTGGTTTGCCCCTGCATTGGCAGCATGAACCCCGTTTCCACCAACAGGGCTGTACCTCTCAGTCATGCTCCACTGCCAGGGTAGATCCCCACCTCGGTCCCAGAGCTTCCAAACAGACCCAGGATGCACAGATGTGCCCCCTCAGTGCCCGTTTGTGAATGTTGAACCCCATTTCCTCACCGGTAACAGGTTCTGAGTGACGTTAGCAAAATCCCAACTCAAGTGAGGGCATCAGTCTGAAGGCAACGCTTCCCCTTTTCTCTCTCCCGCAGGGTCCAGTAGCCTCGACAGCATCCGCATTGTCAGTCCTCTCCCCTGGGCCTGGCCTTCCTCCACCCCCTCCTCCTCCACCTCCCCCCGGGCCACCGCCACTCTTTGAGAATGAAGGCAAAAGAGAGGAGCCCTCCCCTTCACGCTCTGCTCTATTTGCCCAGCTTAACCAAGGAGAAGGAATTACAAAAGGTGAGAAAACTGGACCTTGATGCTATCTCCCTCTGGCTCCAGGCACACAGATCCCCAGAGCCCATAATGCATCATTCCATCCCCGTCCCCAACACACAGGGAGCTGTTGCTGGGAAAGCAGAAGCCTGCAGCCTTCTTCACCTTGAGGCAGATGGGCTCAGTGGGCTGTTGCATGGACCAGCAAGAAAAACTCAGAGACTCTGGGTTCTAAGTGGACCACTGCACTGCACACCACTTAAGCCTCCGACGCTCCAGCCCCATCTACAACCAAGGCATTAAGATAGAGTGAAATAAAATGTCAAACATCACATCTCTGTCCTCAGGCAGTGTACAGGTTGCCAAATAATTCTATCACTAAAGTATCACTATCACTTCTGTTCTCACCATGAACAGTTTTGTTTTAAATCATACAACATTTAAAGTATGTCAGGATGTACATGCATTCTATACAATAAGGTTTATACAAATGCATTTTTGCTTTAGACAGGTAATAGGAGTTATTTTACAGTTGTCCTTGTGCACTGAGCTAGGAGCTAAGAGCACCAAATTCTAAATTTTTCTCTGGCTCCAATTGGCTGGGCTGTTCCCTTATCTGAAAAGTAAGAGAATGAATTCATAACCCTAAAGTCAATTCCGTACTCTGACGTATACTTGCTGGGATGCCGTATCCTTGCAGGTTATGCCTGGGGAATGATTTAGCCGTGAGAAAAGAGGTAAATCATGCCATCCCTTTTGTCCATGTGCTTTGTTTGCTTTTTGTAGGATTTTTATCTGTCATCTCCTTAAAGAAGAGGTTCCTCCAATTTAAAAAAGTGTTTACAGAGCTTCTAATTAATACTGTGACTCTGCCTGTCATTAACCTTGAGAGAACACTAGACTGTTAGGAAATTATCAAAATTCCTTGTGCTTTTCGCATCACATTGATTTAAGGAGTGAGGGGCATTTCCCTTTGCATAAAATACAAAGACACGTAGCTGTGTGTTACCTTCCCAGGGCTCCGGCACGTCACAGATGACCAGAAGACGTACAAGAATCCCAGTCTACGGGCTCAAGGAGGACAAACTCCATCTCCTACCAAAAGCCACGCTCCAGGCCCCAGAGCCCCCCACTCTCATTCTTCTCAGAAGCATGCTCCTGTGTTCGAGTTGGAAGGAAAGAAATGGAGAGTAGTGAGTGAAGCGCTTTCTTCTTTATTCCCGACATGCTCCCGGGAAAGGACCGTTGCTAAACCGTGGACTAAGGTGGAAGGGTTACCGAGGCTGAACCGTTGACTGAGGTCTTAAGGGTTTCTGAGAGACGCGACAAAGACGCAAGCCACCGGCTACAGTAGAAACTAGGGCATTTCTGAAAGCTTCCATCGACTTGTTTTTGGTGTTTTTTGCTTATTTTTTGTACATTGTTTTCCGCAGTGTTTTAAAATTATTTTTTAAATCGTGGTAAAATCACAAAACGTGTCATTTGCCATCTTAACATCTAAGTGTATCTAATGACCTTGGACATGAAGTGCATTGACATGGCTGTGCGGCCATCAGCCTGTCCGGCCGGAGAACTCCTGCCATCTTATAAAATGGGACCCTTGTGCCCCTCAAGTAACCAATCCCCGTTCCCTCCTCCCCTCAGCCCAGCACCCGCCTTTCTATTTCTGTCTCTACTTGACCACTCTTTCCATAAACTTCTCACCTGTGCCCCATTCTGGTTGGAGGACGTCTGTCCCGCTGACAAAGAAAGAACGTAACCTCCCGCACCACCCAGCACTTTCAACCTTTGTGCGAACAGGACAGAGACCCTTCAGATGTGCACGAAAGCTGGTGCCTCCTGCCAGTCCGGGGAGCTTCCCCGAAGTTGGAGGACCAGAGTCCCCGGGAAGGCTGTCTTGGGGTGACAGTACCCACGGGCTTACGCCGCCATCATCCCACCTGTTTGCCCTGCTTGTTTTAGAAGCGGCAGCATGAAGTCCAGATTCAGCGTAGAGACAACGGAAAGCTCCCACACCCCCCACCAGCCCGGGTGCCTGATATTTGACTGTTTGCGGATGGACCCTGACGCCCTTCTAGGCCGTGGTTCCATCCATCCCCATCATTACAATAACAGAGGAAGGGGACGCCTGGGTGGCTCAGTGGGTTAAGCGGCTGCCTTCGGTTCGGGTCACGATCCCAGCATCCTGGGATCGAGTCCCACATCGGGCTCCTTGCTCAGCAGGGAGCCTGCTTCTCCCTCTGCCTCTGCCTGCCACTATGTCTGCCTGTGCTCGCTCTCGCTCTCTCCCCCTCTCTCTGACAAATAAATAAATAAAATCTTAAAAAAAAAAAAAAAAAAAAAAAACAGAGGAAGACCTGGGGTTTGCTCTGTTTAAAAAAAAAAAAAAAAGCAATTTGGAAAGAACATCCCGAAAAGCTGTAATGAGTGTTGAACCCCATGGTAATTCCAGCATGTCGGAGCCCATCCGTCGGTACGTCCTTAGATTCCGTATGCGCGTGTGTTTTCATTTTAGGAGTACCAAGAGGACAGGAATGACCTGGTGATTTCAGAGACAGAACTGAAACAAGTGGCTTACATCTTCAGATGCAACAAGTCCACTCTGCGGATAAAAGGAAAAATCAACTCCATTACAGTCGGTATGGCGGCACGTTGGGGGGCGCGGGGGCAGGGCGCGGTGGTCACTGGGGGCCCCTCTGCTCACTGTGGTCGCTTTGCGTAAACATGCTGTGGGCATGTTGAACGGAGCTTTGCTTTGTTTTGTTTTTCCTAGACAACTGTAAGAAGTTTGGCCTCGTGTTTGACAACGTGGTAGGCATTGTGGAAGTGATTAATTCCAAGGATATTCAAATGCAGGTACGGGGCCTTTTCTTTCCTCCCAAAGAGTTCATTTATTTATTTTTATTTATTTATTTCCTCACAAGTGAGTTGGGGGAGGGGCAGAGACAGAATCTTAAGGAGAGTGTCTGCTGAGCATGAGCCTGACGCGGGGCTCGATCTCACGACCCCGATACCATGACCTGAGCAAAACCCAAGAGTCAGATGCTCAGCCAACTGAGCCACCCAGGCGCCCCCGTATAAGTGGCCTTTTCAGCCCTGCCTTATGCCCCCTTTGCAGCTTTATTCAGAACATCCTGCTTGCACAGGACTGGTCATGTCCACCTAGAGAGCTCCTCTTCCCTTCCCATCAGACACAGCTCTGTCATCCAGCCCTCTCTTGGGCGGTGTTAATTCCTCCTCTTCAGTCTCTTACAACACATCCTGTCTTGCACCGCAGTCGCCGTTTACCAGGCCTGTTCCAGGGGCACATAATTCATCTTTACGGCCACAGAAACTGGCACAGCATCCCTGCACACAGCCGGTGTCCAATAAATGTTTGGGGAGATGGTGATTGGGAGGCGTCCACTAATGAATGAACACAGATACTAAGAGATGCTCCCAGCCTAACAGCACCATCCCAAAGAGAATTTTCTTTGCTCAGGGAGCATTGGCTCTGGGTAAGGAGGTGGAGGAGTTTTTCTGAAGTCAGTGAGGTAATCAGACCAACAACCCGGAAAGTAGGTTTGGAATTGAACTTGCAAACTAGGGGAAAACGTGCATTCCTTTAGTTAATTTTGATTTAACCCAGTGGGATTTTACAATATGCCAAAAGCTAAAGGACCTCCTGCCTTTGGCCAACTCTAACTTCCACCTTTGATTACACTCTCTTCGTACTGTTTTTTTTTTTTCTTTTTTTAAGATTTTTTTTTTTTTAAGTAATCTCTATGCCCACCGGGGGACTCGAACTCACAACCCCGAGATCAAGAGTCCCATGCTCTACCCACTGAGTCAGCCTGGTGCTCCTCTCTTCGTATTGTTAATTAACCCCTTAAGATCCCATGTTTCCTGATAACGTTGGTTAAAACTGGATTCTGGTTTTACAGATCTCTCCCTCTTGTTTCACTGGGCTTTTTACTGCTGTCACTTTTAACTAGAGTGCGTTCGAGTGGACATTTTACATTTTACTCACTGCTAATTAAGACGTTGGTTTGTGTGTCCGGTTAATGCAGTGGGCAGGCGAGCCCCAGCTCTGTCCTCACCCACCACGTGTACTTGGGCGGCTGGCTTCACCTCTGACCCCGAGTTCCCTGCCCTGAAATACGAGGTTAGCTGGGCGGGGAGGGGGTCTTCAGTCCTCTGCAGCCCAGATTCCCAGTGGTCTTGCCACACAGGCTCTGTGGGGACCCGTGACGCTTTCCCATTCCAGTTGCTTGTGTTCTCTGCGGCGAGTCTGTGTAGGTGCCCTGCCCGCTAACCGTTCTACTCCCGCTGCTTCCCAAATCCCCCTCCTGGACAGAGAGCCACTTTGGGAGAGGGTAGCCAAGCAAGCCCTCCCAGGCCTTTACCATATCGTTGTCTTCGCCGTGGAAACAGGGGAAACTCGACCATCCTGGGCTCCTGCTTTAGGTCCTAAAATGTGAGCCATAGCATAGAGCACGCCCTCGGTCATTCATTTCCCAGATATTTACTGAACACGGCTGATGTGCGGGTCCTGCTCTCATCTCTACAAATCGCAGGAAGCAAACGAGATAAGCATCCTCGCCCTCATGAAGCTTGTGTTCCATAATCCACCTCCCAACTTAGCGTTTCTGCCAACCACATATATCCACTAATTGGACAGTCCTGCTTCTCCCGGAGTATCATGCATGAAAATTTTAAGGACGTCACTCATCAGAAGAAGTCCAGTTCCTCAAGGAGAAATATGGCTCACATAAACCTAATAATGAGGCCCCAATTTCTGAAGAACTCTTTTGGATACTGGAAGTTCCTGCATCAAAGATCCACACTTTCTCCCACTTCACATCATTTTTTAACCAACCCCCCAGCCCGCCGGCAGTCACAGAGGTCATATTCTATGGCCGAGGTAAGAACACCTGTTTATTTAGCCGAGTGAAAAGTATCCTGGAGGGGCGCCTGGGTGGCTCAGTGGGTTAAGCCGCTGCCTTCGGCTCAGGTCATGATCCCAGGTCCTGGGTTCGAGCCCCGCATCGGGCTCTCTGCTCAGCAGGGAGCCTGCTTCCTCCTCTCTCTCTGCCTGCCTCTCTGCTTACTTGTGAGCTCTCTCTGTCAAATAAATAAATAAAAATCTTAAAAAAAAAAAAAAAAGAAAAGAAAAGTATCCTGGAAATACTCTCATCTGATCCATCCAGGTGCCCCAGGAGTCAGCATTTTTCATAGTTACCATGTAACCATTTTTAAGAGCGATCTAAGAAGAGCGGTACCTGGGTGGCTTAGTTGGTTAAGCATCCAGCTCAGTTTTGGCTCAGGGTCGAGAGATCGAGGCCCGCATCGGATTCTCCCTCTCCGGGCGCCTGGGTGGCTCAGATGGTTGAGCATCTGCCTTCGCTCGGGTCATGGTCCCGGGGTCCTGGGGTCGAGTCCTGCATCAGGCTCCCTGCTCAGCAGGAAGCCTGCTTCTCCCTCTGCCTCTCTCTCTCTCTCTCTGTCTCTCAGGAATAAATAAATAAAATCTTAAAAAGATAAAAGATTCTCCCTCTCCCTCTGTCCCTCCTGCCCCCACTTGCATGTTCTTGCTCTAAAAAAAGAAATAAGATAAAATAACTGTAGTTTTATGTACAAAAATGACTGTAGTTAGATGAATAAAAATAGGTAGATCTCAAAAAGCAGCACTGAGCAATGAAGACAGATGACAGAATGGCAGGCACTAGACAATGTGTCCCTCTATGTAAAGATTGAAAACATGCAAAACAATACACACCTGTTAAGTACACTTGTGAGGACCCGAACTAATACCACGCTGTATGTTAACTAACTACAATTTAAATAAAAACTTAAAAAGAAAGAAAATATGCTTATGAGGGCTCCAGGTCACCTGACTCAGGGGTAGTCCTGGTGTGAATGGTCAGCACAAAATTCAGAAGAGTGGTTTCATCCAGGGAGGGAGAAGGGAGTGAATGAGGTGCTGGATGGTAGAGGGAGGACTTAACTGTGCTGTAAGCGAACTGTCCTAAAGAAAAGGCCAATAAGCCAAATGTTAAACTCTGATAAAGCTGTTTGACATACATGTTTAAGTATTTGGTGTATTTCTTATGTTTCTAAGTTTAAAATACATCCTAATTTTCTTAAGGATGGGCATGTGTTCTAAAAACAATCTGGTTAAAAAAATAATAATATAAATAAATAAATAAATATAAACAATCTGGAAGGATATGCCATGGTTATCTGTCCAACAGGGATAGGAACTTGACAGCAGGGTTCAGAGGTGAGAGAGGTATTTTATTGAATACTTTTCAAGGTTTGGGGTGTTCAAACCAAGTGAATGTCATTGCCTGTTTAAGACATTTAATACATTGTTTCAAAAGGGCTGCACACAACAGAAATCAGTGTTTGCCCTCCGGGTAAGGACAGGTATTGACTGTAAGTGGGCATTAGGGATATCTGGGGAGTGATGGAAATATTCTAGAACCGAAGGGATGGCTTCACAGCTCTGTAAACCTACTAAGTATCATTAAATTGTACACGTAGAACAAGTGAATTGTAGGGGCGCCTGGGTGGCTCCGTTGGTTAAGCATCTGCCTTCTGCTCAGGTCATGATCCCAGGGTCCTGGGATCAAGCCCCTCCTCATCGGCGGAGCAGGGAGCCTGCTTCTGCCTCTGCCCCTCTCCTTACCCCTCGCTCCTCCCTTGCTCCTACTTGCTTGCTCACTCTCTCAATTAAATAAATAAAATCTTTAAGAAAAAAGAAAGTGAATTTTATGTTTGCAGATTTACCTCAATTACTTAAAAGATTGAAAGGAGAAAAAGGGCATGCACCAAAGTTCACATGATTTGGGCCAGTTATTCTGTTTTTGGCAAACTACCCTCAAAAAAAGGACAAATGATGAGGGAGAGAAGAGACTAAGTATAACATGGAAATTCTTTAAATTTTTATAGAGAAATAGGGGCGCCTGGATGGCTCAGTCATTGGAGCATGCGACTTTTAATCACAAAGTTGTGGGTTCGAGCCCCACTGTGTGTGTTGAGTTACTTTAAAATAAAATCTTTTTTAAAAAACCACTTTTTTAAAAATGTATTTATTTATTTGACACAGAGAGAGAAAGCACAAACAGGGTGAGCAGCAGAGGGAGAGGAAGCAGCAGACTCCCCGCCGAGCAGGGAGCCCAACACAGGACTCCATCCCAGGACCCTGGGATCATGACCTGAGCCGAAGGCACTCGCTTAACCAACTGAGCCACCCAGGCATCCCCTAAAAAAAACTTGTTATAGAGAAACAAATTTCCGAAAACCCTAACTAATCTAGAAATGTATTACATGCTAGAGCATTGGCTTGGGCAAGGTCACACATCACCTGTCACTCAGCAGAGGAGATACTCTTTGGCCCAGTTCTCTTGACAAGAAACCAGCTCTGTTCTCAAAGTCTTCCCAGACCACCAGGGGCAAAGAGCGTGGAGATAAGCTCGTCTCATGCAGCATTGACCGAAATGCTGTGGAAAAGACCATTCTCACCGTTTATCAGGGCGATGTTTTTAAGGTCTGCTGTTGCTTTTTCAGACTTTCAGATCCATGGGGTTATTGAAGCATTTTTAATATAGCATAGCAGTATATAAATATAAATAAAGTGGATTAGCATCATGCACTTGCCTCACGTGTCCCCGTTCTGCCTCACGAACAAATCACCCAAGGCAGTTTATCCTTTCTCTCGTCTTGCCTCGCTCCCCGTACCACTCTGGGCAGCGTGTAAATTCTCTTCCTCACTCTAAGATAAACAAATCTAGAAATTACCAAAACATTACTGCTGACACATTCTTGAAATACAGATACATGTATTATTACTGCATTTATGGCAAAGCCCTGGGTTTACCTGACCTTGAACTACCTTTGCCTTTTTTTTTTTTTTTTTTTTTTTTTTGGCCCTGGGGCTCATTTCTAACTCAGTGTCCAGTTTCTATGGAGAGAGGAGAAAACAGAGAAGTGTGGCAACCTGGCTAGACTCCCCCTAAGGAATTCCTTACATCATCTGCCCCATCAATGGGAGTTGCCCCTTGGGTTTGCAAACCAGCCTTTTCTTCAGGGTGAAAGAGGAGAGGTCTTTATCACGTCAATTACCATGACAAGAAGGAAAATCATAGAGTTGTAATATGGTCATTGGGGGAACAGTCGGCCCCTATAGAGATTGGGGGAGAGGGCAATGTCTGAAACCTGTTCAAAAAGAAATGTGAAACGGGACCGAATTTTTATAGCACATAGATATTTGTAAACAATATAAAGGAGGTTATTCTTTGTCTATGTCTATATTTGTCTATGGTCCTGTTTATCCATGCAATGAGTGGCGCGAACCACGTCCCCACTGCTGGCTCCTGCAATTAATACATTTCAAAATACTTAGACACTCATTGTCTTACTCAAGCTTCACATTGAGCCAGTGAGATTTTTATCTGGCGAAAGATTTCTATGAAAAGAACCGTACTGTTTCTTATTTAGGTTCAAGAAAAAAAAAAATCTACTCAATTACAGAATAATGTATTTACTCTGAAATGACAGTATTAGGATTTGTTTTAACCCAAGATTCATAGATTTGTCAGAACTAACATTTTCAGCAAAGAAAAGCAAAATGCGTCTTGTTACTTTTATCCGTGAAATCAAATATATGTTTCAAATCCACTAGAGGGTTGTGAGACTTTTTCTGAACACTTAGCTGCTGTTTTCGCATTAATCCCTTCCCTTGGTCTCAGGAAAAGAGACCCTGAGGCTTGAGAATCCCTTTGTGTGGTCCTTTCATTCTGTCCCCAAATGACACCCACCGGTTCAGCCTGGAGACGATGCTACTCACGCCCCTCTCCAGCGCTGACCCCGCCCTTCCTAGAGCCCTGGCCCGCGGACTGTGCTGTGTTTACGTATGTCGGTGCCAGGCCGTTGTTTTGCCTGTTTCAGGTAATGGGGAAAGTGCCAACCATTTCCATCAATAAGACGGAAGGCTGCCACATATACCTCAGCGAGCATGCGCTGGGCTGTGAGATCGTGAGCGCCAAGTCTTCTGAAATGAATGTCCTTATCCCTCAGGATGGGGATTACGTAAGTACCTTTTCAAAGCCGCTGAGGACTTTCTCTGGAGCCTCCCTTCGTCGCGTTCTCAGAGACTGATTCCTTGACTCCCAGCCTGGGAGCTTCGTTGGTGGGTTGATGCGCTGGCACGAGGGGAATTCGATTTGTGATTGTCCAGGCGGCGTACTCATAAGTGACCTCACGGGCTAGCCTTGGTCCGATAGGACCTCCCGCATCTGAGTTCACGGTATTTAGGACTGAAGGTTGTCCTTTGCTATGGTGGAGGCACACACGAGGGAGAAATTCGAGCGAGGGGGTGATAGTAAGTCGACCTATTTCTGTAGGTATACTTGGGTCAGGGGTTCTCAAACTCAGCGGAAGGACCCGCCGAGAAGCTCCAAGGAAATGCCAACTCCCAGAGTCTGCGCCTTGGGGGCTGGATTCGGGAGGCTTCGGGTGGGGTCTGGGGAATCGGTATTTTAATAGGCATCCTGGGGGATTCCGACGCCGGCAGTCCATCCAGCCCTTCCCAGACCCCCAGCCTAAGTCATTCGGCCAGCACTTGTTTTCGGGGCCTCCTCTCCTGCAACAAAGCAGCTAATAGGAGAAGCATGCAGATACCCTCCCACGTTGAAAAGGAAGTCCAGGGGCACCTGGGTGGCTCAGTAGGTTAAACGTCTGCCTTTGGTTCAGGTCATGATCCCAGGGTCCTGGGATGGAGACCCCCATCGGGCTCCCTTCCCTGTGGGGAGCCTGCTTCTCCCTCTCCGTCTGCTGCTTCCCCCCTGCTTGTGCTCTCCTACTCTCGCTCTCTCGCAAATAAATGAACAAAATCTTTAAAAAGCAAACCAAAAAAAAAAGAAAGAAAAGAGAAGGAAGTGCAAATGTATCCATCTTCTGCATCACGCAGTGTGGCGGACTTGCTAGCTGTGGCTCTCTGGAAGCAAGTCGTTGCTTTCTACTCGCTGTTCCTTCTTGGACGTGCAGATAAACCCAGAGGTGATTCCCTCTGATCCTGACTTTGGAAGGGGCGGTGAGCAGGGGAAGGATGGGAGAAGTGACTTCGAAGACACCCCCATCAGCCTGTGGGCCAGTCACCATCCGCGTCCTTAGGCAGACAGCAACCGTGCTCTAATGTTCTCTTACCTGTCCGTAAATTCCTCCGCATTACCCTCGTGCTACAGGATGCAGCCTAGAATCCATCACATAAGGCTGAAAAGCAAAAGTCTGCCAACACTGAGCCACGCTTCATGGCTATTTGCTTAACCTAACCCCGAGTTTGGGAAGAGCCCTCTCACCTTCTCTACCTAAAAATTACTGAGCAGCTAGAGCTGATACAGAGCAGCTTTGCACAGGAGAGCCAAATGTTAGGCTGTTCCCTGGCCTTTGCAGCTGTTCCAGCAGAAGGCTCCGCTACATGGGAGCTGGATCCGCTGAGAGAAGCCGTGGGTCTGGATCGGCATTCCAGACTAAGCTAGCATCCCTGGGCACAGTCCCAGGCATCTGTGCTCGGTAGAGCTTCTCAGGGCATTCCACTGTAGGGCCAAGCTCCAGATCCCCTGACCAAAGGTGGGAGTATGGGTCAACACCTGAGCTTTTATGCTGAAAAAGGAGTCTTCCCCCATCAGTAGGTTATCCTGTGCCTTCATCCCATGGTCCTCTTGATACATTTTCTAGTGGGAGCTAGTAGGGAGCAGGCAGAGGTCCTACCATGGACCTTGTAATCTGGGAGTGGGTGGTGGGGAGGACTCATCCTGAAGGAAGTCCGTCACCCAGAGAAGAATGTCATCATATTACTGTCACTTCACCGCCAAAAGAGATGGGGAACGGCTATCTGTAGTATGGTTAGCTGTCAAAGAAATACCTTCACTCTGGGGCACTCTCTACCTGGTACTTGACAGCAAGCACCAAGCCTTATTTACTTCTAGAAGAGGCAGGTGGATCTCACATCTAAGAAAATACGTACTCATGTGTGGGTTCCACTGCAAGATGGCGTCACGCTGATGGAGGAGCAGAGACACAGCTTATCAGACACTTGGGGTTTCAGCCGCGCTGTGTGCACATAACATCCCAGGAGGGCCCAGAAGCCGGGGCCAAGGGGACTGCCTCCCAGCTTCCTCGGTGATCCTTTTCTTAAATGACTGCACAACCACTTTCTGGGGAGTGGAGAGATTCCAAACTACTTTTACTTTGGCTCCGCCCCCCTGCCGCCCCCCCCCCTTCCTCTGTGATGCTCATGCGTGTCTTACTCCAATGGGAGGAGTGAGGTGGTAGAATGCAGGGTAACACATTGGTATACAACGCAAAGCACAACTTTGTAGTTCATTGGAGAGTCTACAGAGAACTCCAGAGCAAAGCCTTTCTAGTCAGTGTCACTAGGATCCGCAGCCTCAGTGTCCCCTCGGAACTGGTTGGAAATGCAGATTGCCATTCTCTTCCCCAGATCTATGGAATCAGAATCTGCATTTTAACAGGCTCCCCCAGATGATCCTGGGCAAGTTTGCATGTGGCGGAGAGTGGGTTGAGAGGCTGTCTGGCTTCAAGTCTGGCTGCTTATGGCCATACCATCTTCGGCCATCTGTTCAACTTCTCAGACCTGCGCCCCGTAGATGGCATGTCAGGAACACCCAGCTTCTGGGGCTAGCGGATAGACTAACGGAGCCCATATATATCTCGTAGTTAGAAGAATGCCTGGTTCTTAGTAGATTCTAGCTTTAATGATGATGCTAGCAGACAGTCACAGACCCGACACGCAATGATGCAAATCTCCACGGGACCCGGAAGACCTCGCCACAACACAGGTTTGGATTCCACAAAATGTCTTTGTCCACCATGTGATACAAATCAGCCTTTCCTCTGTTTAAGTAAATTCGTTCTTCTGCATTTTTTCCAGAGAGAATTTCCTGTTCCAGAACAGTTCAAGACAGCCTGGGATGGATCCAAGTTGGTCACTGAACCTGCAGAAATTATGGGCTAACCTCCAGAGAGACCGAACCCCCTGACCTGCATCCACTTAAAAAAAAAAAAAAAAAAAGCAGCATTAAACACCTAGAAGTGGCAGTAACACCTACGGCTTTAGTTTTGGCCTCCAACAATTCTGTGTTCTAGAAACAGCATCATTTCTGGCATGTCTTCATGGGCATTTTGAAGTATTTAACGTGTTTTCATGATTTGCCTTTGTGTGTGATTTGAGTTCCACATGATGACTTGTGAGCATTACACATTTAAAGGGGGTAAAAATAGTATTCTGTCCCCCGATATTAACACGGTAGCTGATAGGTAAAAATACTGCATGATTCAATTTGACACTTAGGTTTAATTGCTACTTGGAAACTAAAACCTCTGAGAATCTAAGATGTACATTTTTACCTTTAGGCAATTTCTATATGATGTAGTACTAGTTATGCTCTGAAAAATCTAACATTTTTTTCTCATTTTTACCAAATGTTCACCTTTATCAGCACGGATACATCATCAGCATGAATACATATTTCAACCCATTTTTTACAAAACATGAGAAAATTCCATCCCAAGGACTATATCTAGTTACTTGGCCCTTACAAGACTTTTCTTTATGGTTACTAAACACTGAAAGTAGATTGTAATGATTTATCTTAAAATATTCTTCTGCTATGTCACACGGAAAACTTTTACTTCTCTGCAGAAAGGTTTTTATGCCAAAACATGGGTGGGAGGAAGCAGATGTATGTAGTACCTCGAAATTTTTCTCGAAGATCAAGCTCAATTCTTTGTTTCCCAATTTTGAACCCGTTGAATATCAGATGCCTGGTAAATTATGTCATTAATGTTGTATTATAGACTTTTCTTTTTCACTTGCCAGACTTCTAACCAGTCTCAAAAAACAACAACAACAACTAATGAACGTTAAAAAGCCATAGCTGTAATACTTCTTTCAAAATCTGAATTCTTTGTTGGTTTGACTTGCTGCTCCTATTTTGTAGTATTGAGTACCTGCTTTTTCAACATAAGAGAAATATGATATTTCTTTGTACCTTTTCAGTACATAGTGCTGAAAAATCTGCAACTTTTTGGATCACATGTAATGAATTTTAGTATAATGCTTGCAGACCCAATACAAGCATATATATTGTGCCTACTACAGCCTTTGGAATACGTCATTTCCGTTTTTTAAATATCTTCTATATCCATATAGTATTCAGATTACTAATGCTCATGTACCAAGGTTTTGCTATCAAAGTTTTGTTCATATGAATAATGTGGCTTTAGTAGATACCTTTTTTTTTCAACTGTAAACATTCTGAAATAAAGTAAAATTCTAATTGTTTAAATACTGGGATGAATTCTGCTTATTAAAATTATTTTTTTCCGCTTTGATTTGTCCCCTGATCATATGTCAGATATGTTACATTCAGGAAAGACAGCTGAACCTTCTGGTTGGCTTGAAGAACGTATCTAGCCTGCCATCGGCTTCCTCAAAGAATAGCTTCTTTTAGATACCAGAGAAAGCCATTTGCAGTTGGCATGACTGTCAGAAAATTCTGGAATCCAGTTGCATAATTCAAGTCCACTGAGAAAATGCTCTGCATAGAACTTCATTAATGTAAATATCCCAGAAAGTAAATTTAGCTTTTTTTTTTTTTTTTAAGATTTTATTTACTTGACAGCGAGAGAGAGCACAAGCAGGGGGGGTGATGTGAGCCAAAGGCAGACACTCAACCACTGAGCCACCCAGGTTCCCCTAGTTTTTAATAGGATACAGTATGTATACTATGTATTTTAATGTATAATAAAAATAACATAATAAATTTGTAAATAAACTTCCGGAGGAAAAGATTGTAAGTGGGAAGAAAAGACCCTAAAAAGGACATGCTACATACCCATTAAATAGTAATAATTTTATATTGAAGAAGTTCACTCAAAATTCATAGACTCTTTTGACTGTCCTTGGGCTTTCATCAGGCTTTCAAAATGCTTCATCGCAGATATTGAACATCTGGACTTGAGGTTCAATTACTTTCTCACCCCTGGGTCCTTAAGTCACCTACTGGTTTTATGAGTAGGTTGACTTTGTCGAAAAACGGGGGAGGGAAACCAGCTTTGGCAATGTATAAGAAAATGATTACCCAGACAATGCTGGAAATGCAGTATGCTTTCCTTCTTGCACATTATGGAATTCCAAAGTAACCAATGCTATGACCCCCCAAAAAAAAAAAAAATTAAGGATAAGAAACCCATATGAGCAGAATTGCATGTCTTGTACATACTAAAAATCAAAACAAACGTGTCAGAACATTAAGTGCCAAGGGTCTCCTATACCCGTCTGCTTTGCAATGTTACAAAGTATCATTTTATAGGATCGAATGATAAAATAATCAAGAATTGTTATTTTGAAAAACCTTTTCTCGATAATACAGTTTCCACCAAATAATCTATTACTGATTAATTTCCTTTCACAATAAGACATCTTAGAGTGAAGGATAGATATTAACCACTTTTTATCTACAGAAATTCTTTCTAGAACTGGTAGGAAATAGATACAGTGTTACTCATTTATTCTTTCGTTCATTTCATTCATTGAAAATGTCTACTTCAACTTCTTAGAGTCTGGATGAGTTTCTCTAAAGAATCCCTTCATTTTAAAGACGACAGAGCTGAAGTCTAGTGACATTAACAACTTGCATAAAGCAACTAGTTAGAGATAAAGCAAGGACTAGAACACACACACGCGTGCGCACGCGCCTTTTTATAACGACTGTAATTTGGCTTTGAGTCTCACCATGTTTCTGAAACATAAATCTAAGGACATAAATCTAGTGGCTTTCTGTCATTCCTCATCCGCTGAGATTTGGACACTGCTGTTTTCTTGTTAAACTCCATTTGATTTTGTGATGCACAGTAATGTTCTCTGACTTCTCTCCCTTTTTTTTTCTCCTCCTGTCAAATGCTCACTTGTCTCCCTTCATCTATCAGTCTTATATAGCTGACTGCCAAATCCACATACCTAGTCGGAATCCATCTCCCCAGTCTTCACTCCCAATTGCCCAGACAGTATTTCTACCTGCCTGTCCCCACTGCATTCCACATGGCGAAAATGAACACACATTTGCTGTACATATCCATGTTTTCTTCATCTGCCTTTCTAGCTGCTGTCAGTTGTCATCCTAGATCTACAGCCAGACATTTCCCTTGATGGGAACTGCTGAAAGAGAACCAGATCTGGAAGGAACCATGGTTTAGTCTGAACGTGTTTAATTCAGGATATCTTTGTGACATTTAATTGGAAGAAGAGTACGCAGTTGGATGTGGTCTTTTCCATTGCCTCTGACATGAAATCTTTAGGAAGCATTTCTAAGTTTCATATTCCAAAAATGACTTCCATTAAACATGTTCATTTCAAAACAATTATTTTTAAACCATTGGCACTTTCGGTACCATTTCAGATACAGAAACAACTTAAGGGCTTTAATTGCTCCGACTGAGACGAGTCTATTTAATAGCATTCACAGACTTCTTTGGCAAGTTTAACCATTTCAGTGTTTCTGTGTGTGATGCAGCTTATATCTGTACTACAAGGGAAATGTAAGCCAGCTCAAATTAGCCAGTGGTAATCCATCCAGATTTCTCCAAATGGTTTTTGTTCTTCTGTTGTTTATTTAGTGACTTGGCAGAGAATATGCAATTAACAGAGGGTAACAGTTGCCTATCAGTAGAGAATCACTTTCATGTTTCCCTCAATCTTTCACTTTATATTTAAAAAAATGATTTTGGCCCAGGGGCCCCTGGGTGGCTCAGTGGGTTGAGCGTCCTACTCTTAGTTTCAGCTCAGGCCCTGATCTCGTGGTGCTGGGACCGAGCCCCAAGTCGGGCTCTGCGCTCCATGCTGGAGTTGGCTTTGGATGCTCTCTCCTTCTCATTCTCGCCCACTCTCTCTCTCTCTCAATAAACACGGGTTTTTTTTTTTAATTTAAAAAGGTGATTTTTGCCCAAAGGTACAACTTTGAATATTTGAGTTCTAAGTCCACTTTATTTCAATATCTTGCTTTTTAAGGCCATCATGGTAAAAAAAAAAAAAAATGGTGTCACATACTCACATGAAGATTCAAATGAAAGAAATGCATCCTTGACCACACTTAATGAACCATAATGGACATTTTTAAGTCCCGTTCGCCAGTGTCGCAAAGGTTTCTTTCACTCACATTCAGTTAACAATTTCCCATGATGTCAATAATTCATCTTCGAAACTAATCAGAAGGTGTGCATTTAATAAGTATTTTTGTTATTTTTTTAATAATAACCGTATGGCCTCATTTCTTCAACTTGTAAGTCAATAACCTTAGCATGGAAAGTCTTCCTATGAACATAACAGTTTTGCAGGTTTATTTGGAAAGTGATATTTGTTTAGGAAGACTTTGCCCCTTGCTCACTGTCCCTGTGGGGCAGAGTCATGTTTACGCATCATGAGTGGTTCACATCTCCTAGCAGGGGGGAGCCAATGACACATATCCCCAGCAGCCTGCCCCGCAGGGAGCCAATATCATGACACCCCTGCTTTAGGCATTCTTCTTCACTTTAAAAGCCATGGAGGAAATATCCCAGTTAGGGAGGTGCAGACTGCTAGTTTCCAGGGAAGTGACTGCCTTTTGCCATCAAGCACGATAGAATCCATGATCCTTTATGGATATTTAGAGACACAGTCCTACAGCATTACTGAACGACGTCCAGAGATGTAGAGAAAGATTTTACAAGAGCCACGTATGATATGTATTTTCAGGAAAAGGACCTAAGTGTATGGCAATATGGTATTTATGGGAGTCGTAAGTTACATGCATTCCCCATATCCTAGGATAAAGAGAAGTTGGAGGGAATCATCAGGAATTTTCCTCCCTATTACAGATCTTACTTCTTTAGCTCTGACTGCAATGATGAATTGAAACAGAAATTTTTGTATTTATTGAAATGAGACAAAACAATTGTTTAAGCCTATTGAAAAAACTCATATTTAAAAGCCTAAGTTATCCAAATTATCTGTCCACATTCACTAAATAAGTGGTCGAAACTTACCTATACATCCTCAGTCACGCTGATATGCCAGGATCTGAAGAAGAAAGAGGGAATATTTTAATGTAAGCCCATTCAGTGGATGTGGAATTCAGAGAATGGTGTCCCATCATTAACAACTAAAATCTAGTTCTCTAGAGAGTCATCAAAATGTTCTCTCATTTGCTAGCATCTAAAATAACTACACCAGCAATATGGTCTACATTCTGCATGCTGCTTCTTCCAAATGGCTACACAACTATTTTATCAAATTAATTCCATACTCTAGTTTTCAGAAATAATTCTCTCTTCAACATCTCACCAGATAGGCATATTTCCAGTAGGGCTTATCTTCTGAGGAAGAAAACAGCTCCAATTTCGTTAACTCCAAGATAGTAAAGTAGGTCTTACACTAATTAGAAGGAACTTTGGGATGGGAGTCAGATCTGGTTTCCATTTGGGATCTGCTACTAAACTGACATGTGTCCATTTAACAAACTCTGGTGACACTTTTAATGACGTGTCATTTTTTAAAAATTTTTTAGTTTTTATTAATATATAATGTATTATTGACATGTCATTCTTTTAAAATGAGATCAATGTGTTAACATTTTTTCAGACAGGATTAAACAAATACACAACAAAACTGCCAGTGATAGTCTCTAGCTGCCCTCCAAAAATCTATTCTTTCATTAGTAGACTACATTTCCCAGCCTCTTTTGCAGTCCAAGGGTCATGTGACCAGGTTCTCTTTGAAGGAAGGTGAATGTAAATCCCACTTCAGGACTCGGTCTTCTAAGACAGCATATTTTCTCAGTGTTCCCTTTCCCTTCCACCAGTCAGATCCTGGACACAGCAGCCAACCTCAATAATGCAGATGACAATACACTCTGAACAATTCAAAAATACCAAGTTAGAAAGTTGTGTCCCTGAGCCACAATATGGAATTCAGCCGCTCACTGACTCAAACCTGTTTGAGGTAGTTGAATGAGAAATAAATTTCAGCCCAAGTGTCCCCTGATAGATGCACAAAGAAGATGTGGTATATGTACGCAATGGACTATTACTCAGCCATAAAAAAGAGTGAACTCTTGCCATTTGCAACAACATGGATGGATCTTGAGGGTGTCATGCCAAGCAAAACGTCAGTCAGAGAAAGACAAATACCATATGATTTCATTCATGTGTGGAGTTTAAGAAACAAAATAAACAGAGACAAACAAAAAAACAGACACTTAACTATAGAGAACAAACTGATGTTACACTAGGGGCAGTAGGTGGGGGGAATGGATGAAACAGGGGATGGGGACTAAGGAGTGCCCTTCACCATGATGAGCACTGAGTAATGTGTAGAAGTGTTGACTCACTATATTGTTTGCCTGAAACTAATATAACACTGTATGTTAACTCTACTGGGATTAAAATTTTAAGTATATATATATATTTTTTTAACCATATATACTTAACTATATATACTTAAGTGTGTGTATATGTATATATAATATATATAAAATTTTAAGTATATATAGAATATATATATAAGTATATATAAGTATATACTTAAAATATATACTTTATATATATAATATATATACTTAAAATTTTATATATATTATTTATATATTTAGATAAATAAATGTATATATTATTTATATATTAATTATATATTTAATTATTTATATAATTAAGTGAATTATATGAATTAAGGTGAATTAAGGAATAAAATAATTCTTGCCAATCATTTAAAAAAAGCAATGTTTATATTGTGCTTAACTATTACATATTTGAATTTACTTACCACAAATTTTGCCTACCAAAACTTACATGCCACCTAATGAACCCTTTGATTTATTAGTTCAAGCACCAGAAACACCTTCTAGTAATTTGGAAAGATGTGCACATTAAGTCAAGTGAGCATATATCAGAAAAACAGATTGTAAGAACATTTTTATTAAAATGTTATAAAATGAATAAGTCACAGAGATGAAAAGCAGAGCCCAGGGAATACAGTCAATAGTGTTATAATAAGGTTGCTTGGTGACAAATAGTGACTACATCCATTACAGCGAGCACTGGGCAATGTATAGAACTGTCAGGGGCATCTGGGTGGCTCAGTTGGTTAAGCCTCTGCTTTCGGCTCAGGTCATGAACCCCCCGCGTCCAGCTCCCTGCTTCTCCCTCTCCCACTGCTGTTTCCCCTGCTTATACGCAGTCTTTCTCTCTCTCTCTGTCAAATAAATAATTTTATTTTTAGTTAAAAAAAATAGAAGTGTTGAATCATTACGTTGTACAGCTGAAACTAATAAAGCACTGTATGTCATTATACTTCAATTTAAAAAATTAAATAACAAAACAAAGGTTACCCAAAGGATCTTTTGACAGCCCAGCTAAAACAATGTAAAATCAGTTTTAAAATCTTAAAAACTAAAAAGGTATGCTCATTAAAAGAACTATGTTTAAGGGGCACCTGGGTGGCTCAGTGGGTTAAAGCCTCTGCCTTCAGTTCAGGTCATGATCTCAGGGTCCTGGGCAGGGAGCCTGCTTCCCCCTCTCTCTCTGCCTGCCTCTCTGCCTACTTGTGATCTCTCTCTATGTCAAATAAATAAATAAATAAATAAATAAATAAATAAAATCTTTAAAAAAAAAGAACTATGTTTAGTTTCTATAGAGAGGTATATAAATATATATGACAAGAAATCATTTAGTATAGTGTTTAAAACATGGATCATAATTTTATAACTTTAAAAATTTTTTTGTTAAAAATCACTTCTCTGCACTTCAGTTTGTTCATCTTTAATATAGAGATGATGATAATAACAGTATTTACTCACCAGATTGTTTTGAGGATTAAATTAATATTGATGTAGCACATAATAAAGGTTATATAAGTATTAGTTAATATTATCATCATCATTATAGCATTGAGACAAATATGGAAAGATACCAAAATGGCAGCAATGGTTATCTGAGTAAGGGGTTGAAGGAAAAGACATTTTCTCTTTCTATTCTTCTTTATTATTTGAATTTTCACAATAAGCTTATATGCATTTCATTATTAAAATTCCCATAATTCTCTGTTATTAAAGACTCATGAATTTTTTTCAGAATTTTATTCTTGAGTAATCTCTACACCTAACATGGGGCTTGAACTCATTATCCTGAGATGAAGAGTCACACCTTCCACTGACTGAGCCAGCTGGGTGCCTCTAAACACCCAATAATTTTTTTTTATTAACATTTAATGTATTATTTGCTTCAGGGGTACAGGTCTGTGAATCATCAGTCCTACACATTTCACAGCACTGACCATAGCCCATACCCTCCCCAGTGTCCATAACCCAAACACCCTCTCCCTACTCCCCTACCCCCCAGCAAACCTCAACTTGTTTCCTGAGATTAAGAGTCTGTTATGGTTTGTCTCCCTCCCGATCCCATCTTGTTTCATTTTTTCCATCCCTACCCTCCCATGACCCTCTCCCTGCCTCTCAAATTCCTCATATCAGAGAGATCATATGAAAATTGTCTTTCTCTGATTGACTTATTTCACTTAGCATAATACCCTCTAGCTCCATCCACGTCATTGCAAATGGCAAGATTTGGGGGGGTTGATGGCTGCATAGTATTCCATTATATATACATGGAATATATATATTCCATATGTGGAATATATATGGAATGTGATATATATATATCATATATATACATATATATATATATATAAAGAAGATATGATATTGATATCACATCTTCTTTATCCACTCATCTGTTGATGGACATCTAGGTTCTTCCCATAGTTTGACTGTTGTGGACATTGCTGCTATAAACATTCGGGTGCATATGCCCCTTCAGATCATTATATTTGTATCTTTACGGTAAATACCCAGTAGTGTGATTGCTGGGTATTTCAATTTTTTTTAATATTTTTATTTATTTATTTGACAGAGATCACAAGTAGGCAGAGAGGCGGCCAGAGAGAGAGAGGGGAGGAGGAAGCAGGCTTGCCAGAGAGCAGAGAGCCAATGCAGGGCTCGATCCCAGGACTCTGGGATCATGACCTGAGCCGGAGGCAGAGGCTTTAACCCACTGAGCCACCCATGCGCCCCTATTTTCAAATTTCTGAGGAACCTCTATATTGTTTTCCAGAGTGGCTGCACCAGCTTCCATTCCCATCAACAGTGTAGGAGGGTTCCCCTTTCTCTGCATCCTCTCCAACATCTGTCATTTCCTGACTTATTAATTTTAGCCATTCTGACTGGTGTGAGGTGGTATCTCACTATGGTTTTGATTTGTATTTCCCTGATGCTGAGTGATGTTGAGCACTTTTTCATGTGTCTCCTTACCATTTGGTTGTCTTCTTTGCAGAAATATCTGTTCGTGTCTTCTGCCTGTTTCTTGGCTGGATTATTTGTTCTTTGGGTGTTGAGTTTGATAAGTTCTTTATATATTTTGGATATTAGCCCTTTATCTGATATGTCATTTCCAAATATCTTCTCCCATTTTGTCAGTTGTCTTTTGGTTTTGTTGACTGTTTCCTTTGCTGTGCAAAAGTTTTTTATCTTGATGAAGTCCCAATAGTTCATTTTGTCCTTGCTTCCCTTGCCTTTGGCGATGTTTCTAGGAAGAAGTTGCTGTGGCTGAGGTCGAAGAGGTTGCTGCCTGTGTTCTCCTCAAGGCTTTTTTTTTTTTTTTAAGATTTTATTTATTTTCCTCAAGACTTTTGATGGATTCCTGTCTCACATTGAGGTCTTTCATCCATTTTGAGTCTGTTTTCATGTGTGGTGTAAGGAAATGGTCCAGTTTCATTCCTCTGCATGTGGCTGTCCAATTTTCCCAACACCATTGTTGAAGAGACTGACTTTTTTCCATTGGACATTCTTTCCTGCTTTGTCGAAGATGAGTTGACCATAGAGTTGAGGGTCTATTTCTGGGCTCTCTATTCTGTTCCATTGATCTATGTGTCTGTTTTTGTGCCAGTACCATGCTGTCTTGATGATGACAGCTTTGTAATAGAGCTTGAAGTCTGGAATTGTGATGCCACCAACTTTAGTTTTCTTTTTCAACATTCCTCTGGCTATTTGGGGTCTTTTCTGGTTCCATATAAATTTTAGGATTATTTGTTCCATTTCTTTAAAAAAGTTGATGGTATTTTGATAGGGATTGCATTAAATGTGTAGTTTGCTGTAGGTAGCATAGACATTTTCACAATATTTGTTCTTCTAATCCAGGAGCATGGAACATTTTTCCATTTCTTTGTGTCCCCTTCAATTACTTTCATGAGTACTTTATAGTTTTCTGAGTACAGATTCTTTTCCTCTTTGGTTAGGTTTATCCCTAGGTATCTTATGGTTTTGGGTGCAAAATGGGTGTAAATGGGATCGACTCCTTAATTTCTCTTTCTTCTATCTTGCTGTTTGTGTATAGAAATGCAACAGATTTCCGTGCATTGATTTTATATCCTGACACTTTACTGAATTCCTGTATGAGTTCTAGCAGTTTCGGAATGGAGTCTTTGGGTTTTCCACATAAAGTATCATATCATCTGCAAAGAGTGAGATTTCAACTTCTTCTTTGCTGATACAGATGCCTTTTATTTCTTTTTGTTGTCTGATTGCCAAGGCTAGTACTTCTATTATATGTTGAATAGCAGTGGTGAGAGTGGACAGCCTTGCCCTGTTCCTGAACTTAGGGGGAAAGCTCTCAGTTTTTCCCCATTGAGAATGATATTCACGGTGGGTTTTTCATAGATGGCTTTGATGATATTGAGGTATGTACCCTCCATCCCTACACTGTGAAGAGTTTTGATCAAGAAAGGATGCTGTATGTCCTGGAAGCTTTTTATCTCTCCTTCTATTTTCAATGAGAGCCTAGCTGGATAGAGTATTCTTGGCTGCATGCTTTTCTCATTTCGTGCTCTGAATATATCATGCCAGTCCTTTCTGGACTGTCAGGTCTCTGTGGATAAGCCTGCTACCAATCTAATATTTTTACCATTGTGTGTTACAGACTTCTGCTTTCAGGATTTCCTCTTTGTCACTAAGACTTGTAGTAAATAGTAAAATAGTAAATTTTACTATTAGATGACGGGGTGTGGACCTATTTTTATTGATTTTGAGGGGGGTTCTCTGTGCCTCCTGGATTTTGATGCTTGTTCCCTTTGTCATATTTAGGGAAATTCTCTATTATAATTTGCTCCAATGTACCTTCTGCCCCTCTCTCTCTTTCTTCTTCATCTGGGATCCCAATTATTCTAATATTGTCTCATCTTATGGTGTCACTTATCTCTCGAATTCTCCCCTCGTGTCCAGTAGTTGTTTGTCTCTCTCTTGCTCAGCTTCTTTATTCTCCATCATTTGGTCTTCTATATCCCTAATTCTCTCTTCTGCCTCATTTATCCTAGCAGTAAGAGCCTCCGTTTTTTATTGCACCTCATTAATAGCTTTTTTTATTTCAACTTGGTTAAATTTTAGTTCTTTTATTTCTCCGGAAAGGGATTCTCTAGTACCTTCCAGGCTTTTTTCAAGCCCAGCTAGCACCTTGATAATCCTCATTCTGAACTCTAGTTCTGCCATCTACTAATGTTGTATTGATTAGGTTCCTAGCCTTTGGTACTGCCTCTTGTTCTTTTTTCTAAAGTGAGTTTTTCCGCCTTGTCATTTTATCCAGATAAGAATAGATGAATGAGAGAACAAAATACTAAAAAGGTACCAACAACCCCAAAAAGATATACACTAACCAAATCAGGAGAGACCTGAAACTGGGGAGAGAAGAAAGAAGGGGAAAAAGAGAAAAAAGAAAATGATATAGATATAGATATAGATATAGATATAGATATAGATATAGATATAGATATAGATATAGATATCTTAGACTGGTGAATATAACAGAGCCGCATACTTGATTTTGGGTAGATTTTGGTCTGTTAGAAGAAGCTGCCTCTCAAAATTTTAAAGAAAGAAAAATCTCTATACACAAAAATAAGGACAAACATGATGAAGGGATGGTATATGACTAAAGATGAAAATTTAAAAAGATTCTTAAAAAAGGAATTGATAAGTTAAAAGTTGTTTGAAAAAAGAAAAAAAAGGAGGAAAGAATGTGATCAGGCTGGGGACTAGAACAAAGCCATGTGCTAGATTTAGGGTATATTTTGACCTATTAAAAGAAACTATATCCCAAAATTTTAAAGAAAGAAAAACCTATATGTATACAAAAAAATAAGTTTAAATACATTGAAGGGATAGATAGAATACGACTATAACAATGAAAAATTTAAAAGATTTTTTAAATATGTTGATAAGATAAAATAGTTTTTTAAAACTTTAAAATAGGAAAGAGGAAAAATTTTAAAAATAGAGTAAGAAAAAAATAAAATTAAAAAAATTTAACTTTGAAAAACTAAAGAACCATGGGAAAAGCCATGAATTGTATGGGTTGCATTGCCCTACCTCTTGAGTTCTGCGGTTCTCATTGATCAGTGGACTTGGGCTTGGCTGTGTTCTTGCTGATCTTCTTGGGAGGGGCCTGTTGCCGTGATTCTCAAAGGCCTTTGCCGGAGGTGGAATTGCACCGCCCTTGCCAGGGGCCGGGCTAAGCAATCTGCTCCAGTTGGCGCTTGGGAGCTTTTGTTCCCTGAGCGCTTTCCGTAGAGCTCTGGAGGGCGGGAATCAAGATGGCGGCCTCCTAGTGTTTGGCCAGAGGAGCCGAGAGCTTGGGGCCCCACTCCTCAGTGCGCCCTCGGAGAAAAGCCGTCAATCCCTCCGTCTCCCTCATCTCCAGCCGCAGTCTGAGCTCACCCGGCCTGTGACCGAGCATTTCTGTCTCTGGCGTGGGGCCCTGTTTGGAGTCTCCAAACCCAGCAGATTCCTGTGTTCCTCCCGGAGGAAGGTGAGTCTTTCCAGATCCGCCACTCGGTGGGGTCTCTGCTCGAAGCACAGTGGCCTGATTGTGCCTCAGGTCACGGTTTAAGGTAACCCCAAGCTGAGAACTCACTCCTCGGCTCGGTCTCTGCCACGGGCTCCCCCACTCCGATACCTGGGAGCTCTGCTGCACTCAGACACCCCCAACCCTTCTGTGATTCCGCAGGACCTGAGACCACACTGTCCCTGCGAGGGCTCCATCCCCGTTTAGTCTCTAGAGTGATGTCTCTCAGTAGAGCAGACTTTTAAAAGTCCCAATTTTGTGCTGTGCTGCTCCACCACTGGCCCCTCCCCCCAGCAGTCTCTCTTCCTATATGTCACCTCGGATTCACTTCTCTGCACATCCTACCTTCCAGAAAGTGGTCAATTCTCTGTTCCTAGAATTGCTGCTCTTCTTCTCTTCGATCTCCTGTTGAGTTTGTAGGTGTTCAGAACGGTTTGATAACTGTTGAGCTGAACTCCTGGGACCCGCTGATATTTAGGTCTCCTACTCTACCCCCATCTTGCTCCTCCCCCCACACCCAATAATTTTTAAAACACATTCAGAAGAAGATAACTACCTTTTGCTTTATCAGTTTCTTTTTGTCTGCTACATATTACAGGTTTTGGTTTCAAAAGAGCACACATGGGGGCACCTGGGTGGCTCAGTGGGTTAAAGCCTCTGCCTTCGGCTCAGGTCGTGGTCCTGGGGTCCTGGGATCGAGCTCCATGTCCAGCTTTCTGCTCTGCCCTTTGTCCTCTGTCCCTTTCCCTCTGTCCCTTCCCCTGCTCATGCTCTGTCTAGCTCTCTCTCTCATGCACCGTTCTCTCAAATAAATAAAATCTTTTAAAGAAGATTTTTTTTTTTTAATTTGAGAAAGCATCTGCAAATGTGAGAACTAGAAGGATGGGTAAAGGAAATTAAATTAATGCAAACAAGAAAGGAGTCACAATACTAACCCTATATAATAAAATTCAAAGTAACTCTATTAAGCAGAAAACTTAAGGTTACTTTATAATGATGACAGATAGAATTCACAGTTAAAATACAACTCTCAGGGGCCTGTCAGGGTGCCCGTCAGTTAAGTGCCTGACTCTTGGCTCTTGATTTCCGCTCAGGTCATGATCTCAGGGTCGTGAGATTGAGCCCCAATGTAGGGCTCCTCACTCAGTGGGGAGACTGCTTGTGGATTCTCTCTCTCCCTCTTCTCTGCCCCATCCCTCACCCCTCTAAAAATAAATAAATCCAAAAAAAAAAAAAAAAAAGAAACCACAACTCTCAGAAGTCTTTCTGTGGTCGTGTCAGTTTTCTATTGCTGCACAGCACATTACCTCAGACTTAACTGTTATCCCACAGGTTCTGCAGCATGGTAAGGGCTCCAGTCAGGGTCTAACAAAACTGAAGTCACGTCAAGATGTCCTAGAGCTGTGTTCTCATCTAGTGCTCGTCCAACACTTGGGGTCGTCTTCTAAGCTCATTTAGATTATTAGCAGGATTCCATTCCTTGAAGCTGTAGGACTGAAGTCTCTGTTCCCTTGTTGGAGATTGCCTGGGGATCCTTCCTAGCTTCCAGAGGCCGCCCTCAAGTCCTTGTCGCAGGGCCCCTTCCATAGGTGGTTCACAACAGGGCTGTTTCCCTCTTCAAGGCCAGAGTGAGGATCACTCTCCACATATCTTAACAGCTTCCGTCTCTGACCTTTAAACTCTCTTTTAAGGCTCACCTGATTTGGTCAGACGCACCCAGGATAAGCTACCTTTCGATTAAAATTGGCTGCGCAGGTATGTTCATATTATCTGCAAAATCCCTTCCCCTTTGCATATAATGTGGCCTAATCTTGGGAGGAATAACTCGTCATATTCACAGATCTCTCTCACACTCAAGGGAGAAATTACACCCAGTATGTACACCAGGAGGCGGGGATCTTTGGAAACATTCTTAGAGTTCTGCGTGCCAGAGTGTGGAATTGTTTTTCATGAAAATGTGTTCAGCAATAACTTAAAAATGCAAAAAAGACGAATTTTATAAAATATAAAAGAGGCGGGCTCTAATGTGTATTTCTCTCTTGGACAGATTGGACAGGCAAAATTACTGTGACTCTGATATAAAAAAATGTAAATTATATTATTAATGAGATTAATTTGAAAGATCTTTAGAAGTCCAAAAATAGAGGAAATACGTGTTTTTCCAGTTTCACATGGGCCATAGTATTTGAGGGCAAGGTAGTCAAGCCAAAATGGAAAAGAAAAAATTTTTTTCTATTCTAACCACTGAGAAAGTTTAATCTAATGCTTGAATCAAAGAAGGCAATATTGCAATAACAAATTAGTGACAACAGAAGCACCGAGTATGGAAGATTTTAGAATGATTAGCATGCTGGCAAAAAATTTAGGAAAAGGAAACAAAGCTTATTAAAGGAATAGTGTAGGCACAAATTAATAAAGCAAATATTAAAGAATCATAATATTTTTTGCATTTGAAAAAGTAGAAGGAAATGTAGAAAGATCTATGGAGACAATGTGACAGTCCTTTGGAGTGCAAAGATATTTATTTGTGGCTTGAATTCATTATAACAGGCAGATTTTACTTTTGCAATTAAAAATAGATGAGAGGTAGGCAAAGAAGGAATATTCTGACTTCTGCAGGTTAGCTAGAAAGTGCTAATTATATTGACTGGTTTTCCAGTATCTTATGAAACATTTAAAAATTGATCATTCAGTAATTCAAAATTAGCGTCAAATTCCAAAAGGCAAAAAATACACAGGCATTGTTTCTGAGCTCAAAACAATGAGGCTAGAAAACTAGAATTTAAAAATAACAGAAAGATTAGCTATTAGACAGTCAGTTCTTTGATTTTTTAATTTCTTCAGGTATAAATATCTTTAGGTTTTTGTGTTCTTGAGTCAATTTAAGCAACTTTTTTTTTCCTAAAAACAAATCCATTTGAGGGGTGCCTGGGTGGCTCAGTCATTTAAGCATCTGCCTTTGGCCTAAGTCATGATCCCAGAGTCCTGGGATCAGCTTAAGCAGGGAGTCTGCTTCTCCCTCTCCCTCTGCCCTTCTCCACCATGCTCTCTTTCTTTCCCTCTCTCTCAAATAAATAAATAAAATCTTTTTTAAAAATCCATTTGGAGGGCGCCTGGGTGGCTCAGTGGGTTAAGCCGCTGCCTTCGGCTCAGGTCATGATCTCAGGGTCCTGGGATCGAGTCCCACATCAGGCTCTCTGCTCAGCAGGAAGCCTGCTTCCCTCTCTCTCTCTCTGCCTGCCTCTCCGTCTACTTGTGATCTCTCTCTGTCAAATAAATAAATAAAATCTTAAAAAAAAAAAATCCATTTGGATTATTTAGAATGAAACTAAATGTCATATTGTGGGATTTTTTTTAAATTGTTTCAGTGTTCTCAATTATATGTTCTTCCGTAATGTTCTACAAGTGTAGTTTCTTTTTTTCTTAATTAACATTGTCAGAGTTTTCATTGTACTGTTTTTTTCTTCAAAATACTAGTTATTGAATTTGACAAATTACTCTACTGTTCTTGATTTCTAGCTTTTAATTTTTGATAGCTACCTCATTTATTTTCATTGGTTTACTTATACAAATAATCCTACAGAAAATAAGCTTGCCTTGTATCTTTATACCCTAGTGCTCATATTTCTGAAAGGCAGATTCCTAAGAGGGGAATTCAGGAGTCCAAAACTGAGACATTCTGAATGTTGGTGGGTGCTACCAAAATTTCCTGCAAAAAAGTCGTGCAAACGCACACTCCCTTCAACCCTGCACGAGTGAACCTATTTCTCTACACCTCATCAGCACAGGGTACCATCAATCTTCTTAATTTTTCCAGTCTGATAGGCAAAAACAGGACATGGCCTATTTAAGTACACAAAATTGATTAGAGGTGGGGGGGGTGGCAGAAATTACTATATAACAAGAAGATAAATGAGGTGCCTGGGTAGCTCAGTTGGTTGGGGATCGGACTTGTGACGTCAGCTCAGGTCATGACCTGAGGTCATGACCTCATGACTGGGACTGAGCCTGAGTCAGGCTCCCTGCTCAGCCCCCAAATAAACAAAATCCTTTATAGATAATTGATAGATAGATAATAAGTTATCCTGGTGAGAATAAAGTGAGTCAGGATATTAAATTTAGAAGAGCATACAGGTCAACAAAACTCCATAGATAAAGAGAAAGTGGAGAAGCAACCAGAATTGAGGACTTTTTCATTCGTTTGACCCCCAAGAGCGAGTAGGCCAAGAGCAGAGTGGGAACCGGATGGAGTTGGGTTGAAGTTTCAGTTCACGTCTGGCCTAATGATAGGTGATGGTATAATGGGGAGAAATCATGTAAATAAATGATAATGAGGGGTGAGAGAGGGACCCTAGGCTAGTTGGCTTCGTCCTGGAGGGAATTCAGGGAGAAATCTGGAAGGAGTGGTGCTGTGGCCAAGGAATGAACTCTAAGGGAAGGCTGTGAGTTGAGCACCAAAGGGCTGGTTGGAGCTGGCTGCCCACGAGCTTCTGTGGCTTTTCCCTGGATTGGTCGCTGCCCCTGCCAATAAATGAAGGCCCAGCGAACAGAGGCAAAAAATGGATGTTTCCAACATTCATTTGTACTAACACTTTATAAACATTTGTCCTCTTTCATAATAGCTTTGCAATGCAATGCAATGCAGCCACGCTCTGACGTGTGGCTGGGGCACCTGCCAGCTCCTTCCCTCCTGATGTCGCTTCCTGCACACGTCTACTTATTTTCAGCTTTTATTTCATACTATCCATACCTTAAAAGCATTTATTTCTCCCCCAATCCTCAAATTTCCAAGTAAAATATAATTCTAGCCCTAAAACAGTCCTTCGTTTCAGGCATCTCAAGGGCACTAGGTGTATACGTACATATAACCTGGAGCTGGTCAACAGTCCTTGGTTTCCATTAGGATCAGATGAAGACCAGATCGATTATTTTTACGATCCCCAGGTTCTGGGGTTGCGTTTGGACGGTGTGGTAGTTTTTAGCTTTGGAAATTCCTCCACCTACTGGATGCCTAAAGTCAGTTTCCATTATATAAGACTTGGGTTGCTTTCTGAGTTCTGCCTGCTTTCAAGAACATGTGCGTCTCGCAAATGCTGATGTGTTTATAAATCGCTTTGAATTCCTAAAATCAAAAATTCTGTTATAAAGAAAATATATCCTTGTAAAATATTTAAAAGCAGACGATACGTTTCTCAGTGCTTTCTCACAACCACTAGAGGGCAGAAAAGCATCATATTCACTCCATGTTTGGCTAGAGAAAAAGGATGCCTCATTTTATGTGTATTTCTAGAATTTAGTACTAATATCAAATTATTATTACTATTATTATTATTAATTTTAGGGGGGAGGGGCAGAAAGAGCGGTAGAGAGAGAATCCTAAGCAGGCTCCACACACCCAGGCCCAGGGCAGAGCCAGACCTGGGGCTCAATCTCAGTCATGATCTGAGCCAAAATCAAGGTCAGATGCTTAACCAACTGAGCCACCTAGGTGCCCCAAAAATCAAAGTATTTTTAAATGTCATCTTTTATTTGGTACACTACACATCTTTCGGGAAGAAAACTTTGGCGGTGGTGGTTTTATCGTTTTTTGTTTTTTGTTTTTTTTTTTTTCAGATTGTTTTCTACCCCTATATCAAATCAGCCAAACTTTATTCCTGAAGTGGACATTTTAAAGAGCAGTTTGCCCGTCATGGGGTGATTCTGTCATACGCCATCAGTATGAACAGGTGAAATACATTGATAGACTAAATCTCACTAAAAATGAGAGAAATCAGTATTAAAATAACAGATTCGTGGCTGCTCAGTTTTCAGAAACTCTTTTCCATGGTCCTAGCAAAACGTGCATTCAGGCATAGCCGAAGCAGTTAGCTACTCTCCTAACCATGTTTCTTCTAAAACAAACTCCTCGAAGAATTCGCTTACCTCTACTTCCTTCCCTTCCCTTCTCTCTGCCATCAACCTTTCATCTTTCCAAACCCTCAGGGACCTCCTACTGGCCATATCCAGTGAAGGCTCTTTAGTTAAAAAGACAATAAACCAGCCCTTGCCAAGCTACACAGAAGAATTTATGGGGAGGGTGCCGGCTGGCTCTGTCAGTAGAGCGAGTGACTCTTGATCTCCGGGTTGTAGACGTGAGCCCCATGTGGGGTGCAAAGGTTACTTAATACTAAAAATCTTCTAAAAATATATATATATTGGAAGGCTATCGCAGCCTCTAAAATTAAAGGAAGAAGTATAGATAGCAAGAGATAATCAGCGGTCTTATCAGGGGTTGATGCTGATAAGAAGTGTATACTTGTTCCAAGTCCCAAGTGCCCAATTGGCTGAGCGTGGGTGCGTGCCCACCCAACCAGCAGAAGGCCCTGACACCCCACCTCAGCTGCACAGAGTGGGAGAGGGGTCATCAAGAAGGGGAGACTGGCGTGCTGCTATTTCCAAAGGAGGGAGAAAGCGGGAGCGTGGCCCACCACCATTTTCATTCTCCTTGGTTTCCTTCACGGCTTCACCACCAGGTGTAATTCCCTTCTCGTGGATAGTCTCTGCTGCTCAATCAATCCCACTTTCCTTCCCACCCCACTATTTTCTCTCTCTCTCTTTTTTTTTTTTCCTTCTTCAGTATGACCCTGGCCTCTGTTCTTGGCTTTCTTTTCTTGTCATTTCAGAGTTTTCCACCTACTCATCACTCGAAGGGCCACCTGCAGGCTTAGGAGTCCACAGTCTGTATTTTTCCAGACCCATGATAGTCAACAGCCAGTACCCCTCGGACATCCCAGGGCCATCTCATGGTCCTGCCTTTCACCATCTTGTGCTTCCTTCCGCCTTCTTTTATTTCCATGAATGGCGGCACCGTCCACTTGCTCAGGCATCATCACTCAGGCATCTAAGCCAGAGACTCTGCAGCTTCTCTCACTCTCTGCAAATCCATGCAGTCACCAAATTCCAGAAGCTGGCCTTCCTTACTGTCATTCAAATGCCTCCTCTCCTCTACATCCCCCTGCTGCTATCCTGGCTGAGGCTCTGTCCACGCATTTAAACGACAGTCTCCTGCTGGAGTCCCTGCCTTCAATCTTACACCATCCCATCCCCTCCCCCCACCCACCCTGCCCACATGGCCACCGGAGAGAGGAGTCTACAGAAACAAATATGACTGAGTTTATTTCCCCAAGTTTCTATCTCTTCAATAGCTTCTGCTGTCCACCAGATAAAGTCCTAAACTCTCTTATGAGGGACAAAAGCCCTTCCTACCCTGGCCCCTCCCTACTTTTCCAGATTTATCTCTACTCAGTCCATCCCAGACCATAAACACCAGCTTAGCTATTTCCATGAACTTTGTTCCTCTCGCATCCTCTCCCTGGAGCCTCCCTTAGTGGTCTTATAATAAATACTTTAAGACTTAGCTCAGCCCAAAGTCACCTCCTATATAAAGCCCTTCCCGAGTCACACCTCTATTTCCTGGCAAATAGAACTGGCCAGTCCTTCTTCAGGCTCACACTTATTTTGCCTAGTACTTACTTATCAATTTTTCTCACCTACTACATCTCCTGAACTGCAAAGACAGGACTTAACTCACCTTTGTACTCCTCGGACAAGGCATAGTGTCTGTACCTTAAAATGCTCAGGAAGGACTACAAACAATTCGTGACTTATGATGGTGGGACTTTTTGACTTTACAATGGTGCAGAAGTCACAGGCATTCAATAGAAACCATACTTTGAATTTTGAATTTGACTCTTTCTGGGGCTAGCAATGTGGGGTGTGATCCTGTCCCATGATGCAGTGCGGCAGCGGCTCCTGGCCAGCCCAGCCATCCCCAGGGTGAACCACCAACACACCCACAACCAACCACTCCATCCCATATAGCCGTTCCGTTTTCACTGTCAGTACAGTGTTCCACCAACTACATGAGATTTTGCCCAGCTATAGGGTAATTCTAAGCCCATGTAAGGTAGGCTGAGTATGATATTCTGCAGATTATATGTATTAAATGTTTTTCCCCCACTTATGCTGGGTTTCTTGGGACCTAACCCCATCGATGCAGTGGAGAAAATCGACATACTCACTTGAGGAACCCACGGAGAACAGAATCACCAATACCTTCTAGCTAGAATCAGCTAGGCCAATCCAGAGATGCAGTGTGTATCAGCGACTCTTCCGAATCTAGTTGCACAGTAGAATGGCCTTTGGAGTTTTTAGAAAACATGGATGGCTAGAGCCTAATTGAGACCCGTTAGATTAGAATCTTTAGGGGTGCGACCCAACACGGGTGGCTTTTAAAGGCTCCTCAGAGACCGTAGTGTGCAGCCAGAATTGGGACCCACTGGTGCACAGCACTCCTGAAATGACTAAAGCCAGACTACAGGAACAAGAGGAGTGGAATGCCCAGGTAACTAGGGGCTACCCACCCAGGAAGGAACATCGGCATCACTGGCCTCTGACCTGGGCACTGGTTCGTCATCAATGAGGAGGAATGCTTTCAAGAGCAACTTAAATCTTATATGTACCACTTCAAGTGTTTTATGACCCAGCTCTAAGGAAGTTTGTTGAAAGCGAATACTTGTAAAAAGCTATAAACAGGGATAGACCTTCCTTCTCCTCCTGGAAAATGTTGGAGAGAAATTGTAAGCTATTTAGTTCGCTGACGAGAACGAAAAAGGGAATGTGAGGAACTCTGGAATCCCACCCTGGTTTAGGATTCTTTTGGTTTTGAGTAACAGAAGCAAAGGGAAAAGGGACTTACTAGTTTGAGCGACTCTAATATTCAAGGAGATGGTTTCAGACATCACTGGATCCAAAAGAGAAACAGGTCACAAGAGTATTTTCTGTGTTTCTCTATCTCTCAGTCCCACCTTTCTCTACGTTGGTTTCACTTTCAGGCAAAGTCATTCACATGGCATCAAAAATGGCCACCGACAGCTACATGGATGGTAGGAACCATCCTTGCAGGCAGCTGGCGTCCAGTGAACCTTGGGCACCTCCTTTTAGATGGCAAAATCCCAGAGACGACCCATCCCTGATCCTGTGGCTGGTGGATACTCTGAGGTGTAGGACCAGAGGCCACAGTCAGTCTCATCAGAACCACATATTAAGAATGGGCGGAGGCATGGTTCTCCCGTGAAACGCTGAATAATGAAAAAATAAGTCTATTTTGTATGGTTCAACTGGTACAGTTTTGTGAATATTATCCTGTGATGGTTACTATTTCTGGGTTATAATCCAAAGAATCTGACTCTGGCTAACAAGGGGCTGGGGAGGATGACAAGAATAATGGGCGATTCACAGAATCAAAGGGAAAAGTGAGCGGACTGTAAAGTGATTAGGAACCAGGGACACTCCAAGGATCCAGGAACAAGCTCACGGACGATCTGTTTCGACTGATGGGTACCCAGCCACTGCAGTCACCATTCAAGACTCAGGTTCTACTGAGACAAAAACCCGTTGGCCCAGCTGTGGGGCAGGTTGGTAGAATGATGCTCGACAGTCCCGTTGCCACAAGTATCGAAAGAATGGGGGTGGGACCGTTTTCCAAATCATACACAGGATGCTGTTGCTCAAAGGAGAGAAGGATCCTTGATAGTAAAATCCAAAAGCTAATGGATATAAAGTTTGTTAGGCAGGATGCATAGTTCTCGAGACCCACTGTACGATACAGCATCCACAGTTAACCATACCGTTTTGTACACGTACAAATCTGTCACGAGAACAGATCTCATGCCACGTGTTCTTGCCACACACACACACAGCCAAACACCCGCTGTCCTCCCAAACCTCGGAGGCCAGAGGAAGGATCAGATCAAGATAAAGGCACTTTTCCACCATCTTGTTACTTAGAGCAACTAAAACTACCGAATGTGTTTAAAGTAAAATTTTCTAGTCTGGATCTGAAATCCAAAACATTTCATACCAAATACAGAAGAAATAAAATGAAAATGGCCCCCTGGACACTAGATGTACACAACTCTATGATGTCAGCTACCGCAGATTTTACTGAGCTTTCAAATGCCTGTTCTGTGCAGGGAAAGGGGGTACGTCTTTTCAGGTATCAGTCACGCAGGGATGGTACCCTGCCAACCAATTTTAGTGTGTCTCAGAACCGATTGGAAATCTTACTAAAACACAGCTTGGTAAGCCCTTAGGTCCAGAGCCTCTGATTCAGAAGGTCTCATGTGCAACCCAAGAATTTGCATTTCTAGCACATTCCCAGGTGCTGCTTCTATTTCTGGTCCAGGAACCAGACCTTGTAAATCACGGCAATGGATTGATTCGGCTTCCACGGCTCCATGGTACCGTCCTCTCAAAGTCAGCCATGTCCTCTTCAATTCAGTGCTCTTTTCTCCATCTCTGTCTTCCTTGACTCTTCTATTTCAGACATTTTCTTTCCTAACCTTCTACTCTTGTTTGATTCTATAAAAGTTCTTTCCCACTACTATTGTCTTCTTTCGCTGACTCTCCTGTCCCTCGACTGAGGGGACACAACTTGTGTTAGCACGCAACTTCTCACCCACAGAAAGTGTACAGCTGCAGCTACATACTACAGACTAGGAATATGGAATGTGAAGGCAGAAGCCTTTTTTTTTTTTTTTTTTTACTCTAACAGCAGTGTGTGCTTTGCTGACATGCAAGCCAGATCCCAGGGATATTATTTGAACCTTCTCTTTTGAGTCATGAAGTCAGCCCCCTGCCTTCTTTCTTCTTTTCTTTCTCGTCCATCCTTCCTTCCTTGCCATCAGAGTAATATAGTTGTTGTTTTTAATCAAACAGTAGAAGAAAAACAGCAAAACTCTGCCCCACCTTTCCCCACTCTGGGCACCCCGTCCCACTCCCTGGAAGCAAGATCACTGGAGTGCTGGGTGTGTACTGCACAAACTCGCAGATGTGTTCGCAACACAGATATCGTTTATTTTCTTGCTGGCGGCAGTGTTTTTTGTTTTTGCTTTTACAAAATCAGAATATTACATTAACTTCCTAACAGGTTTATGTGTCTTGAAAAAAGGGAGCCTCCACTTAATTTCCATGAAGGTAACCCTGAGTACTTCCAATGCTTTCCAATGTTTTGCTTCCATATTTCTAAATACGTTTACGTCAACTTCTTTATATCTCAGTTTTAGAGGTCATGTCATTTAGGAGTTTGTCGGCTCTTCTGTATAGGAGATCCACGTTTAGCTACCTCATGGCCTCCCCCACCTCCTCTGTTCCCCATCCTCTCAAAGTTATATGTCACAGTTTGGGCTAAAACAACAGTACTGCTATTAAGACTCTTGTAAATAGTCCTCAATGATGAGCCAAGTTGCAATTATGACTATGTTTCCTTTCCTTTCTTGAGCTTTTTATTTTTTCTGGTATTTTTTTTTAAACTGTTCATTTCCCATCACCCTTATTTTTCCATTTCCTGCTTGGAAGTCTGTAAAAGAACAGCCAGAGACTTCTCAGGGATCATTCTTACACATCCGGTAGTGTGCATAGTGGGAGCTGCAGACCAGTGTTGCCTGGCAGGCTGAGCGCGCCAGGCCTCAGTAGGGAACGGGTGCGTGGGCAGAGAGGGCCCCCTTGCTCGCCTCTGACCTCGGCAGAGTGGCTGTAAACTTGGGGCGTGCAGCAGTCCGCTTATGCTGGAATTCCTCCCAGGCCTCAGTCTTTCTGGCAGCAGTGAGACTTTCCAGCTCTTCTCCATCTCTTCAGGATCTCTGGAGTAGAGATGAGGCATGATCTGCCACGGGAGTTCACAGGAGATGTCACCGTGTGTGCGCAGAACCTCCAGGGCCAGCATCTGCATCAGCCCCGCTCAGGGAGCTCCTTGTTGGTGCTGGGATGGCGGCATCCACACAGCACAGAGGAGAGTCTGTGTTTCACAGAGCAACGGAGACAGGTTCCCTGAGGACAGTTCTCTGAAAGGCTGGTGGTCAGCCCTGGATCAGTATCTTCCAGAAGGAGTGACTCCCAGACAGTGACCCGGATCTAGCTGGGGAGGGTTCCAGGAGGGAAGCAGCCAGGAACAGGAGTGGCCCCTGTGGCAGCAGCACCCTTCTGCCCAGCTCTCCAGCCAGGATTCCTAGAGGGTATGACATGACATCAGCCAGGTTTTCAATGGAAACAATGGCCGGAGCTGCCAAGCAGAAGCTTCTATCTTGTTCTCTTCAGATTTGTAATGTAACCATCACATTTCCTTCTGTAGATGTACCGTTCCATTTGGAAATCAAGGTCGGTGCCATCCAAGTTCTACTTCCACAAGGACTTGAGGACATCTCCTTTTTCTGTAGGACAGCAAGAGCTCCAGACACTGTAAACATTTTTAAGTTACGACAGGAACAGAACACCAGCATACAGACCTTGTTCTGGGTAGCAAGGAGAGGCTTGCTTTTCCTGGTAGTTAAGGTGGCCTTTCTTTTTAAAATGTTTGATTTTAGGGGTGCCTGGGTGGGTCAGTGGGTTAAAATGTTTGGTTTTATACGTATCCAGCTGTCTTTTTTTTAACTGCCAAGTGTTCGTCAATATTATTCTCCACAAGTCTAACATATTAATAGATTTGTTTTTGGAAAGCTCTTTCCCTAACCTTCTACCTTTATTTTGATCTTCTGGTAAGGTTCCGGATAAAGTAATAAGCTGGCAAACCAAACTTCTTGTTCTTGGACCCGTGAATGGCAACATAGAGGCTTTCTCTGGGACCATGTCGTTTCTCAAAAGAAGCCTATTGCAATATCTAGCTTGGGAGGCATAGGTTTAGCTGATGGGAATTTTAAAAGCGGGGCTGGGAGAAAAAATGGGGTGAGGAGTCACTGATACACACTTACTTAATCTTCCCTCCTGTCAGCACTGTGTTCACTTCCACCATGCAAAGTACCTTATACCTCCCGCTCCAAGCTTTCCTCCTTAAATCAGTGACCTCCTCGCAAAACCACCTCTATCTTGTCAGTTTATAACTTTATTCCTTTGTTTCATTTCAACAGGAGTTCTGGAAAAGAGATGAGTACATGGGGTCAGTTCACCATGTTTAAGATGATTTTTCTCAATCTCATTTAACTCAGCAGTTAGACCTGTGCAAGGATCTAAGGTTTTTTAAAGCCATTTCTTTTTCGCATTGCCCTCCTTGTTTCTGTGTTACATTTCCACATTTCCTTTTTGCTGAAGTATACCCTTCAGCGTTTAGGTGTGAATGTAAAACATTCCATTTCTATGTGATGGTTTATTAGAAAGGGAGCGTCCCTGTACTCCCTTCCCAAATCAAGAAACAGAATTTTGAAGCCTGTCTGTGGGCCCCATCCCAATTACAAGCCTCTCCCTTGACTTTGATCACTTTCTCGGTATTTCTTTCAGTGAATCCCCCTAGACATTATATTTTAGTCTTGCTCTTTTCTTTAATCAGGTGCCCTTTCAGTCTCCTTTAATCTAATGGTTCTCCCCATCCCTTTCTTTTCCTACAGCGTATCTCTTGCCGAACTCAGCGGTTTGACTTGTACAGTTCCTCAGTCTGGATTCTGCAGATTGCAGACCAAGGGTGTATTTCAACATGCTTTTTTGTCTTTTGTTTCCTACAAATCGGCCGTTAGATCCAGACACTTGATCAGACTCCAGTTTAGTTTCTGTATTTAGATATATGTAATGTGTTACCATTCATTCTAATGATTACCTTTATTGAAACTCAAATTATCCCATATTTGGCCAAAGGGAACCTCTTGAAGTTGGCTTCTGGGTCTGCCGGACATGACCCTAGAAGGCTTTAATAGTTCCTCTGCGCTCTGGTATAACAAGACATAACATGTTCATTCTATGCATTTTCTGCCCCAGATATAGAATCATCCAACCCTCCAATAAGCCCGTTTCTTTTAGTGAAACATGGCATTTAAAGACCACAGTGCAGGTGATAAGGACAATGACTTCCTGAAAAGAACCAGAAAATCAGACAAGAGATAGATAAGAGTTCAGACTAATGATAATTACTCACTTTATGTAACATTACACACACATTCTCAAAGTAAAAAATTACCACCATCATTGTACTGAAAAGCTTAAAATTTTTTGCCTATGTTCTTCCCATACTCCCCTCCAGTTTTATAGAAATTTCATATCAATATTTCAGAATATATATCCATCTCAGATGACACTCTCTCTTAACCCTGTATTAGACGTCTGTTTATGGACTCCGGGCTCCAGATCTTCACTTGCTCTGCAATAATGGGGCTGAACTCTGTAAATACTCCTTCCATGCCAGTTGGTCAGATGTTAGGTTCGGTTAGTAGAGGGCACTGGAGAGCCAGTGGGGAGGAAGAGGCTTCCCCTCCCGGTTTTCATGCGCTTACCTCCTTGGGCTCCCACAGAAGACAGGGTTCCTTCCAGTACTGCCGGGTGGCCGACACGCAGCAGCTGCCCAGGCCACCCCCTCTCTTGGATGGCTTCAGAGTGGCAAGCTGCTGGCCAGGCGCCTTCCTGTAAGTGGTTTCTCTGGATACTTCGTGGTGGATTCTGAGACAGGGCACCTGAGATAAGCCACCCTGTGGACAGCTTCCTCCCACGGACCAGAGAGAGGATTTCTAACAAGTCCCACTGAGGCCACACTTCTGTGAGCTTGTGTCCAGCAGTGAGCCCCAGTCATGCCCTCCCCAACAAGGTCCAGACCGCAGCCCCAGGGTGGGGGTGAGGAGCCCTTCCTTGGGCATTCAGTTTCAGTGCTGGGAGTGGTGGCCGCTCCCCAGATCTACTGCTCCTACGTGATAGGACTTCTCTCTGCTTCTTACCCTCCAACTTCCCTTCACTCCAATTCCATTAATAATGCTTTATAGCAAACGTTCTCCATTCCGATTACTCTGTGGTTTCTGTCACTTGAATGCACCCTGACTGAAACGCACCCTCATTTAGTCTTAGAGCTACACGTAATTAAAGATTTAATGCTCATCACTGTCCTTCTGTCATTGTCTGTTTTTATTGCCTGTTTTTATACTTGAAAGTCAGTTTTGTTTAATATAAAGTCCTCAGTTCTTGTTTTCTTTCTTTGAATATTTTAAATGCTTTACCATTTTCTCCTCGTGTGAAGTGGTAATGTTGAAGTCCTATGATAATCCAGTTTTCTTCCTCTTTCTCTACTAAATATTGGCCTTAGAGGCGCCTGGGTAGCTCAGTCGGTGAAGCCGCTGCCTCCGGCTCAGGTCATGATCCCAGGGTCCTGCGATGGAATCCCACTTTGGGCTCCCTGCTCAACGGGGAGCCTGTTCTTCCTCTCCCTCTGCCTGCTGCTCCCCCTGCTTATTCTCTGTCAAATAAATAAATAAAATCTTTAAAAAATAATGTTGCCCCAAATGACCAAAATGTGAGGTGCGATCATTTTTACTAGAATACACCTTGCTATTCATTGTTTTCATAGTATGCTTTTTCAGTATGAGGTTTTAAAAAGATATGTGAATATACATATGAATATATATTACGGGGCATGTGTGAATATATATAAATACAAAAATATATTTGTATTTCAGGTAAAGTTCTCTTAAATTACCACGTGTTGTATTTGTTCTGTTAACTGGCTCTGGTGTTCTTTATGGGGGTGGTGGGGGCTTCTTTATCCATACACTAGATCCTCTTTGCCAATCTTCAGTGTCCATCATTTCTTTCTCTAAACTTCTTTTGGACTTAAAAAAAAATCTCATTTTCAAATTCTAGTTCTCTTTGGACACTATCTGTTGTGTTTGTTTACTCCTGTGTTCCTCCTAGTTTGGTACTCTTTTCAGATTTCTTCTCCTTTCAAATTTCTAATTCTTTCCTGAGGTTTTTTTTTTTTTAAGATTTTATTTATTTGACAGAGAGAGATCACAAGTAGACGGAGAGGCAGGCAGAGAGAGAGAGAGAGAGAGAGAGAGAGGGGAAGCAGGCTCCCTGCTGAGCAGAGAGCCCAACGCGGGACTTGATCCCAGGACCCTGAGATCATGACCTGAGCCGAAGGCAGCGGCTTAACCCACTGAGCAACCCAGGCGCCCCTCTTTCCTGAGTTCTATTACTTCATTTCTGAGTTCTTCTTACTCTGATTTATTTTGCTTTTTATTTCTTTTATCATTTTAACATCTTTACAATTTTGATCTGATTTTTTTGGCACTGACTGCTGTGCATGTTTTGCATGTGTGGTCTGACCTCATCCTCTTACATTTTGGGGTTTGTGGTGTTATCTGCTAGTTTTGCTGTAAACGTTTCATGCATTTTTGGTTTCACTACCTAGTCTGTTTCTCTATAGGGGTCTATGGAGATTCAAAACTCATGTACTACCAGCTTTCCAGAATCCATTTATATTTTTGAGTCATAAATATTTCTCTTTCTACATCCCTGGGATTTCAATCCTTAGCTGAATGACATGGAAAGGGGATAGGGTTGATCAGTATGTTATTTGGATTGGCACACTGCATTACATCACATCTCCATTCTTGAGTATTGTTTACTTGGTTCTAACATTCTAGGTTGTCAGTAATTTCTCCTTAGTACTACCTATATGCATTCTACTCTCTTCAGCACCTATTTTTACTTTTGAAAACTTGGCTTCCAGTCTAAATGTCATTTTTGTCAGTAGTTTATGTTTTGATTACTATTAAGATTGTTAAACTTCTCTTTGCTTAAATTCATCATGATGTATGTGTTATTTTCTTAAGACTTGATCTTTCAATCTAAAACATAATCTTTCTTCAATTCTAGAAAATTTGGGGCTATTATTGCTTTGAATTTTGCCTCTCTTCTCTCTTTTGGGATGCCTATTAGATGTCCTGTTGAATGTTCTCATATTATGTAGAACCCCCAAACTTGTTGATTTACATAGGCCAAAAATTTCCTTCATTCAAGCTAGTCAGAATTCTGGTTTGTTTGTTTTTTTTTAATCACTGAAACAGAAACACTGTTACTTTACTCAAAAGGCAAGTCAGAAAATAAACCAATAAATAGGTGATTCCTGAAGTAATCACCTGTAACCAGATATCCTTGAAACCTGAACTACTCCTGAACTTTTTAGTTATGCAAGTCATGAATTCACTTAGTTTTTCTCTCTTAAATCAGTTACAAGCCAATTGCAAGCAAGAGTCCTGATTACTATGAATGTCTACTATGCAGGTGGCACTGTGCCACGTGCTAAACAATGATATTGAAAACAAAGTCCATGCCTCTAATAACTGCAATATTCACACTCCTTCCATATCATCGTCATTTCTTCCTGCTTCTCCTGCCATCCCCAGTCCCAGAACCCTCCAGACTTGGAATGCTTATTTGCTTAAATGCTACAACTTCCTCACAATTCTTAAAACCAAACGTGTTAAGAGTAACCTTGCTAGCTATAGACTACCATGATCCTTCCCTTATTTTGGATTCTTATTATTCTTATACTGTCTTAAATAGGTCTTCGAGTGTTTCATGAAAGGTCCTTCCCTTTAATCATATGAGCTACTGAACCTTTTAAGGGCAAAAGTCAAACCTTTTACTATTCTAGTTCCCAAGGCAGTCAAGAATGATTCTGGACATCACTAGCAACAAGTGTAACCGCATTTCCCCACATCTTCCCCTGGGAGGGTACTTAGTCCCTGAAGGTCTTCAGAATGGTACCGCGATACAACAACATACTCCTATCACTTAATCAACTTTATGACACTTGGAAGTATATTAAAATATAAATATATAAGGTGCTATATACAGTTCAGAGGAAGGGGAAATCATGCCTGGGCCCGAGTATTCAGAGAAGGCTCCAAAGCCCTGGGATACGAACGGGTCTTGCCGTAACAGAGTATAAAGGAATATATACACTAAAGGCCGAGAAGATGGCTTGAGGAGAGGCAGTTTTGCTAGTCTACAGCAATGGAAAGTAAGATTTTAGCGACACAGGTTAGCTCCGGCATAAGGACGAGTTTCGATCTTAAATCAACATAATCCCTACAATCCCACTTCCCTTCCTTTGCACTGAAAATCCCTGCAGCCGAACCATACAGTGGTGTGGTTATTAATTTCTTAACCCCTTACGGGGACAGGTCTTGCGTCACTGTCTTGAGTACACACGGCCAAGGCTGATTCACTGGAAAGAATGCAGGCGGAAGTAAGCAACAAGCCCTGTGCCTGGAGACCCGAACAGTCGCGGCTCGGTCACAGAAACCTGCGACCCCCGACCTCCCTCGGAAATCCTCCTCCTCCCTCCGCAATTTCTCCTGGGACAGCCTGAGTCCACCTCCCAGGGGATGATGTGGGGAAGCCACGGGCCTTAGACTTCATTAAGACCGTGAGAGGTAGCCAGGGAGCGGGCAACCTGGTCCGAACAACCGATGAACCAATAGCTCCTGTCAGCTGAGACGACCGACGCCGGACGCCCGCGCCGCCGCACGCAGCCCCTCCTCCACGCCCGCCCTCCCCGGCTCCGCCCAGCGGCCTGCGACGCCGGGAAGAGGCGGGGTTTCCGCTTCCGGTGGCGATTGTTGACGCCTGCGGCTGCTGCGGTGGCGACCCGGCCGTTGGGGAGGGGCTAGTGGGGGAGGGAGACGGCGCAGTGACAGGACCGACGAGGGTGCTGCTGAGGCGACGATGGCAGAGGGGCCGGAGGAAGCCCGAGGCCGCCCACCTGGGCAGGACGACGGCGGAGGAGACCCCGAGCCCGTCCCTTCCCTGAGAGGCTCTCCTGCCGCCGCCGCCCTACGGCCCCGGGACGGGCCGCAAGCCGAACCCCAGGCCCCGGGCAGACCCCCCGCCCCGGGCCTCGCGCTCGCCGCGGGCACCACTGAGGAGTCGGAGCCGCTGCGCGAGCCCGGGAAGTGCGGGGAGGCGGCCCCGGGCGCTCGTGCGGGGCTGCAGGAGCCGGCCGGCCGCGAGGCGCCCGAGGCCGCCGCGCCCCGAGAGAGGCCGGCGCGGCTGAGCGCCCGCGAGTATTCCCGGCAGGTGCACGAGTGGCTGTGGCAGTCCTACTGCGGCTACCTCACCTGGCACAGCGGCCTGGCCGCCTTCCCCGCCTACTGCAGCCCCCAGCCGCCCCCGCCGAGCTACCCCTCGGGCGGTGGCGCCGCCGCCCCCCAGGCCGCGGCGCTGCCGCTCCTCCAGCTGGGCTATTACAACCCCTTCTACTTCCTGAGCACCGCAGCCGCCGGGCCTGACCCGAGAGCGGCTACCGGCATCACCCCCGCTGCTCCGGTCGCGGGCCTAGGAGCCCGGGCTCCGTACGGACAGGGACCCGTCCGGACAACCCCAGTGACCAGAGTGGGATCCGGCGCCCCTTCGCGAACCCCGAGCGAGACCGGGCGGCCGGCAGGTGAGAAGCGCGACGGAGAGGCGGGGCGGGGCGGAGCGAAAGGGTCTTAGGGGAGCTCTCCGGGGGGTGGGGGGGGGCGTAGAGCGGCCACGCTTTCGACCTCTGTAACGGCTGCTGCTGCTCGGGTTGGTATTTCTCTGCGTTCTTGAGCTGTCGTTCGCCCAGGCTGTAAGTTCCTGAAGTGTGCGGCGAGGCTGTACGGTTTCTTTTTCCTTTAGACCTGGTCCTCCGACCTGATTCCCTTATTCCTGGGACTAGTCGTCTCCACGTGTAAGGAAATCTTTGCTCAGGAGACTAGCCTCTTGATCTCTGTGCTGTGGAGACCGAGCTCAGAGCTTCATTCTCGGGTGGCAAACCCACTTTGAGGGCAGGGTCGGGGTCGGGCGGTGCGGGTAGTGCTGGGAAGAATCCAGACGTGGATTTATTAGGTATGACGCGGTCTATGATGATATATAGTAGTATCGGTATCATTGATAGGGGAATTAATGAAACCGACGGATATGAAAGGAGATTTACATGAATGCAGACGGAGTTATGAACCTTTGAGCCGTAACTGATGTTCTTTGTAATATTGTCTGTTTACTTCTGTATGGGAATTAGAATACTGGTTACGCTTTTTAGTTTGTTAGACTTTCTGTTTACTTTGTTCAGCCATATATATGAGACAAGATCTAGTTTTCCTGAATTTGATCCCATTCAGAACTTAAGATGTCAGATTGATAATCATTGGATTTATTACACAGAAAAGCAAGACGAACTAAATGAAGAGGGGGTAGAATGTGGAACACAGGTATTTACTTTGTAATTGTCTATACTTAACCTGGGTTCTTACTAAAAAGTTTAATTTTGTGTCACAGGCTTGGTGATCACCAGGGTATGCTTTTGAGTCCTGGTGAAATGTATTGAGTGCCTTAAATAATTTAGTATAAACCGTAAGGTGGTGAAAGCAAACTTTAAGCTGTTCAGTAAATAGTGGAATAAATAGCTTGTGGTACTGATGGAGTCAATACCATTAACTCTTGCGGGGTTTTAACTTTATTAGCTGGTTATACCTTGACTTTGTGTTCTCCATTTATTACCTAGCTTGGGTTTTGAGGCCTATGTGAAATAATTAGTTCTCCTTTTTTTTTTTTAAATTTACAGGCAGAGAGTATGTTATTCCATCCTTGGCCCACAGATTTATGGCAGAGATGGTGGATTTCTTTATTCTCTTCTTTATAAAAGCAACCATTGTCTTAAGCATTATGCACCTCAGTGGAATAAAGTAAGTTAAGGTTATTTGCAGAAAGGTTTTAATGTCTACTGCATAGAAGTCTTGTTTTCTGAAGTTCTGGTCATGGCCACAAGTGACTGTATAGACAGTCAGTGTGCCAGTGTCATGATTTCTCCTACTAGGAGCTCCTCCAAGGAGCTTGGTCATATTTGTTTTCTTGGTTTTAAGAAATAAGTACAAAAAGAGAAAAAAACACTTAATGAGTTCTGAAAGATCTGTGGGAATCTCACCTATCAAAAGTAGGTAAACATTTGATTTTTTTTTTAATTCAACCATTTTATTAGACTAGGCATTAATTTCCCTTTTACTATCCCATTCAGAGTAAAAACGAAAACATAAAGAGCTTTGGGTAGATGAAGTGTTGATAATCAGGCTTTTCCAAATGGGAGAGCTTATACATCGAGGCAAGTCCCAAGAGAACTGCAAAGTGAGCGGTTTATTTGAATGATCCTTTCACATGAATAATTACATACCAGTGACCACTTGCTAAGCCCTTTCTATATATGCTAAGCGCTGAGCTCATTTCATATGAAGTCTTCCATTGTACCACCAGCATGAGATGTAGAGGTTCACACTTCCTTTTCGTAGACTGAAGTTTGGGTTTACTTCCAGAAGTTAAGCCCAGAACTTATAAATACAAAGGTAGTAAGTGTGTCAAGATACAAACCCTTTGGTGAAATTTCAGGGCCCTTGCCAGGAACCTGAGTGTTACTTTGATTCTGTGACTCTCTCTCTCCCACCTCCCACACAGCCAACCAGGTACCAGCTCCTTTCTTTTCAGGCTCCCATTCAGTAGCCTCCGGCTCAGACCACTGTCCCTGTACTGTTTCATTGTCACTGCTTCTCCCCAGTCCAGTGATTGTCATCTCTCATCTGGATCATAGCAAAATTCTCCTGACTGGTATCTCGGTCTGCCATCTCCTGCTCTATCTCAGTCCAGTCTCTGATAATAAAACCAAAGAGATCGTAAATTCTGATTCTGCCCCTCCCACCTTAAAACTCTTCAGTGATTTCTTGCTGCCATTAGGATAAAGGCTTGTCTTCATATCATTTAACAGATGCTCTTATTTCTTAATTGCTGTGACCTGCTATACTTAATATTTGAGCCATGCCATCCTGCTTACAGCCTCCATCACAGCCTTGTTCTGTTCCAAGGCGCGCGCTCTCACTAGTCTCTCCCTCCTGAAACTCCCCCGGCCCCCTTCTTCGTCTGGCTAACTTCTCTTCCTACGCACGATCTCAGCTCAGACGTCCTTTCTGGGAAGCCTTCACTCCCTAAGTGAAATGTACCTGGTACATGTCTCCCTACTACCCTGTGGTTCTCCGTCATCACCCCCATCCCACTTCATTTGTGCTTTGTTGTTGTTGTGCTTTGTCTGGTAGGTAAGAGTCTCCAAGAAAGCAGAGATCAGGTTGAGTCCCCGAGGCTAGTACAATGCCTGCCCACAATAGTGCTGCTTGTTTGTTGAACAAGCTAATGAATGTTTTGTGAAACTAAAACATGCGGAAACCTAAAGATTAATTTAGAATTTCAGTTGAAGTTTGTGACACTGATGGAAAAAATACCAATGCAAATTGCTCTGGTAACTAATTCTTTATAACCCCAAACTATTGTTTTGTGTAGGGATATCTCTAAGTTTGCTATGCATTATATAATAGAAGAAATAGATGAAGACACATCAATGGAAGACTTGCAGAAAATGATGATTGTGGCTCTTATATACAGATTATTAGTTTGTTTCTATGAGGTAAGCTACTGACTCAGCAAATATTCACATTTAACAAGTTATTTATTTTTTAACAATCTAATTTTAGATGATCAGCCCAAAATAAAAAGTAATGGAAATTTATAGTTATTCATGTTTCTGTCAAATACCTCTTTTTTAATTTTTTCCACATGTTCTTTAACGTAGTATTCTTCAAGTTAAAAAGAAGAACTTTGAGTGGAGACAATTTCTTTATAACATATTTGAGTCTTGTGGTCCAAAAATATACTTGTAAGTTGGTTGTGGAACTTGAAATGTATTTTTCCATAGAAACAAATTGCTAAAAAAAAAAAAAGAAAATGGGTCACAGAAAAATCTTACAGTAGACCTCTTGTGGTACTGAGGGTGTAAGCCTTGCCGAGAAGCCTTACAGCGTTGACCTCCCAATATTCTGAGAGTCTTTCAACTTAGAATTTTAAAACATGAATGACATGGCAAAAAAACTGATCTTTAAAATTGGTAGAGCTGAGCTAGTAAATTATTTTTAAACTCTCCTTCTCTCGGGGCACCTGGGGGTCTCAGTGGGCGAAGCCGCTGCCGTAGGCTCGGGTCATGATCTCGGTCCTGGGATCGAGCCCCGCATCGGGCGCTCTGCTCAGCGGGGAGCCTGCTACCACCCGCGCCCCCCCCCCCCCCCCGCCTGCCTCCCTGCCTACTTCTGACTTCTCCCTCTGTCAAATAGATAATCTTTAAACTCTCCTTCTTTCCTTAGATAATTTGCATTTGGGGAGCAGGTGGAGCTACCCCAGGGAAGTTCCTGCTCGGCCTTCGCGTGGTGACGTGTGACACGTCAGTGCTTATTGCACCGAGTCGGGTTTTAGTGATTCCTTCCTCAAATGTCAGCATTACAACGTAAGTTCTTTTCTTGGCTTAATTTCCTACATACCTATGAAAATAATTAAGTGCAGAATTCAATGTTAGTTAGTTCTAAGTTATACCATTTGATACAGTATTTTTAAGATGTTGGTATTTTTTTCTCACGGCATGTAATGGTATTAACCTGTGTTAAGTTTAAACCTGAAAAGTTGGAGGTCTTCAACTGTTGTGGAATTGTAGACCCCTCTTCAGTGTACAATTTCAAGATAATCATTTTTTTGGAATAGAAGTTGCGAGGGGGTTAGGGTGGTGGCGGTGTCTGTATCCGTGCTCCGTACCTGGTTCGGTTATTCTCTAAGTCAGTGGCTGTTGGGGCAGTTCCTAATCTGCCTCGCGCTTCCGGTTTCCATGTGGTAGTGACCGTGTCACTCTCCCATCGTGAATGGGCAGCAAGGGTTCGGGCAGATACGCCTGCACACACCCAGCTCCGGCTCTCGAACCGTACGAGAGCGCTTGTCCCGCTGGCAGGACACAGGGCCGGCTGGCGGCGTCGCGCTCTGTGGGGAGAGGTACACATTGTGATGATGGGAGTTGTAGAGACTTAGTAGGCGGCAGTCAGCTGGGCAAAAAACAAGATGCAGCTAGAACTGCCGCCAGAACGATTCAGAGCTGCGGTGTCCTATAAAGAAACAGGAGACACTCCGGAAGCCTCGATTTTGCAGATATCCTCAAGTTTCCTTACAGTTCTGTGATTATTCTAATCCTGGTTGCAGCTTTTAATGAGAGTCCGTAATGGCTGTTTATCAAGCACCTCTTACGTAACAGGCCTTGTTTAAAACAATACGTATTAACAAGCCAGGTACCATCCGTACCGTTACCCCTTTTTACAGATGTGGAGTGCGAGTGAGTGGTTGAAAACGGATCTGACACCAGCCAGTCTGCATTCAGAGCCACACTCAGCCACGCGCTTTCCCTACAGCCTTTCCGTGCACGGAGAGGCAGAAATCTAACACTGATAGGAGAATTCTCCATTCCGAGCCACACTTGGAAGCTTTGTAAAGCTTTCTTTAATCACAGCATCCCCCAAAGAAAGAATACACAGTAATTTAAGCTGTCAGAGCCTCACAGAAGGTAGAAGAGGGGAGTGCAGGAAGCATATTAGTGTAGGAAGTACTAAGCCCACACGAGTGAATATTCAAAAGGTAAGTAAAGGGAACAGTTATTCTTCTAGCCAGATATCCGAGAAAATACTCTAAACCTTTAGTTCGCATTCTGAGAAATACTTATCAGTGCTTTTCATGTGGAAGTTCTGAAGTCTTACTCTTCTGTTGATGTTGTCTTTAGAACCCAGGTGGTTTGATCAGAATATAACACTATTTGAAAGTAACTCAGATATCGAAGGTAAAAACGCTCAATACTTTGAATGTATGTTTGAAATATATATATATTTTAAACTTGGTGTAGGATAGTATTAACCTCTAAGTGGTTGGTATATAATTTATCTGGTATTTTTTGCCTTAATTTTCTAGGTCTACTATACGAGCTCTGATCAAGAATTTTTCTATTGCTTCTTTTTTTCCTGCTTTCATCACACTGCTGTTTTTTCAGCATAATCGAACAGCCTATGACATTGTGGCAGGAACCATTGTGGTAAAAAGAAATGGGGTCAGATGATGCCTCCAAAAGCCCTGAATTCCATACTCTCTGGAGTAACAAGACTAAATTATGTGTCAAGGCCATCGGTATCCCTGAGTTACACTAATTGATGATTTAGAAATTAAAGCAGTCGCTCCAGTGTGATGCAGGTGACTATTCTGAAAGTACTGATTTTACTTGAATGCCAAAGAACTTTTCCAGAAGAAAAACCTGTTAAATTCAAGTGTTAAAAATTTTCAGATCGAAAAGGCGGCAAGTGGTTTTATAATCAACAATGGACAATATATACTTTCTTAAGATCTAAGGCTTTAGAATTTGCTGAAAGCATTTTCAGCTGTGAAATCTCCAGATGAAACTTTCAAAAATTTATTTTGGTTTATCCCAAAATGATGGAAAAAGTCCAGTTGTGTTTTGTAAACACATTAACTCATCTTTAGTTAACACTTCTTGGGGGTAATTGTTTTTGCTTTTGGGGAGATGGAGTGGAAACACAAATTTGGTAATGCACTTGGCCCCGGTCCTAGGAGGAAGTGAGTTAGCTGCAAGACAAAGGGGCAGACGAGGCAGGCCTAGCAGTTCCCTCACCTGAAGTTTTCAGATCTGTACTGCAGTGTATTGTGGGAATGATGTCACTTTACAAGTACTGTTCCTGTTCAACATGTGTTTGGGGCAAGTTTTGCATGATGATGAAAAGTATTCAGCCCTACTGCTCTATTATCATTGATTATTTTTAAAGAAAAGGTAAGTTAGTGATTGCTTTTAAAGGGGGAGGGAGGGTCACCTAAATTTTCACCGTAAATTTAAGTTGAAATTCATGTGCAAGTGTTTTTAGTGCCCGAAATCAAACGATAAGTATGTGGGGGAAAGGGACTTCATCAAATTGTTGCATATTTACTGTAAAACAATATTCCCAGTATGTGTGCAGCATGAAGCACGTGTTAGTGCTGTTCAGTGTCATGAATGCACCTTCTATTTCTACATCAGGTAGTCACATACTAGCTAGTTTCTTTTTATTATATTTTATATAGTTCCATGACTTTTGAAACATCAAGGAGTCAAATATCAATCTTAGTATTTCATGATAAAATACTAGTAGCCTGTGAAATATTAGCAGTTTTCCCATTATGAACTGTTATTTCTACAACAAAGACAATTACCATTTCCATACATTTTTCTAAGTTTTGGGGGCCTGCCAGGGATGATGTTTTGAGGGAACTGTTAAGTAACACTTTGTGTATTACCATTTTAATTTATTCTTCTACTGAAGCAAAGCTTAGTGTTTTAAATGTGTGTGCATGCTTTTGTTAAATGGCCCAGTTAACAGTGTTGAGATATATCTGAGAAGTTTTATTTCTTAGGCATTTTTTCCAACCCTGACATTGTTTTCCCAAAAAACACTAGCCTGTCTTGGATACTTCATAATTAGATTGCTTAAAAGATCAATCTGGACTTTATTTTTGGCCTCAAATAGCAAACGCAAGGCATGTAGGTTTTTTGACTTTAAAACTGAAAATATTCACATTTGATGTCTATAGAAACCTGAACAGCACCCTTATTAATCTTTTTACTGTAAAATTTCATAAACCATGTTTTTCAAAATTTTTTATTAAATCAACATCACAGAAAGCCTATTAAGTGTGCCAAAGTACTCAACAGATCACTCACTTGTAGCCCCTGGGAAGATGTTTAAAGTGTTTGGCCCTTCACAGTAGAAAGACACAGCAGGAAATGTTACGTAAACTTACCACTCAGTAGTGTGTACGTTAGCACCAGTGGATACTGCTCTCTTGGCCACTGATAGAGAATTCAACTTGAAAGTGTCCTTCAGCCATGTAGCTCTGGAATAGATCTTTAATGTAGAATTTCCTCTCAGATAATTAAAAGGTTCACCATCTGGGCTATTTTTATTTCTATTGCCAAACAAAAGCAAGTAGCCCAGTTTAATTCTTACAATATTGCACATTTGCTATATATGAGTTATTGAGAATTCTAGCTGGGATGTAGGTTCATTTAGATCCATCTTGGGATCCAAGTTATATAGCCTGATAAAATAAATACAAGTTCTGTTGCTACTCTGCCTTTCTAACAAAATGCAAGTGTGTTTGTATTTTGAATTCAGCACACAGGAAAAGAGATTTTGATTTCCAAATCATTGTGGGGGGGAAAATTACAAAACAGTGGGGAAGAAGGGAGAGTCACTTTTTTCTCTTAGGGTTGTGAGGGGTTGAGCCTCCGTCTTTTCAAGAGCACTTTTCTATTTTTTTCATTTCTAGAAATGCTGATTTTCTGTATCCAAGTATAATTCTCATGCTGAAACTCTAGCCTAAAAAGGCAAAAAGAAAGTTGTTTTCATAGTACAAACATTATTCATCACTTTTACAAGATAAGTCATAAGGGAACAAAATTAGAAGTCAAGCCAAGTAAGACCACTTGCAGTGAATATGGCCTGAATAAAACCGCAGAACAGGCAGGTAGCGTGGGCATCTAGAAAAATCTCCGTACCCACGACTACGGGCTGCTGGCGCACCTTGAGAGAAGTCTGACGCACTAAGTCCATGCTGGGTTTAGGGAAGTAAACGGGAGGATGGTAAGCCTTGATTTTTAGACCAAGCTACGACTACAGAAATCAAGCCGACAACTTTTTGGACAGTAGCGCGTTACAAGTATTGTCGCGCTGGTGCAGAAGTCACTTGTTTCCACTTAAACACTTACTTTGCAGTTTTCCCCCGCTATTTAGGATTGGGGAAAAAATACATGATATTTGAGGGCCCTTTTATTTAAATAACACTAAGTCTTTAGTGATTATTGCTTTAAATGACAAGTAAAAGTTGTTTTAACTCTGCTTTAAAAGGACTTGTTCCCTTAAGTGACTTGTGTGGGGGTTTTACTCATGCATCAGTATTTCCAGCAACAGGAAAGGAGAAAGGAGTTGAAACTACTTGCAGGTATTGGGCTTTGTGAGAGAGACAGGGATGTTAAACATTTTCAGTCCACACTTAGCCCTATTAAAACAGGCTGTTGTTTCTTTTGAAGAATATGCCCAAACCATACCAGTATTCCTAAGATATGACAGGTACCATTTCGGGTACTTGCCATTCCCCGTCCCCTGTACCAAAGGCCAAAATCTTTACACTATGTGCTTGCCTGGGTGAAGATCCTCATTCCAAACTATGTTATTATGTGTATATCCTCGCAGTTCATTAGAGTAGGGCTTGACCCACGAACAGTATCTGATGGCCTGCCTATAAATAAAATCCAGCATTCTATTTTTAATAATTTGTATGCCACCTTTGTATTCTTTATCTCAATAAATACTTGATCACCAGTGCTTTTGTTTTTTGACTGTTACTTGAAGTTTGCTCTAGAATCTCCTGCTTAAGGGAACCCTTGCTTCCAAATACAAATTTCTCGCATTCCTGGCCTTTAGGAGAACGGCAGTCAGCTAGAGTGCTTTCAGAAAAAAGAGGTCTACCCTCCCCAAAAGTCTACCTTTTGGGGTATATTCTTTAGGCAAGTCACTCAGAAGTTACCCACAGATGACTATGCTTAATGTTCAACTAATTCTGTCCTTAAAATGGTTAACTCTCCCAACTACTATGCAAGATACTAAGGACCCATGTTACACATGGGGAACCGGAAGTTCAAAGTCTCATAGCTGGTAAATGACTGAGCTGGGCAGTTTAAACCTCATTCTGATCTTACAAGCATTTCCTGTTCTAACACATCTAGAGGAGGAGGACAGGATACAAAACAGTTTCCTCAAGAAGAACACAGATAAGGAACGCCTGGGTGGCTCAGTCGATTAAGCGGCTGCCTTCGGCTCAGGTCATGATCCCGGGACCCTGGGATCGAGTCCCGCATCGGGCTCCTTTCTCAGCGGGGAGCCTGCTTCTCTCTCTCTCTGCCTCTGCCTACCTGTGATCTCTGCCTGTCAAATAAATAAAATCTTAAAAAAAAAAAAAAAAAAACACATAAACTCAATGTAGCTAAACAATGGCCAGGTCTAAGTTCTACAGACAATGTGCTGTTCGGAGCTAAGGCACAACCTACATTTCTGGAACTACGAACTACAGTGGAACTCGAGGTAAGCTTGTAAGAGTTGCCCCACACCACTAGTCGATTCAGTTGGCATGTGTCACTAGACCCAATACACACATTTTCCCAGTTTTACTACACCAAATGTCAGTTTCCATTCAACACACAGGCTAACCTTTGTAACATTTTCATTGAGTTTCAAACTTTAAATAGACCCAGGAAACAAATGAAGTCATGGAGATGAAAAGGACAGCACAGGAAGGAGTCAATAATTCTATAATCATGTATGGTGACCACACTTACGGTGGTGAGCACTAAGTAACGTACAGAACTGTCGAATCCCACTGTACGCCTGAAACTATTGTAACATGGTATGTCATCAGTACTTGAATAATAAAAATATTAAAATTAGGATTTTATTATTTGAAATTAAAGTAGTGGACTAATTTATAGCCTGGTTACAAACTTAAAATTAGTCTACCACTTTAATTTCAAATAAAATCCCAAATACACGAACAATTTCGGGAGAGAATTTGTTAACAACTATTAATAAGCAGCTAGCTTGAAGACATTTTTCAGTGGTCTAAATCATACTTTTTCTTAATGCCCCAAATCATAAATTACTCGAAACAACCTGGTACCTGAAGTGCCATCCTCAGGCCTGGACCTCAGGCATTCGAAGTCTTCCAGCATGAGAAGTGGCTTCTTTCCATGGTACTTCCCCCTCTTCTACGAACTGCCCTCAATTTTCACTTGTGTAGGGAACGTAGGACCGAGGCCTGTCCGAGACCGCTGTTAGAGTCACAGAGTGGCTGCGAAGTACGTCTGCCACCGGAGCCAGTCCAGGAAGGAGATGCCTCTGCTGGACCGAGTCGGGAGGGGCAGGGTTGCCGCTGGAGCGGCATTCATGAATGTCGTCTGGAGCCACATGCGCAGCCTGGGAATAACGACAATGGAGACAGAAAATCCAAGTCCCAAGCCCTGATTACAGCTCTGTAGACTACAGCTTTGGTGCCAGAAGATTTCATTTTTAAGCCACCTTTATTTTCAGTCAACTTGTTTTAAAGAATACTAAATAACTATTTCTAGCACATTTCTTATGAAAATTTTTCCCAGAGCAGAAAGCCTAATACTCCCATTCATATGGGCCCAGAGGAGGGCAGATAATGAACAAACCTGCCACTTAGTTAGGCATTAACATCTCCGCATTAAAACCAGGTTTCTGGTATTCACCATTTGCCCCCAAACAGGCCTGTGTCAAATGTGTATTATTAATAAAGTGAGAATTATAAAATGTCTCTCCCCAAACCAGCACCAAATAATGGCCTAAGATGTTTTCAAAACAATATCTTTGCAAAATTAGAAACACAAAATAGCTCGTAAACATTTTAAAGTTCTGAATTTGGATTTCAACAGAAGTTAAGCAAAATAAAAGTCCGCACAAAATCACCGTGTGCTCAAATTAAGTCTAAAATCAAGCAAATGCTGTCCCAACAGGTCTTTTATGAACCACAGACGAGATCCAGTTGGGGGGGGGGGGGGAATATTAGTAAAAGAATCCGTAAGAGTTCCATACAAAAGGACCATGCAATTTCTATAGGCTGCTTTCAGCATGTGTCTCCAAGACCTGATCAGTAAACACTGTCTAGTCACCTCTCAAGGAAGATACAGATACGAACAAATGGTTACGTGTGTTTATTTTCAACTTTTAAAAAGGTAGGTCATTTTATATGCAAAGTAGGCGTGATTCCTAGCACCAGACAAAAAGCAGGGTACCTTCTCTAAGTTTTACCTCCAGACACTTCCCCTTCACGTAGGAGTTGTCCAAATCACTTAAATGTATTCTTTGGAATTTCTCTGAAACATGGCGAACCTTTACAAAAAAAGGTTCCCTTCCATTAACACTGGTACCTTCATTATAAGTTAACACTAGAACAAAAAATATTTCATAATTTTTTATTGATGGCATTTATCCCATGGTTTAACATGTTAATTATACTGTAATAAACATGGCTTTAATATTAAACTTTTCCTTATTATCCAAAGTCACCACAGTCCATTTCAGTAAATATAAAAATATATGCTTAATACTTTGTACAATACTGGTTTTTGGTCCAAACAAAACTGGATCAGAAAAGCCAATAAATTCACTTTAAGAATCCCCAATTTTTTTTTTAAAGATTTCTAAATGGATTTAGGCAACTTTGAATAATGGGATTTACATAATAAAATCTGAGACAAGACTAAACAAAGAACAAACAAATTTTCTAACACAAAATTAAAATTTCAAGTTCACAGATTTATGTTATGCCAAAAAAGTACAGAAACAAAATTGTATTTACACCAGTTTCATAATAAAATAATGAAAAAGGCAAGACAGGTGATAGGAGAATGAAAATATAGAAATAGCATATAATTATTAAATGGAGAACGCACTAGATCTAATAAGTCCTTAGCATGGACCATTCTTTAATCAGGCTTCCTCTATCAGAAAATTTTAGTGCACAATACACCCGACTCACTCACTTCACACATACACCAGCACAAACTCAGCATAGAAATCATTCACTTCCACATTCTCTAATCTATACAGAATTCCTCCCATATAATTACAACGTCGACGCGTCCCCCCGCGCGCACCCACGCACGCAGCGCGGTGCGCACGGAGGCTCCCTACAAAGCCACCCGCTGAGCGGGCTCCGTCCCGGGCGCGGCGGCCTGCGCCCAATCAGGGGTCATGTGCTGGATCCTATTTCTGCTGCAGAATCAGCCGCCGATCTAGCGATTATTGTTTCTGGAACGGGGGAGGAGGGGAGGCGGGGGCTGGGGGGGGGCGAACTCAGGAAGTCGTCGGGCAGGTCTGACCACAGCCAGCCCCACCACGCACAGTACGGCCGGGATCTGAGAAGCAGGGCACCAGCAGTTGCCAACGTGGTGTGGGACACACCGCGACCTTTATTTCCTGCGCCTGACAGCAGTCTTTATCTTGCGACCAGGAACCGAAGTTCCGGAAGAAGAGAACATATTTTTCCCGTTTGACCTGTGAAAAAGAACTGCGTTATGTCACCCGGTGCTCGGGGACATTTCAGCATCCGCACAAGGCGACCTGCGACCGGGGGCGGGGGGAGAGGTGGTTGAAGGAAACGCGCTCTCTGTCCCCGTCTGTCCCCGCGCACAGCACGGCGGCCACCACCCGCGTCTCGCCTGAACGCAGCGCCCGCCCCCGGGCCGCGACGAGCACCCCAGCCCGGCTCCGCGCAGGCGCGCGCCCGCCCCGCCGCAGCCCCTCCCGCCGCGCGGCCTTACCCCACTGTGAACGCGGCCGAAGACTGGCTGAACGCGAAGGCCGCGGAGCCGGAGGGCTGGGCCGAGGCGGCGGGGGTGCCGGGATTCGCCCCGAACGTGAACACTCCCGACGGGTTGTTGTTCGCGAAGTTGAAATTGGTGGTGCTGCTGCTGCCGAACTGGAAAACTGAAGAACCTGCGGCGGTTAAAGCAGAAACACTTCAGTAAGGTCAAAATGCTAGTTTTCTGGTAAAGACTCGGACCTTTACATACAAACACACGGGAAGGACTAAGCCGTCTTACCGTCACTCAACAGAAAGTTAAAATGAGCTGTTTGCTCCACCGACACACGGAACATACTCAGAACACCCTCGGACGAGTGACCCAACTTACCCGTGACCAAGGAGAACAGGGTAGAAGAGACTTCCGGTTAAAGATAGCCGAATCAACACACACATTTGCGCTAACTTCTTCAAAAATTATGTTAAAATAAGAGTAAAGGGAGTTTTACGAAGATGCGGGACAGAGAGGAGACAACAGCGACAAAATGGAGACGCCGGAAGGCTGACTGGAGCCAAGGACCAAGCTGGCAGCCGGGAAAGCACAGGCGCAGTTCATTTACACTAAACATACCCAAAGGCTTGGGAGCCAGGGGCCTCTGGAAGGGAGAATGAAGGTGTGACTATAAAAAAAGAAAAGAAGGAGGAGGAGGAGGATGGGAGAATAGCTGTGTGAGAAGCAGGTACCCAGGTCACTCCTCCCCAATACCACAAGAGACTTTTCTCCTCTACCCCAACAGAAGAGAACTTCAGTCTCTGGACTAGGCGACCACACACAAAGGCACGAACATCCTACTGAACAGAAGGATTAAAAATAAGCTGACGTTAGGAGTACGGAGCTGCAGCCTCCCTCCCTGACTCGGCTCCCAGAGCACAGGCCATAGGGAGTTTGCACACCCTCTAGGCAGGAGCCTAGGAAAGACCTACTGATACCAAGATCCAGGTCTTCCTAAGGAAGCAGGCCCATGAGATGAACCTACAGTGAGATTCAAGATCTATGAGCTTCTCGATGCACGAAGAATTATCAAGTGGTACTGCGGTATCCCACACTTGTAAAATTATGAGTTGGACAGGAAAAGAGGTTTGCGAACGATGTATCTGATGAGGAGCTGATATCCAAAATATATAACTTCTACAACTTGGTAGCCAAAAAGCCCGAATAACCTGACTTAAAAAATGGACAAAGGACGTGAACAGACATTTCTCCAAAGAGGACACAAACAGCCAAGAGACATGCGCAAAGATGCTCAACATCACGCATCGTCAGGGACGAGCGCATCAGAACCACAGTGAGGTGCTGCCTCACACCTGTCGGAAGGGCTAAAATCAGCAACACAAGAAACAGCAGGTGCTGGCGAGCGCGTGAAGGAAAGCAACCCCGTGCTCTGCGGGTGGGGACGCAAACTGGGGCAGCCTCTGTGGAGAACAGTACGGAGGCACCTCAGAAAGTAACTAAAAATAGAAATCACCCTATGATCCAGCAACCCCGTTCTGGGTATTTCTCCAAAACATTTAAAATCAGGGCCTCGAGGAGACATCCAGACTCCCGAGTTCACCACACCATTATTTACAAGAGCCAAGATGTGGACACAACCTAAATGTCTGCCGACCGAGAAGATGAAACAACGGGCGGTTCGTACACAGGAACACTGTTCAGCCTTTAAACAACACGCAAGCGCCTGGCTGAAGCGGGAGGACGTCATGCTAAGTGGAATAAGCCGGACCCACGACAGGTACTGCATGACTTCTCTTACATGAGGAATCTAAACTGCCAAACCACAGAAGCAGAGAGAAAAAGGGTGGTTTTGGGGTGGGGGGTGGGTTTTGGTGTGTGTGTGTGTGTGTGTGTGTGTGTGTGTGAGAGAGATTGAGAGAGAGAGAGAGAGAGGAACTAAAGGAATGGAGAGGGGCTCGCCAACGGGTGTGGAGCACAGTTACACCAGAGGTGGGGGTGCAGCCGTTAGCAGTACGACAGGGGGCCTGTAGTTAACAACACTGCATCGTGCACTTAATTTGCTGAAACGATGGATCTCGTGTTAATTATTCTTACTACCATTTAAAAAAACAACTGTTGAGTGGATAGCCTAGAAGCCCCAGACAGTTGAGGAAAGTATTTCATAAGAAACACCAAGAGCCAAATGAGAAAAGCAATTTGTAGAAAATGGATTGAACTACAGTGTAAAGGGGAGAAAAGAAAACCCCACACCTCATCATTAATATCAAGAAATAACAGGTAACAATTCTGAAACAAGAACATTAAGAATATAAAAAGGACACACCTACAGAACAACAACAAAAAAAGAACATCTCAAATTAGCAAAAGTAAAATCCTGTTCAAAGGAGAAGTAAAAGATAAAAGGAAGAAATCTTTCCAGAAAGGACAGAAGGGACAAAAAGGGAAAAAGAACAGAAGTTAAAGAATGAGGCACAAAAATCTTCAAAGAAGTAATTCCAGAAAATTCCCAAGAATGGATATTCACAAAAAGATAAAACTAAATTCTTCACACAGTCAATGGGTAAAAATGGATCCAGATTAAGGAACATCCTCCTGGTAAGTCAGAACACTGGAGCCCAAGAAAAGATCCAGTGAGATTCAGAAAGAAGAAATGGGTCCAAAAGCAAATATCAAGTGCTTACTTCAGCAGCACACATACAAAAGCAAACATCAAGAAAGACTTCCAGAGCAACTCTGAGAGAACCAGAAAGTCCAACATGGAGAAATCCTTTCACAACTATGAAAATTATTTCCAAATGAAACCTGCATTCATCCAAAATGCTCAGCAGGGAGCCTGCTTGCCCCTCTCTCTCTGCCTGCCTCTCTGCCTACTTGCAATTTTTCTGTCAAATAAATAAAATCTTTAAAAAAAAAAATTTCACAGAAAATGAAATCCAGTAGACTCAAAATATGAGAATCTTCATACAATGTAGTAGGATGCGAACGGGCACAATCCGTCAGGATATGCTTGCATTACTTTCTGAAGTCTAAGATATGCACGCATACCTTTTAGTTGGGCAATCCCTCTCCCGGGTATATACCCTCGAAAAATATGCAGTGTGCCTGCAGGCACATATACAAGAATGAGCAGAGGTGCATTTCCTAACTGGTAATAAAAACAACTCTGACACACTCAGCAGCAGCGTATGGATAAACTGTGCTACGCTCATAACCTGACTGACTGTGCGGCAGTGACAAGGAGCACACCACACGCGCTGGCACCGGTGAGCTCTGCCAGAGCGAAAGCCGCGCAAATCCGGAGACTCAACAGTGTGGATTCCATTTACACAGAGTTAAAAATAAGGCAAAATGATATTCTGTAGAGCTTCACAGGTCAGCAGTTAGCTTTAAATAAAACCTCAGGAAAGGGATCGCCACAAAAGCCCAGACACGTCAGAGCAAGGAAAGAGGCTCGTGAACAAGCAGGGAGCCGGGGCCGGGGGGCGGGGGCTGCTGGCGGAGGGCGAGCCACGCGCCTGCTCCAACACCACACTGCTCACTTCTGTCCCGGGCTTTTCTGTATGAAGTCGTATTTCACGGTTAGAAAACTACCCATCCTACTACAGTTTTGAGGAAATATATCCTCAGAGTACAATGTGATTAGCCATATTAAGCAGGTGTGTGCATGCGTGCGCGTGCACCCCCCCACACACATGGGAATGTTCGTTTAAATATGCAAGTCAAGGATCATAAAGCCGTGTCCTGGGCGCCTGGGGGGGGGGGGGGGGGTTCTGTTCCAGAAGAGAGCTACAGCGGGGGGCGGGGGGAGGACCTCCCGAAGGAAATCCAATCACAACGAGGACTAGAAAATGCGACTGAAATCTAGGCTGGAGTGCCCCAAAGTTCAGGTGGGAGAAATGGGACAGAACCGATACTGCACCTCAAAGAAGAAGAAATAACTACATTTTAATTGCATGGTTAATGCCTTAAAGTGCTTCACTGTATGAAAGTTGGGAATGTTGCTTCTAGGGGAAGGCCCAACACATACTTTTCTATTCTGCCAAGTACAAGAGACATTTAAAGAAAGAAGACAGGGGTGCCTGGTAGCTCAGTCGGTGAAGTGTCTGCCCTCAGCTCGGGCCACGATCTGAGTCCTGAGATCAAGCCCCGTGCTGGGCTCCCTCTGCTCACCCCTCTCCCTGCTCCTCCCCCCGCTTATGCACATTCTCTCTCTCTCAAATAAAATCCTTAAAAAAGAAAAAGACACAAAAAAAAACAAAAAAAAAACAAAAAAAAAAAAGAAAGAAAAAAAAAAAGAAGACACAGGCATGGTTTCAGAATTCAGAAACCATTCTGTCTGAAGACATGCAGACCCCAGGGGCAGAGCAAACACAAGCCCCGTGGGCAGGGCGCACTCACCGGAACTCGGAGCTGCTGCGGAGCCAAAGGCAGACTGACTCGGCTGCTGTCCAAACACAGGAGGCTGGCTGCTGCTGGACACGCTCCCGAAGGTAGGTGGTGTGGGCTGAGGGGCAGCAGAAAACAACGCCGCTGACGAGGACAGAGCTCCAAAGCCTGGGGGAGTGGGCTGGCTGGCACCTTGACTCTGTCCAAATGTCGGGGTTTGGTTAACACCAAATGCTGGACTGGCAGATGGCGCCGAAGGCCCCGTGCCAAATACAAAGGAGGATCCTAGAAGCCCAGAGAAACACCAATGTCACCTGAGAGCCACCACGAGATAATCCTCAAGAAACTGCTATCAAGTCAGCGGCAAACCTGAAGCTTCTTTTCAGACACTTGTCTTAGAGCTGAGCAAACCCCAGCAAGGCCAGTTTTGATGATCACGAAGGGCACAATCCTCGCCCATTGTTCAGTGAGACCATACAGAATGCACATCAGCAAAGTCGCTGACGAGCCAGAGTCCCCACCTTCGCAGCCACATTTTTGGTCAGGTAGAGAAAACGATCGAAGATAAGCGATCTCTCGCCCGACTACCTAACCTGCAGCAGAGGCCACTAGCACGGTCCCACGTACGTGCTACCAACCGCGGGCTCACACCAAATGAAACAGTCCCGAGTTTCTGGTTACTCAACCACCCAACATTTCAAAAAGAACACCTGGAAAAACTAAAGAGGACACTGAAGCTAGAAAGCGCCCCACCATGAGTTCATGATATTAAACCGAACCACAAAATGGACAAGATTCCAGGCAGTGAAAGGTGACAACACGCTGGGGGCAGCCGGCCTAGTGGCGCCCGGCGCTTCTCGGGTCCCTGCCAGTTACCTGCTGGGAGAGGACAGTTCCAGCCCGTCCGGCTGCAACACGTCCGCTTTCCTCGCGTCACCGTACCTGCAGAGCTGGATGTGGTCGTGGCTCCGAAACTGAAGCCGGAGGTGGCGGTGCTGTGGCTGCTGGCTCCCGGCCCAAAGACGAACGGGGTGACGGCCGTGGCCGCGCTCGACGTGGTTGCCGGTTTGCTCTCTTGAGAAAACAGCAACGACGGAGACGCGCCCGACTCGGCCGCGCTCCCGAAGGCAGGGCCGCTCCCAGGGTTGCCGGCCTGTCCAAACACAAAGGCAGTCCCAGGCGTGCTGGAGGCGGCAGCGGAGCTCCCGAACATGCCCCCCGCGGCGGCCGGGGCCGGCGCGCTGGACGTGGGGGCGCTGCTGTTCAAGAAGGTGAACGCCGGCTTCGCGGCCCCCGGATCTGCAGACACGGGTGACGGGACACACAAAACTCTGAGGACACGGAACTACAGAAAGGCACTTCTTCCTACCGTGCAGTCCAGCCAGTCATTGGAACACAGAACCACTAAGGTTTTTTTTATATAAATTCATCAAATGGACGTGCTATATTGAATTTTGATGTAAGCAAATATGTCCATCTTTTCTTTTATGGCTTTTGGACTGCGTCTCAGATCAGATAACTTTCAGCATTCGGGTTAGTAAGAATAAAAAATATCCCTTCAATCCCACACCCCGAACTGGAGGCTACGTCTGGACGCCTGTTCAGATGGCGGGAGACTTGCAGAGCTGTTAGCAAGACCCTCATCTGTCCAACTGCATCACTTACTGGCCAGGCCATACTCACTCACTCGTTTCTAACTTCCCCCTTAGGACACACTAAATTTCCAAGTACGTGTGCATTTGTTCCCTCTGCAGTTACCACTCCTAGACTGTTTTAATTCCTGCAGCTTCACGGTATGGTCTGATACGAGTGGAGCAAACCTGTCTGCGTGCCTGCCCTTTTCTCCAAAATCTCTCGTGCATTCTCCCTTCCAGGTGAATTTAAAAATGAGCTTAGCTTGTCACATCCACCGAAATTCCTCTCAGAACTGAAACGAAGACTTCCAGCTCTGGAAGGAGTCCGTCACAGGTGACAAGGCCCAGCACCGGGAAGACAGTCTATGGTGCTGTCCCGACACCATGTGAGGACAGATGGCGCGGTGCTGGGCACGGACTACCACAGGCAGCAGCCCGATCGCTATGCTGCACACCTGAAACTCATGTGACAGGTGTGTCAACTACAGTCAACTACACACAGAGCGAGAGGACACCAAGAACACCGAGAAGGACAATGCTCACTCAGGAACAGGTCTGAAACAGGTCATTTGCACAGCTATTTCTTGCTGATTTAGAAGAAAGCTACTGGTTGTATATGAGCCTGAAATCACCCACCTTCCTGAAGACATTTTTTTTTTTAAATTCTCCCAATGAGGTCTCAGTTCCAATACTGTGTCTGTACAGGCTGGCCGCGATATGGTATGGGTGTTAGTGTGATTTACAGAAAGTGGAGCATGCTGGCTCACTTGCAAGTTCATTAATGGGAGGTTAAGAGTATCTGTTTCAGTGGAAAAAGTACAGTGATACCACAATTACATCTAATTAGACCTAATGGTGTTTTTATTCCTTTCCAAGTTGTACATAATGGAGTATTTACTTTCTTTTTTGGAGGGTGTTTGAATGTCCACACAATGGATCCAAAAAAAAAAAAAAAAATCCACTGATTTCCATTTTTTTTTCCCAAGGTAAATTTTTCATTTCGTGTTTCCAGTATATTTTCAGGAGTGTTCACAGGCATTCTCTATTTTTTGTCCTGTCTGAAAACATCCCTATTTTGCCCTTCAGCTGGATATAAAATTTTAAGATCAAGACCATTTTCACTTTTAGGACACTGCTCTACTGTTTCAAGCATGTGGTCTTACAAATTCAAAGTTTGATGGCAAAGAGCTTTCCTCTCTCTGAAAGCATTCAGGATTTTGGCTTTAGTGTCCTACAACCTCACTGGTCCTTGCTAATGAGTGGGCCGTTTTCATTTTTAAGGAGAGGTTTTCTCTGCACAAAGGAAATGTTCTTCTGTCACTGCTTTCATACTTCTTCCATCCTGTTCTCATCTGCTAAGCACCCCTCCTGCTAGAGGGGTGGCTTAGACCAGTCTAAGACTGGGCTAGACCCAGTCTCTCTGCACGTCCGTGAAACTGAGTTCTGTGAAATCCTAGTTCACTAATCTATCATCTAAGGTTTTTCTGCTGCTCAGCCCACAGAAGGATTTCATTTCACCAAGCACGTTTTTTGAAAGTTTTTAAAATGCTCTTTCATTTTTGCTTCAGGATACTAGTTTTCATAATCCCCTGTTTAGAGACAAATTATATTTGTTGTCTATATCCCTTAAATGCCTGATGACGACTGGTTAACTGTATTTGTGAATGAAGGCCTGTACATAAAGAGTGAGTTAGAAAATATTTCATGAGCTTATGAAGGCAGGCCTATGCTCCTGAAGAGTAGGCCAATCCCAACTGTCAGAGCTCAAACAGAAGGGAGGAGCATGGACAGACGTGCAACCCTGCGGGCTTGCCATCAGAGCTGTAGATAACCTCTTCACCTCTTGGGGTATGGAGCAGTAAAAACTGAAAATCTTATGCTCCTTTCCAGAGAGCTGTTCCTGGTCTCGCTCAGCTCTGTTCAGTGTAAACCATTCCCTGACCTGCTGTATTTGTCCAGAGATCAGAGATGCCTCGTTAAAAAAAAGTTTAATACTTACCTGCCGTAGTATTGGTTGGCGTTCCAAATGTGAAAGCAGCCTTTGTTGGTTGTTCCGATTCCTTCTCAGCTGGTTTTGCCACGCTGAAACTAAAGGTGGACTTTGAAGAACTCTCCTCTTTGGTCTGCTCTGAATTTCCAAAGGAAAACACTGATGGACACTTTGGCTCTTCACTGTCAGCTTTCTTCCCAAACACCAGAGAAGTGGAAGTGACCTGCTCCTGCTGCTTCTCTTCTGTCCTTCCCAGTGCGAACAACGAGGCAGCTGGCGGAGGGGCGGGTTCTATGCTGCCAAACGTGAACCCTCCTTTGGTGGCAGGCATTTCTTCTTTTTTGGCTTCTGACGTCTTACAGGTGAAAGGAGCCACTGAAACACTCTTGGTTTCTAGGGTTCCAAAGCTGAAGCTGCTCTTGCTCTCAGAGGTCACCGCGGTGTTGGTAGCAGCAGGTGTGGGGTTAATAACACCAGGACCAAAGCTGAAGCCCGCAGACGAAGACTTAGGTAGTTCCTCTTTCTTCTCCTGCTGCCCGAGATTAGACACGCCAAACTGAAACAGAGCTAACGAAGCTGTGTTACTTACGCCCGAAGGAAGTCCAAACTTAAAATCGTTCTCACTCTTACTGTCCTTTTTAGCTTCTTCAGGTTTAGTCTCAGACGAAACTCCAAATTTAAAATCTCCTAATGGTTTAGGAAATTTAAAGCCTTCACTCACGGAGTTTGGAGACTCAGAATCTGAGGACACTCCGATTTTGAAGCCTCCCTGATCTCCAAACTTAAAATTTCCAGTGCTTGTTAAGGTCTGAGAAGGTCCAGAAGAGGATGATGGGATACCAAATTTGAAGGATGAGGCTGCTGGGTTCGAAGATGAGGAAGATGTGCCAAAGCCTTCAAAATATAAAACACAAGTCACTGAGTTAACGCTATCCTCATGAACAAAATGTCCCCGTGAAAAACGAATAACTCTGGAGGGGCACCTGGGTGGCTTCAGTTGGTTAAGCGTCTGCCTTCAGCTCAGGTCATGATCCCGGGGTCCTGGGATTGAGCCCTGCATTGGGCTCCCTGCTCAGAGGGGGATTTGTTTCTCCTTCTCCCTCTGCTCGTGCGTGCCCTCTAATACATAAATAAAATCTTAAAAAAAAAAAAAAAAAAAAGGACTAATTCTGGAAAGGTCTCCTTTGAAGAGTGAAAGGCAGTGAACACGAAGCAGCAGCCCAATGTTTGGCATGAGAACTCCATCTCGCTCCTCCCAACTACACGGACACACCGCCTTTCATCTGTGATACCCGCATAGATCCAACAAACCTGATGAGGCAGTGTTGGTGAGGAGTCGAGGAGGAAGAGACACTTTCTACAGGACAGGTGGATGGGTAAATTAGCACACAATCCATGGAAGGCAACTGTCAGTATTTACTAAAAATTATAAACGCATGTATCCTTTGATCCAACAATTCTACAGCTAAGTATTTATTTATTTATTCTGTAAAGAAAAGCAGACTGCCGCACGCAGCAGGTCATTTGGATGCATCTGGAGTCTTGGAAGCTTCACTACCCTACACACTCCTACGAATGGACCTTGAGAGCTTCCCTGGAGGTTCTAGCAGGGGAGCGCAGCTGCTCTATATACACGCTTGAGCTAAGAAGGGCCCTCCTCTATCCGGGAAGGTTGTCCTCTTTGACCAGATCACGCAGCTTTGGGACGGATGTACGTGGAGCCATAGGGAGGAAGGGAAGGCCAGCCAGCCCAATCAGGGGAATCCAGCCCGGTGATCAATGGGTGACAGACGGCGCAGCCAGATCACCTTCACATCCTAGGTCTTTATTTTACTTTCTTTTTTTTCCCAAGTCTTTATTTTTAAAGATAAACTCACAGACATGCAAAATGTCATATGCAAGCCCAGGCAGCTGTGAATGAAGAGCAAAGATGTGTCCACGATAATCCAGGATAAAATCAAGGGGGCAGAAAGGCAGTACGGTACACATTTTGTAACAAATTAAAGGGAAATAAGAACACACAGAGTTATACAATAAGAGTATATTTGCTTATCATGTGTATGAAGAAACTCTGGAAGAATTCTGAGAAACTAACCACCAGTTATTCCCTCTGGTGGGGGAGGAAGGATGGAAAATGAACCAATGGGGACAAAAGACAGACTTTTCACTAGGAATCCTATTGTAGCCAGAGTCTGAAATCTTATGAATAAATTCGTTATCAATCAAACATTAAAAAGAAGTTCAACCTCAGAAGACCAGAAGACCTGCAGAAGCAGAAGCAGTACTTACAAAGACAAACAGTACTATGTTGACAAGATCAAAGTCTTGGTTTCATAATGCTTTTCTGTAGCTTAGAAACTAGAAATGAACAGGAATCACTGGCGTGCCAAGATATTTATCCATCAACCCTGCTTACCCACGTATAGAGACAAAGCCCTCTTATCTTCAAATCTCCCTTTAATGATGACCCATTCCTTTCTTTCGCTAAGAAACTTAACTAAAAAATTATCAAAATCTGAGAAGCAAGCAGCATTCCACATGGTCTGTAAATACCTCAAGTGATATTAGATGGAAAGCTAAAACTTGAGGTGCTAAAGACAATAATTAACTCGTTCTCACTTCTGCCTCAAAGGCACAGACTTGAAGGTATGATGATCATAGCACAACAGGGAGAGGGCACGGAGAGAGGACCACAAGGTTCACAGCTACACAACCACCTCAAGTAGACTGGAAAATAGTGACCTAAAACACCCAAATGCAGAGTCTGGGATTTTATTTATTTATTTGATCTATTTGAGAGACAGCGAGTAGGGGTGGGGCAGACAAAGAGAAAGAGAGAAAGAGGGAGAGAGGCTCAGTTTCAAGCAAACTCCACGCTGTGGAGCCCAACACTGGGCTCGATCTCACGACCCTGAGCAAAACTAAGAGTCAGACCAACTGAGCCACCCAGACGCCCCCCAAAGGCAGTGTTTTTCAAACCAGCTGCGTCCCTTTAGCCATGTAATTAATTTAGTGGGTTGCAACCAGCATTTTTCTTCTAAAATGAAAAAGAATAGAAACAGAGTAACTTAAACAAACTAAAGAGTAAGTATTGGTTTGTGACATTTTTTCTTTTTTTTTTTAACACTTTTCAATCAATCATACAAATACGCTATACATATGGTGGGTCACAATGTAAAAGCTTCCTGCTTGGTTTCCAGTCAAGAGAGTCTGGAAGTCATTAGCCCAAGACACGGGTACAAGCTGATTAAACTTGGCATTCTTTCTTTAATGCCCTCACGGTCTCGCCTTTGAGGCCCCCCGCCCTTACTGATAACAATTTTTCTCACCTCTCCCTGACTGCTATTTCAGATCTAAAATTCTGCTCTTTCCCAGCTTTATCAACCTTTTTACTGAAATGTATCTCATATGAAATATTAAGTCACAAAGGACAATAAAGACTTGAAAAATGTGGCCTTCGGCAACAGTTCAGCATAAATTGTTTTTAGAGGTTCTTCCTTTGTATTTACGAAACAAAATTATTAAGAGACTCCTTTCTCTGGGACATTCTCTGGGAAACCAAAGCCCAAGTCCAGATTACTTGGTTCTCAGAGTCAGGAAATTGATTTTTTTTTTCCACATGTAAAATTTAATTAGAAAATTCATAGTTCACAAAAGTACATATATTTTGTTGATAGCTCATGAGAACATTATCATAAATTTACTCAAGATACAGAACAAAATTCACAGTTAGGCTTGACATTTAGTACTATAAAATTTTACGCTGAATCCACTGATATTTCTGTTAATTAAGGTACACTTGGAATAATCGATTCAGACTACCAATAAACGGACATTTTATTGTATAACCAAGAGCTATTGGCTTTACAATATGTCTAGTAATCAATTATCAGTCCCCAGAGTCAGGAAATTCATCTAAATCCCAAAGGGCTGTTAACAGTTAGAAACAAGTATCTACAATTCTCTCAGACTCAACACAAGATAGAATAGTCAGTCCCATAACAGTTGCAGGAAAAAAAAAAGACAAAGCAAAACAAAAAACAAACCAAAAAAAAAAACCCTCACTGCTGACCAGGCAATCACCCAGCTTTACAGTAACTCAGATGTGAGACTGAAGTGATCTGCAAATATTTCACTTTAAAATGGCAGTACAAGGAGGCGGTTCACCGATGCCTTACCTTTAAACTCAGATTTTGTGCCCGGCTTTGCACTTTCGCACGCCACACATTTAGTAGCATCTGCTTTATTCTGTACCAGGCACACTTCACAGTCCCAGCTGCCCTCGGGTTTCTTGAACTTGTCTAACCCCAAGCAGCTTCCAGGAGACAGAGAGGTGGGGACAGTGCTGCTACTTGAAGCAGGTACCGAACTTCCTAAAAAACAGTAAGGAAACATAAGAAATTCTAATTCACATTATGTCAATATCTTAAGGTACCACTAAGTCTAAATGTTCAATTAGTGTAAAGTGCCAGAAATATAGAATTTACACTGTTAAAAACAATATAGACATATCAGAATTCTTTTAATCTTACAAACAAGCAGCTCACACTCACCTTGCCTAGTGATAAGCTCTCTTAACCCGAGTTTTGAATAATCATGGTTTAAAAAAAAAAAAAACACATGCTCAGAAATCAGAAACTGAAAGATAAAATGTCCTTAAGAATCTTTATCAAATCTCTTCAAACAGCACAGCATTTTGAAATCTAAGATATAAGTCATAGGCAGTAGTCTAACATAAAATACACAGCCACAGACCACATCAACTGCACGACTTCAAAGCCCAGGTCTCTGCGTTTGAAACAACCATTTTTACACAGAAGTTCATGGCATTGGTTAGAACTAGCTATTTAACGACATTTATTAAGTACCATAATATACCGCAGTTCTAAGGGCGGGAGGATGAGTGAAATGCCGCTTAACTTCTCAAAGCGCTGACGGTCTACAAGGGGAAAAGTACAACATAACGCGCAGTAGCACCATCGCCAAGACGGGAAGTGAGGAATGAAGAAAGAGAGGACTAAGGAGCCGGGGAAGAACGGATTCACAGAGGGGCCATTTAAATTTTCAGCAGAACTGGCAAGTCTGTGGGGAGCAGAGGGGGCACGGGAAGGATGGCCCCGCGAAGCCGTCATGAAGCAAGTGTGTGATGAGTGGGGTCATTCACTCTGGCATCTCCACCTGCTGTCCTGTCGCCTCTCCCAGGCACCTGGTGTCTGTTCTACCATTAGGTTCTCCTCCATCTTGCCAAGAAAACTGCTCCCCGAGGTTGCATCTTCGGTCCACCGTCCTCAAAAGTCTCATGAGCAGCCAAACAGTACCTGCAGTCCGCAGCTCTGTGGTCTCCTTCCCGGGTGCAGCGCCCCTGGCCAGCTGGGCAGCGCGGCCAGAAGTGTCTTCCTGTTTCTCCTGTTTCCTTCACTTTTTCTGAGCCTCCTACTGCTCCCCCGTGTCAAGCGGCCCTCAGCTCTTGCTTGAGTAACGGTCTTCTTACTGCGACCTCTGCTCTTGTTCCCCAAGGTCCATTCTTCTAAGAAGCAACCAGTGCCATGTAGTTTTGGGATTTCCTCCTCTCTGGTTCTTCCTCTAGAAGATTAACTGTTCCAAGGGCGCCTGGGTGGCTCAGTGGGTTAAGCCTCTGCCTTCGGCTCAGGTCATGATCCCAGGGTCCTGGGATCGAACCCTGCATCGGGCTCTCTGCTTGGCAGGGAGCCGGCTCCCCCACCCCCTGCCTCTCTGCCTACTTCTGCTGTGTCAAATAAATAAAATCTTAATAAATAAATAAATAAATAAAAATTAACTGTTCCAAAATTTCGTTCCTGCCCCTCCCTTAAGTTAATCGAGTTCAGTTTTGGGCCATCTTCTCTATTCCCACCAACCCCTCAGTTTATGTAGCCTCTACTCCCATGCCTTATTTGGAAAACTATAACCTAATGACTCCCAAATCTGTATTTCCAGCCCGGAGCGCCCATTCTAGAATATCCAAAGTCCTCACATTATTTGTCAACTTCACAGCTTCAACTTCACAACTTCAAAACCCACAGGGCTTCAACCGTACATTATTCGACATCCTGGTTTGACTCCATTAGTATCCGTCGCCATTACCTTTGCCCACACGTACTACTGGTACAATATCCTCATCTGTCCTCCGGTCTCCCTCCAACTTTTGTTGTCTTCAGAGCTACCCTCCAAAAAGCCACCACGCAATGTGTCAAACACACACCTTTAACTGTATCACTCCTCTGCTTAAAATGATGGCTCATCATTTACAGGATGAAGCTGGGATTTCTTTAATAAATATACGAGCTTCCTTTATTCATGGCTGACATTACTTTTACTTCCTAACTCAGTTTTATTCTCCTAATCAACTCAGAATTAATTCTGGTTTCTTGTTTGATCAAAGACTTGCTTTTTTTTTTTTTTTTAGGGGAGGAGGAAGAATGACAGGTGGAAAAGGAAAGTTATTTCAGAATGAAGACTCTGAAATCTTATTCTTGCGGAGATGTGCAGTAAGAATGAGAAATATGGCTCACTCCTTATATTCAGACATAGGGTAGAGGCTAACAAATAAAGAACTTGCCGTTGCAGACCTAAAACTACATATCCATGAATAATGCAATAAAAAGGGAAGCATAATTCCCAGGGCATCCATAAAAGGTTTTACTTAGTACCCAGGTTGCCATATACCTACACCAAACAATTCTATATTATTACAAAAACAGCAAGGAGTCATTTCCAGTTGTGAATCTCAGCAACTTTTTCAAATTTGAACAGAGACACAGGAAAAACTCAAACCTGACTCCTTTTTTCTCACTGCCAGGTTAGGATTTTTTTCATTCATGATTCAGTAATTTGCTCTCACTGCAGTCTCTCTGGCAGAGAACAGAGAGGCACAGGTATCACCGTTAACAGTCAGCCTCTCATGAAGAGATGCTGCCACCCTCCGTGAAATCTCTGGAAATGACCATTTGCCATCCTTACTTCTAAGAGGGAAAGAGACGAAGTGCTATTTCGTTCTGGAGAACAGTCTGAGAAAGACTATCCCTTCTAAGATCTTTCAGCATCTGTACTAGTCAACTTGGAAAATGACCGAGACGAGCAGGAAGGTTCTGATACAAACGGATGCAAAGCAAGCGTCCAAGCACGTACTGGGCTGGTTAACGCAGCACCCCGGGAAGACGCAGAGCCAGCCCCAGGCAAGTCACCGTACCTCAAGACGGCTCAGAGAAATGAAGGTGCGCGGGGAAAGGCTCAACCTGCCGCCGTACACGGAGGGGGTTGTTAGCACACAATGAATTTAAATGTCCTACTAAAACAATGAACAAAATTTTCCCAAAGAGCCACACACGTACCTGGCTTCTCAGACACACAGGACACACATTTGCTGTCTTCGCCATTATTAAAAACACAGCATACTGGACACTCCCAAGAGCCCACGGGCCTTTTAAACTGCTCTGCAAACCCTAAGGCGGCAGTGGTCACAGTGCACGTGGCAGGGGCGGCAGCCGCAGTCGCCGCGCTCTCCGGAGCCGTGGGCAGTGTAAGGACTCGCTTCACACCGGTCCCGGGCTTCGGGGTTTCACAGGCCACGCATTTTATCGCCTCAGGTTTATTCTGCACTAAGCAGGTATCACAATCCCAAGTGCCTACTGCCGGTTTAAATTTGTCTCCCAACCCCGTCCCTGAGGAGGGAAGAGCGGATCTGTCACTTTTACTCGGTGCTCCAAAGATTCCAGTTTGTTTCGCAGTCTCTTTGGGCGGCAGCTTTGCCGCCTGACAGGCGATGCACTTGCTGTCTGTAAGTTTGTTCTGGAGTAGACAAGTATCGCACTGCCACGACGGTCCAACTTTTAAACTTTCCCCAAACCCGATGCCACTAGAAGAAAAGCTACTTATTGCTGGTCTTGTATAAACAACGGGGCTTGTGGTAGGAGGCTGAGCAGCAAGAGAATCTGCCTTCGGTGATGCAAAACCTATAATGAGGGAAAGAGGAAAGTGTAAGCAAAAAAAACCAAAACAAAACCAATGAACAAAAAACCAAACCATCTGGTAAGGTCTAGAACTACGGAAAGGAAGACCCAGTCTACCCTCGTGGAGGATGAGCTCATGCTACTCAAAGACGCCCGTGGAACGTTACCAAATCCTAATTCAAATAAATTGCCTCACATAGTTCTCCAATATAATCACAGAACCTTTCCCATTGTAAATATACCTTTTTCGTAATCAGTGAATGTACTCAGACAACTAAGTTATTCACACAGAACCATGGAGTAACTTGAGCTGAGAAAGTCTTGGTACTACCAAAACCGCTGTCATTGAATTGAATCGATTCATTCCAGCTTTACTCATGGGAATGACCTTCTAATCCTTTACTTCAGACCAATTAACCTTTGTTGTACATGTACCAACATACCCAGTGACCTGTTTTTCCAGCTTTTAACACAAAAGGAAAATAAAATTGGAGGGTAAGAGGATACAGAAGACTGTTTAGAGATTTTCTAAGGCTACGATTAATGCAACCTCGAGCTAGTTTTAGCAAAAAGGCAAACATACTTCAGTTACTCCCAGTGATTTTTAAAACGTACCATCTTGTTAATGATTAATCTGAGTCACTAAGTTTGGTGCAATTTTAACAGTAACCATCTTAAGGTGTTATAGATTTCCTTTCCTTCCTCTTTCTCAGGTTTTTTTAATTTCCCTCAAAAGAACATAGGACTCCTCCAAATTCTTGCTGAAGAAAACTGAAAGGGAGGAGGGCTGGGCACCACGAATGCAGAGGATAAGCTACGTGAGGATGGACTATAGGAATGCAACGCCGCTCTACCACCCCTCAGCTGATTCTAGCCCAGGTGCTCTGCAGCTCTCCCCAACTGTGCCACATCGTCTGTCACCGGGACTCCTGGAAGCAGTACCCTCATCTCTAAAATGACAAAGCCAGACCAAAGAAACCTAATCCTCCTAAATTTTGCTGTGGAAGCCGACCTTATCTGCAAATTCGTATTCAATTAGACATGTCTATCTGCTCAGTAAATCCAAATTCTCTCTGAGCAACCACATCACGTTATAAACATGTTTACATCCTGATAGCAGACATCACAATCGCAGTCGTAGCTGTCCTGATTTCCAAACTGAAAACTTACTGAGGACTTCTAGTCACTGCCTTCAAGCTATTTCTACGAGCTCTCAAATTTCTTTTCAAGTGAGCACAGTCCCTTACATATACCTATGTTGGGATCAGCAAATGTTTTCTTTCTTTCATTGCCCAGAAAGAACTAGGCAATGATATGAGAACAAGGCAATTCAACATTACCATCAGAGAAAGATATGCCCAGGTGTATAATCAGGTTTATTTACTCTTTTCCCCTCATATTGGCATATCGCTACTAAAAGGCAATTCATTTTCTTCTTCTACACTTCCCTCTTCTTCTCCTGCTATACTTGCCTCTTAAGAGATCTGAATTCTAGGGCACCTGGGTGGCTCAGTGGGTTAAGCCTCTGCCTTCGGCTCAGGTCATGATCCCAGGGCCCTGGGATCGAGCCATGCATCGGGCTCTCTGCTCAATAGGGAGCCTGCTTCCTCCTCTCTCTCTGCCTGCCTCTCTGTCAAATAAATAAATAAAATCTTAAAAAAAAAAAAAAAAAGAGAGAGAGAGAGATCTGAATTCTAAAGGAGAATTTCTAAGGTACTTACTTCAAAAGAATTACATCTGACTATGACTACTTTCAAGTCAATCTCCTATCAAACTAGCCATAATTTTTTAAACACCTAAAGCATACCACAGACAACATTAAAATAAGACCACCAATCTGTACTTCAGATTTTAGAGTATTTTCAAAGGCAGCTGTTAACTTACCAGGGCTTTTGAGAACGTCGAGGACACTTCCCTCTTTCAGGGTTTTTGTAGCTCTAAAAGGGCCCTCACAATCTTCATCTGGCTTCTCCTTACAGCTTGTACTATTCACTGCACTGATATCTTGAGCTGCAATTTTTTTAAACGTAAAAGACATTATGCCAAGAAAAAGCACTGGATTAAAATGGATTAAAAAGATCTTTCAAAGCCAATTTGGACCAACTTCTAAAGTAGCATGAAAAAGTCACTGCAACCCAAAGATAATGAATAAATTTAAATGAATAAATTTACTTAAAATGTAAGGGTTAACCATTATAAGAAAGTAGAGACAGTATTTCCCAAAAGGGCAGAAAGTATAAACTGTACATAAGATCATCCCTCACCCAGGGAACTAACTGGTAATCAAGAAAACCGCACTGAAACGCTGAAGAAGAGATGGCAACGGGAGCAAGCTCAGAAACTGCATGAAGTATGTTTCTGATTACGCAACAATTTACAAGATTGATCAAAAAACCTTAACAATAAATTCCCAAATTGAGCCAGTTCTTTCATTTCTAGAAATTCATCCTATGATTCAAAGTATCCTTCAGTTTTCGGGTGCCTGGGTGGCTCAGTCAGTTAAGCATCTGCCTTCAGCTCAGGTCATGATCTCAGGGTCCCAGGATCCAGTCCTATATTGGCCTCCCTGCTCAACGGGGAGTCTGATTCTCCCTCTGCTCCTGCTCACTCTCTCAAATAAATAAATAAATAAAATCTTTAAAAAGAAAAAAAGAAAGGATCCTTCAGTTTTCATATTGAAAACCTGGATGACAGATGCTAAGTGTCTGAGAACATCAATCACGGAACAGCAGGGTGCCATGCTGTGTGGCCACAAAAATCATCCTTAAATGCAGTTATAGGTAAAGACTATAAAGTCCAAAAGACTTTGAATGACACATCAAAAGACTAATAGTGGCCGATAGTGATGACTGACTTTTATTGCTGCTTCTTTTTAGGTTTCCTAAGCTTTCCAAAACAAACATATTCTTATACTTAAAATAAGAAATCTGTATTTTCAGTACGATACTGGCTTTGTGGTCCTATTTCTAAGGGAGAAGGTTTTACAAATGAAGTATGTGTGGGATTGTTTCAATACAACTAATAGGTGTGTTTCCGGGCCAGAGAGGGAGGAATGAGAGAAAAGAGAAACAAGACTGGTTATAAAATGCAGGGTGCCAAAGTTGGGTAAAGACTACATGGGAATTCAGTCTACTACTTCTGAAAATGTTTGAAATTTTCCGTAATAAAATATAAATAACCAGGTTTTTCGTAAGCATTTGCCAATTTAAAAGGAGTGGGTCAAGTAGTTTCAAAAAATCCTACATGTCATTAAAACAAAAATTAACCCAAAATGGATCAATGATCTAAATGTGAGAACTAAAATGATAAAACTCTTAGATGAAAACCAAGAAGGTATTGTCAGGACAATGGATTTGGCAATGAATTCTTAGATACGCCATCAAAAGCATAAGCAAAGAAAAAAATTGACCACCACCACATTAAAACCTTTGTGGAGGACATTAACAAAAAAGTGAAAAGACAATCTACTTAATGGGAGAAATTATCTGCAAATCATGTATCTAATAAGGATCTAGTATCCAGACTATATAAAAATGGTTACATCTTAGCAACAGAAAGGTAAACCAACTTAGAAATGGGGAAAGGACTTGAATAGACATTTCTCCCAAGAGGATAAAGGACCAAGAAGCACATGAAAATATGCTTGACACCATTAGTCATTAGAGAAATGCAAATCAAAACCACAACGGAAGCATCATTTCAAACTCGCTAAGGATGGGTATAAACAAATGAAAAAGAAGCATGGTGAGAATGTGGAGAAATCAGAAGCCTCATACACTGGTAGGAGGAGTATGAAAGGAGTCAGAGGCTGAGAAAAACAGCGTTGTGGTTCCTCAAAAAATTACACATAGAACTACCATTTGGGTAGATATCCCAGAGCATGGAAACTAGCATTCAAACAAATACGTGCATACAAATATTCACACCAGCGCTACGTACAACAGCCAAAAGCTGCAAATAGCCCAAATATCCATTAATAGATGACGAGAAAACTATGGTACATCCATACAACGGAATATCATTCAGCCACAAAAGGAGTCAAGTACTGGGGCGCCTAGCTGGCTCAGTCGGTAGAGCATGTGACTCAAACTCAGTATCATGAGTTTAAGCCCCACACTGGGCATGGAACCCACTTAAAGAAAGAAGCAAATAAATAAATAATAAATTCTAAAAATAAATACAAAATAATAAATAAAAAAAAAGGAGTGAAGTCCTGATACATACTGTCATACACATGAACCTTGAAAACAGTAAGTAAAAGAAGCTAGACACAAAAAGTTATATTATATGACTCCAGAATGGGCACATACAACGAAACAAAACAGCGACTAGTGTTGCCAGGCCCTGGGGGGAGGAGAGATGCAGAGGACTGTTTAGCAGGTACAGGTCTCTTCTGCAGGAGCAGGGATAAAACTATTTGGAACAAGACAGGTGGCAGTCACTCGCTGCACACAGCCAGCGTACTAAACACAACGGAGTCTGTTCCCTTTAAAAGGATTCATTTTACCTTACCTCAATTTCACCTCAGGAACAAAAATATACAACAAAACATTGTGCCTACCTCATAACTGTGTCAAAACAAAACATATGCAGGCACCTGAGTGAAGGCAGTAAGCGTCTGCCTTCAGCTCAAGTTATGATCCCAGGGTCCTGGGATCGAGCCCCGCATCGGGCTCCCTGCTCAGCGGGAAGCCTGCTTCTCCCTCTCTACCCTGCTTGTAGTCTCTGCTGCTCTCTCTCTAATAAATAAAATCTTTAACAACAAAAAAAAGGGGGGGGCGGGGGAGGGCTAAACAAAACATATGCTTGTAGCGCTTAGTCACAGTCTATCCTCCTTTAGAATCAAAACTGACATGCTTTTAGTAACTTAAGGCAATTTTAAAGATACCCTGCAGTGTACTCAAACTGGAAAAATCAGCTCCTGCCACAACGTAATTAATCATGACTTACACATTTTCAATCAGCTTCTTAATGACAGAAGTGGTGAGAATCACTCTCAATTCTAGGTATGCCACTCCCAAAAAATGCCTTAAAAATCTGGAAAACTCCCCCAAATGCAATGAAATGAAAGTTGTTTTAACAAATTACTGCTCATCCAGTTACCGTTAGTATCGCATTAATAAAAACTGGCATAAAAAATTAACCAGGCATGAAAATGGTAATTTGAGTAAGTTTATTCCTCAAAGAATTCTTAGTAACATTAAAGAAAAAAATCTTGTGGTAGAACGTACAACTGAAATGTGCTTGTTCTTTCTCTTACACAAGGCTGTTTTAATCAATAAAACACAGGACTGCAACATACAAATCCCTATGCTGTGCCACTCTCACAATCTTTATTCTTATCTTCCAGCTCCACCAAAGCTAGAACATCCAGTGTCTATGTCCTAGCTCTTTCGCTTCGTTGATTTTTTACTCTATCCTTTGAAGGAGGATCTAGTTTAATTCCAAAACTATGAGATTAAAAAAACAACAACAACAACAAAAACAAAAAACAACTGAGAGAGTCAAATAAACACTTCTGGATAGGGCAAAAGAACTTAACTGGTATTTCAGCCTATAAAACCCCACTCCCAACCATGCCCCCCGCCCCCACAATGGGCACTGTTGTCAATCCATGACGCCCAGCTCACCCCATTTAAAATCACTCAACGTCTTCCTACTACATTCAGATTAAAATCCAATTCCTTAGCGTAAATTCAAGAATTTTTATAGTTTAAAGCTATTTTTTAACTGCATGACAAATTACCTACAGATTTCAAAGACTGTCATGTTTTTTTCTCTAATTCCTACACCCTCACATTTGCTGTTCATCTCTTGAGTAAAATGCCCTTGCTCAAAAATTCTTGACCTGAGTATCTTTAGCCCAGATGATTCCCCACTTCCTAAACAGCAAACACTTGCAAGGAAAACCACCGCTACCGCAACAAAAGGCTAGGATTTAATTTTCTGATGACTCATTTCTTTCCCTCAATTACACCCACTCCTTGAAATTATGCATCACTATCGGCACAGGCCGGCATAACCCTTAACGCATAAAAATGTTTGTGAACTGAACACTAAGCCTAGAGATAGAATCCACTGCAATTCTATTTCACCTCAATAACAATACAGACAACTCTTCAATTTCTTAATACTTCATTTATACTAAACTATCACCTTATTTTAATTAAACAAAGACCATGAATATATGTGCTGCCATAACAATCCCTGTCACAACCAAACTGTAACATTTCCATTTAGTGAGCTAAGTGTTTCTGAAAACAGAGACTAAAAATATTGCCAAGGGCTGGTATTAGCTCCTGTTTGCTTTTTAGAGCTAACTTCATTCAAATAAAAACATTTACAAGAATTGCTAAGGATTAAAGAATTTGGAATACTAATGTAATGTAATGCAACTATTTTTACGTAAAAACTTGTGAGAAATCCTTACTTACCTGAACTAGTACTTGTCATTGGTTCTGAAATACTACTAGAGCCAGAAAGTTCTGCTGTTTTTGCAACAGGCACACTGAATATAAATCCAATCTGTAAAAAAGAAAACGTATCCTTTAAGAGTCTATTTAGTTTTAAATGAGTATCAAGTAGCTTTTTCTTATTCCAAGAAAAAAAAAAAAACCACCGAATTTCATGTATTCCAGGTTTTCACATTTTACAATCTCTAAAATTGAGATGCTTCTTAGAATGAATGGTGTGTTCTATCAAACAGCATTTTTCATTTCTTAGGCATTTTTTTTTCCTTCAAAGCAGTACATAAAATAATTATGTGCTCCTAAAGGTCATTTCTGGATTTCTAAATACCATTTTCTAATAAAAAGCAGGAGACTTTATGGACAATGGGACAGGTTTCAGGCATGCGACAGGGAAATTACAAAATGATCTGGAACATCCAGCTGTGACAGAAAATGAGAGCATAGTGAAAAAGAGAAGGCAACATGTAAAAATGATATGCATGCCAAAGATGTATGGGGCAACTCAAACATTAAACTTATTATCTCCCCAAAATATTTAACTACAAAGAAAGAAACAAATACAACTCTGAGGCATAAAAACCCAAAACTTCTCCAGATTAAAGGCAATTCAAGAAACACGTTAACCAAATGCAATCGCAATTTAGTTGATTAGGTCCTGATCTTAATTGAATGTAGGCCCAAGAGAAACAAAATAGTAATTAAAGGACAGTATAGGGCAATGGGGGAAAATCTGAATATGGCCTATGTTGTTGTTATTATATCATGTTAATTGTCATGGATACTATAACTATACTGCAGGTATGCAGAGGAATGTCCTTTTTCTTAGGGGACATATGGAAGAGCTATAAGGGTATCAAGAGGTTCGTATCTTAACCTTCAAATGGTCATGAGAAAATATATATGCTTATATGTATATATAGGTAGTGGAAAATAAATAGGTGTTCATTCAAGTTGTCTGACACTGAAATTTTTTTTAAGTTGAAAGAAAAACAATGTTATTTCTTACCCCAATGGCATCTCGGTTTTGATAAAAAATAAATATGAAACATTCCTTGCTTGCTACTTACCTCTGATGGAGGTAGTAAATCTGCCTCAGTAGATTTTACAATTGGAGATGAAAATCGAAACATGGGGCTGCCAGTGCTGTTTGGAGAGGTCATTTGTACCTGGTTTTCCAAATTATTAAAATATAAAAAACTTTTTATTTTTTAGAGAAAGAAATTGACAATAAAATAACTTTAAATTAATTATTTTAAAGAACCCAAACACAACTTCCTTTTAGATTTAAAAATCACTGGTTAAGGGGTGCGTGGCTGGCTCAGTCAGCACAGCATCCAAGTCTTGATCTTGGGGTTCTGAGTTCTAGCCCTACATGGGCCATAGAGATTACTTTAAAATAAAATCTTCTAGGGACGCCTGGGTGGCTCAGTTGGTTAAGCAGCTGCCTTCGGCTCAGGTCATGATCCCAGCATTCTGGGATCGAGTCCCACATCGGGCTCCTTGCTCGGCAGGGAGCCTGCTTCTCCCTCTGCCTCTGCCTGCCATTCTGTCTGCCTGTGCTCTCTCTCTCTCCCTCTCTCTCTCTCTGATAAATAAAATAAAATAAAATCTTCTAAAAGAATAAATAAAAATAAAAATCAATTGTTAAAATTTCTGAAAAATAAACTGTAACTGCTATAAAATCTGGCTTCTCCTTGGGAAAGGAATATACTCTTAGAAATGAGTATCTGCTTAAAGGAAAAAAAAAACCACCTATAAGAATACTTTCAGAAAAAAAAGCTAAGGCAAAAGCATGAAACATTTCAGGAGCAGTTAATCCTACCAGAGAAATTAAAACAATAACCTCATTCTTACCAAAAAAAAGGCATCTTAATTGGAAACAATGTTTGGAAACAAATTTAAAATCATCAGTCTCTAAGGCATGAAATCAGAATTAAAAAACACTCCATTATAATGTATCCTTTTATAACATACATTTTAAAAAAGCAAAGCACCATTTCCATTTTTCTCTTCTTAGTCTGAGTTACTAATTTCCAGAGCGGGAACTTAACATTGCTTTTAACAGAATATTAAATTTTTAAAAATAAAGAACAAAAATCACCTCTACTTGTATAATGGTTCTGTACCTTGTTTGTTAATGATTGTGAAGGACTAATGGGTGATGGAGAGGACGTTGTGATCACAGAGGAACTAAAATTGAAGGTAGGCAGTGAAGAACTGGTGATGGGTAGAGAGATTTTCGGCAATACTGGTACTTCCATTTCCTAAAACACAAGAGGTTTCATAATGATAGATTTCATCTTTCATGTCACTGTTCTATCCCTACTTATTTTCAGGAAGAACTGCTATAGTTACAGGCAAACTGGGAATGGGGTGAAAGTAGAACCATACAGGGTTACCAGTGTGGGGTCTTGAATCAAAAGAACTGAAAAGATCTGAATCCCAGCTGTGCTACCAGATATGGTGGTTTTGTAAACCTAACTGCCCTCAGTACCAATTTCCTGGGCTCAAACTGAGAAAAAAAGCAAGAAAACAAAAAACAAAAACAAAAAAACCCATAGTTGTAGTATTAATTTAAAACATAAAGTTATATATGAGCTCAGCATAGAGAATAAACATTTAATAAATATCAGTACTGGTGAGTTTGGTGAAATGCCTTGGTTTTTTTACTCCAATATAGTAAAGACCATCCCAAATCTCAAATAACCCAGGTTAAGGGCAAACAAAGAGAGCTCTGCTTTTGCTAATGGTGGAGTAGTTCGTTATCTGACCAAGGACCTGACATATAACAATTTTAAAATCTGAACAGAATAGAAAGAAACAACCATCTGGAAACACTGGAGGGCAACCAGAAGCAACAGGAACTATAGAGATAAAAAAAAACACTTGGAAGAAGAGGGGGGCACTGAGTGAGTTTCCTGTACTCTGTGAATTGGTGCCACTGCATAGTTGAAATTCTGAGAGAAAAGCAGATCTGTTCACGGAGGAATTAGAGGACGGAGTAAGTGACCATAGATAGAGAAAATGAGGGAGAAATGCAGCAATGAGGAACATATAAATCTGCATGTAAACTGTCCAAATTTCTAGCAGACGTGTAAGCTGCTCGCATGTAAGGCACACACCGAGCAGCCAACTGAGACTGAAGAGTTCCAGCTGCCACCCACCACAAGTGGGAGAGTGTGTGACTTGAGAAAGTTCCTGCTGGCTAAAACTATCTGAATATTTCAAACGGATGTCTTTTACAGTACATCAATCACACCTCTGTAAAGTAAAGCCCTCCTCTCCCCAAAGGAATAATAAAGATGCTTTCAGATAAAAGAAAACTAAGACAATCTATTGCCATAAAACCTGTTGTACAAGTTCTCCAGGGTGAACGGATAGGATACCAAATGGAACTCAAGTTTCTGGAAGAAATGAACGGTATGTGAGCAAAACAAAAAACTTGTATTCCTCTTAATTCCTTGAAAATACATACAACCAAAGAAAGTGAAAATTAGATGCTGCGAGTTTAGAGCCTATCTAATTTTAATACAGATGACAAGTATAATCTAAAATACCAAAGAAGAGGGAAGGCAAATCAAACTATGGAAAGTTGCAAGATTCTTATATTTCAGGAAGCAGTACAGTATGAACAAAAAGTAGAATGTGAAAGTTAAGGACATAACATAATCTCAAAAGGAACCACTAAGTAACATGAAGAGGTAAAGAGCAAAGTAATTAAAATGTAATTCTAACAAATAGTCAACTAACCAAAAGAAGACAGCTTTCAAAAGGAACAAAAAACAAATGGGAAAACCAGAGAAAAATGGGAGACATAATCCAACCATATAAATAATGACACTAATTATAAATATTCCAATTAAAAAGCAAAAAAATACATAAAAGGCAAGACAGGAGCGCCTGGGTGGCTCAGTGGGTTAAAGCCTCTGCCTTCGGCTCAGGTCATGATCCCAGGCTCCTGGGATCGAGCCCCGCATCGGGCTCTCTGCTCAGCGGGGAGCCTGCTTCCTCCTCTCTCTCTCTGCCTGCCTCTCTGCCTACTTGTGATCTCTGTCTGTCAAATAAATAAATAAAATCTTTAAAAAAAAAAAAACAAAATAAAAAATAAAAGGCAAGACACCCATATATCTTCAAGAAACTCACTTAAAAAGATATAGGTTAAAAGCAAATGGATGGAAAAAGATACAACCTACAATTCATAAGCTTAAGAAGCCTTATTCTACTAACAGAGTGGCTGGCTATAGTAATACCAGATATAGGAGATTTTCTAGACAAAGAATACTTGCACAGACTTTTTTTTTTTTTTTAAAGAACATTCAGTAATATTAAGAGGAAACAGGAACCACAATGCGTAAGGCACACACTTTAACGAGGGCTTCAAAACATGTAAAATAAAAATGGACATAACAGGAAAAGACAAGTTCACCAAATGGAAGTGGACAATTTGATAGACTAAAACGACACACCCCACATGCTGAAAAAACATTCAGCAAAGACAAAGAAGATCTAAGAAATACGATCAGTCATCGGACACCTTATATAACACTGTACCCGAAAACCTAAAATACAGGCTTCAAGGTTCATCAGGCAGACCGTATGCGGGGCTACAAAACAAGTGTCAATACATTTGAAAACAATATCACAGCTAAACCCAGTTCTAAATAACCCACAGATCATATAAGAAATCAAAAAGGAAATCAGAAAGATACATAAAAACACTACTATAAGTCCTCTAGAAGAAAACACAGAATTGCCTAGAGACAGACAAAGGTTTCTTAGGACAGAAGGAACAGTAAAAATAACGTGGCACTTGGCTGGCTCAGTGGGAAGAACATGGGACTCTTAGTCTCAGGGTTGTGAGTTTGAGCCCCACATTGGAGGCAGAGATAACTTAAAAATAAAATCTTTAAAAAATAATTTTAAAAAAAAAGGATAAATTCAGAACACCTGCTAATCAAAAGATACTGTTAAAAAATGAATATGCAAGCCAGACTGAGAGAAAATATAAGACATGTATCTGACAAAGTATCTGGATCCAAGTTTATAAAGAACTCCCACAACTCAGTAAGAAAACCCAATTTTTAAAAGAGCAAAAGACCTGAAGACACCTCAAAAAGGATTGGTAATAAGCACACAGCCCATAAGCACATAAACCAGAATACAACATCATTGCATCAGGGAAATGCAAATTAAAATTACAACGAAACAGCACCATATACAAAGCAGAATGGATAATATTAAAAAGATGACAACTTAATAAGGATGAAGAGTGAAAGAAATGTTCATACATTGTTGGTGAGAGAGTAAAATATTATTCATCTTGGAAAATAGTTTGGCAGTTTCAAGTTAAACACATATTGGGGGGAGCTGGCTGGCTCAGCTGAAAAAGGATGCAACTCTTGATCTTGGGGTTATGAGTTCAAGCTCCACGTTGGGCTTGGGGATTACTTAAATAAATAAATAAATCTTTTTATAAAAAAGTGAAACAAGTATCATACAACCTAGCACCTCCACTTTTAGGTTATTGACCCCAAGAAAAATACACACATGTCTAAAAAACCCTGTAAGAATGTTCACAGCAGCTTTATTCATAGCAGCCAGGCACAAAAGAACACACACACTGAACAACTGTATTGAAACGAAGTTCTAGAACAAGCAACACCAACACAGGACAGAAAAAATCAGAGGAGTGATTGCCTCTGGAGTAGGAGGTGATGAGTACTGACTGGGAAGGAGCACGAGCGAAGTTTCTGGAGCAACAGAAATGTGTGACACTTTGAAAAGGGTTAGGGTTACACAGCATAACCATTTGTAAAATTCATTAAATGGTTACACCTAAGAATTTAACATTTTACTATATAGAAATTTTTGCTAAATTACAAAACAACAAATATTTGACTGTAGTTTGAAGTATTCGGGGTATACATCAAAATTGGGAGAGGGGAGCAGAAGCAAACAAAGATGCATTTGGCTCTTTCCATAGGGAAGTTTCATCTGATCTTCCTTTTAGACCCATACAACACCTGGGCATATCAACTGAATAACCTGTGTCTTACTTATGCCAACTCATTAAGCCACAGACTTGGCCATACTGGTTCTTTATATCATTGACCTTGAACAAATTCTAAATTTGATTCCTATTCACCAAAATTTTGACTTAGTTGATCAGAAGTGGGGCCCCCAAGTCTACAAGACAGTTAAAAATTATAATTAGATGCTTCCAGGTACTTCAAGTTGAACACAACAATCACCAAATATGTGACTTACTATATATTACCTCTGTAGTATCTTTACACTGGTTATCTCCCATGAGGAAGTTTCTACTGGGAGATGTTTGGTCTAAGATCATATAGCCATTAAATGGCACAATCCCATAGACACAAACTCAATCTATTTATTTTTCTTATCTCTATTTTACAGACAAGCTGATGTACAAAAGAATTAATTTGACCAACATCATTCATAGTCAGTCAGTAGCAGGCCTGTACCTGACATGACAATATTAAGCAATTAAATCTCCGCAGCTCAACAGTATTATATACTCATTGCTCTTTATCAATAAGCTTTTTCATTATAAAAATCAAACCGGTATCACAGTAGAGGCAAAATGCCAAAATGTTCAGTGACTAACACACAATCCTTAAACATTTTGAGATCTAACAAGAAATGAGAGCAAAACCATACTTCTACTATCTCATAATGCAAAATGGGTTATTTACAATATAAAGTTCTGTTTAACCTGGTTGTTGAAGTGAATCAAAATGTACCAGCACTCTCTGTTACATACCAACAGTACCTAAAATTAGCATAATTTGTTTATACTCCACTAAAAATAAAATTTCTTTCATTTGACCTATCCCAAAAGCCCATTAAAATAGCCATAAAAATGAGTGTTCCATCCTTAATCAAAAGTTCCTATTAACTGTAAATGAATTAAGAACTAGTGGTCTAAACATATTCGTTATCTGAAACAAAACCAGCACTGAAAACAAAATAAAAAGCATCCACCCCAAACCCCTTCTACCTAGATTAAAAAAACACAGCGTGGGCAGAAATTTGGGGCAGCCACCCATTGGTACCTCTTTCCTCAGAAACACGGAGACTCTAACTCCAGTGTAGAACAGAATTAGGGACAGGAGTTGGGTGAGGCATCCTGGGATGCAAAGTTGGCAGTTGGCAGTTGGCCGGAACGGAGAGGGGGCAGAGAAGGGAGGAGGTGATAAAGAGGTCTGCAGGGTTAGACTTTCATAAAGCTCCTCACAGTATACCAAGTAACAGGAGTAAAATTAAATCAATAAATTTTCATCCCCCTCCCAACATCTTGATATAGCAAAGTCACATAAACACACACCTGTAAGACGGCCAAAACCGAACTACAGACAGCAACCTAAACTTTAGCTAAAGATCGTGGGAATATATTCTTAAAAAGTTGGAACAGAAATAAGCAAAATTCACAAATCTGTTATCTGGCCAACACCAAACCAAGATGTTTTCCTCATCAAGGGATAAACTTTAGAAAGCTAGAAACACAAATTCTACTGAGAAATATAAAAGCTCATGTAAAGAACAGGCTATATAATGAGCTATATTATCCTCAGATACTAATTTCCTTATGTACATAAAGCAAGACAACCCATTTCTTAAAGGTAAGTTTACATAAAGAGCTTCAATAAAAGAAAATCGGTTAAGAAAGCTACAAATTTTGTTACACTGTGTCATTAATGGCATTCAATACTTTTGCTTTCAAAATAAGAGAATACATTAATACATTCCTTCCCTTCACAACACTCCAGCAGGAGAGCAACACGTAGAACCCCTAGACCAGTCCAGGAGCCGAGCCCCCAGCATAATGCCATATACCGTGAGACAGCCCAGGGGGCAGAAAGTCCAAGTGGCCAAAGCAGTCACAGTTCTGGTAGCTTCAGAGAGGCACAACTACCAAACTGCCCAATGGGAAAAGGGATGATGAAGGAAATGAAAACAAAATAGACTGCCTACTCTAAATAACATTGGAAAACACACCAAGAGACAAGAAGGAAAGCAATACTGACTTGTACAGTTTCAACCAAAACAGGACTTTAGAGTCAACAGAAACTGTTATAGAAGACCTCCTGTTTAAAAATCTAAAAATTCCTTAAAAACTCATGAGTCAATGAAGAAGTTACAAATGAAATTTTAATTAGAAACAAACAAAAAATAAAGCATTATGTATCAAAACTTAAATGATCCAGTTAGGCTGAAATTCACTTGCAAAAAGATTGAAAGAAGGCCGGCATTCAACTCCAAGTAGTTAGAAAATACAGCCTATAGAAAGATTAATTTACCCAATCTTCAACTAGTCCTTAACTTTTTCAAACTTTCATTTGCAGAATATATACAGAAATCTTTCCAAAAAATCTTCCCAATGAAAGAAATAATGCAATAAAAAATGAATAAAAACCCCAAATGACCAAGGGACTCACAAGAGGGTTCCCTCCCTTGTAAACAGGAAATGCAAAATGAAAGTCCAATGGCATAACACTTCAAACCCATCACCTTGGCAAAGACTTTAAAAAAAAAAAAGTACCCATAAGAAAGAAGAAAAAGCATATCCACCAACTGTCATGTGCAAGGAAGTATTTAAACTACCTTCAGGAACAACAGGGCAACATCTAACACGTGTGAAGATGTGTATCATCCCCTAGAACCCAACGAGGCCATTCTAGAAAAAGCCTAGAGAATATACCACACGTGCCGAAGCAGAAGTGCATACACATTCACCTCAGCACATATCAGGAATCAACCCACAGGTACCCTGCAGAACAGGGTGGGGTAAATTTTCAGATTGGATAAATCTGTAACAGTGAAATTACACAACTTGAATTACCTTTCACAACACTGATAAACTTCACAAATAATATGAAGAAAATGTCAAGAGAGCAGAGCACAGTTAATGCATTTATGAAACAGGCAAAACCTACCTAATGATACAATAATATTCCCAAGGTCAAATAATTTCAATTGTTAATTCTCTTATATGAAAAATTATGGCTTTTTAGCGGCACCCATGGGGTTTAAGGTCCTAGGTTAGGTTTTCTGTGTCGTCACAGTGAAGGGGGTATACACGTACGTGCATGCACACTCACACTGGGAAGGGACTGCCCCAATGGCAGAGTAGTCGTTCTTATGCTGGGTCTCCCCCAAGCCCCCTTAGGGTCTCCCCTCACCACCACACCAGAGTTTCCCATAAACTTCAAGAATATGAAGGATAGAACCTTACCTCCTCCTCCTGAAGCTTAGATGCAACAAAGCGCGTTCTCTCTCGTCTCATCTTGCCGCCTCCACTACCTACTCCAGAAGATAAACCATTGGCTGCAGACATACTGAAATTTGGATAAGAAAAGCCACTAGGCAAAGAAAAAGAAAATTAAAACAAATGATATATTACTCTGGTTCATAACTTATTAACTAACTGAATACCTAAAAATTAGAACTGCTAACAAGAAAAGAAATATACAGCTGAATGTGATTTTAAAAGGTGACAGATTTCTGTGCATGAAGTTTGGTTTTTAACCTTCTTAAATGTCAGAAAAAAATACATAAAAACAGGCCTTACAAATGAAATACAAGGAAGCTTTAGCTATAAAGACGACATTACCTTTCTCGCTGTTCTCTAGTTTGTCCTGGCGTCACAGGTTTTTCATACCCGGTCTAGAACAAAATGAGCACAGCAAATTTACACGCCTGCTTCTTCATTTTAATTTTCTGAATACTTCCCTTTTGTCCGTCCATTTTAATATTTGCAATCAGAAATTTGATGGGTTTTTAGTTAGTGAATCCTAAAACTTGTGACCTATACTCTGCTTTCTGAATGGTAACGGAAGTACAACGTGATTACACACATAAAAGGTCACTGAGCACACTGCCCTTTCAACAAGAAGGTAGGAAGTGTACAAAGTTAATATACTTAGAAACCACAGAAACACTTTTACTACCCATCTCTCATGATGGCCTATTAAAGGTATAAGCAAGTTTATAAGGACATTCTCTATGAAATGATTCTCTACAATTTAAGTTCCTCCACTGAAAGGATATCATGGCTCTTTGGAGAAACAGCAAAATACAAGGCAGGGACCTGAAACTTACAAGATGAACTTGAATTTTTTTTTTTTGACATTTTTTTATTTGAGAGCAAGAGAGACAGAGAGGAGGGGAGGGGTAGAGGGAAAGAACCTCAGGCAGACCCACTGCTGGTTGCAGAGCACCACTAATGGCTCCATCCCATGAAGCCGAGGATCACGACTTGAGCCGAAACCAAGAGTTGGATACTTAATTGACTGAACCACTCAGATACCTCGAGCCTTGATTCTTTTATATCAAAAGCAACTAAGTGTTCAAAAACTGAAGGGAAATACAAAAAGGACATAGGAGCCAGTTCAAAGGCCAAATGGCACAAATATGAACATCATAGTAATACCAATAAAGAACTATCATCTATAGAATGTGAGAAATAAGGCTGACTTAAAAAAACACATACACAGACAGGCACATAAATGAGAAAAAAGAAAAACTCCTCCTCCAGGAGGATGTCAACTAATAAATGTAGAAAGAATGGGGGAGTTAGAAAACCACCCTTTGGCAATCTATAAACAATAGATTTAGGCAAAAATCACCAATAATATTAACTACTAAAAGGATATTTATCCTTTCAAAGTTATCTACCCACAATATACCTATTAATTACAAAAGATTAAAAAAAAAAATAGTAACTTTACACTGGAGAAATCCTACTACCACCACCTTAATAGTAACACTGCCGGTGCTGAGATCGACTGAGAGCGCGTGCTTCTTGAGAGGACAGGCTGAGAAGAGCTCAGCATCTATTCTTTGATATTATTACCAAAAGTACGTAACTGGGGGACCTCTGGGCGGCTCAGCTTGTTAAGCACCTGACTCTTGGTTTCAGCTCATGTCATGATCTCAGGGTCATTGAGATCAAACCTCACGTCAAGCCCCGCACTCAGTGCGTAGTCTGCTTGAGATTCTCTCCCTCTCCCTCGGCCCCTCCTCGTGCTTGCACACACTCTAAAATAAAAAATAAAATAAAAAGGATGTAACTGCAATCTAATTATGGGGAAACATTACACATTCTGCAGGACATTCTACACAGTAACTTATTTGTACTTTAGAAATACCAATGTTACGAAATACAAAAAACAAACTAAAAACCCTAAGGAACTGTTCTAGACTAAAGGAGATGAAGAGATATGAAAACTAAATGCAGGGGTACGTCGGGGCTCAGTGGGTTATGCATCTGCCTTTACCTCAGGTCATGATCCCAGAGTCCTGGGATCAAGCCCCACGTTAGGCTCCCTGCTCATCTTCGAGTCTGCTTGTCCCTCCCTCTGCCCTGCTCATGCTCTCTCTCTCTCTTTCAAATTAAAAAAAAAAAAAAAAGTTTATTTTCTAAGAAAAGAAAGAAGGAAGGAAAGAAAAAGAAAAAAGAAAGGAAGAAAGAAAACTAAATGCATACATAATCTTGAATTTTTTTCCTCTGGGACACTAGCAACATCTAAATAAAATCTGTACATTAGATAATAGTACTGTAAAATATTAAGTTCCTGGTTTTGATAATTATTCTGTATTTATTACATTAAGGGAATTTCCTATCTCTAAGAAATACACAGTAAAGGAAGAACAAATATAGTAAACCGTGAAGTTTTATAATTGTTCTTACAGAGTCTGTAAGTTCAAAATTATATTCAAAACATTTTTAAAATTTTAATACAGCAAATATGACAAACTGTTAATGACTGGTGAATGCAGGAGTAATGGGGTAAACACTGTACTATTCTCTCAACTTCAGTTTGAAAATTTTTAATAAATTAGGTTATGAAGACCAAATGAAACTAAAGATAAATAAAGGCATAAACATAAGATACTATGTAAATACAATAAATATTAAAAAATACACTCTAGCTAAATAGCTCAAGAAAACAAACCCAAACACAGGACATTTTAGGTAACTGTCCTGGTCTCTTCAAAAGCCAATTTTGCCTAGCATTTCCACTCTTAGGTACGAACCCCAGAAAAATGACAACACAGGACTACAGAATACCTGTGGACAAACATTCACAGCAGTGTTATTCATTACAGTAAAAAAATAAAAAGAACCCTAAATAAATAAATAAATAAATAGATAGATAGATAGACAGACAGAACCCAAGGTCCCTCAACTGAAGTAAGGATAAACAAAATCTAGTATATCCAAACAAGGAAGTATTATTCAGCCACATAAAAAGGAATAAAGTTCTGATGACACGGATGAACCTTTGAAACATTATGCTGAGTGAAATCAGTCAGTCACAAAGGACCACATATTTTAAAACTCCACTTATATAAAATGTCCGGAAGAAGCAAATCCAGAGAAACACATCAGTGGTTGCTTAGGGCTGGCAAGGAGGGGGTGGGGAGTGACTACGAACAGGTGTAGATTTGGGGAGGGGAGGGAGAACGGGGAGGACAAGGGTCTAAAATCGACTGTTCTGATGACTGAACAACTCTGAATATACTAAAAACCACTGCACCACGGTACTCTTCAAACAGGTGAATGGTACAGTATGTGAATCACATCTCAATAAAGCAGTTATTTTAAAACAAAAACAATGTGGTGAGGGTCAAGGCCTGAGATCTAGAAAGACAAAACCAGAGCAATGTGTGAAATCTGCTTAGCTTCGGATTCAAAAAACTATAAACAACACTGGAGTGTGGTCTACATATTATATAATACTAGGAAGGAACAGACATCAATTTCTTCAGATACGATAAATATAGAAAAATTATATATGATAAATATAGAAAAAAAGATTTATCATATCTTCAGATATGATAAATACGGGAAATGCGCATCACAGTACTTTTAGGGATGAACAGATATAGGACATTTTATTTTCAAACAGTTCAACAATAATCCAAACAAAACACAAGGATAAAGCAATTCTGAGCAAAATTATTTAATCTAAATCATAAGTACATAATAGTGTTACTAGTAAATACTAACTTCGGATTTGATCAAGGTGCTAGCCATCTGAAAGGCATACCATTTGTAGTCACTAACACAAACTTTTGCATTATCTAGTTGCTACACTGCAGTGGTAGAGTACTTATATCTTATTCTTACTCATTTTAATCAATATTCAAAGATGAGTGGAAATAAACACATACTCACACTGTGCTTTTTATCTATTCTTTGATTAGTCTTCCTTAATTCACCAGACGGGGTCAGAGATGGTTTAAAATAAACAGTTCGATTTGCTATGGAAATTGGCTTTGGGGTCATGAGTCTCTGAACAGGAGGATACGGAGAGTCCACCTAATAGGTAATCAGAAATCAAAGACAAACCTTTATTTTCAAATATGTATCAGCACATATCTAAAACTTATCAGGCAATAGCTAATGTCACCTAGAGACTACAAGTACTTCTTAGAGAAATACCCAGAGAATGCAAACAAACACTAAAAGGAAAAACTGACAGTAACAGAACCAAAGGTATATATATTTATAAACCTATATAAAAAATTCCAAATGGGTTTCACAGACCATTTTTTTCTAGACTGAATGACTTTTCACATACATGTGCACATGCACAAAATGGAAACTATATTCAAAACTGTTCTACAAATCTAAGCTTTCACAGTTTGAATTTTGAATACAGAAACTAAAACTGATTTTGCCATGTTTTCCCCAAATTACTTTTTAGATATCCTTCAACTGGAAATAAGATTATTTTTAAACTAGCTATGAAAATAGTTGCCCAGGGGCACCTGCGTGGCTCAGTGGGTTAAGCCTCTGCCTTCGGCTCAGGTCATGATCTCAGGGTCCTGGGATCGAGCCCCACATTGGGCTCTCTGTTCGGCAGGGATCCTGCTTCCCCCTCTCTCTCTGCCTGCCTCTCTGCCTACTTGTGATCTCTGTCAAATAAATGAATAAAATCTTAAAAAAAAAAAAGTTGCCCAAAAAAGAGCAAACCTCTCTCCAAGTTTGTTTTCCTCTATTATTATTAAAAAACTAAAGCAAAACGGAGTAAAACTCTGTTAAGAATTTCAAATCCTAAAATAAACTGGCATTATTATCTAAGCACACAAGTGTTTTGTCAACAGTCCTTTGCAAAAAGGAAACACAGTAAAAGTCCTATTGGTGTAAGATGACTATAAAGCCAAGAACTTCTACTCTGTCCAAACACTGTGATGCTATGAATACAGTCCTTTCACTCTGAAACAGCTGTGAACAACATTGGTTTCCAAGGCAAAGCCTCTGTATTCTAGCTCTTCCCTAAATCCTCATCACAACTGTGATCTTAACAACTCAATGAGAGAGTCTATTCTGCAGACTGCTCTGATCACATCTGTGAAATATGAACTACGATATTATATTCTGGCCTTTATATATCCTAACATCCATTAATAAAATTCTATTGATACTATACTCAACCTTTAATAAAACTTTAATCAATGAGAACTTGTATTACAGCACAGTTTTTTACATTTACTTTTTTTTAAACAACCTGATATAAACCGGGAGTTTGAGAAAAGCAGCTAATGCCATAATTTAATCCTATCACAGCGGCTAATAATGGATTCCCTCTTACCTGATTACAAACATCTAGGTAAAAACACAGTGGCCAATAATGGATTCCCTCTTGCCTGATTACAAACACCTAAAAACTGTAAAGCAACACTATTCGCCCAATACCCCTCAATTTTACCCCTTCTCTGCAAAGTTTCAGTGAAAATAATTATAATTTACAATATCTTATATACAGTTCCCACAGTTAAGTCAGAAAACTATGACTCTTGCTATCAGTTACTTCTGGGGGAAACTGGTGCTGCAATAAATGCTTTCACAAATAAGATCTGGGAATCTGCTTTCTTGAAGGATACTTAACTAGCCACAAGTATAACTAACAAAAAATACACCTCTTTAACTCTATTAAGCATTTCACTTTCCCCCAGAGTAACCTCCAAAGCTAATTTTTACCAAATAGAACACAAGAAGTGTTATCAAGATACTAACTTATATTTTGTATTAGTTCCCATACCTTGAAACAGTATTTTGGGCTGACTAATGAAAGATCTAGCAATCTGAAATTCTATTACACGCGACAGATCTGACGTGTTTGTTAACGAGGAAAGTTTACAAAGCTAACTATGCTCAATGAGGGTTTTAGTTCACTGAACTTCTATGATTACTAAACACTTCATGCACTGTTTACTCCTACTTTTATTTATCGGAAGGTAGACTACCAAGATGCTGAAAACGGAAATGCCAATTAACCAAAAAATTATGACTGAGCATTTACTGCACTTACAGATCTGTACTAAGGCAGGCTCTCATAAGAAGCTATAATGTCCAAGCAAAACAATCTTATCTTTCAAACATGTTCCCTAATGACTATCAAATTCAATTTGTGTATTTACTAACTTAAAAATAAATATAACAAAACTGCTGAAACTTTAATAAATGCAGAAGAAGGTTTACCCTTTCCCTTTTGGCCTGAAAGTCTGCAGTGGTATGTATTCCACTCCTATCCAGAGGCTGAAAAAAGTAAACATACTATTAGAATAAATTGGAAATTTTGAAAAGTATGACTTTCATCACCAATATATAAAAATATATCTCTAAAAGAGGTTTAAAAGTCAACTTACAGAATTCAAGGGAGAAGAAACAACAGATGGAATTCTTTTTGCATCCTGTTAATATTGAAACAGTAACAAAATTAAGATTTTTCACGGAACTCAAATTGTCACACACCCGCGTTTAATTGTGATTCTAAAAATTTACCGCTAGCGGGCTTGACATCTTCTCTAAAGACTGCAATATTCGCCGAGCTGTTGAACTGGTCACACCATAGGATTGTGCACTGAGCTGCTTAGCTTTCATCTGTCTTCTGACTGGTGCCTATAAAGTGAACACTGTATTATTTTTCTGGACCCTTAACTCTAAAGCCCATATTGCAGGAAATGAAAATATTTACAAACAGAATGAATATTCAAAGACAAACGGAATTAATGTGGTAAAAGCAATTTATCTCTGGGTGGTGTCATCAAGCATGAAGTTCAACTTTTTTTCTTTATACCTTTACTGAAAAGCCAATTACTTTTACAATCAGAAACAAATAAGCACGCACCACATCTACAGATCTGCAGCTATGTTAATTTAAGTAGGAAAAGTGAGATCACTGTTATAAAGTTTCACCATTACCTTGAGCCATTTATCCCTGATATTTACATCAAAGAACACTTCCTGTTCAATCACTATGCCATCACTATGCTGTATACCTAAAAATAACACAACATTGTGGCAACTGTAATTCAATAAAAAATACATAAATAAATGAAAGAGAGAACTAAATTAACGAGAACTATATTAAAATATTACTCTAGGTATTAGTTAACTAAATTCCAAGATAACTAAATGAGGCTACAGTATCTATTGTAAAGGAAACTTAAATTTTTAAGATTTTATTTATTTATTTGACAGAGAGAAATCACAAGTAGGCAGAGAGGCAGGCAGAGAGAGAGGAGGAAGCAGGCTCCCTGCTGAGCAGAGAGCCCGATGTGGGGCTTGAATCCAGGACCTGGGATCATGACCTGAGCCGAAGGCAGCGGCTTAACCCACTGAGCCACCTAGGCGCCCCGGAAAAAGAATTTTTTAAAGATTTTATTCATTTAGTTGACAGACAAAGATCACAAGCAGGCAGAGAGGCAGGCAGAGAGAGAGGAGGAAGCAGGCTCCCTGCTGAGCAGAAAGCCCGATGTGGGGCTTGAATCCAGGACCTGGGATCATGACCTGAGCCGAAGGCAGCGGCTTAACCCACTGAGCCACCCAGGCGCCCCAGAAAAATTTTAAACACTCGGGCTATTTCTTCAGGATCTTTAACCTTCTTAAAATTGGAGTTAAAGGGAAGCCTGGGTGGCTCAGTCGGTTAAGCCTCTGCCTTTGGCTCAGGTCATGCTCAGCAGGGAGCCTGCTTCCCTCTCTCTCTCTCTGCTTGCCTGTCTGCCTACTTGTGATCTCTCTCTCTCTCTCTCTCTCTCTCAAATAAATAAATAAAATCTTTAAAAATTGGAGTTAAGGAAAACCCCTTATAAAGAATAGATAAGTATCCTTTAATGTGCAAGCAGGGTTTACAAATTCCAATTAAAACAGTTTCTTTGCTCAAGAATCCATTACAACAATCCAATGACCAAGTGACTACCATAAAACAAATTTGGCAATGCTTGATATAAAGATATTATCACAATCGAAACATAACGCAGTTTCTACAAATAGCTCATAACATCCGAAAAATTGAGTCATAATACCTATTTATAATGTTTCTCTGATACCAAACATTTAATGACATTTTCAGAGTAGCTGCAAGTATTCTTTAACAGTTTTATTAAGAACTGGATGCCCATTAAAGACTGCTGAATCTTTGGCAAACACGAGGTCAATATTAAAATCCTCTAGGAAGGGCGCCTGGGTGGCTCAGTGGGCTAAAGCCTCTGCTTTCTGCTCAGGGCATGATCCTAGGGTCCTGGGATCGAGCCCCGCATCGGGTTCTCTGCTCAGCAGGGAGCCTGCTTCCCCCTCTCTCTCTGCCTGCCTCTCTGCCTACCTGTGATCTCTGTCAAATAAATTTAAAAAAAGAATTTTTTTTAAATAAAAATAAATAAATAAATAAATAAAATCCTCTAGGAAATTATGATAGTCTGTCCTGTCACTGGATTCTACTTGCCACGGGCCACTCAAGGCCTCGATTCGCTAATCAATAAAACAGAACTGAGTTAGAGAATCTTTAATGTATCTCCCAGCTCTAACACTCTAGGGAAAGGAGTAAATAGACTCATCCCAAATATCAATGATAGAACATTTGGAGTCCTGAGAAGGATTTTAAAGGTACGTCATGACTTAGCATTAAAAAGTGTAAGATTCAATGTAAGAAAGGAAGAAATAGCAAGAGTACACTCTGACTTGGCCTATTCTATGAATCATAGGCTTACATCATCCTATCTTCTACTAAGACGCTTAACGATTGTTTTAACTTAAAAAAAGTGTTTAAAAGAGTACTATGATCCAGTTAAGCTCTAGAAAAAGCTCCCTATGTAACTCTAACATTCAGTTAACACTTCCTAAAGTAACAAAATATTGCCCTTCATGAACACTTTCAGAAATAAAACTAATTACTGTTAACTATATACATGAAATCATCCTCCAATTAGGAAAGCAAGAAACTAAAGACAAAACAAAATCTTGGAGGGCACGTATTGCATGGAGCACTGCGTGTTGTGCATAAACAATGAATCTTGGAACACTAAAAAAATAAAATAAAATAAAATAAAAAAATATATATATGCTTGTTTCTATCCCATTGCTGTGTTTGTTATGGACTGTCATCTTCACATAGACTCCCTTCTCGAAAAGCCTACACACTGCAAGTATAATTACTTCTCCATCTTTAAAATGTCAAAATCTGTAAAAGCAAGCACAGTAATATACACAACAAAACCATTTTTATGAGCTTCAAAAAACTCTTAAGGGCAAAACACAGAATGGTGGAATTCACCTTGAATTTATTTTTTTAAAAGTTATCAATTTCCACTTGTTCTTTGCTAATACTTATGTAAATACAAGTGATTTTGTATATTGACCTTGTCTTCTGTGATCTTGCTAAACTCAATTATAAGTTCTGATAACTTTTTTTTTTTATTATTTCTTGGGCTTGTCTATGTAGCTAAGCACAATGTCTCTATGCCTTGCATTTCTTCTTCCTGCGTTGGCTAGACCTGCAGCATGGCATTAAATATCCTCGTTCTCTTCCTGACCTGATGAGAAGAGTACTCAGTCTTTCACCACTAGTATGATGCTAGCTGAAGATTTTCTATAGCTACCCTTTAACAGGCTGAGGAGATCTCCATTTACTCCCCAGGCTACAGAAAATTTTTATCATGTCTAGACACTGAATTTTGTCAAATGTGTTTTATACATCTGTGGAGATATTCATGGTTTTTATTCTTTAGTTTGTTTCAGTATCAGAGTAATGCTGCTCTCACAAATATGATGGGAAGGGCGCCCCATTATATGAAAAAGTTTGTGTAGAACTGGTATTCTTTCTTTCTTAAAATATTTGGTAGAATTCACCAAGGAAGTTATCTGAGCCTGAAGTTTTCTTTGCTGGAAGATATCTTATCTACTTTTCAATTTACTCAATAGACTATTTGGGCTATTATATCTCAACTAATATCAAACAACATGAAAACTTAAATATAAGTCTAACAAATTATGTGCAAGTTCTGTATGATGAATACTACAAAACACTGATAAAAGAAATTTCAAAAAGACAAGTAAACGGAGAGCCATGCTATGTTCAAGGATTGGGAGATTCGAGTTTATTAAGATGTATATTCTCCCCTAAATTCATCTTTAGATTCAATGCAATCCTAATCAATATTCCAGTAGATTGAAGAAACTGGTAATGTGATTCTAAAATTACGAAAAAGCAAAAGATCTAGGAAACCCAAAAAAACTTGTAAAAGAATAAAGCTGGAGGACTCACATTAGTGATTTCAAGATTACTGTAAGGCTATAGTAATCAAGAGAGTTTCGAGTTGGCCAAAGGATACATAGAAATAGAAAATAATAGAAAGTCAAGAAGCAGAGCCACATATATGGTCAACTGATTTTCTTTTTTTCTTTTTTTTTTTTTTTTTTTAAAGAAAGCAAATAGGTTTTTTTTTTTTTTTTTTAAAGATTTTATTTATTTATTTGAGAGAGAGACAGTGAGAGAGAGCATGAGCGAGGAGAAGGTCAGAGAGAGAAGCAGACTCCCCATGGAGCTGGGAGCCCGATGCGGGACTCGATCCCGGGACTCCCAGGATCATGACCTGAGCCGAAGGCAGTCGTCCAACCAACTGAGCCACCCAGGCGTCCCGGTCAACTGATTTTCAAATAAAGAGGCCAAGGCAAGGGGCGCCTGGGTGGCGCAGTTGTTAAGTGTCTGCCTTCAGCTCAGGTCGTGAAACCAGAATCCTGGGATCAAGCCCCACATCAGGTTCCCTGCTCGGTGGGAAGCCTGCTTCTCCCTCTTCCACTCCCCCTGCTTCTGTTCCCTCTCTCGCTGTGTCTCTCTCTGTCAAATAAATAAAAAATTTAAAAAAAAAAAGAGAGACCAAGGCAAAGCAATGTAGAATGTATAAACTTTTCAGCAAATGGTACTAGAAAAACTGGACATCCCTTATGTCAAAAAAAAAAATCTTGATCCCTACCTCCTGACATGATACATACCAGACAAAAATTAACTCAAAACAGATCAGAAGTCTAAATTAAAACTCAAACTACAAAGCCTCTAGAAAACACAGAAGAAAATCTGTGACCCTAGCTTAGACAAAAATGTCTTACATACTACACTAAAAGCATGAACCATATAAGAAAAAAAAAAAAAAAACAATACTAAATGCCATCAAAAGTAAAAACCTTCTCTTCAAAAGACTTAAGCCAGGTTTGCACAACCATATATCTAACAAAGGACTTAATAAAGGAATAACATACTCTCAAAACTCATTAATAAGAAAACAACCCTATTAAATAACAGGCAAGGGGAGCATGGGTTATTCAGCTGGTTGAGTGTCTGACTCTTGATGTTGGCTCAGGACATGGTCTTCGGGTCATGAGATGGAAGCCCACATGGGGCTCCCAGCTCAGCTGGCAGTCTGCTTGAGAATCCCTCTCCCCACCCCTTCCCCATTTCACATGTGATGGAAATGTTTATTCAATACTTTGCAGAGTGGGCACACGACTGTACGTATTCTGTTAAAATTCAATTACTCTAATAAGGGTAAGTTTTACTAAACATAATTTACACCTCAATTTTTTTAAAAAGGAATATTAACTCCTAAATTAATTCCTAAAGCACAGATGCATAGAACACACTCACAAATGTAATGAATAAATGTTCACTTGGATCAAAATAATGTTCAGATAGTCCCTAAATAAAAAGAATGTTTCTAACCCACAGTTCTATCACTTTACCAAAAAAAAATAGCCAAACCACAACTCCACTTGAGATCCATGAGTTATTTGTCAATTATTATTACTATTATTATTTTTAAGTTCTCAGTCCTTCTATTCAAACCAACCTGATATGCTGTGTTTCGTAGTTTAGGCTGTCTTACAGCAGCTGCTGCCCCACCATACACTGTTTTTCCAGGATAAAACGGAGAATCTCCAAGTTGACTTGTTTTAAGGATTGAAGAATTCCCAAGTGACTGCACAGAAACGCAACAATAAATTATGAGCAATAAACACTCAAAACTAATGTGATTAAATCAAATCCTATTAGTACACTCACAGGGGAAAGTGTTCCAAAGGCAGACAAGTTGAATGCTGGTTTTTTCGAGCTGGTGGCAGTGTGCTGTGAGAGTGAAGGAGTACGTTCAGCCTCTGGGGACCACAGAGGTGGCACTGAAGTGTTCTTCGTAACAGCTATATCTGAAACAAAAATATGCACTGCATTTTAAGAGCACTAATTACAAATGGAAATTACAAGTCAGAAGAAAACCTATCCCACGAAATTTAACTTTACTACCAAATGCCAAGAATACCTTTATCAGAAGCTCTTGAAGAAAAACCACTGGTAGTTGAGATGTTATCATCATCATGCTGAGAGGTAGAATCTTTAATTTCCTTTACAAGGGAAAATCCAGAACTGCCAATTGGGAATGCCGAGGATGTGGAGGGCTGACAGTGTAATGCAGGAGATTCCAACATGGAGAAATTCATATGGCTCCGATGAAGAGAAGGCCTTGTTAATACATCTGGGTAATTTGAAGAAGTACTAGTTGTTGAGGGTTCTTTAAAAAAATATATATATATTATGAATACACAGCTTAGAAAAAGCAATACAGTATCACAACAAATGGAGTCTTTAAAAAAAAAAACTATATAATAAATATAGGTTCAATGCAAGTCACTGAAGCCTCCCATGATAAGCCCAATTTAGGCTATCCTTTAGCCAAACAAGATTTCATCTAACTGCAATGAATTTACTTAACCAAGTATCAAACCATGTTTCAGGGTTCACATACAACTTCTAAAAGTGCATGGTCCTTTTCTTTTCCTTGAATTGGTATTATAAAACTTGCTTGTAAAAAATAAAATTAAAGAAGCTATATAAGAAAGTCATGAAACAAAAAGGATGTCTTCCTCCGGGTACAACCACTATTAAATTTGTGTATCCTCCCAGATATTTTATGTGCACACATAAATGTTGTTCCTAATTACATAATCACACGATGCATCCAGTTCTAGGATTTGTTTTTCTGTTTACCAATATAACTGTCTCTACATACAAAGCATTCGCTTCAAAGACCACGTTGTATTTTATCACAGGCATTGACTATGTTTATGTGATTACTTTCCCAATGCTCCATCAAACATATATACACTGATATCTGCGTACTTTTCAGAATATTCTTTTGGATTAATCCACAGTTCTCTAAAACTATAACAGAAACATGAAATTATTAAACAAATACTCTTAAGCTACTCACAGAAATAGCTGATTCTGTAAGCCTGAGTTGAGCCCCTAGAGCTGCCTGAGTAACCAAGGTATGAGATTCCGTGGGATAAACCGTTACATTGGTACTTTTCTGGGGACTGATCAGAGTGTGTGCTCGTTTCTACTTATGAGACATACTGTGATCTTGTCAAGCTAAACTCCCACAAAGAGCAAATGACAAAGTACATTTCTGCCATCCTAACCCTGGGTATTAACCTTTTTTGATTTCCGTCAATCTACTATGTCAAACGGCATCATTATCTTACTTACACTTACTTAAATGAGAGGGCTACTGAGCATCCTTCTCTATATTCATTGGTCATTTACCTTTCTTCTATTAATTGCTTACTGATATAGTCCCTCTTACTAATAAAATAAGTTAAAATCTAATTTTTGATCAGTAAGATCCTGTGATATGATCTGAAATAATTTTTCACCATTGGTTGAACCTATTCGTTTTGTTGATGGGTGTCTTTTACAGTACAGAAAATAACTTGCACCTTGTTTACAAAGACTTTTACCATTCCAAGACTGTAAGAAATTAAAAATTTTACTCATTTTTTTTTTGGTACTGCACTGTCACTTTTATTTCAATATAATGTTTAATCTTGAGTCCATCTGGAATCAGTTATGATGTAGCAGTGAAAGAATGATTCAGGCTTCATTGTTTTCCAAATGGTTATCCTGTTAATATTCTAAAATAACCTATTCTAAAATAACCTAAAATAACATATTCTAAAAGCTATCTTTTAATCACTGACTGAGAAGCCACCACTACCACAATACTAAGTTCCAAAAGGCTTTTCACTCCTTTCCCCAGTGATATATCTGTACTAGTAGGATAATGTTTGACCTACTCTACCTTTAGAACACATTTAGTAACTGTAAAAGTTACTCCAACCTACCCCCCACATTCCCCTAATTCTTTTTCAGAATCTCTCTATTCATCTTCAGGCATATTTTCAAGAACTTCTAAATCATTTTTCAAGTTTACAAAAAGACTCACAGGCTAGAATAACTAGGCCTCCAGACTAGCCCTTCTACTATAATTTAAATAATTATTAAACTAGACAAAATGGACGTCTTTCAGACAATAAAAAACATCACTCAAAAATAAAAACACTGAAAATAAATAGAAAACTCAAAAAGTGAGCCCTATCGCTATCCCACTCTCTACCTAGGTACATTTCCGGACCTGGAAGACAAAACTGGAGTCCAAGCAGAACATGGCAGGCAGAAACCAGAATTAAGGGCACTGGACAGTAGAAAGTAAGTAAGAGTTATTGGTTTTTTTTCCTGTATTAATTTTGTGATTAATTTCTCTTCTACAATTCTCTTAGTCTAACAAGTTTTGTTTTGTTTTGTTTAATCAATTGGCTTAGGTTTTCTGACTATTACTGGCAGGCGAGGATCATTTTGCCTCCTTCTTCCCAATACTTACACATATACAGACATCCTCTATAATTATATCTTTAACATCTAGAAGTAGTAACAATGGACTTCCATTTTATATCTGATTTTAATGGGAATGTTTGTAATGTTTCACATTACATATGATTGTGGCCTTTGGACGACTAACATGTTATAGAAGTGGTAGAATCCAACTTCTAAATTTTTTTTTTTTTAAAGATTTTATTTATTTATTTGAGAGAGAGACAGTGAGAGAGAGCATGAGTGAGGAGAAGGTCACAGAGAGAAGCAGACTCCCCGTGGAGCCGGGAGCCCGATGCGGGACTCGATCCCGGGACTCCAGGATCATGACCTGAGCCGAAGGCAGTCGTCCAACCAACTGAGCCACCCAGGCGTCCCTAGAATCCAACTTCTAAATGAAATAAAGAAGAATGGACTTTAAGTTTAAACAAATGCCTATTAAATATCTACCAGAAAGAAAAAAATTGTAAGATCATTTCACCTATAAATATGCTGAATTATATTAAAACCCTCACGATGAATGATTCCTTATAACCCGAGATTAACTCTTCCCATAAGAAGATTCTACTGTTCTTTAATGTACTGCCGAACCGCATTTGCTATGCTGTAATTTTCTTCCCAAAAGTAGGTCTTCAAAAATACTTAACGACATAGGCTTGATACAAAACAATTCTGGATTAGTTTCAGAGTACTATTATGCAAAAAATAAGATGCAGATAAAAACACTAAACTAGGACTAGAAAGAAACATCAACTTAATAAAAGCCATATATGAAAAACTCACAGTTAATATCAAACTCAGTGGTGAAAGAGATTTTCCTCTAAAATCAGGAACAAGACAAGGACACCTGCTCTACTGACTTCTATTTAACCAGTACTGGAAGCTCTGGACAGAGTTGTAAGGCAAGCAGAAGAAAGATATCCAAATTGGAAAAGAAGTAAAATATCTCTATTCGCAAATGATACAGCTTATATCCAGAAACTCCTAAATATTACACACATACATACATTAACACTCACACACACACACACACACACACCCCTGCTGGAATAAACAAATTCAGCAAAATAGCAGATTACACAAAAGTGACCTGTTTCTACACACTAACAATGCACATTCTGAAAAGTAAAATAAGAAAACAATTCCAGAGGTGCCGGGGTGGCCCAGTGGGTTAAGCGTCTGCCTTCGGCTCAGGTCATGATCCCGGAGACCCAGGATCAAGCCCTGCATTAAAGTCCCTGCTCAGTGGGGAGTCTGCTTCTCCCTCAACCCACTCTCCTGCTCTCTCTCAAATAAATAACTAAAATAAAAAAAAAAAAAAAAAAGAAAGAAAGAAAAAAGAAAACAAAAAACTCAATTAACAATGGCATCAGAAAGAATAAAACACTTAGAATTCAACCAAAAGAGGGGCGTCTGGGTGGCTCAGTCAGTTAAGCATTTGCCTTCGGCTCTGGTCATGATCCCAGGGTCCTGGGATCGAAACCCATATTGGGCTCCTTGCTCAAAGGAGAGCCTGCTTTTCCCTCTCCCTCCACTGCTCCCCCTACTTGTGCTGTCTCACTCGCTCTCTTTCTCTGTCAAATAAATAAATAAAATCTTAAAAAACAAATCACTATTCACAAAAAGCCGTATTTTAAAAATCTAATAGAACATTTAAATTGTTTTATATGTAATAATTTCTTATCAAGTTCACTCAAGATAGATACTGCCTAGAGTCCGAAAATCTACTGGTACTGACAGTTAAACCTTTTGGCATTTACACATTATTTCAATTTTTCTGCAGTCAGGATGCACATACAAAAAGGCTGAAATGTTTGTTGGGGTATTTAGTATTCTCATTTTGTAGTATACTATACCATGAAACTGTTTTTTACTTATCTCATTCTCTCATCCCTGCATCAGTTTATCCTATAGGATAAAAGCAAGGGGACAATTTTCTAGCTATGGGCAGACACCTGCTAAGTCTAGTCTCCACAGAAACTACAAAGGAAAAAGAAATCTACTATGACCTACATCTGCTTGAAGGCATGATGCCAAAAGCAGTGTTACTTTTTAATACCTACAGGACCTCTTTACCCCCAAACCAAGCCCAAAGACAGTTTGGGAGAATGTGAGTAAATAGGGCAATGTCATCTAGAGATTTCTATCAGCCACAAATGCTCAGTTTCTAAGAATATACCTATAATCACATGGTATCGATTAGACAAAGCAGTCCACAACTTCAATCTACTGCTGACTAGTGTACTAGATATGCCATTGTGGAGTCTTTCCGAGGCCTGAACTCATAACTAACTCAATGAAACCTGTATATTATTTCAGATTCCACTAACCTAGCAGAAGAAATCCAGACACCCAAAGGCTCACCATCATTAAGATAGTCAACACAACGAAGCACACAGGCAGAAAGCTGCAGGAACAGATTTTAAATGGGCCACAGATTCTATAACTGTTCGTACTGCCCTGTACTATTTGAAGAATGCACAATCCCCTCCAGCTCCAGTTACTATTAATACAAAAGTTACACTGGCAAAATTAATACTGAGTAAACAACATTCAGGACTGCTTTAAGCTTTCCATTATTTTAAGCTTCGAATAATCTAACACAACTTTAAGAGCAGAGAGGTCGAAGTTGTTTTTTGAGAATGCACTGTCAAATTTAAATGTAATGTTTCAGAGTAAACAGTTCTTTCTCTAGTAAGAGCTATATTCATCACACTGGGGAGTTACCAATGGTATTTTAAATCACATATTATGTGATTACAACTACTGAATAATCCAATACCCAGAAAAGAACTATCTGGGACTAAAAGTTTAAGATAAGAGCAGGATTGGGGCAGATGGGTGGCTCAGTTGGTTAAGCGTCTGCGTTTGGCTCAGGTCATGATCCACAACCTCTCACTGGGCTCCCCGCTCAGTGGGGCGGCTGCTTTCCCTTCACCCTCTGCCCCTCCCAACACTCATGCTCACTCTCAAATAAATACATAAAATCTTAAAAAAAAAAAAAAAGAAAAGAAAAAGATAGGAGCAGGATTCAGATTTAAGGTAAGAATGAGGTGGGAAATGCTATGAAGTTCCTGAAATTACTATAAAAAAGCAGCTCACAATTTGCTTCTACATAATTAGAGAAGTTAGGGTGAGTAAGTGTGCAAACAGAGAAAACAAGATCAGCCATAAGTTGGTTGTCTTTGAAGCCCAGTAATGGGTACGTGGGTGTTTCACTGCACTATCCTCCTTACCTGTGCAGTTTAAAATCTTCCATGGTAATTTTAGACACTAAATCACAAAGGTATGTATACTATACATGTAACAGAAAAGCTATGATATAACCTTAGTGACATAAGGAATAAAATCCAAGTTGGAAATGACCTCGGCAAACCACCGAATTAATTCCATTATTTTACTGAAAATACAAACACGCGCAAAAAAGAACTTTACAGATGTAAAATGAGAAACACTCCATTTATCTCACCCCTGAACTAAATTAAATCTTCAAGATAGTTAATCCTCAAAAGTATGCTCATTAAGATGGAAAATAGTGTCAGTCACTGTGGATATTGGCCGGGGAACACTGGAAGTCTCTAACGAAAGGAGAAGCCAGGGTCCCCCTTAAGTGCCCAGGAAAAAAAATGACATGAAGTCAGTCAGCATAGACCTACTAGATAAAGCCTCAAGGCGGCTGTTGGTAATGTATTTGAAAGAAATCTGTCCAAAGTATAGATAATAGAACTTTCCAAGTTATTCTAACAAAAAATAAGCAAACATTTAAAGACTAAGCCAAACTGAGAATTACTAAGAAAACTTAGGTAAGCCATTTGCCCACACTGGGAATCATTTTTTCAGGCCCACTTCATTCTCACTGGGTTTCACGACAAGCAAATCAGGCAGGAAAAGATGTTACTATATCCACCAAAATTAACAGGCCATACATCCACCTCAATTATTTAGGCAAGACATAGTCAGAAAACTTTTATAAGCTAAAACATATAGTGAAAGAAAATAAATATAAAGAAACACATGGAGAGATAAACAGGACTTCATCAAAATTAAAAACTTTTAGGGCACGTGCATGCTTGGTGGGTTAAGCCTTTGCCTTTGGCTCAGGTCATGGTCTTAGGGTCCTGGGATTGAGTCCCGCATTGCATCCTGCTCTCTGCTCAGCAGGGAGCCTACTCCCCTCCCCACCCACTTCTCTGCCTACTTGAGATCTCTCTGTCAAATAAATAAATAAAATCTTTAAAAAAAATTTAAGAACTTTTATGCTTCAAAGAACACTATCAAGAAAGTAAAAAAGACAATCCACAGAAGGGGGAAAATATTTGTACACCCTACACTGATAAGGGACTTACATCCAGAATATACAAAGACCTCTTCCAATTCAACAACAGAAAGACAAATAATCCAATTAAAAATGGAAAAAGGAGATGTGAATAGTTATCTCTCCAAAGATATGCAAACAGCCAATGAGCATATGGTAAGATGCTCAGTATTACTGGTCATCATGGAAATGCAAATCAAAACCAGAAGATGCCACTTCAACCCACTAAAAGAGCTATAATAAAAAAATTAAAGAGATGCCTGGCTGGGTCAGCCTGGGCTCTTAATCTCAGGGTCATGAGTTCAAGCCCCATGTTGGGTGTAGAGATTACCAAAAAAAAAAAACAAAAAATTAACTTTAAAAAAACATTTAGAAATGGAAAAGGTTGGTGAGGATGTAAAGAAATTGTAATCTTCATACACTGTGGGTGGGAAGGCAAGATGATATATCTGCTTTGGAAAACAATTATTCCTCAAAATGTCAGAATTACTATGTGCCCTAGCAATTCTACTCCTAGGTATACACACAAGAGAAAACATAGCCACACAAAACCTTGCACACATGAATATTCAGGCGGCAGTATTCATAATGTTCAAGAAGTGGAAAAACCCAAATGTCCAGTAACTAATGAATGGATAAACAGAATGGAGTTTTATCCCTACCATGGAATATTGCCTGGCAATAAAAAGAAGCTTGGATGCATGCCACGACCTGGATGAACCTTGAAAACATGCTAAGTGAAGTAAGCCAGTCAACAAAGGACCATATATTCTGTGACTCCATTTATATGAAATGTCCAGTCTAGGCAAATCTACAGAGAGACAAAGACAAATCAGTGGTTGCCTGGGATGGGGAAGGACTACTAATGGGTCTAGGGTTTGGGGGTGGTGACAGGGATGGTGATGAAAATGCCCTAAAACGGACTATGGTGACGGTTTAACCACGCTGTGAATATATTTAAAACCACTGAACACTTTATCTTTTTAAATTTTGGAGTATAGGTTCACACACAACATGACATTAGTTTCAGGTGTACAACATACAATTCAACAAGTTTATACATTACGGGATGCTCTCCAGTGCAGCTTCCACTTGTCGCCATACAACACTACAACAACAACACTGACTATATGCTGTGCCTTTCATCCCCGTGACTTCTTTTCTCCCTAATTAGAAGCTTATATCTCCAGCCCACCTTCACCTATTTGCCCACCTCCATACACCTCCCCTCTGGCAACCATCAGTTTGTTCACTCTAGTTATCATTCTGATTCTGCTTCCTGTTTGTTTATTCATCTGGTTTTTTTAGATTCCACATGACTGAAATCATATGGCTTTGTCTTATTTCTCTGACTTATTTAGCTTAGCACAATACCCTCTAGGTCCATGCATGTTGTCGCAAATGGCATGATCTCATCTTTTCTTATGGTCACATACTACTCCTGTGTGTGTGTGTGTGTGTGTGTGTGTGTGTGTGTGTGTGTTCGTTCCACATCTTCCTCACCCATTCTCTATCGATGGACAATCATATTGCTTCCGTAACTTGGTTGTTATAAACAATGCTGTAATAAACACAGCAGTGCATTTATCTTTTTAGATTAGTGTTTTCTTTTTCTTTAAATACCCAGTAGTGGAACTCCTATGGTAATTCTACTTTTAATTTTCTGAGGAACCTCCACCTCCACAATGTTTTCCATAATGGCTGTACCAATTTACACTCCCACCAACAGTATTCAAGGGTTCCTTTATCTCCAAATTCTTGCCCACACTTATTATTTGTCTTTTTGATTTTAGTCATTCTGACAGGTGTGAGGTGATATCTCATAGTGGTTTTGATTTTCATTTTTCTGATGACTGATATCGAGAATCTTTTCATGTCTGTTGGCTATCTTTATGTCTTCTTTGGAAAAATGTCTATTCAGATCCTATGTCCATTTTTTAGGCGGAATGTTTGTGGAGTTTTTTGTTGAGTTGCTGAAGTTCTTTATATATTTTGGACATTAACCCCTTACTGGATATATCATTTGCAAATATCTTCTCCCATTCTAGTAGGTTACCTTTTTGGTTTGTTAATGGTTTCCTTCGCTGTACAAAGGCTTTTTATTTTGATGTAGCCCTAACAGTTTATTTTTGCTTTTGTTTCCCCTGCCTTAGGGGACATAGCTAGAAAAATGTAGCTATGGCCAATGTCAGAGAAATTATTGCCTATGCTCTCTTCTATGATTTTTATGGTTGTAAATCTCACATCTAGATCTTTAATTGACTTTGAGTTTATTTTTGTGTATGGTGTAAGTGGTCCGGTTTCATTCTTTTGCGTTGAACTGTACACTTTAAATGGGTATGTGAAACAGTATATCTCAATAAAGCTGTAAAAACTATATACAGTGAAATAACAGAAAAATATTTCCAAATATGCCATGTTCATGGATTATCTGAAGCTACTCAATATTTGTAAACCCCATCAAAATGCCGTAAGAGGATCCAAAAACGCTCAAGCCATTAAAATGCAGGCTCACTTAATTCTAAGACTAACGAAATGACCCAGCTGAGCGTGCCGCAGAAAGGACAGGAGCCAACTGCGGTTATACTACACCTAAATTCTAGTGTTGGGGGAGGCATTATCACAGTTTCACTGTAAGAGTTCACACTTCTATAGTGTTGCGTTAGTGCCATGACCTATATCAAAACAATTATGAGGATACTGAGGGGAAAACAGACTCTCTTGTCCAAAAAGACACATGACAGTTGATGGTCTGAAAATTCAAAACCCAAGTCTAATCCCAGAGCTTGCATTCCTAACTGATATATCAACCTCCCTTACTAAACAAAAAGCTGATAAATAACTCATTTGAACCTGATCACCCTCCTCCTACACAGCTTATGTACTACCCAATGAGATTTACTACAGCAAGGCAATGTGAGAAGATTTATGAAAACCTATCACACCTAACAAAATATTCACATGCTACGTACCTTCTGTATTACTGACTGTTGGCTCAGGAGTGATTCTCCCATCATGAATATTAGAGCTCTCCTCATCAGCATAGACCAGATGATCATCATCTCTATTTTCTGGCCACTGTGGAACCTCTCTTGTGTCTGACGAGCAGCCACATACATCTTCATTCTTGTTGAAGTATCTTTGTAACCATCCTGGCACAATATTCTTAACAGATTCTGTAACCCTGCTAAGAATGCCCTATTGGAGGAAAAAACACATAAGACAGTTTTAGAAATTTATCTCTTAAAATATGTACCTAATTACAGAAATCATATCAAGCAAATCATGACTACTTTCAACAAAGTTTCCTAAAGTTCAGTTATCTGAGTTAATGCTGACGTGATGGTATTTTACAAATTCTGTAGACATTATGAAATACCCACTTTCTTCCATACGCATACGTCCGTGAGTCAGTAACCGCCCCAAACGGCCTGTGTCCTAACCCTTGAAAACGCCAACAGACCATCCAATAAGCCATATACTTTTTTCTTTGAATAATAAAATAATGCACTAAAATACTATAATATCAAAGAAAAGGCGTCTCTATTTTGATTCTAGAATATTAAAAGAAGCAACATTTCCTTTCCAACCAGTGCCCAGCAGAACTCCTACAAAGAAGGGTGGCAAGAAGAAGGGCCTTTCTGCCATCAACGAGATAGTGGCTGGAGAATACGTTACCCACATTCACAAGCACAACCATGGAGTGGGTTTCAGGAAGCATGTGTGCCCCTCAGGCACTCCAAGAGATCCAGAAATTTGCCATAAAGGAGATGGGAACTCCAGATGTACACACTGACACCAGGCTCAAAAAAGCCGTGTGGACCAAAGGAATAAGGAATGTTCCGTTCCATACCCATGCGCCATTGCCCAGAAAGCTGTAACAGGGATGAAGATTCATCAAATATGCTCTACATGTTGGTTCCCTATGTACCCGTCGCCACTTTCAAAAAAATCTACTTAATATGGATGAGAACCAATCGCTGATTGTCAAATAAAGACATAAAACTGCAAAAAAAAGCAATATAAATAATACCTTCAACAGCTTCCTTAAACAATTATTTTATTGCACACTAATACAGAAAAAAACCTGGACAATTAAAAATGAGGTTTTTTAAGACATATTAACAATTAATCCAACATAATAAACTCAATAAATAACCTAAGTTTTTTTGATGGGAAAATTTTGTTACATCACATATTGTCTGAAAATCCAAGGAATTAATTTTATTATGACAACTATTAAGGGGAGGGAAAGAATGTGGTACAACTATCAGTGCTCTTAACATTTATTGTAGCTTTGCTATGTGCCAGGCACTGTTCTAAGTAGTTTATACATATTAAATTGAATCCTCACAATAATTTTATGAAATTGATATTAATAATGTCACTTTATGGATAAAGAGAGACAGTGAAGTTTTAAGTAATTTGTCTAAGGTACAAACACAACTACTGTGGTTTACCTAGGGATAGAGTTAAGAGAAAGGGTTTGGGATTGGTAGGATCTAGGAAAAGTTTGAGTACCTCCCTTTACTTTGATTTACTCTAGGTAAAACAGTAACACCCACTCCAACCTGAGAGAACCATAATGAAGACCAAATGAAATAATGTGAAAGCACCTCACAATTTCCAAAAATATAACAGACCCATACGGATAATTTTATCACTAATGAGAAAAAAAAATTAGCAGAAACAAACTGGGGTGAGATAACCAAGTTTAGGCAATGATTTCCTTCATAAAGTAGCATCAGTAGTATTTCAAAGAAAGAACCACAGGAGGAAAAACATGAATTGGCAGGTACAAAAAACAACAGTTAAAAATCAAGACACTGGGGCGCCTGGGTGGCTCCGTCGGTTAAGCGTCTGCCTTCGGCTCAGGTCATGATCCCGGGGTCTTGGGATCGAGCCCCGCATCTGGCTCCCTGCTCAGCGGGGAGCCTGCTTCTCCCTCTCCCACTCCCCCTGCTTGTGTTCCCTCTCTCAATATCTCTTTGTCAAATAAATAGATAAAATATTGAAGAAAAAAAAAAATCAAGGCAGAATATATAAATCTACTCCAAAAGCTAACCCAAGACAAAGAGGCCCTTGAAATACCCGGCCAACAGAAAAGATAGAACACACTTCTGAAACTGGCACTTGAATAGTATTTTCTCCACTATGTGAAAGGTGTAGGTATCAACTGGGAAATATGTAGTTATTCTTCCACGTATTCTCCGAACAGAAACTTTGAACCAAACTATAGCGATGTGAGCTCTCCAGCGACATAGGAAGCCAGCAGGCCTATAAAAAAAGACTCCCTACTGAAAAGCACAAATTCACTGTTCCCCTCCTCAATGCTAATGTTACACAGTATTAGTTCCTCTGGAAAGAAAGATTATATAACTATATCCATAATTTAGTATTCATAAAATATACTTATAATGTTCATTACTTTTACTTATTATTTATACTTAAAGATTTATTTACCCCTTCCTATATATTTCAAAAGATTGGAAAGTGCTTACAAGATATAACATTATTTAAATAAGACTTGAAAAAAAGTAACTTGATAGGAAGCAATAAGTTAGCTAAAGCAAAACAGCAAGAATTTAAGGTAAAATAAATTCTTTGGTGAAGTTCTAAGGTGTTAGGCTACAAAAAGTATCAGAGATTCCCTGTGATCCCTACTCACTTAAGGGGGCAAGTCCAGGGCACCTGGGTGGCTCAGGTCATGATCCCAGGGTTCTGGGATTGAGCCCCACATGGGGTGGGGGAGCTGCTCAGCAGGGAGTCTGCTTCTCCCTCTCTGTTTGCCTCTTCCCCTTGCTTTCACTTGCCTGCTCTCTCTCAAACGAATAAATAAAAAATCTCTAGGGATGCCTAGGTAGATCAGTCAGTTAAGCGTCTGCCTTTGGCTCAGGTCATGATCCCAGGACCCTGGGATTGAACCCTGCATCAGGCTCCCTGCTCAGAGGGGAGCCAGCTTCTCCCTCTGCCCCTCTCACGGCTTGTGCTTTCTCTCTCTAATAAATAAATCTTTAAAAAAAAAAAAAAAAACTTAAAAAAAAAAGGAGAGGTCTCGGGGAAATTGGAGGGGAAGACGAACCATGAGAGAGTATGGACTCTGAAAAACAATCTGAGGGGGCGCCTGGGTGGCTCAGTGGGTTAAGCCGTTGCCTTCGGCTCAGGTCATGATCTCAGGGTACTGGGATCGAGTCCCGCATCGGGCTCTCTGCTCAGCGGGGAGCCTGCTTCCCTCTCTCTCTGCCTGCCTCTCTGCCTACTTGTGATCTCTCTCTGTCAAATAAATAAATAAAATCTTTTAAAAAAATAATAAAAAAAAAAAAAAAAAAAGAAAAACAATCTGAGGGTTTTGGAGAAGTGGGGGGGGGGGGGGGGTTGGGTGAGCCTGGTGGTGGGTATTATGGAGGGCACGTATTGCATAGAGCACTGGGTGTGGTACATAAACAATGAATTCTGGAACACTGAAAAGAAATTTTCAAAATAAATAAAAATTATTAAAAAAAAAAAAAAGGAGGGGGCAAGTACAGAACAACTTAAAAGTAATACCCTACTTCACCAAAGGTCACTTACGGGACAGCATTAGGTATTATGGAGAATAATCAGTGAACAAAACTGAACAGTCAAAATGGATAAAATAAAGCTCACTCTAGTTCTAAAGTTCATGAACTTTGCTTGGATCCTTCTCTTTTCTCAACTAAAATTTAACCAATGTATCTGATCATGGCCCACAGCTGCTCTAGCACAAGAAAAGGACAGTGAGAGAGGAGTTGCTGGGGGCACAAGGAAGGAGAGCACAAAGATCTTGACAGTAAAAAGAAACACAGGTGCTTAAACTGACCTGTAACCATTATGGAAAACCAACATCCCTAACTTCAGGATACCTCTGGAGGGTAAATGATCCTAAGGCAACCACAAAAATTAAGCTCAGTGGACTCTTGTGTAATGGTTCCCAAAGTGTGATCCCTTTACTGGTAATGTCAGCTTCCCCTCAAGCCCTCTCCCAGCCCTACTAGACTCAGAAAAACAGGGCTCACCTGTTTTAACAAACCTTCTCATGTGAGTCCTATGTAAGCTAAAGTTTGAGAACTACCATTCTAGTAAAAGATATTAGGAAATTAGATACATTTCAGGAAATTACAATACATTTCAGGGAAAAGGTCCCTCTGAAAGAGGCAAATAAAAATTATACTTAAGTTCTAAGAGTTTTAAGGAAAGCATACGTATGTGGAACACTAGTCAGACAGTAATTAAAATATACATAAGATACTCTACAATTAATCAGAAAAAGAGATCTTACAGCAGACTGAACTGAATATACCGCAGCACACAGAAGTATCTTCCCAGTGAGCCCCACACTTTAGCCATGGTTTTTATCTGTACTATTATTAATGGTTTTCTTTTATTCATTTCTCTCAATAAATTTGGCTCTTCCTACAGAATGAAATCTACGAAATCACAGATTTGATGCCGTCTTGGTCTTCACTTGCTCTTCCCTCATTCCATCCTTGACAGCCCATCCCACCAAACTGGATTCTTACCAGAAGGTAGGATTGGCCCATAAGATACCAGGGGATACTAGAGATTATGGAAGGGAGGAAAGAGAAGTTGTTCTTGGGCTTCCTCTCTGATCAAGGATCCTACCTCTAGAACCCTGCTCCAGCCAGAGGGCCATTCTCCACTCCAGCTAGACCAATTTCTTCCTTATCCTTTCCAGTCCTAGGAAGAATAGCAGCTTCCCACTACTGCTAATTTCTGGGCATCCAGTATTTACTATCCAGTATTTACTCCTTTAACCACCAGCATATTTCTATGTAGACTCTTTCTTATAGGTAATTTCAGATGAACCATCTCAAGTGAACACGTTTCTTGCAGGGTCCCTAGCTGATAAAGCAGTGCTGCATGTTAGTTTTTTTTCCTAATGAACATGAAAATTAAAGAGTCAGTCCATAGCTTTATCAACAAAGGAAAACACATACAACAGGTGGGGAAGCACTCATGTTACTCAGAAGTTACATTCAATCTTTACCTCTGTAAAATATTTTAGAATCTTGTCTAACTTACAAAGGTAAACACAGACATTATTTTGTCCATTCAATCCATTCAATCAACACTTACTAATCACACACATATCAGGCAAGGAACAGTGGGAGACAGCAGAAACAAGTTCCTGCTCTCTGGGAGCAAACACACCAGTAAATATAATAAGAACACATAATATGGTGATTCAATGCTATGAACAAAAATAAAGCAGCAGAGCAAAATGGGATAGTTATTTTATATAAGCAAAGACCTAGCCATGCAAATTTCTACTGAACTATTATAGACTGAGGGAACAAAAAGTGCAAAGTCTTAAATATAGGACTGTCCTTGGCACATGCTAAGGTTCTGTAACCTAATTAATAAACACAAAATCTAATAAACTTTAAATAACTACTTGTATCTTTCAAAATTCCTCTTTAATCATGAGTGTGTGCATGTGTGTGAATCTGTGTGTAATCTTTTGTTCTATACCTATCTCATCACTATTATAGGACTAAAACGGTGATCTCAAATTAAAGTCTTCAAATCAGCAGCACTGATGTCACCTTTGAGCAAGTGAGAAATGCAAATTTGTTTTAACAAGCTGGTGAGGTGATTCTCATGCAAATTAAAGTTTGAGAACCAGTGCACTAAAATCATCTATAACTCAAGAGACCCGTTTCCCAATGAAGGCCGTGGTAAATGTTAACTGTTGTACAAGTTTAACTACAATATAAACTTTTGCCTAAAAAACTACCCTATTTCCATGATTATCTTATTATCGAATACATCATACCATTTTATCAATTTCGTAAATACCTACTTTATAATATCAACTCTGAAAATGAAACCATCAGTAAACATAAAAGCCTACTTTTGAACCTATTTCCAGTATAAAAGACTTAGTTAACACACTTCGTTACAGTAAATAACTACCAGATGTTAAAATTTTTAAAAATTTCTAGGGAAAATAGAAATCTGATTATGCACAGAACTGGGTAGACTACAACCAGGGAAGGGAGTCTGTCTATCTAGTATACTTGGGAGAGCTACTTGTTACCAAAGGATACTTCAGCCACTAAATGGAAAAGTGAGAAAGAGTGAGGAAACTGGAAAAGGGGAAAAGTAGTTTTCTTATGAAAGAGAAAGCTCCTCTAAAGCTATTACTAAAGAAGGTCTACCTTTTCAGTTCTTTAGAGATAATGTTTCAGGTCTTTATGGGAATGAGACAAACCAGCCTCCTATATGGACCTGAAGGAAAACCACTTTATGATATTAAGTGGGGGGAGGGAGGAATACCTCTGACAGGGAAAGAGAGGTACATGGAGTAAACGTCTACTACGGTGTGAATATTGAAGTCCTACTTTACACAAGATTAACTTCTCTACTTTCAGAGGCTTCTGTGGTAAGCCAAACTGCCCCCATTGTAACTTGATGTCAGTTTTCCACAGAAGACATTCTCTGATCCTCCAGTCTGGGACAGGCACCCCCTGTACTTCCCACACGATGACAAACTGTCAAGCAGGATGGCAACCTGTCCATCAGCTCCACTAGGGCATCACCTCTGTGAGGACAGGCACCGACCTGTACTGTGCACAGATGAGTAGATGCACTCTTAATTTATCTACAACTGCAATAAAAGAAAAAAAATGTATCCACAACTGCACTGCTCAACCAATCTCTTATGCCCACATAAAAATATTCTGTGACAAATTGCTAAAAAGGACTTCGGCAAATCTAGAATTCAAAAATAAACCATGTATTTCCTTGGTGTAATACTTTCACCTTAAGAAAAAATAATTTTTGTTGTCACACTAATACCCCTTCCTCCAAAAAAACAACTTGTGAAAGCAGTCCAAGAATATGGGAAAACGGAACCATCCTCTGGAATGACAAATAAAGCCAACTAAATGAAGAAAGGTAGCCAAAGAAAGCAAATTAATGAAGGCCTTCGAAAAATCAACAAAACAAATGGGGCATTAAAATTTTTTTAACCCTAAAGCAAAGTCTACACTAGGTAATCATAAACAATGACGTTAATTTTAAGGAGTAAGAGTGAATCTTTAAATGTGGACGAGTTAAACTGAGTCTTTTCTTTCTTTCCAAGAACTAAGGGTTCTTCATTTGCCCAAACATGGCAAAGTATCAGAAATACCACTGATATTTACAATAAATAATCTGGAACCGGAAGTAAATCCAATTCAACACTAAATAGATATTAAGCACAATCAGTGTGTAAGACACTGTGACTATATTAGCTTTTCAAATTACTTTTAATCAGAATTCAATGATTAATGAAAGAGGGTGGAGGAGGGGCAAGGCTTTTCCACAATCCTAACTCAGAACTCCTTTGTAATGAAAAAGACATTCTTTTTTTGTGTATCTTTTCACCAATTCGTAATCTCAGAATTACCAAAGACATCTCTCCCACATGGCCAACTCCTTACCAAGGGTATATGGTCTTCCCTCTCCTTATGTAACTCTCTATTTCTATTAGTTTTTAGTTTTCTTGACTTCTGTTCAACTCTCTTTTCTCCACATTGTCCTCTATGAAATAGTAGTATTCAGATTATAAAATCTCCTCTCTCAAATAACTTCACTGGATCTCTAACTATAAATATCAAATATAATCTGTCTTCAGTTCTTTTTCTAAAGATTTTTTTATTTGAGAGAGAGCGAGTGAGGGCACGCAGGAGCCAGAGAGCACAAGCGGAAAAAAAGGGGCAGAGGGAGAGGGAGAAGCAGGCTCCCCACTGAACAGGGAGCCTGGACAGGGGGCTTGATCCCAGGAACCCTGAAATCATGACCTGAATCAAAGGCAGATGCTTAACCGACGGAGCCACCCAGGCATCCCAATTTATCTTCTGTTTTGACTTCTATCTGCTCTTTGGATGCCTTTATTTTGTTGAGACCTGTCACTTCCCTTTCTTCCAATGTTCTGTGCACACTCTCCTTACCCACTGAACTCCTATGTCGCTAGGTTCTCCTTTCCAAACTTTTTTTGAAAGTCTTTTTTTTTTTTTAAGATTTTTATTTATTTATTTGACAGAGATCACAAGTAGGCAGAGAGGCAGGCAGGCAGAGAGGAAGGGAAGCAGGCTCCCCGCCGAGCAGGGCTCAATCCCAGGACCCTGAGATCATGACCTGAGCCGAAGGCAGAGGCTTAACCCACTGAGCCACTCAGGCGCCCCTTTTTTTGAAAGTCTACTTCATAGTTTCCCTAATGAGTTCCCTCCAAGCCCAAGCGAAGAATAAGGGCTAAGAAGCCAAGACTTCACATGAGACTTAAAGAACATCCAATTATAAAAAAATCTTAAATGCTAAATAATAAAAATCAAGATGCCATCATAACCTTTCAGTTATTTCCAGTTTTAAAAATATCTATTCTACCATCGATTTTAATAGTGCATCTCTATTATAACTTTAACTCACAGCTATTTCCATGAGCGAAAAAAGTAATGAAGTATTCAAATTCTAATGTGGTCATACTGAATCTGTTTTCAATCATCTGAATTTAACTTCCAAATCGAAGCTACTTTGTCTTATTTTACAACCTACCAATAGTCATTCAGCAGCCAAGGTTCCCCTAGCCACATTCCAAATGCTGCTAGCCACTTAAAATCCATAATTTTTATTTCTCTGCTCCACCTCAAGAGATGAAGGGAAAAAAAAAAAAAACTCATACAAATTATGCTGGCTAAAAAAATTTTAAACTACAACTGGCCACAAATTTCAACATCCCTCAAAACTCTGCCCTAATGCAGTAAGGAGAAACATGACCTGGCTTAGTCTCTTATTTTTAGTTATCCATATTTTAGAGCAAGTATTAATAGATAATTAAAAGTAACCAAACAAGGACAAGAAAAGAAATCCCTAAATCCTTTGAAACTAGCCATAGGAGACCAAATAAAGCCCAAAGCAGTTTTTAACCTACTAAAAGTTACCTGCAAGATATCATCACTTTTCTTAAATAATCTATTTGAAAACTGGATTTAAGAGTTTATTTTTCAAATCACACTATGAAGAAGATCAGCAAAATCAAGCAAACTGAAACATTTATACACAGGAAAGGCATTCTACCATCCTGTTTCTGATAGCAAACAAAGTAAACTGTATCTTGTGGCAAGACTTTATATCAGGCTTCCTAACATGAAGAATCTTTTTTTTTTTTTTAAGATTTATTTATTTATTTATTTATTTGACAGAGAGAGAGAGAGATCACAAGTAGACGGAGAGGCAGGCAGAGAGAGAGAGGGAAGCAGGCTTCCTGCTGAGCAGAGAGCCCGATGCGGGACTCGATCCCAGGACCCCGAGATCATGACCTGAGCCAAAGGCAGCGGCTTAACCCACTGAGCCACCCAGGTGCCCCCTAACATGAAGAATCTTAAAAATAAATATATTACACCAGGACAAGCTAAGTAGCTACAAATAAAACATTTCTAAAAACACGAGGTCATTACATCGTCCTAATAATATTCTGTACCTAAAGAAAACGGTTGTAATTAATGACCTCAGACCAAAGTCTTGATTTTATTTCAAACTAATATATACTGGCCTCATCAGGGGACTTTCCGGGACATGGAGACAATCCCTGGGCTTTGTTGTCATTTATTTTATTAAAAACATTGGTAAGTGAATTGCTAAAATATCACACACAAGGGCCTCTCATCACAAACAAAAAACCTACTATGCACTGAACTTAATATTTGATTTATTTTCCTCGATACACTCAATAACTGACATTTCTATGAAGACAATGTGTTTGAAAATAAGTACTTTAGAGGGTAACAGTTTAAAGTCCCACCTCATCACCCAGTAAACAAGTCCCTAAATCCAATACAGGCCTTTAAAAGATTGAGCTTGAGTACATAAAGAGAAAGAAATCTCTAAGAGGCAGCAAAATTCAGAGACAAACATGTAAATCAAAAGGCTGTATTTAGGGCACCTGGGTGGCTCAGATAGTTAAGCAACTGCCTTCTACTCAGGTTGTGATCACAGCGTCCTCGGATCAAGTCCCACACTGGACTCCCCCTGCTCTGCAGGAAGCCTGCTTCTCCCTCTCCCTCAGCATGCTGCTCTCCCCTGCTTGTCCGTGTACCCTCTCTCTCTTTCAAATAAATAAATAACATCTTGGAGCGCCTGGATGGCTTCCTCTCTCTGCCTGCCTCTCTGCCTACTTGTGATCTCTGTCAAATAAATAAATAAAATCTTTAAAAAAAAATTTTTTAATAAATAAATAAAATCTTTAAAAACAAACAGGGGTGCCTGGGTGGCTCAGTCAGTTAAGCCTCTGCTTAGGCTCAGGTCATGATTCCAGGGTCCTGGCATGGAGCCCTGCACAGGGGCAGGGAGCCTACTTCTCCCTGTCCCACTCCCTCTGCTTGTTCTCCCCCTCTCGCCGTGTCTCTGTCAAATAAATAAAATCTTTAAAAAAAATTCAAAAAAATAAAAAATAAAAATAAATAAAAACAAACAAAAGGTTGTATTTAATCCAACAATTTCAAATGAGTTCTTACTATACATATGCCAGGTCCTGTTGTAAGAGATTTACTCATCCCATTAAAACCTCACAACCATTCCCATTTTACAGATGCATAAATTAAGCAGAGAGAATTTAAATAGCTTCCCTAAGTGCTGGCAGAACAGGATTCAAACCTGGATGCTCTAACTGCATTATAGTACATTTTTTCCCTACCAACTATTTCCAGTTCTGTTTCCACTGATAGTATTTAACATCTAAAATAAAACAAATAGCGACCCTGCGTGGCTCAGTGGATTGAGCACCTGACTCTTGGTTTCAGCTCAAGTCCTGATCTCAGGGTCATCAGATCAAGCCACAAGTTGGGCTCCTTGCACAGCACAGAAACCTGCTTGACATTCTCTCTCCCTCTCCATCTGCCCCTCCCGCTCGTGCTCACTCGCTCTCTAAAATAAATAAACCTTTTAAAAATAATAAAAAGATAAAATAAAGCAAATAAAGGTAAAAATAAAGACAAAACTAAGTGACCTCTGGAATGACTTAAGTATTCCATGTCTGAATATCATTACTTTACAAAACTGAAAATAGTTTTTCCCCATCAGATCCCAAGTGGAGCATATTGGGAGAAAGTATCATATAGAAACTACCAAACAAAACAAAACAAAACAAAACAAAAAAAATCCTAAACTAACATATAAACCAAGGTTAGGCAAACCATGGCCTGTGGGCCAATTTTAGCCCTCAGCCTGTTTTTATAAAAGCCTCAGGCTAAAAACTATTTTTACATTTTTTAAAGGGTTGTAAAAACAAAACAACGAACTTGCAGCAACAAAGCCTAAAATATTCGTTATCCAGCCCTCTACAAAAAAAGTGTGCAGATTCCTGATCTAATAAGCTACTCAAAAAAGGGGTTCCCTCCTTCTTCTAAAATAGCTAAATGCAAAAACTGACCTGGTGTAAGATAAACTACAACCAGGCAGATAAAATGAGTGGATTCCCTCAGCTCCAAGCCAGAAGACAAAAACCTCTTAAACACACCCCCCCAAAAAAGGGCAAAAATGAGTAATTCCCTTTCACCAGGAGGTGGCAGTAGACTCTTTCCCAGGCAAGGTTTTGGTTTCCCCACGGACTCAAGTTTTTTGTGGTGACTATTAAGAAAAGCTTAATAGCCAGAGCTAACTTCCTGGACCTGACAATCTGTGTAAGAAATGGGAAAGGAAACTGAAACAGTGACAAAAACCACATCTTCTTTAGTGTCCTGTTCACTACCAGCTAGGAAAACGATACCATTCCCTAAAGGCATCTGGGCTGAGTTAGGGGGTAGTACAGAAGGCAAGGGAAAATGATCAACTTACATTATTCAGGGCTGTTCTTCATTTTTGCTTCTACAATTCTTTAAGTTACTACCCTTCAGTTAGTTGAATAAGACAATGGATTTGTCTCCAAATTTCCAAGCAAGATGATATTTTAAAGATCAGAAGTTAAAAGAAAAAAATGTAATCTTTAGATGTATCTCAGCAGAGCTAAACCAGAAGTCAAAACAGGAAATGACAAGTCAGAGGAACACATGCAAAAATTGCAGGTACTGCATGACTGCCCAAGCTAACTGGCCTGACAGGCAATGGCAAACACCCATGAACAGTGCCAGACCTCTCATTCTTATTCCAACCCTCTACCACACAACCAAAAACTTCATTTTTGCCCAGAAACCCTTGGAAACTTAATCAAATAACATTAGTCTAAAACATGCCATGTCATGAAGCTCCTTGCTATTCATGATGACTCAGCAGCTGCTGCAAAACATAGAGGTGACAGCCTAAGACAGTAGACAGCAAGCAGGGAGTCTACAAGTCCACAAAAGTTCCAGCCAGGACTAAAGACAGTCTTTATTTTAAGATTTTAAAAATTGAACATTTTTTTTTGTATACTCCTGGACACTTTAGTAGTTTCTGCCAATATTAAGTAACACTGGCAGTGCTGATCAAGAAACCCTAAACACCTTTAATCACAATCCAAAAGCTAAAATGTATTTTCTTCTTCAGTTAAATGGCTAGGACAAGAAGCTAAAACTATTTTAAATAAGGAGAAATGATAAATTATCAAACTCCAAAACAAAACTAAACAGCCCAAAATCTTATCAGCTCTAAGACAACTTGATCATAGGTACTATGATGTTAAGGCATCATCTCCCCAAAATTAGATTTTTAGGTTAAGTACATTTAAAAATAAGCTGTGATTGTACCTTTTGTCACCTGGAATATATGAGGTGTTTTCTAAACTCTGTCCAGACCATCCAATACATGAATTTAAAACATTTCACTTTTTATATAGTAACTTTAAGATCTAAAAAGCACTCAAACACATTTATTCTTCAGGGGAAACAGAAAGCATGTGTGTCTAACTTCCCCCCTACAAAAGGATTAGGTTAAGTGGCCAGGCGTGTGACCTGAATTCTAATCTTTTTTTTTTTTTCTTAAGATTTTATTTATTTGTCAGAGAGAGAGGAGAGCGAGCGAGCACAGGCAGACAGAATGGCAGGCAGAGGCAGAGGGAGAAGCAGGCTCCCCGCCAAGCAAGGAGCCCGATGTGGGACTCGATCCCAGGACGCTGGGATCATGACCTGAGCCGAAGGCAGCTGCTTAACCAACTGAGCCACCCAGGCGTCCCAACCTGAATTCTAATCTTAAACTAGCCTGCAAGTACCCCTGGTTCCTCACAAAGAAATCTGAAAAACAATCATTTTCTGTATCTATCTGGGGGAAAACTAGGGAGAGGTGAAAGTAATGTCAAGACTTCTAACCATTCGCAGAGAGCTACTTAATACTGTAAATCACCATTTTTACTAGTAAAAAAAAAAAAAATCCCCCCAAATTTTCACTTTAAAAGTTTTGTTTTTAATGATACAATTTAACACCGTCACCAAACATGTTATTCAAAAACCATCACCATCCAGAATAAAGCAATCTAGGAGTCCTACCTTTAACAGGATGTAACAAGTTATCAGACCCTTTTGCTATACTTTTGTTTTTTTAACAAGTTTAAGACACACACATACCTGCACCTTAGTCTCACTGAGAAGTTTTGTAAGTGACTTTATTAAAATAAATTTTTAACAGTTTCCTACTCAATTCCCATAACAAAAAGGAGGTTTTTTTTTTTAAATCGGATTTTCTCAAAATGTCTCCTTTACAGTCAGGATAAACTCCTTTTCATAATTTCAAACACCCATAAGTGCGCAAGGTGGTTCATTATTTAAGACCTCCAACATTCCTGGGTGTCAAAAGTACCTAAACGTCTAGAATACGTCCCGTAAAATTAAAATATTTCGTGCATGAGATCAGGACTGGCGTCCCCGTCTACTGTACTGAATAGCCAATTCTAGCCTCCAAACTAAGATGGGGGTGGGGGGAGGATAGAGGAAGGGAGGAAAGAGTCTCGCAGCGGAGAAAAGACGTAAGGGTGGAGAGGGACTTTCAAAATGCCCCAGGGCCTAGGTAACTATAACCAGGTTACGGGGGTTTCGGGGAAAAAATCAAAGCAGACGCTCTCAGATCGAAAGACACCGGCGGGGGAGACGCGGAATGAACAGGATGAAAACAAAGTTATTCCACTTTCTGTTTAACAGCGCCCCATCCCCACCCCCGGATGCCTCGGAAGCAGACTGCCAAGGACAGCCCCCTCCCCTCACAAACTGAAACGCGGGAGAGTAGCAAACAGCAAGCATACGAACCTCCAGCCACATCTTCTCCTTTCTCCCTCGAGAGAAGGTTGAGTAATACGCTCAAACCTCCCAGTCCCCGCCAAAAACGAAAGAAAAACGCATCGTAGGCCTAGAATTTCCGTTCCCGCCCTACGCCAGTCTGGGGAAGCCCCTGGCCCAGAGGCGGGGGGAGGACGGGGGGAGGGAGGCGGCCTGAACCACACGTGTGTGCCGCAAAGATGGGCCTGTCTCAGCCCACTTCCCGTCGCCACCCCAGCGGCCTGAGATCCCGCCGCCTGGCTCGGGCCTTTCCTCAGGCCCTACCGTCCGCTCCACGTGGGGCGCCAGGGCCCCTCACCGCCTGTTCCCTCCCGCTGAGTTCCCGACCCGCTGAGACGCCACCGCGTCGGGGTCCCATACCTGGTGCTGTTGTCGCCCCTGCTGGTAAGGCTTAATTGGCCCCTGGTGGCAACGCCGCGTCCGGATCTTGCCGCCACCGCCCCCTCCTATTCCTCCGGCTCCCGAGGCCATGGCGGAGCCTCCGCGGCTTCCCGCTTCGGGGCGGGTAAGGGGGCGGGAGAGGCAGAGGTGGAGGCCTTAGAGCCCCCCCCGCCCGGCCCCGGCCCAAAAGTCCGCCTTCGCTGCCCACACACTGAAGCACGGCCACACCAAGAGGCGCGAGGTTTCGAGCAGGAGTGAAGAGAAAATGCGCGCTGGCACCAGGGACGGCGGTGGCGGCGACAGAGGCCGAGGAGCTGGCTCCGGTCCGGCAGCCTCCCGCGGACCCCCGCCTCTGTGTATGTCACGGTCTCTATGGAGATCCCCCGCAGAGGACAGAGCGAGCTGCTCCAGGCGCTGCTTAGGCCTAACTCGACCACCGGCTGATGGGGATTCTTCCGTCGCCCTAGCCGTAGCTGCCGCAGTTGAAGCCGCCGGCGCCGCCCGCCTACCCCTCCCCTCTGCGCACAGCGCCCGCCCCGCCGTCGTCGTCGTCCCTGCAGTCGCCGCCGCTATTGCGCCTATTGCCGCTGCTAAGGCCGCCGCCGCGGTCGCGAGCCAGAACGCCGTCACTCGTCAGCGCCCGACGCGCTTGCATCATCATACTGCGACCGAGTTGATAGGCCAAGAGGAAGGGAGGGCCGGTGGAGCCCGCGCTCTCGGCGCGCGGCACGCTGGGAAGAGTAGTTCAGCGGAAGAACGCGAGTTCTCGGCAAGGAGGACGCGGAAGGAGATCCACGCACCCGCGCAGAGGCACAAAGCCAGGAGCTCCATTCTTTTCACTGCGCTTAGCGGTAAACTGAGACTTTGAAAGAGGCGTTCAACGTAAAAACTAACCCCCGTTCACTCTGCTTCGCCATCGGTTGGTAAAACAGATAGATACTAAAATCAAAAACAGGAGCTAATATAGAACAGTTTTTTGTTGTTTTTTTTTAATGGTTAAAAAACAACGTCCGAGATCTTGAAGCCTAAAGCGGAATTAGAAAATGCATACAGTTTCATTAATGTCCCATTAAAATGTAAGGGCTTTGCTGTCAAACACGAGGGGATGGAATTCTGGTTCCACCACTCTCTAGCTTGACCTTGGATAAGTCAAAACTTTCTGAGCCTTGGCTTCTTCCTCTCTAAAATGGGAACCATAAAATCCATGGGATAGAGCTGTTGTGCTCATTTCGGTAGAGTACTTAGTACCTGTCCTGGTATACAAGAAATGCAGTAAGGGACTACAATTATTACCCACGCAGTCAGCTCCCATTAGAGGTAAGTGGTAGGTTGCCAGTCATAAAAGTATAAATATATTTGCTCCGAATAGAAAACATTATATTTAGGAAAGTAAGTAAGCTGGGATCAAACACTGAACTCACAAAGTACAGAGATTGTAGGAATTGACCGTTAGAAAGGGCTTGGTGGTCTCATGGTTCTGCCCTTCCATTCAACCGACCGGAGAGGGGTTCAGAGAATTCAGGTGGCGCCTTCACGCCAGGCAGTCAAAGCCACGGCTATAACCCAATTTTTCTTTAAGAGTAGAAACAAGTGCCCAAATGAGTAGAGGGGAAAGCCTGCTGGGGAGGGAAAAAAAAAAAAAGAAAGAAAGAAAAAAACCACCACATATAGGCTTAGTGTTTCATTTGAGACAATTGATTTTAAAGCTTCATAGTATCTTTGGACTCAAACTTAATTTCAGATCTATCACTTACTAGCTGTGTGGCCTTGGGGAAGTTACTGATCCTCTTTCTAAGCTTCAGCTTCCTCATCTGCAAATAGAATGAATATTTACCTCAACAGGGTGTTGGTTCCGATGAAAGCATGAATAAATGTATAGCTCATAAGAACTGCTCGGAGGGGAAGCATGTAATATCCAGCTATCAGATACAAATGAACTCTAAGACATTCATACCGTCTCTACCACCAAACTGCACCATTCAAAGCACTCTATAACATCACGTAAGTCAAATTGTGAAACCAAACGTACAGTACCTCGGATTTTGTAATGCCTTTCAGCACCTAAGGAAACAGTATCAGGCATTGGTTTACAGAGCAAAGGACTTTCCCTGGTGCCTCTGACAATAATCACCAAGATTATAAGGAGTTGCCAACTATGACAGACAAAATTAATCTACTTCCTCCGTTTTCCTGGTCTTCCTACCTCCATGCCCAGGCTCCACCAGCAATGCCCCACTAGACCCCTCAGGTGTACATACTTTTCCTCATCCTTTTTAAATACAATTGTTTCTCTTTCACAGCTCTTAGCTAGGTTTTTGACAAGCGGAGCAAAGTAGTTCCTAATAAGTTAACTCATGGGGAAGATCTGTACCTGAATCTTTCATTGGGCTGCATACATGGAAGATGGAACTGTAGCCCATCTCATTTTCCCTTTTCACCCTACCAGATTCAGAATTTCCGGCACAGGAGAGTGAACTGGCTGGGACTCAAAAATCATCCCTTTCTTGGTGATTTGTTATTTGATGTGTGTGGAGGACAACCTTCATATCCAGGCTTTGAAAGGAACATGTGAAAAAGAGCTAGGCCGACCTAAGACAAAATTTCAGAATAGAAAACTTTAAGAACTGGGGCACCTGGGTGGCTCAGCCAGTTAAGCATCTGCTTTTGGCTCAGGTCATGATCCCAGGGTTCTGGGATGGAGCCCCATGTCAGGCTCCCTGCCTGCGTCTGCATCCCTGAGTCTGCGTCTCCCTCTGCTACTCGCTTGTGCTATCGCTCTCTCGCTCTCAAATAAATAAAATCTTTTTTTTTTTTTTTAAAGTGGTAGGAATTGAGGTATGGAAAAATCCACATCCTCCTTTAGCCTTGATCTCAATTATTTACCCCACTTTACAGTTATTTCTTTGAAGTGAAACAGTATTTGCGGGAAGAATAATACATTAGTCCCCCATTCATGTTACTGAGTTATTGGAAATGTTACCAGGCTTAACAGCAGAGAAGAAATAAAAGGCAAGAAGAAATTCGCATTCAAAACTTCCTACAGCCTAATTTTACCCTGAAATAGTATCAGCCTTACTGTGGGATGAAATTACTTCTTGTGCATAGTTTGAGATTCAAAAATAACATTGTTTCTATGCTGAAATTCACTTTAGAGTTACAAATCGCCAAACCTAGAGTTCCTCATACATTTTTGGTACAGGACTCATTCTTCAGTTAGGAATTACTAGTAATAGAATGAATTTTAATCAAGTTATTCTGATTATAAAATTTAAAGAATCTGCCCACATTCAAACGTACAATGAACATTTCTCTAACAGATACCGGATACAAATTAGAAAAAAAGGTATCAAATGACATGGAGCAATAATAGGGATTCTTGAAATCATCCCAGCCATATTAGGAATTAACAGGTTCTTGAGGAAGGGAATAATTATTATTTAGTACTTATAATTAGCCAATTCCTATAGATGATGAATTTAATCCCTTAAAAACTAGTAAGATTCTGTAGTTCACAGAATTGGAGGATATCCCTTAGAAATTTTGTGTTATGAACTAGCTATCTTTTTTATTCATTCTTTTCCTTATTATTAACTTCTCTTCCCATCAATCTTTAGACCTCTAAGAAGTTATCTTAAGTTTTGGGTTGTTTCATTGAGTGTATTTTAATAGAAACTCATTTCTCCCTTACTCCATGAAGACAATGATATTTTCCCTCACTTCCATATCCTGAACACACAGAAAAGTGTTACATAGCAATCACTTTGTATATACTACAGCTAATTACTACCAATTTTGTCTGTTTCTATTTTATTATAATAAATAATACACTCATGAATACAGCTAAATTGCTTTATATAAGCTTTCTGAGTCTGCTCATTTGTTTTCTATACTGTGTAACAAGTTATTTCTCAAATTCATTTATTTATTCGATGATAAAGCATTCAGGAGTATCATGAACAAATCCCTATGATGATATACTAGAAAGATTCTTGTGTAATCCTAACAATCCGTAGAGAAACTATTATCATTTTACAAATAAGGAAACTGGGTATTAAGGGGATAAAAAAAACTCTTTAAAAAATATTTTTAGGGGCGCCTGGATGGCTCAGTGGATTAAAGCCTCTGCCTTCAGCTCAGGTCATGATCCCAGAATCCTGGGATCGAGCCCCGCATCCCCGAATCACATCGGGCTCTCTGCTCAGCAGGGAGCCTACTTCCTCCTCTCTCTCTCTGCCTGCCTCTCTGCCTCCTTGTGATCTCTGTCTGTCAAATAAATAAATTAAAAATCTTTTTAAAAATTATTTTTAAAATAATGGCAGAGTCAATATTTGAGTGATTTCTCCTCCTCCTAACTGCAAAGCCCATGCTCTTGCCCTCACTTTGTCATTTTTTTAGCCAGTTTAGAGACCCATCTACCACTTCAAACATTTTTCTTTGAAAAGATGATTTTCCACTTTAATGGAGACTAGCATACCTTAGAAACCTCTCCCTTTCTCTTGCTCTCTCTCTCTCTCCGATGATCTCTACACCAACTAAAATGTTTAGATATTTGTTCTGTCTTACCGCGTAGGGAGAAGGGACGTTTGCCAACTTTAAGGTATGATAGCACTGGAAAGACCAGACTCAAATATCTGGCTTAGGATCACATGGGAATGCACTGACCCGCACTATAGCATGGGGACATGAGGATACGGAGTAGGATGGGAGTGTATAATATATCAGCTGGGCCGTGTGGGTAGAAGGGATGTCATACATCAGGCTTCCAAATCAGAGAGAAGCCACATAAGCAAGATCAACAGAATTTAAAATATATCATAAAAACAAAAGAATACCGTGAAGGATGAGTAGAAAAACTAAAAGCTATTTATATTCAGACCAAATAGCAGAACCTCAGAAAAAACATGGGAATTCCTTCCCAATAACCAAGTTTCCAACAAAGATTAGCCCAGCTTCACTTTTCTTAAACCTGGACCCATATCAGCCAGAATGGTTGGTTATATTGGGAGAGATGGCAATTTATGAAAAGCCTGTTCCTACCATGGCCCCTGCCCCACCCCCCAAAAAACTTATCTTGCCCCCCATACGATATGGTAACTGTCTGCCCATTACAAGAACACACAGGGAGGCTGCTGACCCTGCTCTAAGAGATAAGAAATACCCACTCATTTCAAATGAAATACAATTTAGTCTAAGCCCAATCCGGATTGAAAAACAGTCTTTATACATTCTTCAAAAGGTAGTCAATTCTGGGGCGCCTGGGTAGCTCAGTGGGTTAAAGCCTCTGCCTTTGGCTCAGGTCATGATCCCGGGGTCCTGGGATCGAGCCCCGCATCGGGCTCTCTGCTCCGCAGGGAGCCTGCTTCCTCCTCTCTCTCTCTCTCTGCCTGCCTCTCTGCCTACTTGTGATCTCTGTCTGTCAAATAAAGAAAGAAAGAAAGAAAGAAAGAAAGAAAGGTAGTCAATTCTGGCCAAGGGAGTATTTAGAGATGACAATTATAAGAAGTTAGAAAACTATGTGTTTATTTTATCTTAACATAAAATAAAGTATCCACTGTGATGTCTATTGAAGCAAATTATTATTTTTTTGAGAATTTTGGATAGATCTCCACACACATTTTCATGTGCTAATTATTATCAAGAATTTCATTGTGTAGGAAAATAAGGTGAAATTCATTTCTTTTTTTAATTCATTATACACTTCAGTCTTAATTGGAGAAAATCCAACGTGGGGCTGAGATTCTAGAAAGTTAACTGGGTTTTTGTTTGTTTGTATTGGAAGAAGGGCGGTAACATTGGGAGGCTATTTCAAATGCATCTCATTATTGCTCTCATTAACTTACTGTGTTCTCTGTCTTTGGGGAATAAAGTTATACTTAAGACTAAATGAACCAACTAATATCAAATTTTGATTAACTTCATATATCACTGAATTCTAACATCTCATATAAAATTTCTTCCTCTTCCCACTTACGTCAATGTAGTCTAGCCTTTGGCATATATGTGTTTACATATATCCTTTTACAGTTTAAGGCTTGTTTTAAACTTAGCAATTCTAAATAGAAATTCAGTTTTATTGGATGGAATAAGAACCAAATTCAGGAAGACTAGTTCCATCCTAACAAGACAGTTAATGAATCAGCTAGGATTAAACATTTTTGTCTAATATTCAAATATGCACTCTTATTAAGTATAAACAATTGAGACCAGGGCTAAAGGAAAATGTGGATAGTTATAAGCCATTTATAAACATAATCTAAATATTAAAAAACATTTATTGAGGACGTACCATATGGTAGTTTCTAGTATAGGTCAGTGTGCCAAACAGTAAAATAACCTCTGTTCATAGAGTGCATTACACTTTACTATTTTCCTGCGTTCTCTTAAAGTTTAGTGCCTTATGGTCTATTAACCACTAGAACTTGACACTAATAACTCACCCACAAAATTCTACATTTTAAATTCTAAACACATGCTACTAAATTCATTTATTGAATATAAATCTACTGGCTTAGTTTCATTTTTAAAATATAATTAACCAGTTATATTAAAAAACTAAACTCATCATTAAGGTTGCAAGCTGTGTACAACTATAATGTCTGCAAAACTCAATTTGCTTAGACTAAACTTTTTCATTTTTTCTCTTTTTTGAAGCATTTGTAGAGAATGCTTGGATTTATCAGATCCTGATTCATGATGATGTTTCTTTTCAAGAGCATTCTGTGAATTGACATGTTAACAGCTCTAATGTACACATCATCTCACCACCACCACAAAAAAGGCATAACCTACCCGGTTGAAATGGGTCTTTGGGCCCCTTGCTACTCATGGACTAGCAGCACCAGCCCCCGGGAGCTGGTAAAGGGTTTCTGCCCACTCCAGGCCTACTCAGTCAGAATCTGCATTTTAACAAGGTACCAGGTGACTCGGATGTACACCCCATTTGAGAATTAACCATGCACTGGAATTTATAAAGCACATCTGAAATGTTAAGTGTCTGAAACTAAACATTAGTTAGGAAATATACTTGTGCATAGATATTTAAAGAACATTTTGCTAATCCCAAATATCCTTATTTGTACAAGTTTTCTTTCTAGAGTTAACTCATGAGAAACAAGGGATGTGGATGTAGAATAAATCCACTCATAATCCAAGAAGCTAGGAGCCAAGAAAAGAAATACCAGATTACTTCCTTAGAGTTGCTAACTTTCCTCTTCCCAAAGCACTCACAAAATCACTGTTAAGGTAGAAAAGCAAGCAGGAACAAACCCTAAGAGCAAAGATTCACAGTACTGCGTTGGCATCCAGTAACTAAAATGCAAGCAAAGAAGTCAGGCAACGAAGTAAAATGTATAGCTTTCACCTTTCCTAAACTGTAATAGAAATAACAGCTTTCCACTTGACCAATCACAAAAACAATTCAGTAGATTACCTACTTCTAATAGCTCTAGCCCTTACGTAAGTGCTATGAAATCAGTACAATATTCAGATGCAGGATTTTCTCCAAAAATTACTTCTGGAAAAAAATTAATCATAATGGATCCTTTAGTCTAAAGATTTTCTGCAGCTGGTCATCAAAAATTCTCTCCTCCTCCCCCACACCTAGAGTTATTTCCTCCTACAATAAGGAAGGCATAAAACATGAAATACAAGAAATAAATCATTTTTAAAAGACTCATATACACCTTCCATCCTGGAAGCCAAACATGAACACATTTGCTCCTTTGAACATTTATGGATCAAGGCATCAAGGCAATGAGCTATCCAAGGTTTCTATAAGGAGCAGGCTTAGGAATTCCCCTTTGTCGTTAGTCTACAACAACCAACAATTTTAAGAGTTGATGAACCAGCAGCTTATAGAGCATGTAGATCTTTTCCCCCCTTATTTAACATTTGGTACGTTTCACCTTAATCCACAGCAAAACAGAATTACACATTTTTTTTCTTTTTATTTTCATTGGCTTCTTTCTCCAAAGGAAGCTAGATGCTACCTGAAATGATGTTCTGGATTTAATACATCCTTATTCTCCAGTATCCTGGATAGCCGAGTTGATTTAACAGACCTAATGCTTGGTTAACAAGATGAATTGGAAGCCGGTATGTGTAACCCGTGGCCTCTGTCCTCAACGTATCTCACCTTGTCTGGATCCATTACAGAGACCATAGAATATCGTGGGCTACCAAAAATACGGTCCTTCAAACCCAAAAGCCAAAGAAGAACTTTTCAAATATTCTCCAATGCAAATGCAAGGGACGTTCTCTATGCTACTACGTTCAATACTAAGTAGGCAGTATTGCCATACAAACAAAAACCAACCCCGCAGACATGGAGCGAAGTCTGCTTAAACACGCCACCCCCAGGGAAGGAAAACCACCTTGCACCGGAAGGTTTAAGTTCAGCACGTATACCGTGCACAGAATTAAAACATCAAAGCAGAACATAGGTCTCCACACGGCCCGGAACCAAGCAACAAACAGCTTCTGCCGGCCACAATTAAATCCAAACCCTAACTTAGATGCTTTAAATTAGTAACAGTTAAACCAGCTCTCTTTCACTTGTTTGCTCATAAAATCTTGCCCCCGCTGTGAGTCAGCAGTGACTCATAAGCACTTCCTACAAGAAGCACCTGTTTTTAGGCCCATCCCTTGCAACCGAAGTGTTGAGATCTTAGCTTAATGCTTGCTAACAGGGGAGTATAATCCCTCGTCTCTCTGCAACTAGACGGGGCCAGGCAGAGCTGCAGCAACTGCAAACAGGTAAGGTCTGCAGCTGGGTGGGAAGGAGACGAATCTATAAAAGGCCACTGGGAGTTGATGAGATCGGGAAGGAAAAAACCCTTTTTCTGTTTTTACTATTGGCCATTATGAGTATGCCTCTCCCTTAATTCCTCATCCCATGGGCTGACCCTTCTGGAGCTAGGCATCCTCCGGGACCGGCATCTTCCTTCTCTTAAGGACTGGGTTGGGTTTACAAACAAAAGGGAGCAGACTTCTCCCCTTCGTTTGTTCCATCACTAACTTTAGAACTGGATCCTTTGAAAAGTCTTAAAAACGGGGATGGAAAAAGGAAATCCAATAGTTCTTAGAAGCTATCTGTCCTCTTTTCAAGCGAAGGAAAAGAAACGCCCAGTGGCTGTTTCCATGTCGTCTAAACAAGACCGGTCAGACCGTTTGTTTGGATTTTTCAGCAACCTTCACTGAACACGTCTATCCACGTGAGCAATAGAGAAAAAGGGGGAGCTGTTTAAGGAGTGTGTAAGAGAGAAGGGGGCGCTGAGAGGAGGAAGGGGAGAGAAAGTGCTCAATTCTGACAAATAGTCACAACCTGCCATTTCGGAGAACTCGGTCGAAATTTCCGCTGGGTCCACAGCTGACCTGGACTCACCTTTGGTGTGTTCACTCTCCATAGGTCAGTCTTCTCAGTCCAGATTGGCTCCTTGTTGACTGAACTTAAAAAGCTGTGAAAATAAACGAAGGGAAGATGACGGATACCTTGCAGGAATCGCCGTGCAGAAGGGACAAGTATCACTTACTAAGGCCCTAAATAATGAATGACGGATGAATAATACATTCGAAAGAAAAGACCCTCCTTATGGTCACTTCACGGTTTCCTAACCTCTCCATTCCGGGCACAAATTGGAGAAGTGTTTTACTGATTGGATGAGGGCATATTCATAGGTTTTGCAATTTGTTATTCCTCTCAACAACCTTTATGTTATGGAATTTTTTTTCTGTGTGTTTCAAAAATACTTTAAAATGAATGGTTTTTTTTTTTTAATACTCTTATATGGTTAAACCACCTTTAATCTCCCTCTTTTCCTTTTACATACAACTCACCACAGACCATGGACTAATTGCATTGTCGGAGGGAAACAGAAAAAAATCGCATTTCCACAATTTCCACAATCTGATGCAAATGGTGTCTCCCCTGAGGGGTTATACCAAAACAGGAAGTGTGAACCAAAGGGACAAAGATATATACCCTAAACTTCGGGATGCTATTCGACACATATTTATTTTATCCTGGGCCACACATTCGGCAGGTAGGAACGTGGTGATGATTTATGTCCGGCCATTAGGGATGACAGCTGTACTGTTACTTATTTTTAAGTATTTTGAATATGTACTGATGCGGATAAATTTCCTTTGGAAAATGTACACTAACCTAAATCGTTTTAAGTTTATGTTCTACATTTTTTTATGTTTTGTTGTACTTTTATTTTTTTAATTTTATTCTTTTTTCAGTGTTCCAAGATTTCCTTGTTTATGCACCACACCCAGGGCTCCATGCAATACGTGCCCTCCTTAATACCCACCACCAGGCTCCCCCAATCCCCCACCCCCTTCCCCTCCAAAACCCTCAGTTTATTTCTCAGAGTCCGCAGTCTCTCGTGGTTTGTCTCCCCCTCCGATTTTAAGCACCTTGCCAGGCAGATGAAAGTTGAACATTGACCAGCCTTGTCCCCCAACCCTGGCTCAGTGGAACAGTGATCAGGACATTCAACCAGGGGACTTGAGTACAATTTGAGGGTGTCATTGCTTTCTTTAGATGTAAATAAATTCTAAAAAGTTTAAATGAAGGTACTGTAGGGGCACATGGCTGGCTCAGTTAAAGCATGAATGTGTTGACTCTTGATCTTAGGCATGTGAGTTCAAGCCCCACATTGGGTGTAGAGATTACTTAAAGTCTTAAGAAAAAATGTATACTCTAGGGACGACTGGGTGGTTCATTTAGTTAAGCGTCTGCCTCTGGCTCAGGTCATGATCCCGGGGTCCTGGGATCAAGTTGTGTATCAGGCTCCCAGCTCGGCGGGAAGCCTGCTTCTCTGTCTGCCTGCCACTCCCCAGTTAGTGCACACACTCTCTGTCAAAATAGATGGGTAAGGGTGCCTGGGTGGCTCAGTGGGTTAAAGCCTCTGCCTTCAGCTCAGGTCATGATCTCAGGGTCCTGGGATCGAGCCCCACATCGGGCTCTCTGCTTGGCAGGGAGCCTGCTCCCCTCCCCTCGCCTGCTGCTCTGCCTACTTGTGATCTCTCTCTCTCTCTGTCAAATGAATAAATAAAATCTTTAAAAAAAATTTTAAAATGTATACTTTAGACAGACATACATAGACTGAACTTTGCTATAGGACCAACAGTGTCCCCAAGTAACTGTAGTATCAAAGTGGGGCCTTCTGGAAGCAAGGAAGACAGCAAGGAAGAGAATTTCAAGTCTCCTACACTCGTATTTATAACTAAGTGCATGAAATGATAGCGTTCTGGAGTACCCACGGCATGCCACACCCCTCGCTGGCCGCACTACCATTCATCCTCTTAAGTCTTCGAGGAAGTAGTCTGAAAGAGAAAGGTTGAGTGATTCCCTCAAGGTCATGCACCAGGGACAAGCTCTGAACACAGGTCCTACTGATTTCCAAACCTGTGCCTTTTTCATTAAGCCAAGAGGCGTTCTAGAACTTCCCACAGGCAGGGCAAACGGAAGGAGTGGAGCGCGAGATGTTTCGGGAAGCTACTGAGCCCACTGACATCCTGTCTATTCTCACAGAGCTATGTCCAGCTGCTTCTCAGCAAGGCCTTGACAAGATTTCCATGGTAGCCTGGGATTCTGCTAACCAGATTGGGGTACTTGGGCCGATGTCTTAGTGGGCCCCAGACTCTGATAAGTGAATTCCCTTCTTTGCAGTGTTGCTGGAGAACATATAAGATACCCAGTTCAATTTGGATTTCAGATAAACAATGAATAATTTTTTAATACAAGTATGTCCCCAATGCTGCAAATATTGTATGGGACAACTAATTTGCTAAATCTGGTCACCCTATTTCTTTGCCCTATTTCGAGATGTCTTAAATTAGAACCAGAGATAGTGCGTGTATCCTGGAGTGACTTACAATTCTACACAAGATCTTCAGCCTGGAATGAAGATACCCTGGCCATTGGCTGCATCTCAGAACCTCAGCTGTGAGCACGTCACACCTCCCCCCTCCAGCACACACACCTGCTCCAAGCTGTTAAATGGTTTATCATGGGATGCCCCCATAATTCCCTTGATGAGTAACATCTAGGGCAGCCGACTTGAATCTTGTGTCCACACCTCAGGGGTACAAAAAAATGTAAATTTATACTTAATTCAACAGAATTTGTTTCAAAATTGCCTTCTTCAGCGAGAGCAAAAACAAAACCCAGTCAAGTCAGGTCTTACCATGCCCCTCCCCACCTGCTTTTCCCCAGAGCTGTTTCTAGGGCTCCATAATGCTGTGGGGAGTGGTGGGGGGCAACTATTTCTTTCTTTTTTTTTTTTAAGATTTTATTTATTTATTTGACAGAGATCACAAGTAGGCAGAGAGGCAGACAGAGAGAGAGGAAGGGAAGCAGGCTCCCTGCTGAGCAGAGAGCCTGACTCGGGGCTCGATCCCAAGACTCTGGGATCATGACCTGAGCTGAAGGCAGAGGCTTTAACCCACTGAGCCACCCAGGCGCCCCAAGGGCAACTATTTCTTGATGTTGTCCACCCACGCAAATTCTGGCTCCTTCGATTCACGTGCTTTCTTCCCTGTTCTCCTCAGGTGCAGCGTCTGTACCATCCTAAGGCTTCAGACACTTTCTGCAGCCCTTGAAGGCCTCGCCTGCCTCAGTACCCAGTGTAGCCTTTCCTCTCTGTGTCCTTCTACACTGCTGGACTTCTGACTTTGGAGAGTGAAACGCGATACACTTTGCCATTGAATCTTATGGACTGGCTCCGGCTTTGCTGTCTCCCCAGGGCCCCTCCCCCTAGGGGATGCAAAGGCAATTGTGTCCTCTTGTCTCTGTGCCCCATATCCTCTCTGCCTAGACAGTCTTTCTCAATTTTTTTCTAGGGATGGCTCCACCCTCCTCAACAGCCCCATCCTCCAGCTCTCCAACCTTTCTCCTGTGCGTCTAATCCCCTTAAGGATTTTAGGTTTTTGGAAGATTCTGGAAGGTTGCTTCCTTTTCACCCCCCCCCCCCCCCCCCCCCCCGGCTTATTTTTCCCCCGAGGCAATGAATACAAGAGATTAGGTGCTTGAAGAGGAGAGAGGGTAAGGAGAACATAGATTAATTAATTTAATTAATTTAAAACATCCCTGGGCCTTTTTTTTTTTTTCCTCCAAAGCCAGGCTAACAAATTGGATCCTGATTTGTTCAGGTGTAAGCTTTGCCTTTCCACAGTAGTCCACAAATTCTGGCCATCAGCATCAGATGGGAAACATGTAAAACATGGATTGTCAAGGCCCTACCCCATACCTACAGAATCTCTGGAGTGGAACTAGAAACACGTATTTGAACAAACTCTTGTCACTTTTCTTACATACTCGGTCGCAATGGTTCTCTGACCACTTCTTTCCTACACCTTCTGCCTTCTTTCCCTTTCGTCCTTTCCCCTAGAATGGAATAGCTGGTTAAAGATTCCCTGCACAGAACCAAAATCTAGTGCAAGGTTCCAGATCCATCTTTCAAAGGGGAGGTCCCCTGGGGGCCAAGAGGATGCTCATATGTCCTGTCATCTCTCCTCAAGCTTTTATCTTACTTTTCTCCGACATTGGTGTCCTGTCCAGGTTCCAAGAAAACCTGAGTCTAACACACCAAATGGGCCCGTGCCAAAAGTGTATCTCCATCCTGTGTCAAATGCAAAGCTGTTTCCCGAGACCTCAATGCTGCTTGGTTCTTATAAAGATCATCCGTACATCTAAGTAATCTAGTTTTTCATAGCTTGGGGATACTTCCAGAAGAATTACCCAAGTGATTAAGATAATAGTCCCAAAGTAGATAAATTATAGTAAGATTTTTTTTTTATTAAGTCATCTCTATCCCCAGTGTGGAGCTCAAACTCACAGTCCCGTGACCAAGAGTCACACGCTCTATGGACTGAGCCCATGAAGTAGGATTTTTAAAATTGTTTGCATTGATTTGTTTAAACACCTCAATTCCTTTGGAAGAACAGTTCACCTTTTTTTTTTTTTTTTTTTTTTTTTTTTAAGAAAAAAAAGTGACTATGGCTAGGTAGATAGGAGACATTAGGCTGGCAGGATCATTGGCCTATTTTACTCCAAAATGAGGTTAGGAGTGCTGAGCTAAATTGGCTTTTTTAAAGGATTATGTCCTGGGGAGTGATAAGAGACACACCAGCGGAAAATCACTCACAAGCGATGGCAGGAAAGACCCTCTGGGATGGTTGATGATAATTTATAAAAGTCAGCTAGGCTTACTGACTTGTCTCAACAAAAAGTCATGTGTGTTATTATGACATCAGAATACTACTCCACATCAAATAACAGAGCAAAGGACCTGAAGAATGAGGGAGGGGAGTATCCTGGACAGGAGGCAGAGAAGGGAGTGTAGCCTAAGCTACCCCCAATAATTTTTTTTTTTTTTTTGTCAAGAAAGTAAACTTACACTTACTATCTCACTCCAGATTTCCATCCTGGAGAAATACACTTCTTGTTTTAAAGATGGTTAAGCAGGGACGTCTGGGTGGCTCAAAGTTGGTTAAGTGTCTGCCTTCGGCTTGGGTCATGATCCCGGGGTCCTGGGATCAAGTCCCACATCAGGGGAAGCTGGCTTCTCCCTCTCCCTCTGCTGCTCCTCCTGCTTGTAAGCTCTCTCTCTCTCTCTCCCTGACAAATAAATAAAATTAAAAAAAAAAAAAGATAGTTAAGCAGAAGTATCTCTTCTGAGTTGATCGATCAGGAAATATTGTAACAGAGCACTCAGCCAGCTACTGTAAATGAAGGGACCCACGGGCGCCTGGTTGGCTCAGTCAGTGGAGCGCAGCTCTTGATCTCGGGGTTGTGAGTTTGAGCCCCATGTTGGGTGTAGAGATTCCCTAAAAACTAAATCTTTAAAAAAAATTAATTGGTAAAGGAAATGACTTTTCTTCCACACGATGTCCTTTTTTCCTTGAAAGGCTGACCCAGAGAAGGAATTTGGGAGCAGAGAAATCAGATTCCACAGGTTGAAAGGAACAACAGAATCCTGCCAGACCAGTCCCACAACGAAGGGGTGTCATTTCTTCAACTCCTGCAAGCTGCCCGCAGTGTTTGGCCTTTCTCCTCTCCCGGGGGTGGAGGCTGTGCTTCCTGAGGGGTGGACAGTGGTCCTGTCGGCCACAGCTGTTCTCTCTGAGGGGGAGCTGGGCTGCTGGCTGCTCCTTGGTGAGCTCCAGGAACTGGGCAGACCTGCTCCTGAGGGAAACTTCTCAGCAAGTCCTGCCCACAGGGCTCTCTTGCCCGAAGAGGTGATCTCCCCACAACATGCGTGGGCCATTTTATTTGTTTCTAAACAAAGACTGTGTTCTTTGGGGTGGCTTGAAGAGTGGCAAGTTGTTTATTTCCATTGTTGTTAACTCACTCATCTAACACATTTTCTGGAGTTGGCATGTTGTGTTTCATTACAGGAAACCAAGGCCTACATAGCACAGGCTGTATACTCCACTTTGTGACTTAGTCAAAGAGTAGATATTTCCTGACTTCGAGTCTAGGGCGTTTTGCACTGTTCAGTGTTTTTATTTTGTCTTCATTGAATGATTTTTTAAAAGGTTGTATTTATTTATTTGAGATAGAGGAAGAGAGAGCATGCACACAAGTGAGCAGGGACAGGGAGGGGGATGGAGTGGGACCAAGAATCTGAGGCAAACTGAGCCCAGAGCCCAATGCAGGGCTCGATTCCGCAACCCAGAGACCACAACCTGAGCTGAAACCAGGAGTCAGAATGCCCAACCGACTGAGCCACCCAGATGCTCCCACTGAATGATTTTTAAAAATCTTATTATTCTTTTTTTAAAAGATTTTATTTGTTTGACAGAGATCACAAGTAGGCAGAGCAGCAGGCAGGGGGTGGGGGGCAGTCTCCCTGCTGAGCAGAGAGCCCAATGAGGGGCTCGATCCCAGGACCCTGAGACCATGACCTGAGCCGAAGGCAGAGGCTTAACGACTGAGCCACCCAGGTGACCCTTATTATTCCTTCCCAATGTTCATCTCTTAGTTCTCTCTTATGAGGGGCAACAAATGATTGGTAGGACCAGGATGATGGCAGTGTGGAGAGAACAAAACAGAGACAACATGTATTGAAATTTTACAATGTACTAGGCTCATGAGGTTCACTGGTGGCATCTCATTACTTTTCACAACCATCCTGTGAAGTATGTGGCATTGCTCCCATTTTGCAGATAAGGAAATTGAGGCTTAGAGAGGTCAGGTGTCTTGTGTAAGTTCCTTTGATGAGTTGTCAAATATTTGACACTGTTTTGAATCCAATTCTTTCTGACTCCAAAGCCATTAAATTATAGTGCTTCCCATGCCTCAAGCAGAACAAATTTGATGTCTAAATGGCTGCTTAGCTCCAATTAGCTCTGCCCAGATTTCTCACATACCTTAAGGAAGAGCCTTTCTATTGGCCCTTGATCCTGAGATTAATTGGCCAGAAGACACTGGTGTTACTATGTAAAAATTTACTCATTCAAGTAACTCAGAATAGCCACATGCATTACTACCTAGCTCCAAAAATACCTGAAGGCAATTACTTGAACAAAGGTGTTATTGTGTTTTCAGAACAAGTGATGGGAAGAGATGACTAGACTTCCCTTGGTGTCTGACCTCCTGGGACAGCTCGGATTGTTTCAAAATTTATGTTGTGAAAGTTAAATTTTTTTCCCTGAGCTCTTACATTCATTGGTCTCTACACTGAGGGTTGTATACAATTCAAATTCCTTTTCTATGACAATGCTTCAAATTATTGGCAGTGGCTTTCAAGTTTTCCTAGGGTTACATTGGAAGTGTGGTATAGGGAGCGCTGAGTCAAGGACTTCAGGTTAAACAAGGCAGATTAATCATTCTCTTCTGGGTCCTCTTCCGCCCCAAACCCAACACACATGACAATGAACTAACAAAGGTATTAAACCTCAACCTCTCCTGAAATCACTGATTTATACCACAAAGAGAAAAAGTTGTCTCAGTTCCTATTAACTGATAAATAACTATTTTGGCCCAATGATTGATTTTATTATTTATTTTTATCCTGATTCTTTCATGGATTGGCTAAATGGAAATACATTCTGTTGTAGTGTTTTTAAGACCCTTTCCTCCAGTGAACCTTGATTAAAGAGCAAAGCAGTATCATAAATAGAAAATCTACACCAGCTCTTTTCTTAAAATTAAGAATGTCAGAATTTGACATACATCCAACATCTTTACAAAACCCTGTAGTGCATGTGGGGCACAGGAAGGGTAATGGTGTGTGAATATGGAAAAGGAACCAACAGTTTAATTGGCGAGCTAAGCATGCAAATACGATTATGATGCAAAATACACTAAAAACTTTCCAGAATAAATCTGAATCCTGAAAAAAAAGCACAAAGAGAGATAGGTGAAGGGGATAAGGGAATGCTTCTCTGAGTTGATTTTGAACTAGTCCTTGAAAAGTAAGGACAATCTTAGTGTAAGAGGGCGAGCACCTGATCTGATGAAGAGCAGAGAGTCTGAAAAGATGTGCAAGCTAGTGCAGTGAACCTGGAGCAAGGGCGTGATTGTACGAAGCAGAGCCAAGAAGGTGGTCTGAAGTCAGATCAAGCAGGATTAGCATGGGTCAGCAGGAGGAGCTGAGCTGGGGGTCCGACAAACTTGGGATGGCCATTCCCATCCACTCTGACCTTGAGACGTTTTCTTGAATCTCTTTTCTTCCGTTTCTTCATCTGTAAAATGGGCGTGATGATGTTTATCGTAGGGATTGTTCCAGGGATTAAAATGGGATGATATAATAAAAGACATGCTACAGAGTGGGTATTTAATGTTCTTTGAGCAAAAGTGCTAACTCTGCTGTCTATATGATGAGTGGGAGAAGTACGAGGTTAGAAGTAGGAAGATCGGTATTTTAAACATTTTTCTTTTCTTTCCTCCTGCTTCACTACAGTATAATTGACGTATCATAGTGTATAAGTGTAAGGTGTACAACGTAATGATTTGATATATGTATATATTGCAAAATGGTTACCAATAAGTTAACACATCCATCCCATTACGTGCATTGTTTAAGAACTTTTAAAATCTGCTCTCTTAGCCACTTACAGATATAAAAATATAGTGTTGTTAACTACAGTCACCATACTGTATATTACATCTCCAGAACTTACTTATCTTCCAACTGGAACCTTGTACCTTTTGACTGTGCCCACTCATTTCCCCCACTCCCTGTCCTTCACCTGTGGCAATCACCAATCTATTTTCTGTTTCTTGAGTTTGGATTTTTCGGATTCCTCATATACGTGAGATCATACGGAATTTGTCTTTCTTTGTCTGACTTACTTTACTTAGCATAACGTCCTCAAGGTCCATCCATGTTGTTGCAAATGGCAAGATTTCCATTTTATGGCTGAATAACATTCCATTATATTTATACACCACACTTTCCTTTGTTTTCTTTCCTTCTTTCTTTCCCTCCTTCTTTCTTTTTTCACATTTTTTTTTTTTAATCCGTTCTCCCACTGATAGGCACTGAGCTTGTTTTGGTGTCTTGGTTATTGTAAACAATGCTACAATGCCATGGGGGTACAGATACCTCTTTGAGACCGTGATTTCACTTCCTTCTGATGTATCTCCAGAAGCAGAGTTGCTGAATCATACGGCAGTTCTACCTTTAACTTTTTGAGGAAATTCTATACTGTTTTCCATATTGGTGGTACCAATTTACATTCCCACCGGAAGCACACCAGGGTTCCCCTTTTTCTACATCTTTGCCAGCATTTGTTATTTCTTGTTTTTGTTTTTGTGCCATTTTAACAGACATGAGGTGATATCTTACTGTGATTTTGGGTTGAATATTCCTAATAATTAGTGATGTTGGGCACCTTTTCATGAACCTATGGGCCTTGTGTATATCTTTGGAAAAATGTCTTTTCATGTCCTTGGTCCATTTTTTATTCAGATTGTTTTTTGCTGCCGGATTGTATGAATTCCTCATAAATTTTGGAAATTAATTCCTTCCTAGATATGTGGTTTGCAAATATTTTCTTTCATTCTGTTTCATTTTGCTGATCATTTCTTTTGCTCTACAGAAGCATTTCAGTTTGATGTAGTCCCACTTGTTTAATTTTTGTTTTGTTGCCTGTGATTTGGGTGCTTCCTGGACCATAAGAGGGGATCCAGTCTCCCATGTCTTGGGGTACGATATCAGCAAAACCATTAGAAGTTAAGATAGCTGGAGAGAGAATCTGAGACTGCCTAGGTCAATGCTCTGCTTCTCCCTGTTGGTGCCCTCCCAGCCTCGTTTTGGTGGTACAGAGAGATTGGAGAGACGAGCTGCAGAAAGCATGCAGCTTTTCCTTCTTATGGCCTGGATGACTTCCTGAAAAACCCCATGAGTGATGCAGAAGAGAGCCCAGAGATAAAAGTCACTTCACTATGGTGAAGTCCAGGCTTCACCATACAAAGGCACAGTCCCGGGTGCCATTGCAGGGACTGTGTGGCGGACAGCCCAGGTCTGGGTGTAGGAAAGGCTGAGTCTCAGAAGTACTGGTGCCAGGCCAGCAGGGAAACCTGGTCAGCCCAGGGAGTTCCCTGGGAGAACCTTCCCTGCAGTTAAGTTTCTCAGGAGACTGACCATGACTGACAGCAATGGTGGATGAAGCCAGGACAGAGGTCTGTGCCCCAAAATTAGGTGGGGAAGGTACTCCTCAGCCAGGGGTCAGCAGGAGGCAGCAGAGGACAACCAATTAGAGGTGCCTACTCCAGCTGACAGAATAAGAGCCATCTTGAGGAGACCCATCCTGGGAGCTTGGGTGACAGACCACAGGGAGGTGGAAAGAGCCCCAGTGCTGAGTTTGAGCTGACGGAAGACGAAAACAGGAAGAAGCCATCCAGAAATCCTTTTCTCTATACCTGTACCATTTTTCGTTAGCAAATTTTAAATTTTTGTTAACCTGTTTTCCTTTTTAAACTGTTCATTAAAAATTGTTTTATTTTTATTTTTTATTAGTTTCAGGTGTAGAATTTAGTGACTCATCAGTTACATACAACACCCTGTGCCCATCTCAGAGAGTAATTAGCTCTCCTTAATGCACATCACCCATTTAACCCATCCCCCCCCGAAACTCTCAGGTTGTTCTCTATAAACAGTCTGTTTTATGTTGGCCTCTTTTTTTCCTCCCCCCTTCATCTGTTTTGTTTCTTAAATTCCACATACGAGCAAAATCATGCAGTACTGTCTTTCTCCGACTGACTGATTTGGCTTAGCGTAAGACTCTCTAGCTCCATCAACATCATTGCAAACGACAAGATTTCATTCTTTTAGATGGCTGAGTAGTTTTCCATTGTCTATATACCATGTCTTCTTTATCCATTCATCCGTTGATGGACATCTGGGCTCTTTTCATAATTTGGCTATCATTGATAATGCTGCTATGAACGTTGGGAAAATTCCTAGTAGTGCAATTGCTGGGTCGTCAGGTAGCTCTATTTTCAACTTTTTGAGGAGCCTCTATCCTGCTCTCCAGAGTGGCTGCATCAGCTGGCATTCCCACCAACAGTGTAAGAGGGTTCCCCTTCCTCCACAACCTTGCCAATATGTCATTTCCTGTTTGTTAATGTTGGCCACTCTAGCAGATATGAGGTAATATCTCAATGTAGTTTTGATTGGTACTTCTCTAGTGATCAGTGATGTTGAACATTTTTTCTTGTGTCTGTTGGCCATCTTCTTTCGAAAATGTCTGTTCATGTCTTCTGCCCACTTTTTTAACGGACTTATTTGTTTTTTTGGGTGTTGAGTTTTACATATGCTTTATAGATTTTGGATACTGACCCTTTATTATGTATGTCCTTTGCAAATTTCTCCATTTCAAAGGTTGCTTTTTAGTTTTGTTGACTGTTTCGCTTGCTGTGCAGAAGCTTTTTTTCTCGATGAGGTCCCACTAGTTCATTTTTGCTTTTGCTACCTTTGCTTCTATAGACATATCTAGTAAGGAGTTAATATGGCCAATATCAAAGAGGTTACCACCTGTCTTCTCTAAGATTTTGATGATCTACTGTCTCATATTTAGGTCTTTTGCCCATTTTGAGTTTATTCTTGTGTATGATGTAAGAAAGTGGTCCAGTATCATTTTTTTGCATGTTGCTGTCTGGTTTCCTCAGCACCACTTGCTGAAGAGTCTGTCTTTTTTCCATTGGACATTCTTTCTTGTTTTGTCAAAGATTAGTTGACCATAGAGTTGTGGGTCTATTTCTGGGTTTTTTTTTAATTCTGTTCCACTAATCTATGTGTCTGTTTTTGTGCTAGTACCATAAAGTCTTTTTTTGTTTTTTTTTAAAGATTTTATTTATGACAAAAAAAAATTATTTATTTTATTTATTGACAGACAGAGATCACAAGTAGGCAGAGAGGCAGGCAGATCGAGAGGAGGAAGCAGGCTCCCCGCAGAGCAGAGAGCCAGAGGTGGGGCTTGATCCCAGGACCCTGAGATCATGACCTGAGCCAAAGGCAGAGGCTTCAACCCGCTGAGCCAACCAGGTGCCCCAATGAGCCACCCAGGTGCCCCTAGTACCATAGAATCTTGATAACCACAGCTTTGTAATATATGAAGTCTGGAGTTGTGATGCTTCAAGATTTCCTTTTCAAGACCACTTTGGCTCTGCAGGATCTTTTGTGGTATAAATTTTTACAAATCATACCAATTTTAAGATTGCTTGTTCTAGCTCCATGAAAAATGCTGATGGTATTTTAATATGGATTGCATTAAATGTGTAGATTGCTTTGGGTAGTCTGGACATTTTAGCAATATTTGTTTTTCCAATCAATTAGCATGGGGTGTTTTTCCATCTCTTTGTATCACCTTCAATTTCTTTCATAAGTGTTTTATAGTTTTCAGAGTATAGGTCTTTTATCTCTTTGGTTAGGTTTATTTCTAGGTATCTTACGAGGTTTGGTGCAATTGTAAAGGGGACTGATTCCTTGATTTCTCTTTCTACTGCTTCATTATTGGTGTATAGAAATGCAACTGATTTTTGTACATTGATTTTGTATCCTGTAACTTTACTGAATTTGTCTATCAGTTTTAGAAATTTTTTTGTGGAGTCTTTTGGGTTTTCTACACGGAGTAATATGTGGTGTGCAAGGAGTGAACACTTGACTTTGTTCTTGCTAATTTGGATGTCTTTTACTTTTTTTTGTTGTCTGATTGTTATGGCTGATTCCAGTTCTATGTTAACAGTGTTGAGAGCAGACATCCTTGTCTTGTTCCTGACCATAGAGGAAAAGCTCTCAGTTTTTCCCCATTGAGGGTATTAGCTGTGAGTGTCTTGTATATGGCCTTTATAAGGTTGAGGTATGTTCTATCTCTACTTTGTTGAAGGTTTTTATTTTTTTAAGATTTTATTTATTTATTTGACAGAGAGAGACAGTGAGAGAAGGAGCTCAAGCAGGGGGAGTGGGAGAGGGAGAAGCAGGCTTCCCGCCGAGTAGGGAACTGATGTGGGGCTCAATCCCAGGACCCTGTGATCATGACCAGAGCTGAAGGCAGACACTTAACAGCTGAGCCACCCAGGTGCCCCTTGTTGAAGGTTTTTATCAAGAATGGATGACATACTTTGTCAAATGCTTTTCCTGCATCTATTAAGAGGACCATATGGTTCTTATACTATCTTTTATCAAGATGGTGTATCATGTCGATTGATTTGCAAATATCGAACAACCCTTGCAACCCAGGAATAAATCCCACTTGATCATGGTGAATGATTCTTTTAATGTAGTTTTGGATTTGATTTGCAGTATTTGTTAGAAATTTTGCATCCGCAATGTCCATAATAGCCAAACTACGGAAAGAACCTAGATGTCCATCAACAGATGAATGGATAAAGAAGATGTGGTATATATACAATGGAATACTATGCAGTCATCAAGAGAAATGAAATCTTGCCGTTTGCAGCAACGTGGATGGAATTAGAGGGTATTATGCTGAGCGAAATAAGTCAATCAGAGAAAGACAATTATATGATCTCTCTGATATGAGGAAGTTGAGAGGCAATGTGGGGGGCTTGGGGGGTAGGAAAGGAATAAATGAGACAAGATGGTATCAGGAGCGAGACAAACCATAAGAGACTCTTAATCTCACAAAACAAACTGAGGGTTGTGGGGGTGGGGGAGAGGGGTAGGAAGAGGGTGATGGGGTTATGGACATTGGGGAAGGTATGTGCTATGGTGAGTGCTGTGAAGTGTGTAAATCTGGCAATTCACAGACCTGTACCCCTGGGGCTAATAATACATTATACGTTAATTTAAAAATTAAAAAATTTAAACATTTCTAAAAAGATTTTATTTATTTATTTGTCAGAGAGAGAGAGAGCACAAGCAGGCAAAGTGGCAGGCAGAGGCAGAGAGAGAAGCAGGCTCCCCACTGAGCAAGGAGCCTGATGCGGGACTCGATCCCAGAAACCTGGGATCATGACCTGAGCCAAAGGCAGCAGCTTAACCGACCGAGCCACCAAGCATCCCCCAAAATTAAAAAATTAAAAAAAAAAAAAAGATTTTGCATCCATTTTCATCAAGGCTATTGATTTGTGGTTCTCTTTTTGTGGCATCTTTATCTGGTTTTTGTATCAGGGTAACACTGGTTGTACAGAAGGAAACTGGAAGTCTTCCTTCCTTTCCTATTTTTTTGGAATAGTTTGAGAAGAATACGTATTAGCTCTTCTTTAAATGTTTGGTAGAATTCTCCTGTGAAGCCATCTGGCCTTGGACTTTTGTTTGTTGGGAGATTTCTCATTACGGATTCAATTTCTTTGCTGGTTATCAGTCTGTTCAAATTTTCCGTTTCTTCCTGTTTCAGTTTTGGTAGTTTATATCTTTCTAGGAATTTATCCATTTCTTCCAGATTGCCCAACTTGTTGGCATATAATTTTTTAAATAATATTCTAATTGTATTTCTGTGATGTTGGTTGTGATTTCTTCTCTCTCCTTTGTGATTTTATTTACTTGGGTCCTTTCTCTTTTCTTTTTGATAAGTCTGGCTAGGGGTTTATCAATTTTATTAATTTTTTCAAAGAACCAGCTCCTGGTTTCATTGATCTGTTCTACCAGGGTTTTGTTTGTTTGTTTTTAAATCATTTATTTCTGCTCTAATCTTTTTTATATTTCTTTTCTTCTGCTGGCTTTAGGGTTCATTTTTTGTTCTTTTTTCACTCCTTTAGGTGTAAGCTTAGGTTGCATACTTGAGATTTTTCTTGCTTCTTGAGGTAGGCCTGGCCTGCTGTATACTTCCCTCTTATGACCACTTTTGCTGCCTCCTGAAGGTTTTGGACTGTTGTGTTTTAATTTTCCTTTGTTTCCATGTGTTTTTTAATTTTTTCTTTAATTTTCGGGTTGACCCGTCCATTCTGTAGTAGGACGCTCTTTCACCTCCAAGCTCTTTCTTGCGGTTGACTTCGGGTTTCATAGGGTTGTGGTTGGAAAATATGCATGGCATGATCTCAGTCTTTTTGTACTTGTTGAGGCCTGATCTGGGACCTCGTATGTGATCTATTCTAGATAATGCCCTATGCACACTTGAAAAGAATGTGCCCTGCTACTTTAGGATAGAACGTTCTGAATATAACTGTTAAGTCCATCTGGTCTAGTGTGTCATTCAAAGCCATTGTTTCCTTGCGATTTTCTGCCTAGGTCATCTGTCCATTGATCTAAGTGGCATGTTGAAGTCCCTTACTATTATTGTATTACTATTATGATCAATAACTTCCTCTTTGTTATTGTTTACCATTGTTAGATCTTCTTATTGGATAGACCCCTTTATTATGATAGGGTGCCCTTCTTCATCTCTTGTTATAGTTGTGGTTTAAAATCCGGTTTGTCTGACACAAGTATTTCTACTCCAGCTTTCTTCTGATGTTTCTCCATTCCCCCCCTTTCAATCTGCCGTAACTTTAGGGTGAAAATGAGTCTCTCGTAGGCAGCATATAGATGCATCATTTTTTAAAAAAAGATGTATTTATTTATTTGACAGATCACAAGTAGGCAGAGAGGCAGGCAGAGAGAGAGGGGGAAGCAGGCTCCCTGCTGAACAGAGAGCCCGATGCGGGGCTCGATCCCAGAACCCTGGGATCATGACCTGAGCCGAAGGCAGAAGCTTTAACCCACTGAGCCACCCAGGAGCCCCTGATGCATCATTTTTTAAATCCATTCTAACACCCTATGTCTTTTGATTGGGGCATTTAGTCCATTTATATTCAGAGTAATTACTGATAAATATGAGTTTAGTGCCATTTAATACTGTTTTGTCACTGCTTCTGAAGATTTTCTCTGTTCCTTTCTAGTCTGTTGCTTTTAGTCTTTCTTTCCCAGAGTCCCCTTTAATATTTCCTATAGGGCTGGTTAAATGGCCACAAATTCCTTTTGAGTTTTTGTCTGGGAAACTTTTTATCTCTCCTTCTATGCTGAATGACAGCTTTGCTGGGTACAGTATTCTTGGCTACAGATTTTTCCCATTCAGCATGTTGACTGTATCATGCCACTAGTTTCTGTGGAGAGATCTGCTGCTAACCTTGTCTTCCCTTGTAAGTCAGGGACTTCTTTTGTCTTGCTGCTTTTAGGATTTTTTCTGTATCTCTAAATTTTTGCAAATTTAACTACAGTATATGTCTTGGTGTTGACCTGCTTTTGTTGATTTTGATGGCAGTTCTCTGTGCCTTCTGGTTTTGGATGTCTGTTTCCTTCCCCAAATTAGGGAGATTTTCAGCTATAATTTCCCCAAATAAACCTTCTGCCCCCCTTTCCCTCTTCTTCTTCTTCGACTCCTTTGATACCAATGTTGTTTCATGGAGTCCCTGAGTTCCCTAAGTCTACTTCCGTGATACATGGTTTTTCTTTCCCTCTTTTGCTCAGCTTCATTATTTCCCATAATTCTATTTTCTTTATCACCTATTTCTTCCTCTGCCTCTTCCATCATTGTGGTCATTGCATCCAAATTGGTTCTGAATCTCAGTTATTGCATTTTCACTTTGGCTTGCTTGGTGTTCTGCTCTTTTATCTCTGTGGCAAGGGAATCCCTCATGTCCTCTCTGCTTTCCCCAAGCCCAGCTAGTATTCTTATGATTGTTGCTTTCAATTCTGAATCCGAAAAATAAAATAAAATAAATTCTGGATCAGGCGAATTACTTATATCTGTTTTGATGAGATTGCTGGCTGTGACCTTCTCTTGTTTTCTTTTGGGGTGAATTCCTGCCTTGGCATTTTGTCTAAATCTCTTGTCTCCTCTGTGTCAGGAAAGCCTGTTATAGTTCCTGCTCTTGAGAGTGATGACTTGATGAAGAGGTCATGGGATGTCCAGGGTCTGGTGCTTCAGGAGTGCAGGATGGTGCTTCTGGTGTATGCTGCATGCACTCTGCTGCGGGGTTTTGGCCGCCGGATCCCTCAGGTCCGTCCTCTGCAGACTTTGTCCTTGCCTGCAGTGAGTGGTGTTTGGACCTTGGCCAGAGTGCGGCGAGTTTTAACCAGGTGTGCTCTGGTCGGCTTGCTAAGAGACCTGATGCAATCCCCGCTAGGGCTGAAGCTTTGCAGAACTCTATGGTGGGTAGATGTGCCCGTGCAGGTTTGCCCTGGGCTTCTGGGGGAGGGGACTGCTTTGCTTCCCAGAGAGATGCAGTACCAGCAGAATGCAGGGGGTGGGGCTTGGGGTCACAGGTTAGGCAGCCAGTGTTGGGGCTGTGCTGTTTACTGAGGTCTGTTTACACTGAGGGGTGGAGGAGGGAATGGCACCGGCCAGCTCTTCTGTCCCTGCAGAGGGGAGTTCATGCTTGTTGCTGTCAGGGAAGCCCTCCCAGAAGAGCAAGTAATTTCCCCCTGTGTCCCGGTTACTTGCCTGCCTGCAGCCATGTACTGCACTCTGGACTCTATCTCAACCAGGGTGGCTGAGTTTTAAAACTCCAAACTTTAGGGACCACCTGGTGTGGAGGAGACCTGTGCTGGCCTTTAAGGGGAGGCTCTCACCTGGGATTAATGCAGGCTTGACCCAGAAGGGTGCTCGCAGCAGTGTGCGGGAGCAAAGTGCAGTAAAGAGCCAGGGTCCCGGTTAGCCTCTCTCCACAGGTGTCTCTATGCCTGTGCCGAGGGGCGGGGGAAGGGAAATGGTACCTGCCGGGGGTTTCATCCCTAGAGAGGCAATGCCATCTCTCTCAGATGCGCTCCAAGAAGAGCAAAGTCTCTCCTGGTGCGTCTCCTGTGATCTGCAGGTCACACGGTCTGCCCCCCCCCCCATTACCTGTCTCCCCTTCTCCACAGGAGCAATGCAGCACCCTCAGGGCTCTGTACCAGCCACACCACTGACCTCTAAAACTCCAGTCTTTGCAACCCCCACCCCAGGTTGCAAAACCTCAGTGGCTTTGGGGAAGTGATTTCCTTAAGCAATCCCCTGTGCACTGTTCTCTCTCTCTTGCCTCTCTCCACGACCAGGGCTCCTTCCCATCTATGGCACCCACAATCCATTTCTCCCCCAAGCTGCGTGCCCCCCGCACCTGCCAACCTCCTGCGATGTGGCCTCTTCTCTCCCTCCAGTTACTCGGTTTGTGCTGTAGGTGCTCAGATCGATTTCTTGGCTGTTCAGAAAGATCTGTCTTATCTGTGTCTGAGGGGTGAGGCAAGCCTGGGCTCCTCCCACTACTCCACCTCAGCTCCTCCCCCCAAATCCCAGCTTCTCAAATTCCTTTTTCCAGTTATCTCGTTTGAGATTTCAGGTTTCATTTATAGGGGTGCCTGTGTGGCACAGTTCATCAGGCATCCTACTCTTGGTTTCAGCTCAGGTCGTGTCTCAGGGTTGTGAGATGGAGCCTGGCATTGGGCTCTGTGCTCAGTGAACTCGGCTTGAGATTTTCTCCCCCCCGACCACCGCTGTGCTCCCTCAAAAATAAACAAATTTTTAAAAAGTTTCATTTTATAAGCTTCAAGAGCTTTGAATCCTTTTGCTTATATCCAAACATTTGGGTGTGTATCACATTGCAATAAGACAATCCTACCACTGTCAATATCTTCAGCCAAAAAAAAAAAAAAAATAACCTTTGTTGGCAGTTTTATTTCTAAAGCTGATTATTACCATTACTTGCCTTAATAAGATGGGATTGACTTTCCTAAGATTCATTTCCTATTTTGAGGAAAACCATCGAATATATTCATGTGCTTGTGCCTCTAATGAAGCAAATCTGAAAAGAATCAAATGTGGAAATGTAACTATAAATAGAAACATGATAATTTCTGATCGTTTGTCTCTGCCGGGAATATTGGTGCGGTTTCATTATTGGCCATAAGTCACACATTCAAACAATCCTAATATTATCACTTTTTTACTAATGTCTTTTATTCCATGAAAATGTGGCTTTCCTTTTGACCCTACTGCTTATATGAATAAGAGCGAGATCCTACATTCACTCCTAAGTTCTAGCTAGCTTTGCTCTTGCCCAAAGCCTCAGTGATGTAACCCTTAACTAGTTACGGAGATTTAAAAATATGTCCACAAATACTTAGACATTCCTCTTTTCAAGGGAAGAGCCTCATTTCTATCCTTTCAGTGGGGCTGCTCTAGTGACTCACCTGAATGAGTAGAATGCAATGGAAGTGACAGTGTGATTTGTGAGTCCAGGACATAAAAGCAAGGTGGCTTCTGTGTGCCCTCCAGGACCAGTCCCTGGGGAAGCCAGCTGCCACGTCATGAGGACACTCAGAGAGCACGGAGGGGTCTACCCGGTGAGCAACTGGTCTCGGGCAAGCCTTCGGATGACGATGGCAGCTCGGACATCCTGACTACCACCTCTGAGCAAACTGCAGCCAGAACCACCTAGAACTGCCCGCTCCTGAATTCCGGACCCACGGAAATCGCATGAGACGGTTGTGGCTATTTTAAACTGCTGAGCGGAAGGGTACTTCATTTTGCTGCAATAGGTAACTAACACTCTAGCTTTCTCACAAATATATACCTCTACATGTAAAAGCACAAGGGGAGAAGTGGACGCTGGCATTCACAGCATCAGTAGGACAGTCCCGAAGGCAAGCGAGGCTACATCTTACAGCTTCATTCTTGCTGAAATGCTCCTATCTTGGCAGTTGCTGGGGCTAATAATTTAACTCTGGCGTTTTTAAGTAGCTTGGCTTATCTGTGGTTGACTGTGCCCGAGGTAGATTATGCTGGGTCAACAAGGGTGACTAATCAATTACATGAAGGTGTGGTTTTTGGCTCAGATTCTTAGTCAAAGAAAAATACATCTACTCTACTGTGCTATTCCCAAAAGCCCATGCCAGACTAAGACAAACTCTAGCAAAGCAACGTAAAGACGTGTGCATGTGGTTTGGTTCAGGTAGCTATTGAGGAGACTGAAGAGCCAAAATAATGGTTTGGAGTCGTTACAAACACCCATGTGTTCCAGTTTTAAAATCTAAGTAGTCTGGGGCGCCGGGGTGGCCCAGTCCTTAAGCGTCTGCCTTCGGCTCAGGTCATGATCCCGAGGTCCTGGGATGGAGCCCCACATCCAGCTCCCTGCCCAGCAGGAAGTCTGCTTCTCCCTCTCCCACTCTCCCTGCTTGCGTTTCCTCTCTCGCTGTGTCTCTATCAAATAAATAAAATCTTAAAAAAAAAAAAAAATCTAGTCATGGATGTTTCAGGTATGGTGAAGGGGTTGAGTTGGTTTATACTATTCTAAAACCAAAGTGGATCTTTTTTTCCCTCCTCAAGTTGATTTTCTTCCAGAGTCTCCAATTTGAAAACTTACCTTTTTCTTTGTAAAACATTCATTGTTCTACTAGTCAGCCTCTCAATGTCTTCATGAATAGGGTGCCATAAGGAGTCAACAGTTCCTTTCTTGGGCGCAATCTGGCACAGAGAAAACCTACAGTAAGCGACATGGAGGCTGTTGCCAGCTGGGCTCTCGTTATGGGGCTGGGGTCACCCGAAACATCATCTGGAGGGAGCTAACGTCTTCTAAGAACTGTGGGCAATGACAATGAGCCTCAGAGAGGGCAAAAAGAACTTGTTTTTCCAAGAGAACACCGAGGTGATTACGCACCCCAGAACATCTGAAAGATAAAGACTAAGTTTTATTTCAACTTAAAATAACTCAGTGTATCTTGGAGGGGGGGGGGATGACCGTTAAGTAGCACTCGGATCTATAATGACCTTTCCCCTCATCTCAAGGGATTAGCTGGTTGAATTTCAGAAGTTTGAATTATGTTTTCGTTCCAGTTCATAATGTTCTGAAGGCCAGAGCTCGCCGGCCAGCCTGGCATTCCTGCGGGGCCCACTCTGTTCCTGGTTCCCCACTTGAGGGCTGCGTTGTCACGCCCAGCCCTCTGGAAGGAGACTGTCGGGCTTTAGAACATACTCCCTTCGAACACCTGCGTATCGCAGGCTGACTTGTTTTTAAATGTAGAAGGTCGGAGCGCCTGGGAGGCTCAGTTGGTTGGGCATCTGCCTGCGGCTCAGGTCATGATCCCAGGGTTCTAGGATCGAGTCCCGCATCCTCCCTCTGCCTGCCACTCTCCCTGCTTGTGCTGTCAAATAAATAAATAAAAATCTTTAAAAAAAAAAATGTAGGAGGTGGGCTCAATGTTACGGAAAGAAACTCATGCTAGTAGCAAGTTCAAGCATGAACACAAACATTCTCTATATGCCTGTGCACACTCCCTCTATTAATAATAATAATAATTAATAATAATAGACACTCCCTCTACTTTGGGGCTCCTTTTGTTCCAGAAATGCAAGCAAAAATTCTTGCTCAATTACATATTTTTTTAGGACTTCTTCATGACATGACCAGAAAGCTTTACTTTTTAGAAATAAAGATCAATCAGGTCATTAGTTGGCTCTTTTTTTCTTCCCCCAAGTCGTTCAAAAAACCTCAATATTGTAATTTTCAAAATAAGTATTGATCAGAGCAAGGTAAGTAGAATAATTATCTTGCTTTTACTTAACTCTGAAGGTATTTTTATGAAGTCATTCTTCCTGTCAGTTGGTGCCCTACAAACGCAAGGCTACATCTTCATTATGATAATGTGTGTCCAAATAACTACAAGCAAATGTGAGTAATTCTGGAAGTTAGCTGTTAAACACATGCCTGTATTTAACTATCCCACAAGCTAAAACCAGTTTGCTCTCCCCAAATCATAATGACAAAGCTGATGACCAAAGACTGTAGATCTCATGCTAGCAGAAGGAAATGACAATTTGCTCATTTTGTCTTGAGTTCTATTTGTACTCATCATTTATCTAAATATTCAATAGTTGTTCTCCTCCCTCAATCCTATGCTATGGAATTCAATTAACTTTGTAGGACACTCGTCTGTCCATGGGACACCCGAGTGGCTCAGTCGGTTAAGCGTCTGTTTTCGGCTCAGGTCATGATCTCAGGGTCCTGGGATCAAGTCCTGTGTAGGGCTTCGGGCTCAGCGGGGAGTTTGCTTCTCCCTCTCCCCACACTGGTGCTTTTGCTCGATTGCTCTCAAAAAAGAAAAAAAAAAAAGGAAAAAAAAAGACACCCCATGGTTTGTCTGCTGCGGATGTCATGTTAGTTGGTCAGTCCGGAACCTGTGAGACCGGGCCCAGCCCTTCTGCACTCTGAAGGTGCCCCATCCTCCCTTCAGAGGCTGCTCTTCCAGGACACGTCACCAGACACGACACGGGGAGGAGACTGAGGTAAACAGGACACCCTCCCTCCCACCCACCCCTCTGCCTTGGTTTTCCCGCATCAAACACTTCATAACAGCAGCACCCACGGCACCCACTGCTGTGAGGATTAAGCAAGATGACAAAGAGCGAATGCTGGGAACGGTGCCTAGTGCACAGTAAACCCTCAATGAATGCTGGCTGTTACTACTTCTGTTCAGGCTAGATGCATATACATACGAACATGGGAAGTTAGTTCTGTAGCTAGTGGCAGAGTTATTGAAGACAAACCACGGATGTTTTAAAATCTGAATTAGACAGTCTGTATTCTAAAACACACACACACACACACACATACACACAATCTGTACCAATTAAATACAATAAAGTTGAAAGGGGATATAAATTACAGTTTGTTTTTTTAAACAGACAATAGTAAAATACTACAGTCAGCTCACTATACACAAAATCATGAACAGCAGCTTTTCATTAACGTCTCCAAAATCTTACTCGTTTACTGATGCTGAGAACGTAAAGAAAAAGGTACAGCAGGCTGTACTGCTGTACGTCCGCACCAGTTCCACGGGCTTCTACAGACCGGCGCACGAAGGACTCCTGCCGGAATCCCCACACACGTCATCCTCCGATGTCTCCGTCGGCAGGGGGACTCTGCAAGTGAAGGTGCGGACGGCGGGGCGCTCTGTGCTCAACCGTCTGCTGCAACCGTGGTGAAGCGGGCACCTGTGGCCCGCAGAGCTCATCCCAGCTCCTCAGCATTTTCCAGAACTGAAGTAAAATAATTAACAGCAAAACCACACAACGAAACCTACCAATCCGAAGCGGGGAAAAAAAAACCAACAAAACACCCCACAAAAAGACAAAAAATCAACATCCCTTCCCTTCCCACACCCAACTCCAGGCGTGTTCTCGTGTTTTCCTACAGTAATACTGCTCTCTGCATCCCACCTGCCCAGCCAGACCAACCCGAGGGACAAGGACGGCTGGAGTCAGAGCCCCAGGCACGGTCAACAGTTACAATCCCGGGTTATGTTGGCAGGTGCTGGGCTGGTGGGAGACCACGGAGTATAGCTGTGGGGTTTCTCAGTGTGCTTATGAGACGGGAGAGAGAACAGCTAGCTACAAGGGGCCTGGTCGCCAAGGGGAACATGGCACCGAACTTGCAGTCGGACATATGTGTACACATGAAGTAAGAACGGACAGCAGACACGTTCAGTCTTACGTAAGTTCTTTGGTTGTAAAGAACAGCCTTCTGGAATCTCTTCTGCAAAGAGGGGTTTGCAACCTTGTTCTTAGGCAACCCCATCTTTTCCATCTGCTCGTCTAGTGGAGGATTACCTAAGTTGCTGTGTATCCAAGTCCAGTACCTTGTGATTTTCTACAAATCACTTTTATCTGCATTTTCATGTGCAGTCTTGTCTGTCTCCAAACAGACATACATAGATATACATTTCATATACATCATATATATTATTTATAAAAAAAAAAAAGAGCATTGACTCCAGATTCTACAGTAAGAACTGATTAAAATTCGTTGTACAAGAATAGAGTTTGTTTGACTCTGTGGAGGTTTCTACACAGTGGGTGTGTGTAGTAGTTAAGTGCAAAACAGAAATACTGCCACTTAATTCAATCCAGGATTTTCGGTTCTCTGGCTTTCTGGTAAGGCCGAGGTGGCCGGTTCACCCGAATGACAAAGTGCCGCTGCCCCCAGCTCGGGAGGAGAAAGTAGGTGGCCCACGGAGCACACGGCTTCTCCACGCTGGTCTGAGGTCCCCGGCTGGGCCGCAGCAGGTTTTAATGACGGTGCTGGTGCTTCCACAGGGCGACCGGAGCAGAGAGGCCGTGGCCTGCGAGGAAGCGTGGGCTGCCTTTCACCGAGCGGTCGTGCTGCCCTAGAAAGCAGAGAGGCTGGTGAGCTCAAGCTCTGGAACCCCCCACCCCTAACTCCACAGACAGAGAGACAGACAGACACACATACACACACACACACAGGGCCTCCCACCCCTAACACCCACCCACACACATGGACACACACATAGGGCCCCCCAGCCCTAACACACACACACACGGCCCCCCTCCCCCAACACAGACACAGGCCTCCCTACCCCCCAACACACACACACACACACACGCACAGGGCCTCCCTCCAACTCTAACACACGCGCACACACACACACACACACACACACACACATCCACGCACACACAGGGATCACTCAGTGGGACATCACCCACCGCACACAAGGGGCTCTCCCTGAAGGGACCCAAAGGATCTGATTCATTATGGAATCCAGTTCTAGGATTTACACTCTACGAGGGAGAAACCTAGCCCTGAGGGGAGGCTTCTAGGAAAAGTAATGACAGTAAGACCCAAAGCTAAGGTAAAAAATTGTTATGGCAACTTACTAAAACCCAAGAGTATTAAAACAAAAATACTAAAGCAATTAAAAAAAAAAAGAAAGAAAGGAAAGAAAAAGAATTGCTATAATCCCACATGACCCTGATAACCGCAAATATTTTTGTTAAATTCCACTTTTAAAGCAGGATCTTCGGCAGGAAAACACTATTCTAGAGCCTCTGAAAACAAAAATCAGGTACTGTTCCTGTTTGCTGGTTCTAAACAATCGAAGCTATGGAACAAGAGGAGGGACTGTGGCTGCTTCCTCCCCTGTGGCCCCAGCTTTTCCCAGTGCAGCCTTCGGACACCCCGTCACTGCGGCAGAGAGTGGGAACCCAAGCCCCCGCTCCACCCCGTGCTGAAGCAGAACGTCAGGTGAGAGGGCAGCGACCTGGGGCCTTGAATTTTGCTCGGTGAGTCAGCTGAGCGGCACTGGAGGGGCATAACTCGGGGACGCCTGGGGGGCTCAGTCGGTTAAGCAACTGCTTTTGGCTCAGGTCATGATCCCAGGGTCCTAGGATGGAGTCCCGGGTCAGGCTCCCTGCTCAGCGGGGAGTCTGCTCCTCCCTCTCCACCTTCTCATACTCTCTCTCAAATAAATCAATAAAATCTTTTAAAAAAGAGAGAGAGAGAGAAGCACTGTTTGAGGTGGAAGAAACAGCCCTTGGACGAGAATTCTTGCAAGAGGGACTGGCAGGCCGATCAGGCCAGCGGGGCAGGCTCGCCTGAAGACCAGGGTAAGGAAGCCGAAGACTTTGAAACCAACGAAAATTCTGTTTCCAAGGACAGTCACGAGTCACTTTACTCTTAGCCTTATGTTGGGGAAAAAGGTCTTTTTTTTTTTTTTTTAATTGTAAGGAATCCCTCTGTAGGTTTTTGCAGTGTAGGGAGGAGTGTGCTGTGTAGGTGACACGCACAGAAATTTTAAGGGCTGGTATGCAAAGGGAGTAAAGCTTGTGGGGGGAAAAGCCACCCAACTGGAATCACTTCCTGAACAAAGCAGAGACCGAATGGCAGCATGATGACCTTCCTAGATTATCCTCCTCCTTCTGTCCGAGCTTTGTTCTGCTCCGCTCTGGAACTCTCATAGCCCTCGAACAGCTGCAGTGGGGGTGTGGGACCAAAATGTTCATCCCGAAGGGGAAGCTCTGGAGAAGGGCCCCCAGAAGCGGGCGATCTCCTACCCACATCATTTGTTCTTTTCACCAGTACTGTTGGCAAACATGCATTTTGTTCCATTAGTTTAGGAATTAAACTAAAAAATTAAATGATGGAACTATAAAGTGCAACCTCATAATAAACCAACCCACTAACTTCCAAAGCCCAAACTTTAACGGCGCTGGGCACCAAGTGACTGTTTTTTCAATCCATTCTGTGATGCGTGCCCGCCCCCCCCCCCCTTTTTAATGTGTCTGAAACTGGCATGCGTCTGACAATTACTGGTGTGCTGCAGTTTAATTGGAAGTGTTTTTTGGTAATAATACATAAAACAATGGTTTATCTAAAAATTACAGAAATTACAGATTGATGAAATAGGATAGATGCGATCTGAATGCCTTGGGACAGCCTGGAATTAAACATCTCTGGGAACGCACAGGAGATTCAATGATACTTATTCGGCATCGAGCCACAGGCCAGCAAGAAACGCCAGTGGTCTCTGTATTCTGTCGCTGCACTCGGAGCCGGCGGGAGCAGGCGCCCAGCCCCACAGAGCCAGCTGGGAGCTGAGTGAGCGAGCCTGCTCCCCGCGGGCCCGGCCTCCCTGTCAGCAGTGCTACAGTCCAGCTCTCCTACTGTGTCCCGGGGTGAGGCGCCTCTGGGGATTGGTGCACCACCAGGCAGGCTCACCGACATGGACGACAACGGACGGCCCCTGGAATGTATTACCTGGTCACTCTCTGCTGAGGAATGCAGCTGGGCAGGGTCCTGCAGCCCGTCTGAGATACTCTTCTGGTCCATTTTATTTGGTAGGTTTCTTCCACTCGAAAGCTCTCCAGCAGAAGGATCTGTCAAACCCTCAAAATCTTTGCCATCGGATACACCCATAAACTCTGTGAAAGAATGGTCCTCAAGGATCTTTGTGGTGTGTTCTACGGTCACTTCCCTGGGATAGAACTCTCTGACCGGCTGGCCATTTCTGCCGGAGTACGCATCTTGTTCTGAACAGGAGCCAGTCCTACAGAGGATTCTGGGATTTTTTTCAGGGACGCTTTGGGGCGATGGGCTCCCTTTGGCTAAGGCACTGTTTTCCTTGAGTGGCACCAAAGTCATCTTCTCTTTCACCAAGCCTCTTTCTAATTCTGTCAAGTCTTTGCCGGACGGTCTGAAATCGTGCGCGAGCGACGGCCCGTAATGCTCACTGGAGTCCGCATCCTTTGTCTGCATGGCTAGCTGGTCTGAGCTGTCACTGGCAGGGACCGCCATGTCGGAGAGCGTGGCATTGGAGGCACTGTGGGAGAAGTAGCCGCTGGTAATGCTGCTGGCGGTGGGGCTGCGGGACACTTCTTTCTCTAAGACCCGCGAGTTCATCAAATCGACTTTAGAAGAAAACCACTCCCTGTTCTCCAAGCTAGCGTTGTAAACACTGAAGTCAGCAAACTCCACAGGTACGTAAGGCTGTGAACCTATCAGCTTCCTGTTAAGTGCTTCCAGGTCACTTTCCTCCTCCTCGGAGTCCTGTTGCAATGAAGGTAAAGTTACTCATTAGCGCCTTTCAGGGACTTTATTGTCGAGACAGGTTTCAAATATATTCCCATTAAAGGCATTCACATTCACATGTTTAGCAGTTTTTTTTTTTTTTCTCTTTCTTTCTGAGTTTGGTTAAATTTTGTCACCTACTGTGCCTACCAGTACATTATGCTCAGAGATCTGTGAGCATAAACCCACTGTCACCTAATACGGAGGAGATTTATTTCTTCTGTGCTCACTCAGTGCTGACTGGAAATGCTTGCTTCACTGGCTTAGGTGCAGGAGACTTTTAATTAATGTTAATTAATGATGGTGTTCAGTTGTGATGTTTTCCCTTTTGGAATTAAATGAGGAGGGGGGCAGACGGAGGCAGAGAAAAGCCGTTGCTTCATTTGTTCTCACAATCCTCACTTTGGGAAGCCAAGGGCAGGTGAGTAAGGTACTCTGTGGAAGATTTCTGCTATTTTATGGGGGGAGAAGGCAGCAAAATGAAGACCTCAACAGCAAAAAGAGCAAAGAACGCAATTTCAACACTGGTTCCCAGTGTTATAGGAAACACCGTAAGGCTGTGAAATACTAACAGTCTTACCGTTAACACTTTCTAGGGGTTTGGAGAAGCAGGGATAGAGGATTTAGCCAGAAGGTGAGGAAGGTACTGAGACGTCACAGAGTATCTCCGTGTCAAACAGCTTTAGAATTCTGTTTGTAAAGACTGGTAAACCCACACAGAAGGGGGTATTCTCAATGCCCCAGTCAGTCCCTGAATGGATAATTCCTCTGTATGTGGTGGAAAACAGCATGAAGCATAAGGATGTTTTCTGTTCAAATAGAAATAAGTGACAAATGGCACCTAGCTGGCTCAGTCAGTAGAGCATGTGGCTCTTGGTCTCGAGGCCATGAGTTTGAGCCCCACCTTGGATGTAGAGCTTACTTAAAAAGAAAAAAAAAATGGGGGCACCTGGGTGGCTCAGTCGGTTAAGCGTCTGCTTTTGGCTTGGGTCATGATCCCGAGGTACTGGGATCAAGCCCCGCTCAGCAGGGAGTCTGCTCTTCTCCTCTTTCCCCCATGTGCTCTCTCACTATCTCTGTCTCTCTCAAATAAATATATAAAATATTAAAAACAGAAAAAAATGATATTACTATCTAGCTATTTTAATTAACCTTATAAACATCTGGCGACATTGCAAATATTCCTCTTAAAACATGACTTTCAGTGAGTTATCATCAGGCATCCACTATATGCCAGTCACTGTCCTAAGAACTGGGAATACCAGTGCGGAGCAAAAACAGCCATGGTCCCCGGGTGTCCCGGCTTTGGGTCCTTGCTCTTAGAACAATCCTGGAGCCTGTCTCGCTGGATGGAAAGTTGATTCAGTAGAGTAACAGGGAGACTGTGAAGACTGGCAACCAAAACATTAACCTCACTCACTAAAGCGTCATTTCAAGAGGCCGAGGAGGAGAGAGAGGCTGGGGAAGGAGAAGAACGTGCTTGAAGGCTATGGCAGACAGCGGTTCACAAGCGAACACCGATTTCATCTACTGAATTTTAGAGTAATAATTTCTTTTGCGTAAGATGTTAACTACCTAATCAATACTTTAATACTCTTTAGTGCTCCTTAGTTTTTAAAATAACTTGAATATATGTTATGTAAAAGCATCAGTTGTCTTAATTCCATGGCTATTAATCAAAGGTGAATATTAAGTATCAGTGATAAAAATTCCAGAAACTGGCAAAACAAAATTTTTGGCAACACTAATCTTGCCATCTTATTTTTAGCAACCCTCCACACTAGGGAGCACTGTCAGAAAGGGGGAGGGGGAGAATGGAAAGGAGCAAAGACTGGACAGAACTGAATCAGTAATTTTGCATTTTATAGATTCTCTACTTGATGTTTTAGACTCAAAATTGAATTTCTAGTGTTTGCATCCTTACATTTCCTTTTTTTTCTTTTTAAGTAGGCTCCACGCCCAACGTGGGGCTTGAACTCACCACCTGAGACCAACAGTCAGAGGAGCATGCTCTCCTGACGGCCAGCCAGGTGCCCCCCTCCCCCTTATATGTCCTTCTGATTTATGCTGGTAAAGAAATATAATTTCCCAAGACTGGGAGTCTTTGATGTAATTATAGTTACTGTAAATTAGGTGCTCTAAGAAAAACAAAATCTGAATGTGAGAATTCGTAATCTGGAGCTATTTTTATGCCTGGAGGTATTTCTTCTGAAGACTGAGGAAAGGCCTGTTATCCTAAACTACAGCTTTGCTGAATGAAACACTCAGTCATGAGTTTACTGTGTAGAAACAGGCGCGTGCACATTTGTCAAACTTGTGAAGATAAAAAATTATTCCTAAAGGATTAGAAGGAGCTTGGGAAAAACTGAAGAGTCCACAAAAGCCTTAAGAGATTAAGTTCAAATCGGGATCAGCACATAGTTGTGCACTTGGGATGGGACTGGAGGAAGGGGAATAACCCAAAGAGAGAGGCTAGCGGAGTAGGGACAAGTATTTCCAGAAAAAAAGAAACCCGAGTAGAGATGAAACATCTCCCAACATGTAAACAGACTGAAGGTTTATCAAGTTATTGCCTTCAAGGGGGGGCGGGGGAAGAGCACTTAATTGGTTTAAACTGCACCTTAAGGGAATGTGGTTAGATAGAACTCCAGAATTACTCATCATCTGAAAGGAGACTAAGCTTAGCACCTTCCTACCATGTCTTAAGGACACAAAGCATGAGAACCCTAACCCTAGAAGGGAAACATGGAGTCCAGCTCCCCAGCTCCTGTATAGCTACAGTCTTCGTGATTTGGTTTTTGCAATTTGGTTTATGCAACTATTACCTAGAAACGAAACAGCTTGATTTTAAGAAGGGATCCAAACCCTCATGAAAGCAGTGACTTCCTGTAAGGAGTTTCACTTGATTAAAGTGATTTTCATTTCCACTGCAATGGGGACTTGTCCTGCATGGAGACCTTCTCTTTCTGGAAGGACTGGTATCAGCCTAGGCCCCAGCACTTCTGTCCATGGTGCTAGGAGGCCAGCAGCCCTTTAGAAACAGCAGTAGGCCAACCGAAACGGCACCATTTGGGGGAGCACCTAAAGTCACTGGGGTCAGCCCAATTCTGTGGAGAGATGGGGCCTTTGTTCTTATGCTCTCAGTAACTGGGAGACCTTGGGCATGCCACTCAAGTTCTTTGTTTCATCTTCTGTAAAACGGAGAAATAAACCATATGCTATCTATGCAAGACTCCAGGGAGAAGTGCTTTCCTTTCTACCCTTCTCTCTGCTTCATGACTTAAAAACAAGATGGACTCCAAAGATGTACTGTTGCCTTTATCTTATTCAAACAAGACACAAAGTATACTTGTGTATCTTCCCAAACTAATGAGACAACAAATGCTGCTTTAAGAATCAAGGGTAGCATTGAACCCATCAAAAACTAAGGATGTACGGATGTTGGCTAAGTGAACATAAGAAAAAATAAAAGAATCAAGAGTAGCTATAGAATACCACATTTTATGTGAAATTGCAAAAAATGATTTCAACCTCCTTTGATCAGACCAAACCACTGATTCACACTCTGATTTTTTAAGAATGGAAAAGGAAGGAGAGTGAATGGAGAACAAAGAAATAAAGAAATAGAAAGAAATAAAGCAGCTTATGTCCATTTATAAAAGGAGAAATAAAATGAAAACTTCCCGAAAAGAAACAGAACCCCAGAGCAAGCAAGTAATACCATTAAAATCTACCAAAACATCCTGGAAACGGGGCTATCTGAAACAAATCAAACACAGTTTCAGAGATGAAGAGTATTGAGACAGATTTCTTTCTCTTATTTAAAAAAATTTTTTTTGTAGGTTTTTTAATTTAAGCAATTTCTACACCCAAGTTGGGGCTAGAACTCCGCGACCCAGAAATCGAGACTCACATATCCTTCCGACTGAGCCAGCTGAACACCACTCTCTCTCATTTTTTAAAAAGATTTTGTTTTTGCTGTTGTTTTGAGCCAGATTTCTACGGAGGATCGAGGCAGATCGCTCAAGATTCCAGCAAGAAAGACCAACCCTGCTCAGCAGACTTCAAGGTGTGTTGGATCACACAGAGCCTCCCCACTACCTGAGGGCTGCTGAGTTACGAGAGGCTGGTTCCCTCCTACCCTCTGCCAGCTCAAAGTCCTGGGGTGAGTTTTATTTAAGAACATTACAAGGAAAGTAAATGATGAGGCAAACTCTGTCAACAGGGAAGCCATCTGCCGGGCACACCCAGTAGGGTCATCCAGCAGTCTCTCGATGGGATGTTCTACAGAAATGTATAGTAACAGAGGAGTAAATTCAGTACTCGTGCAACATGGCGGCAAGTTCCACGTCAACCAACAGGTGGGTCCCATCAGCCAGAGAGCCAGAGTGTTTGAAGGGCTAATAAGCTGCCCACGTGGCCTTTTTAGCCCATGGCGTTGCCTTATTAATTAAGCAAAGGGAAGTCAAGTAAGTGACTTAGCAATTCATTAGGATTCAGAGATACAGGGGTGGCTGCTGACGTTCACCCTCTTCTCCAGCAGGAACTACGAATGGGGACTTGGAATAGAGGGGCCAGGAGAACACAGAGGCAATGGTGGGGAGAGGGACAGAGGTGAGGGAGAAATGGTGCCTTTTCTTTGACCTCAGTGGACAGGAGGAATGAGAAGGTCATTTCTGAGGACCCGCCAGCACTCTAAGCATGCAGACGGCTGGCCGACTGCATAGCCAGGTTCGGTTCTGGTTAGGGTCACACAGTGTGCAGCAGGGTGCATTTTAGAACCATTAGGACCTCACACCAGCAAGTCCTGGGACTGGGTCTGCCACGCTGCAGCTGGGAGAGGAAAGCTCCCATGCATTGCCTGCAGATCAGACCACACACACACCTAGGAAGCCATGGGAAAGCAAAAGCTGAGACACAAACTAAGACGACTGTTTCCAGGCCGGAGAATACAGGTTTTTTGTTTTTCCTTTTTAACAGAGGTATCTTTGATAACCCAAAGTGCCTGGTATACAGTGTCTTAAAAACTACTTTCTAATCTGTAATTTGAAAACCAAGTGCTGGGGAATGACTTTTACAGGTAGAGTTTCTACCTACCTGTGGCTGAGGTACAGGTAAGCCATCCCAGAAGGAAGACCAATACCAGCGGAGCTGGGCCCTATTTTGCCAGCAAATAAGGATGGGCTCCCTGAGATGGCAAACAGACAGCGGGGGCTACAAGCTACAGAATGAGCTGGGCAAGGGCATCAGGCAACGCGGAAAGAGCTTTCAAACACACCCACGGCTCAGTGCACAAGTACTCACTCCGAGTAAGTGCAACTCCTCTAGGTAGATTAACTTCAGAATCTGCTCAGTACGCATGGGCACATCAGAAAGATTCAGAATCAGTGACAGTGACCTCATGGTTATGCTTTTTAAAGACTAGAACCCATGAGAGTGCCTTGTCCCCCTTTCTAAGCAAGTTGCTACTGAGCAAAAAGATAAATAAAACAGGATGAACACTTAGGGAAAAAAAATCACAGGTCATGGCCACATTCATGCAAAATTTCATTACCGGTGATCACATTTAAAGAAAAAAAAAAAAAAAAAAAAAGGCAAAGACCCAGTACATTCTCTTAACATCTTGTACAGGATTTGGATGATTGTCTGTGAAAGCGCCTTACACCCACCACCAGGCAAGACGACAGACATGGTTCCAGAACTTACAATCTTCCTGTCCCGTTTGCTACTGTGCTCTACGGGCATGCTGCTGCCATTGCTTCCTGAGGGCACAGTGCAGCCCGGGTTATGTGCCTGACGGGAAGGCATGCTCTGCAAAGGTTAAGACACACAGATGCATCACATACGGAAGACGCCGACAGCCGGAACACACAGCACGGACGCCGGTTAGAAAAGCAACGCAAACACTGCTAATCCCATGCGCAGGGTGCAGTTTGGCAGGCTGCGGTCAAACCACCGAGGGACTCTGACGAGACTACACACACGCCACGGCCAATCACACCCTTGGTTTTATTAACGTAAAAATAAGCAAACAAACAAATAAAAACGTATTTTTTTTCTGTCGTATTTTCAAAACACCCAGGGAACATCTCTCCCCCTCTCTCTCTCTCACTTGGAAGATTAAAAAAAAAAACAAAAAAAAACACACAAAAAACCCCCCAAACCCCAAACTCTTCAAAGCCTGAAACACACAGAAAAGAACATCAAGGGCACCACGCAAGAAATCCCGCCATGACCCCATGGGACCCACATGCGTCCACGGGCATGGTTACTGCCCCGTCCCCCACCAGCCCCCAAACACGATCCTGCTCGCCCCCCGGCCCCCCTACAGAGACCAGCGGCACTTACCTCCTGGCTGAGGAGTGGCCTGGCTTCAAGAGCTATCCTTTTCTTATGCTCCTCTTTCACGGGCATTAAAGGTTTGAAAAACTTTGGTGGCTGGGGAGAGAATGCTTTAAAAGGACTGACTGTTAAGGCGTGGGGGTTCTCTGACGGACAACCTGGGGAAGACAAACAGGCACGGATTGACGGGCACACCAGCAGCACGGTCATCCCCTAGCCACGGGAATATCCAGTTCGACAGAGAAATCAACAAGGCTAATATTTGGCTAAAGACCGAAACCGGTGTGGGCAAGAGTGGAGAGGTGGTGACCGAGTCACAAAGAGTCAGCTAAGGGCGGGGCAGCACGGAAGAAAGCAGAAACTGAATTTTCTACTTCTTTTCAAGATCCGCCCCCCCTCCCCCCAAGAAGTGCTGCCTACAAGACTGATTTCAACTCGTGCTGGTTTTCCGTTGCTCTGAAATCCTGGAGTCTGTGACCCTTCCATGCACTTGGGCACTCTGTCATTGCAGTATCTTATTTTCTATGTATCTCATTCCACAGTTCCATTTCAGGATCTAGAATGGCACCTTTTTGAATCTTTCACTGTGGATAGCAAGTAGAGGCTCAATAAATATTCAAGGAATGGATACTGTATATGTTTTCTTGTGAGCCCCATTTTTCCTCATGCCACCTGCTCCGTCTAAGGAAGAGAAATTCCGCTTTCCTGCCCTGAATCATGTTTTACTTTTAGGGGCCTCTTTCCCTCCTAATGTATTTTCTTCCCAATTCACTGGGACAATGTCATTTAGTAGGTAAAATATACAGTGCATTGTAACAGCTAATTCATGTTTTTGAAGAATGCTATTCCTTTCAGGGCACCGGCAGATGATACAGTTAGGTAATAATGCTGTCACTGATTGAACTCATTTCTGGTACCATTTTTGAAACTGCTTTAGGAATCAAAAAATTCTTGTGAAAACATCTTTTGAATACAAAAGCATTACACAGGGTATTCTTTTGGTTAAAAAAAAACAACGAAGTTTAACCGTCACATAAGACTTGTGTCTCAAAAGGGACTTCAAATTCAGGAAATGATGTGGGGAAAAATATGATTTGAAAATTGTGAAGCGCTACACAAAAAGCCCAATATTATTATCGGATGATATGCCGACTCCAAAGCAAAAAGAAATGAAATAAGTGAACATGACACATTCTCTTAGACTCATCCAGCATGTTAGAATTTCAGGTTCCTATCTTATTAAATGCCACCTACAAAAGAACTTCCCCCCATGCTTTCCCTAAGAAATGATAAAGGAAAACAGAAAAACAATCTCACCACTATTTTCTTTACTCCTTCGAGGCGAGTCCCTGGGCAAAGTGCCGTAACAGGCTATATCTTGGTAACTGGAACTATAGTCAGACATGTCTAATTGGTTTTCCAGCCAACCCTACAAGGGAAAGATACGGGTTAGCGGTCGTTAAGTCCCTTTAAAATGGGAAGTGAAGCCCAGATTTGAGTTTTTTCCCTATTTTCAAATGCCAGTACATGTTCTTCTTTCTTTACTTTCATTATACGGTATTTCAAACATCTAGAAAAGTACAAATGGCTGAATAATATGACAACTACGGTCAGACCCAGGGTACAGCTAGAGTGTTAATGTTCATATCCTATCATATTTGTCCAAAATTTAATAAAATCATTACAAATGGAGTGACTTCCCTTCTGAATCCCTAAGGTCCCAACCACTTTCCTCCCTTCCCCGGCAAAGGGAGCCACCTTGATAAATTTGGTATGTATCTAGGGTGACTGGGTAATTTAGAGACCACAGTGAAATGCTTTTTGGAGTGAGTGGGTTCCATTAATAATTTTGCCTGGGTAGCAGGCATACACTAAGATCGCCCCAGGCAAACCAGACCTGAGATTTAAAAGGATCAAACCGGCATAAGGTATAGGTACACTAAGGAAAGAAAACTCCCTTTGTGCATCATATAAGCTTATTTAATCTTAAGCAACTTCTCAGGGGTTGGCTGCCTAAAAGACTAGATTTTAAACTTCTTGGTGACATAACCCGTGTTTGTACTCTTTGAATCACTCAGTCCCTTGCCAAGTAACATAAATACGATATATGCTCCAAGCAGTATTTGCCGAGAAAGGTCCTGTGGCAAAATATCTATAATTTAAAATACCTAATTTTCCTAGTTGAATTAAGTCTGATTTTGTGACGGTAGATATAATACTTTTCTGTTTGTTTTTTAAATTCACATATAATGTGTTATTGGTTTCAGAGGAAAAGGTTTGCGAGGTTCACCAGTCTTTATAATACCCAGTGCTCATTACAATGCATACCCTCCCCAATGCCATCACCCAGTTACTCCATCCCCCCCACTCCAGGAACCCTCAGTTGATATAATACTTTCTTAAGTCATTGAGTTAGACCCATGGACACACAGATATTCAATCTGGTGTAGTACTATGCCGGTACGGAAAATGTGCTAGGTTCAGTGTTAACACTGAGTGCCTAGCAATTTCCCATCACGTATTTGAACCTGGAAATGGACACGTGGAGACAATGATCTGCATAAGATTAAGACATGAAGTCCTGAGATTTCAAAAACACCAAGAGCTAACTTTTCAGACTTCAACTCTTCTAGTCATGCCCACACCATAGGTGCATACCTTATCGTCTTCATCAAAGCCAGAAAGGTCTGGTCGACTGGAGGAGACCTGAAAGAGAGCCATGGTTTTATCAATGTGGTTTATGTATTTAACATAAATTACACAGAAACACAGAAACGTAAGGTCAAGTTTACAGTTGAAGCCTGTATGATAGTCTCAACCCCCGATTCTTTCTGCAATCCTCAGGAGTAACAACTGTGCTAAATTTGGGGTTGATCATTCCCACATAGGCTTTGTAGAGTCCTCACATTCACAAAAATGGATTCATACATAAAAATAGATGCATAAATTATATAGAAATATATACAACAGGTATGAACATGTAATATATATTTTGCATATTTTTATCATTAAAATAAGTGGTATCTCACCATACGTGGTCTTTTTTGTTTCAGAATTTATTTGTTCTATTTTAGATAGATATCTAAGCTGCTTCTAATTTTTCTCTGTTACAAACTCTGGAAATAAGTTATTGTTACTGTCCCTAAATACCACTCTAGCTGTATCCTACGATTGACAGGCATACCACTTCAACATTACTTAGTTCTAAACACATCCTATGTTTCTTTTTTACTCTAACTTATTTATTAGTTTAGGTAATCTCTCCGTCCAACGTCGGGCTCAAAGTCACCACCCCGAGCCTGAGGACCACATGCTCTACTGACTGAGCCAGCCAGCCAGGCGTCTCCTCCAGTGTTTCTACAAGGAGCTCGGGGGGTAACATGGAAGCCTGGAATCTCTGGGCTGGAGATAAAGCTTATGCACCTTCAACTCTGCTCTTCTATAGCAATTCTGGGGGTAGCTTATGAAATCCTGTAAGAAATTATGTTGGGAATTTGTACAGATCAGTTTAGGGAGATGTGCCAATTTTTTTGATACCATGTGTTCCCATCAAGGAACACAGTCTCTCTCTCCATGAGTTTAGGCTTTATTTATGGCAATAGCTGCATTCAGATTTTCTATTTCTTCTATGATTTGGTTTTTGTAAGAAAATTCCATTTTGGGGGCGCCTGGGTGGCTCAGTGGGTTAAGCCTCTGCCTTTGGCTCAGGTCACAATCTCAGGGTCCTGGGATTAGGCCCTGCATCAGACTCTCTGCTCAGCGGGGAGCCTGTTTCCCATCACCCCCCTTCTGCCTACTTGTGATCTCTGTCAAATAAATAAATAAAATCTTTAAAAAAAAAATTCCATTTTGTTGAAGCTTTTATACTCACTGCTATAACATTATTCATAGCTTGCTCTTATGCTGTCTAAATCTTTGTCCTCTCTGTAGTGGTACATCCCTTTTTATTGTCAATAATATTAGAATCAATATTCCAATATTTTCCTTCCTTCAGTCCATTTGACCAGTTTTTTCAAAAAGCCCACTTTTCAGCTTTGTTGATTCTATTGTTGGTTTTCTATTCATACACCTCTGTTCTAATCTTCATGCATCTTCTTTGAATTTATTATAATTCTGCTCTAATATTTATTATCTTTAAAAATCTTTTATTCTGATTTTTTTTTGACTTAAAAATCTTATCTATAAATACTTCCCTGTGCATCTCTAAAAAATACAGAATCCCTCCTCCCTTTTAAAAAAAACCCTAACCACAGGGGTCCCTGGCGGGCTCAGTCAGAAGAACATCCAACTCTTGAGGCATGAGTTCAAGCCCCACGTTGGATGTAGAGATTACTTAAAAAAATAAAACCTTAAAACAAAAACAAAACCAGAATATCACTATCGTGGGGTAAAAAGTCAAATAATTCCTAAGCAGTATCTGACAGCCCCCGTGTTCAAATGTTTCGGACACACTGTCAGTTAATTCTGAGTCAGGCTGACAACAGTTCACACGTTTTCCTTTTTCTAGGTCATTTGTTCCTCTAGAGCTTCCCCTTGCTAACAGAGTTCCTTTTGTGTCACTCAGCGTTCTCTTCTGTCCCCCGTAAACATGAGCAGTCAGATTCAAAGTCTTGATCAGATGTAAGTCCCCAGGGGACTGGGAGTGAGGACAGAAGCCTCCATTAGGTGGTCCGTCTTTCACTGTTAGCCCAGATGCTTCCCTTGGGGTTTTTTACTCTTTACTACAAGATACATACATCCCTAAGAGTGGCTCTTGTTCTTTCCTTTTCTCTGTCAGTATTCATCTGTAGAAACAGAGTAATAGGGAACGGAGTCTAGTTTCCTCTTGTACCATTTCAATTGCATCCCACAAGCACTGATGTGTGTACCAGTTTTCATTTTTCAATTCACACCATATGAGTCTCTAATTATCGATTTCTAAATAATCACACTGTGGTCAGAAGGAAACTGTATGTACGACTACAGGGATGTGCTGGGACTGGCTTTGTGGCCTGCTGGAAGGCAGTGCTTATAAACGGTCACCATGTTTGTAATCACTGCCCGGCAATACTGGAGAGCAGCAAGGTAAGGATACTGCGCCCTTCCTGGGCAGGATCCTTTACTCTGCTGCTTCTGGAGAGGAGCCTGCTTTGAAATTGTCTGTGCACTAGTCTGTCCTTTCTTCCCATGACCGTGTCCCCTCCTCAAGAAGCAGTTCCTGTCAACTGGAATTTCTAGATAAACTGGTTGAGAATGACAATCGAATGGCCAATGGAGAGACCACGGATGTGGAGAGCGTGGACATGGGGGTGCCCGCGCCCTATCACACTGCTGGGGGACATAGGAAAATCCACCAGGGCAGCGAGGATAGAGCAGCACGCAGCCAGGACCTTTCGCTGACTCTTCCACCCTTATATCAGCTACGTTCAGTTTACATCTCAAGGACGTGACCTCCTGAAGAGAAATCAGGAAGAACCCACTAAAGGCTCAGGCGTGCGACAGTCACTGTGGTCCTGGGTGTGTTTCCCAAGGAGAGAGGAGAGGCTTGCGTGGATGCCCACGCCAGGAACCGTGAGCCCAGGTCCCCTCCCATGCGCACCCTAAGCCCTGACACATGTCCCGGAAGCAAGAGCCTCAGCAGGGTGCTCACATTATGAACGTTCGGGGTGCTGAGGCTCCTCCGCAGGTGCCGAGCCTTGGTGGACAGCGCTTCCTTGACCGTGACCGCCTGCAAAGGTCAAAATAACAATTGTTTCTCTCCCCATGATGACAGATAGTATTATGTTTATTGTGGACGGTTTAGAAAATACAGAAAAACCCATCATTTCAAGCCCACGCTCCCTCCCGTAGCTACAGAAGCTGGATTCTTATGGTGCCCACTAATTTCTCTTTCCTTAATCTACCAAAAACGCTTTCCATACCTAAAACCAGGAAAACTGCTGAACTATGAACATTTATGTGGTAGATTTTTTACAGAGGTAGACAGAGAAAACGGAGAAGAAACAGCCCTCACGAGAGATCTCATTTGCAAAACGACCACCAACTTTTATGATTTGTGTTTTACTCGCGCAGCAATTCCAGCGGGACTTCCGCGAAAGGCAGGTCTTTTGAACCAATGCCCATCTCAGCCCTCTAGTTGCTCTCGACGCACTTTCTATGAACGCACTTTCTGCTGCTTCTACGCATGACAATTCCCGTCTCAGTCTTGCACTGCCTAGTGAGTTAGCTGACTGTCCTGCTATTGTTGCAGAAGTTAACCCGGACCCCCCAAAATTAGGGGAACAGTAAGAGCATGTGGCTAAGCATATGGATACTGGATTCAAGCCTTCCTGGTTTGCCACCGACTTTGTACCAACTTCTTAGCGGTGTAGCCTCAGGCAGGCTAGCTAACTTCTGCTCTCCTCGATTTTCTCACTGACAAAAGGGGATTTTAACAGTGTCTATCTCCCTCAAAGGGCGATTTTGAAGATTAAACGAAAGAATGTATCTAAATTACCGGGGTGCAGGGCTTAAGCAGAAGGTGCTAAACAGAACGCAGACGTTATTTCCATTTTGCTATTTTGACACAGTAACTACTTTGAGGAGATTGCTACTCTCCTTCTCTGACAGATGCAGAGGGAAGGTGTTTGGTAAATAAATTCATCTTTGTCCACCCAGGGGGGAGGCTGGTGCTCTCGCCCTCTGGTCCAGATGCTGCTATAACTTGCCTGCCGGAGCCGTTCGAGGCTCAGAATGTTCTCCACCTGCAGCACACCCCGCGTGTACTTCTCTATGTAGGTCTCCCCGTCTGACGTGCCTTCATTCTCACTCCTTGCTGCCATGAGAGCCAGTGTCTCCCGGTCCTCAATCTCCTCTGTTGCCTGAAGGGACAAGAAAACAGTGAAAATACTTTTTTTTTTTAATTACAATACTTTCCCGTGAATAGTATTTTTATCCAAATTATAGTGAGAAAATGATTTAGAAGTTCTAAGAATTAACACATTCTCCAATACATCTATTTCAGTATTTTTAAAAAGTTTTATATATATATATGTATTTACCTTTGGTATATTGGATACTATTTCATAGGTTACACCACAGGAATAAAATATATTCTTCAATGATATTCTCCTCTTCAGACTCTGTGTGAAGCTCTAGTAAGAAAGGAAAGCTGAATCAAGTGATGTGTAATACATTTAAATCATTTGGCATTTTACAAATTGTAGAAGCATAATCAAGTACTATGTTTTTGATACACATATGATATTCAGAAAAACAGAACTAAAAAATCCTTGTCTCTGATCCCGGAGGACAGCAGTGTCCATCTGTCATATGGGGATTAGATGAATCTGTAGTCCATTCGGGGATTTGGGGTCCGTTTTTTAATAAAGATTTATTTTTTAAAGGAATTTATTTATTTATTTATTTATGAGAGTGCAAGTGCACGCAAGCAGGGGGAAGGGGCAGAGGGAGAGGCAGAAGCAGGCTCCTCGATGAGCAGGGAGCTCAATGTGGGACTCGATCCCAGGACCCTGGGATCATGACCCGAGCGAAAGGCAGATGTTTAACTCACTGAGCCACCCAGGTGCCCCTATTTACTTATTTTAGGGAGAAGGACAGAGAGAGCGAGAGAGCGTGTGGGCACATAAGCAGGAGGGACAGGAGGAGAGAGAATTTCAAGCAGAGTGGGACGTCAGCTGACTGTGCCACCCAGGCACCCCGTGATCTGACAGGGTTTAATTAGTTCTATCCTCACACGGGAGCAAACTGGAGGGTCCATTTTGTTGGCAGCACCTGCAGGATGAGATCTGGGGAAGCAGCAACGATGTATTTTGGGCCTGCCCCTTGTCCTGTTTTGTCACGAACCTGCTTGGACTTGGCACTTAACCTTTTTCAAACAGTGGCATGTCATAGCTCCACTGCCTCTTAGGATTATGGGTGTCAAAGTCAGCCAAGGAGGGACGTCTCTCGTGGGTGACATCTCCCTGTGCTGGCCTCATGCCCCCTCATCGGGGGTCAACAGGAATCAGACTGTAACTTGGCTAGTGTGGTGACATCTTGCATGCCCACTGTCTCAGCACCACAAAACACGACTTCATGAGAGGGGGAAGGAAGAAACTTCCAGCTCAGGTAGGCAACAGCAGAATCAGGCCCCGTTACTACCTGTTTGTTGTAAATATTGGCCGCAATCCGTTTTCGTAATACTAACTCCATAGCAGCCGGGTGGCTGAGCTGGACCGTGGTCTTCACAATTAGGTAAATCCTTTCGTTCTGCGGCGTGACCCTATTCAGGTGAACGGAATCATGCACTGAGGAGTCCCAGGAGGCCGTGGCTGAAACCTAAGGACAGGAGAAGGGTGGGGGACATGGAAAAGACCCAGCTCAGGGGCTGAGGTTTGACATCACAAATGAGAGCAAGAAGAGACACGCAACCCCACTGAATCATATGTTTCTCCTCCCTTTTTCTGAGCGAAAACACACACCCAACTTTTTCAAGTCCCCAGTCCTCTCCCGCAAAGCAGACCAGAGCGTCTGACGGAAAGACAGGCCCGGAGCAGGTGCACTCATCTGACACCCAGGAACGGAATGGTGGGTACCTCCTCATCACTGTGCTTGATGATGGGCAGGTAGAAAAACTGGCTGCCGTGCTCCTTGGGCAGGATGGAGTTCACACCGGATGCGTGGGGGCCCACGAGCTGCTCGTTGGCACTGAGGTCATCGGCTGGCCAAGTCCGGGGCACAGAAACAGAAGTGGAAGGAAAAGTCATTTTTTAACCAAGCACTGAATTCTTAAAAATATGCTTTCCACAGATGATGTTTACACGTAACGCACTTTCATTTTTTTCTTTTCTTCCTTATCCCACAGTTGGAACAGAGATGCTAGTCCTCACTGTAGGTTTTATCCTTTCCAGAAACCACCGTGAGAGCCAAGAAGGCACCCATAAGTCTCCAACCTGGTGTCATGCTTATGTCCCACCTACACAACTTACACATGATCAGAGATCTGAACAGCTCAATGACCAATCTGGAATCCAAGTTCCAAGCACTTGGGAGAAATATGGAGTTCATCTTCTTCCAAAGCTCTACGCCACTGGGATTCACAAATTTCTCTGCGTGCTCATCCAGCTGTCGCGTGTATCCCTCCAATAACCGGGAGCCCAACACCTCATGAGGCGCATGTCCTACTTCTAGGCTCTTCTTTCCAGGAAGAGCCAAAGTCACCCTCCCCGGGTCTTCCCTCCAAAAGGAAGGTTTCCAGGCTGTGTTTTGAGAATCCGGGGGCTGTGCAAAGAGCCTGCCTGAGCCCGCCCATCCCCTCGCTTGGCAACTCGGCCTCTGTAGGTTCCATTTAAGATTTCATTCTGAAAATGGATTTTCCTGCTGAAATACACGGAGGACCATCATTCTTGGTCGGTTCAATCCAATCGCTACCACAAAGAACAATGAAGGGTTTACAGTGGAGCCATGTTCTGGCATTGGCGCTACTGGGGAGCAAGCAGCACTAATCAGAAATGCAGATTCCCAGGGCCCTGCAAAGCCCAAAGATTCAGAATCTCCAAGGGGGAATTACTTTCTCAGGTAATTCCTGTGTCCATTAGCGTTTCCTAACTGGAACCGATTTAACGTTTTTTTGTGTGTAGTTCTTCATCTCTCAGAACTCTCTTTTTAAGACTAAATATCCACTTCTCTCTTCTAGTGATGCTCCACATCAAGGTTTATACATTTGGTTGGACTAAAAACATCACCTAGATACAGCGTGTGAGTGATGAGAGAAGTCATTTCAGGAATCAAAAATCAGGTGGGTCTGAAGAGATTCCAAACCTAAGTGACATGTGAGGGCCCCTGGACACTGGGGTCTGCTTACCATTCAAATCAAGGAAGAGAACCGGTATATGAGTTTCCATTCCAGGTGGTGGGACCCTAAATTTAAGAAGAAAATTTAATCATAACAAAATACATGTTTTTTATCTTCTTCGATAACTGAACACCACAGAGGTATGGGAGTGGAAAAGAACCACTGGGGAGGTAGAGATTCTATTCATGAAATATTTGCACATTTCTTTCTTTCTTTTTTAAAAGATTTTATTTGAGAGAGGGAGAGACAGAGTTAGAGAGCGTGAGTAGGGGAAAGAACAGTCGGAGAGGGAGAAGCAGACGCCCACCGAGCTGGGATCCCAACGCGGGGCTCGATCCCAGGACCCTGAGATCATGACCTGAGCCGAAGGCAGAGGCTTAACCCACTGAGCCACCCAGGCGCCCCTATTTGCACATCTCTTGATGTCCCTGTTAACACGGGACTTATAAGAATTATGTGACTTCCATAAAGAACTACCAGTTATATAAATCAAATGGAATTAACTGAAACAAAGATTATTTGACAGCTTTTTAGAAATAGTCCTAGTGATGGGAAAAAGGGAAGGGACGCTATTTAAGAGTGGAGACAGAGCACAAGATCAGAACAGAGGAAGTAAACAAAAAAGACAAGACTGAAAAAGCTTAAAGCAGGAGAGAATGAAAGACATATCAAAGGAGGAAGGGTTGTCTACGAAAAAGACCAAAGCAGTGTTTTATTAAAAACTGGCCTATATAAATTTGAGTCACCTAGGGATAGGGGGTGTGTGGTGGCTCTGGAAATGAGAAGTCCTGGGTCCATAACTCCTCTTGTGAATCAAAATAACGGGGGACAGGACCCAGGTCTCCACATTTTACGAACAGTCAAGATGACCTGAAGTTTGGAAATGGCGCAAATGAAAGTGACTGGGTAAGGAGAAGGACTGTCTAGACAGGACCTCAGGGAGCAAACAAGACTGGGAATAAGGGGGCGGTCTGCAACCAGGGGGCTGGCAGGCAGATGGTGTGGGTGCCCTGTAGGACTTCGGGACAGCGGGAGAATCTGCAGGGACAAACATCAGGTTTCAAATTATGTGCCAGCAAACTCAGATTTTCTGGTTTCAAAGTATTATCAACTCCATTAGACTTCCCCTTATCATTCATTATGGACACAACACCGCTGATGTTTCCGTGGGTACCCTAAAGAGACTACCTGGGCACGTAAACCCTCTGTTATTAGCAGTCTGATTTCTCCTAAATGCCTACGACATATTGTGATAAGAGTGAGAATGAGAATAAGCAGCAGCAACAGTAGTTACCACCTAACAAAGGGTGTTTTTAATATATTATCTCTAATCCTTTCAACAGTACCAAACACAAGTCTCCATTTTTTGATTAAGAATAAAGCCTCGGTGGGGCGCCTGGGTGGCTCAGTGGGTTAGGCCTCTGCCTTCGGCTCAGGTCATGGTCTCAGGGTCCTGGAATCAAGTCCCACATCGGGCTCTCTGCTCAGCGGGGAGCCTGCTTCCTCCTCTCTCTCTGTCTGCCTCTCTGCCTACTTGTGATCTCTGTCAAATAAATAAAATCTTTAAAAAAAAAAAAAAGAAGAAGAAAGCCTCGGGGGGCGCCTGGGTGGCTCAGTGGGTTAAAGCCTCTGCCTTCGGCTTGGGTCATAATCCCAGGGTCCTGGGATCGAGCCCCACATCCGGCTCTCTGCTCCGCGGAGAGCCTGCTTCCTCCTCTCTCTCTCTCTGCCTGCCTCTCTGCCTACTTGTGATCTCTGTCTGTCAGATAAATAAATTAAAAAAAAAAAAAAAAAAGGAATAAAGCCTCGGGGGTGTCTGGGTGGCTCAGTGAGTTAAGCGTCTACATTCAGCTCAGGTCATGATCTCAGGGTCCAGGCTTCGAGACCCTCTCCCTCTGTTCCTCCCCACTGCTCATGCTCTCTCTCTCTCTCAAATAAATAAAATCTTAAAAAAAAAAAAAAAAAAAAAAAAAAAGAAGCCTCGGAGAAGTTAACGACATTCAACACTTGAAGAGCTGCAGCTGGAAACTAAATCTGGACCTGGGTGACTCCCGAGCCTGGGGCGCCGTGCCGTCACCGACGCACACCGGGACAGCCGGACCAATCAGCAGACTGACCACAGTTAATTTAGCGCTGGGACCTGACCACGCTAGTGACCAAACTGAAAAATAAAGCATACTCCAAGAAGAAAGCATGTTTTCTCCCCCTTCAAGTAGACTTTGGAAACACCCTTCTTTTAAGGCAAAATAAGAGAATTTCTGGAGATGAGGAAACCTTGTCCAAGTCGCTTGTTTGGAGAAACTGAGGTGCTCCCCGCCTCCTGGGAGAGGAAGCTGGCTGCTGTGCGGGAGGAAAAGGGGAGGGCAGCATGGGGCATGGCTGGTCTTTCCCTGAGCGGCTCACGACACTCCCCACGGACTGTGCCAGTCCTGCAAAGTCCCTCCATGACTCCGTCAGGCCACTCACCAGTGGGCGGGCGCCCCGGGGACCCCGCTGCCCGGTGCGGGCACCAGCACGGCGTTTCTCTCCTCGGTCAGCCCCACCCACTGCTCCACAAGCCGGGCTTCCCGCTCCACGTCGTCCTCCGTCTTCTCTGCAGTACGAAACGAGGGGATGAGCACCAAGACAGGGGGAAAGACAACTTCCAGACTTATAATAAATGAGTTTTCACTTGGTGACATCCCAAGGGGCTTGACCATCCATGATGTTCTGAAGGAGGATGGGAGGCTTCGAAGTTCCAGCCTGAGCCCCCGACGAGCTCAGAGAGGCTCGGGCTCTCACCCGGCGGCCCTCTGGGCCGCGACATGGAAAGAGCATCAGGACGGGGATGAGAACACAGGTTATGTTTCCTGGTTCTGTACTCTGGGAAGTTATTCGACACACCAGTCTGGGCTTCCTGATCAAAGAGGGCCTCTAGTAGCCAAGTCCACTCTATTCGCTTGTTGAAAAGATGCAGTGCCATAAAGGACGTGACACTGCTTTATAAAACTCGACACCACCACACAGAGGATTAAAACATGCCACACACCACTCTGTAAAACTAACTTTATTGTCCTTTACGTTCCTGATGAAAGAGATTGTGTGGAACATATTCTGAAACCCTCTGATTCACAACTGCGCCCTGGAGCTATCTGGGTGCAATCAGAGTGAGTTTCCATGAGCCGGCTGAGCATCCAGAATGCTGAGCCGAGATGTTTTACTGAGGGGCGAGCTTCTGCTAGCTTCTGCCTGAAACAGATGAACATTCATCACGTGTCCTTTGATGCAGGACCCACCACAATGCACGGGTCATCACACCAGGGTGAGAGACTACGGGTTTGCAGGACACACGTCTTCCCTGGAGCCTTGGCTGCCGGCAGCATGAGCAAACCAGCAAAACCCCTGCAGCTGCATGGCCGTGAGGGGAGCTGCAGGCCAGCCTCAGGCCCACCTGTACCCCCCTATAGGAGCTGGGTGCTGACCGGCCACATGGGACCCTAGAGTGGCCGGCAGTCCCAGTCCGGAGCCCGGAATGCCTCACACTGCCATGTCGGTTCTGACTGCATTTGCATTCATCAGAACAGAATGCAAGTCTAATGTCACAGTTCACGTAGAGGCTTATGAATGTTTCTTACTTTCCAATTCAATACGGTGCTGAAAGCATCACGACGATCTATTAATGCTACAAGGTCAGAACACAAAGACAGTACTGTCCGACCAAGGGGAGGAAACAACCTGCCGTCACTGTCTAGAAGGGGAAAAGCCACTCCCAGGGAAGAGCGTAATCTCACATACCTTTTTTATTGCTGACTTTTTTAATTTGCTCATCTAAGTACTCTCGTCGTTTGATGAGTGCGTCAGACCACCTCTCTCTCACACAGTTTAAGTCTTCTTCCTGACACCGGGGAGGGAAAACATTTTCCTGTAGAATACACAGATGACTGTTTCTTTCTTTTTTTTTTTTTAAACAAAGATGTTTACATGGATCAGGAAAGTTTTCATTAGGAAAGGCCATTGAACACCGCTGCGCGATTAATATGCAAGAAAGCAAAGGGGCCTCAGAAACACAGCATGCTGATCAAGGAACCCATTACTCAGAAATCAGAGCCCCTGGATTGCCAAAAGGATAATTATACTTAAAAGCAAGAGAAGCTCAAACTATTCCAGCTGTGGGATGATTCTTACATGGGGTGTATGTGTGTGTGTATTTCAATTAGAGCTATTCATTTGAAGGACATGTGATTCCAAGCAGAAGGACACCATGAACAGAGCCTAAATCACAGACCAGCAAATGGAATGGAAAAAAGAAGGCATTTTCATAGTTCATCGTTCAATGGCCTCAAAACATGTACTTTCTGAAATGCAAAGAACAGATCAGCAGAGAACCTTTCAAACTGGCTGCAGAGATCTTCCCCCCGACCGCGACCATAAGGGTCACCAAAAATCTCCCATGCAAACACCCAGCATGCAGTCAGCCATGCTTGAAGAAGCAGCCATTGGGACTCTCTATGCAACCATGAACAACGTGGCGGGAAGCGCACAGACAGCAGCAAGACATGAGTTAACGGCATCGCTGAGATCCAAGGGGAGACTGGGACGTCCCCTGAAGTTTGTTTACATTTGCTTGTTTTCTTTCTTAGTAGAGTTACGAGGGAAAGAAACCCATCAATTCTACTCAAAATGCTCTCTAACGTGCCTAATTCCAGTCTAACCCTTAAGATGCGACATTAAGCGCAGACGGCAGAGGACTTCTGAGGCTCTATCTAAAATGTCCCCACAGTTCACATTCAGGAAGGCACCCGGGGAAACTGTGGAGAATCAGTACAAAGACTGGGGACCGAATCCAGAACACTTCACCTTGATTTCCTGCCTTGCCTGTTCCTATCCTCCCACATTCCATGACAGCAGTCCAGCCAGTGCTGACGAGGTACAAGTTCACAGGTGCCTTTTTAAAAAAAATCTAAATTTCCATAAAGAAAAGGCTGAGACTTAAATTCTCCAAGTTATGGATCATTAAGCTGCGTCCTAATGAGAGAAGGAAGCTGGCTAACCCCAACTAAACTGTGTGCGTGAAATGTTTTCCATTTCCTATCCAGCAAGAGACTTTAAACTACAACCCCATATTGGAATAATCCTACTCTCTTGGACATGAGGCACAAAATGTAGTTTTGCATAGAAAAGACAAGGTCTGACTTAAGATTCATGGATGGATAATTCCCCGGTTTTAAAAATCGTTAACTGAATACAGTGATAACGGTCTTGCTTCGCAAGTCTTTACAAGCCGATTCGAGACAGCACAGCAGCGAGGCAGTCTGATCACACACTTGGAACGGACAGAGAAATCTGTGGCCAGAGTACTGGATCCCTGATTATGTTTAAAGCAAATCCAAAGCGAGGGAAAGACTGCACATTCTTGCTTGATGGTCCTGCTTCCTCCTCCCTGCCCTCTGCTGTGCGGGTGCTGGCCATGAGCAGTAGCTTGTGCCCCATGCCACAGAAGGACAGCAGCAGTGATACCTGGTAACTATCCATATCACCGCCATCCTCCTCATCTCTCTGGTAGGAAAAAAATAAACACAAAGGACATGCATTTTGTTTCTCGAACAGCACACGGGTAATTCTTTAAGCGTAACACACACATTACAATGGACAGCACACGTATCGCCACCAAAATAAAACATTTACATGAACTGCAAGAAAGGTTTAGTGGATTTATTAATTTACCTGTCTCTAATGAAGAATTTAAGTTTGGTTTTGTTATGTTTTTAATAAAGAAAACCATTAAAAAAAAAAACAACAACCCGCAAACTCTCTTCACTGGGACTAGGAATCAGCCTCATTGGGCCAGGTCTTACCCTATCGTTATGCATTTCGGGGTGGGTTACCTGAGATGTGGAACGGACTCAGAAAGACAAAATGTCAGAACTAGACTCTACTGCCCAGCCTCTTAGTTTAGCCATGAGGCAGCCAGGGCCCTGAAGGATGAAATGGTTTAAGGTTTAACCCAAGGATCACACAAATCGTGGCAGAGTCAGGACTGGAGGTCAGGCTGCTAGTCGCCTCACTCAGCGTCCTTTCCCCCCGCACCACACCACATGCACTGAGGGAATCCTCACAGACAAAAGCCCACTGGGAGCCTGAGTCTAGTCACAGACAGGGTTCCCCAGCGTACGACTGTCTCAAGAGCACAGCCCGCCATGCTGGGTATTGGATCCGCTGTTGTCCACTACTGGTTATGTTAGCATCAAACCAACCAGCTGAGAAAAATGAGAACTGTCCTAAACCCATGGCAAGAGTTTACAATTGTATAAAGTAACAATTTTGGCAAAAAAACATTTGGCAAAACAAAATCACCAGGTTGAAAATAAAAGGATTGAGTTGAGACAGGTTTCCCTAGACAGAAGAATAAAAAAAAATTTCCACTGGTAGGGAATAACCATCTCTAGGGAGGCAGGTTCTATGCAAATGAACACTGGCCCATGTAATAATCCTCTTTCGTTTTTTCCACAGTTATTGGAGGGTTAATATTCAAACAGGCAGTGAAGTGGTCTAGTCATAAAAAGACAAACTTTTTTAAGTGCTTTAAAAATATAATTACGTTACTCTCATATGTAAGTATACTTCACATATACTGCTTTTTGAAAGTGCTCTAAAAATACAGTTAAATGTATTCTCTGTATAGACATCAAAAATTCACTTTTTAAAAAAAAGTTTGGAACACACTGTTATCGTTTGAATAACTAACTTACTAAATGCATGCCTAATATGGAAGTAACTTTTCTTTTTTTCCTTTAAGATTTTATTTTTTAGGTAATCTCTATATGCAATGTGGGTTCAAACTCATGACCCTGAGGTCAAGGGTCCCATGCTCTACTGACTGAGCCAGCCAGATGCCCCCGAAGTAATTTTTCTTGACTTAATCCCCACATTATGGAATAAAGTACAAGTAGCTCAAATTTATCAGTTATTTTTTGGACTAAGGAGATCCTCCAAGCAAAGACTAAGGAGAAGCAGCCTGAGCTTTCATGATGTGTAACTTGTGAAATCAGCATATTCTGGACTGGCATGGGCTATGGCATCAGAACATTTCTGAAGTATTATGTCAACAAAATAAGTTCTGGACGTGACCTTGAGCATGAATGCAAAGAAAATTAAAAGCTTTAAAATAGTCACAGTTTAGGGAGCACCTGGGTGGCTCAGTCGGTTAAGCATCCGACTCTTGATTTCAGCTCAGGTCATGATCTCAGGGTTGTGGGATCGAGCCCCACATCCAGCTCTGTACTCAGCAGGGAGTCTACTCTTCTTCCCCCTCTGCTCTCTCTCTCTCCAAAATAAATAAATCTTTAAAAAATCTTTATAAAAAAATGAGCCAACTTTTATATTGATTGTTTTTAAGTAAGCTCCATGCCCAATGTGGAGCTCAACATGGAGCCCAACATGGGGCATGAACTCACAACCCTGAGATGAGATCAGAGTTGAGATCCAGAGTAGGCCGCCCAACTGACTGAGCCCCCCGGGTGCCCTGAAACAGTCACAGTTTAAATCTGCACGACTGGTACTGTGTTCTTTAAAGAGCATTTAGCACTGGGGGAAGCACGAATTTTGACAAAAATCAGTTTTAACTCAGGAGGTAGAGCAGTTTTAAAAGTGCAAATAATCCATTCTCATAAGGTTCCTCAAATGGGAACATGTAGTCAGTTGAGGATCCCTGCTTTACAGGTCATGACTTAGGGCTCAAATTCAAAGTTCTAAGATCAGATTATGAAGCCCCCAAATTTTAGTATAGCCTGGGATCTCAGGGAATTATTAAGTCTACTTCATCATTCTGGAGAAGTGAGGAGGGGAACCAGAGGTTTGCATTATCCCAACGAGGTAACCAGGAAGGCCGTGCTAGACTGAAGAATCCAGGTCCCCTTGGCTCTAGGCTGGTGACCTTTCTCCCAGGCCCTGCAGCCACCCCCAAAGCTGACAGCTGAGGGAGGGACTGAGCTGGGATGAGAACCCACACAGCCCAACTGCCTACTCCACACATGAGGAGAAGTCTGACAGAGAAGTCTCCCCTAAACCAGCAGACTGTCTTCATGCCTTCCTTCCTACTATCCCTGGCTCTGAGAACCAGGTTCAATTCTGGCCTGGGTGGGACAGGAAGGCGGCGTTTGACAAACTATGCCTCCCTAAGGGCTTGTGGGCCAAGCCCGTGTTCCTCCTGGCTTTCAGAAAGTCTTTGCCTGAATGCCAGGGAGTGCAAGGAAACGGAGACAGAAGATGAATCATTCTCAAGATGGGCTGGGCCTCTGCCCAGACTCCACAGAGAAACGTCACAACGGGGAGAGCTCCCTCCCTCGTGTGGCAGGGAGGGAGGCAGAGATCGGTGGGCTGATTCCTCCCAGTCCCTAATTCATACCTGACAGTGACCTGGGGGCTCAGTGGGAAGCACATGCCTTCTTTTAGGTCCCTGCAGACAAGTTCCTAATCTTAAAATTTATTCTCACGGAGCAATGAAGAGCTGGGACTGGTAACATGAACGTCATTCTTTGATGTTTTCATCTTTCACGGTTTACCAACATTTACTTATTTATTTAAAAAAATAATCTCTACACCCAATATGGGGCTCAAACTCACGACCCCAAGATCAAGAGTCGCAGGCACCTCCCACTGCGCCATCCAGGCACACCCCCCTTTTAATTTTTTCAAAATGAGAACAGAATATTTAGTAAAAGAGGACTTAATAGACAAAAATGATCATGAGGACAACTTTTAATTGAAACATGAAAAAGAAAGCTTTCACAGGACTGTTTAACTCTGCCAGCGTACGGGGGCAGTTTTGTATTCATGAGAGCGGATGGGGCCAGGCGGACATGCCAAATCCCCCCACCTATCTAGAGCCCGCTGGAAAATGGAGTCTGCCAGAAGCAGATGAGTAACACGGACCCATATGTGTGTTTACACATAAAATTATTATTAATCAACGCTAAGCCAGCAGAGTCTTTCAAATCTCATAAAAAAGGCAACGGATGGAAATGTGAAGGGAGGGTGCCGATTGTGAGGTCAAGTCAAGGAGTGCTGTCATATTCCCCAAAGGTCTCCATCCCCGGCCACTGGCTGCCTTCCCTGTATTAACCGGGCCTCGCTGGAGGCTACCTCAATCAGCTGGTCTCACCTGGTAACTGTCCAGCCCTCGTTGCAGCTTGGTGGACCTGGCAGTGACGCAGCCAATGGAGACAGACAGGATGGCTTCGACCATGAGCGGCAGCGTCCCGGAATGCTGCACGGGTTTCACCGTGACCTGTACCCTCCGGGAATGACCCTGCAGAGGGCGGGGGCGTTGGGGGACAGGCATGACGCGCCAGGGGGCGCCAGGAATGGGACCAGCAAGGAGCGGGGGCAGAGGGTAAAGGAAGGAAGGAGAACCAGGGAACACAGAAGCCCGTAATTAGAAAACTCCCAGAAATGGTGTGCGAGAGTGGGACAACGAGAAAACACGAAACAAACCAAACTGTGCCCAGCACCTGTCTGAGTTGGAAGATGCCTCCTGTGTTGACGTCTTTGGCCTGGTGGAGCTCCACGGACGCGTATTCCCCCAGCTCGTTCAGCTCCAGTATGGAGATCCACATCTCTATTCGCCGTGTCACCTCGTTCCACCTGCAAAACCAAGTCCCAGTGAACGACAACGTCACCGCCCAGCGATGTTATGAGCCGCCATCCCCAGAGCTCTTACTACGGGCTGGGCCTCGTGCTGTCACATCCGTCTTATTTAACTCTCGAAACAATTGTATGGTAGAAGTCTTTCCTCTTTATTTATTCTTTTTAAGATTTTATTTATTTGACAGACAGAGATCACCAGTAGGCAGAGAGGCAGGCAGAGAGAGAGGAGGAAGCAGGCTCCCTGCCAAGCAGAGAGCCCAATGCGGGGCTCGATCCCAGGACCCTGAGATCATGACCTGAGCTGAAGATAGAGGCTTTAACCCACTGAGCCACCCAGGTGCCCTCCTCTTTACTTTATTGAGGTAAACGTATATTCAGTGAAATGTCTACATTTCAAATGGAGTTTGATGGGCTGTGAAAAGGCACACACCTCTCACTACCCCATCATCTGCCTCTGAAAGTTTGCTCATGCCCCTTCCCATTCAATACCCACAGCATCCCACAGCAGCCATATAACCACAAATTAGTTCTGCCTGTTCCAGAAATTCACAGAGAGGGAATCACTAGCGCGTACTCTTTTAGGTCTGACCTTTTCGGTTCAGTGTGATGTTTTGTGATTCATTCAAATGGGTTTCCACAGTCCTCTTCCTTGTTATCAGATCTGAGTAATATTTGTTACATGACCAGTAGTACCATTTGTTTATCAAATGTTCTCACACGTTTGGGTTGTTGGCAGTGTGGGAATATTACAACAAGAACTGCCACGGACATCTGTGAACAAGTCTATTTACGGACTTATATTTTCATCTTTCTTGGGAAAATAGCCAGGAGTAGACTGCTAGGTCACAGAAGAGGCAGAGGATTGAATTTCCAAGAAAGTATCCTCCTGGGCAGGAAGATGGGCCAAATTCCCAAGAAGAGGAAGCTTGTGGCCAATGGCATCTTCAAAGCTCGGCAGAACGAGTTTCTCACTCCGGAGCTGGCTGAGCATGCCTACTCTGGAGCTGAGGTACAAGTTACAGGAACCGGCACAGAAATCATGACCTTGGCCGCCAGGATGTACAAAGCCTTTGGTGAAAAGGGCTGGTGGATCTGAGAGCCGACCGGGGTGGTTCAGCAGACGTCTGACTTCCCCGAGGGCAGTGGAGAGCTTTATGCCAAAAAGCTGGCCACAGGAGGTCTGTGTGCTGTCACCCAGGCCAGGTCTCTGAGTTGACCAGCTCCCAGGAGACCCTGCTGTGTGGAGGACCTGCCTCAGTGTACAGTGCTTCATCGTGAAGAGTGGGGCCAAAGAACAGTAAGAACAGTGAGGGCCTGGTGTCCGGGAAACTCTGAGGACAGAGGGCTGTGGCCAGGCTGATGATTGTACTGGGGACCCTATAACCTGCTGCTCAGATGGGGTGTGCCAGGCATCAAAGCAAAGATCATGCTTCCCTGGGACCCAAGGGATAAGACGGGCCCTTAGAGGTCTCTGCGTCACCATGTGAGCACTGGGACCCCAAAGATGAGACACTGCTCACCACCTCCGCCGTGGAACAGAAGGGTGAGAAGCCGGAGCAGCTGCCATGCCCAAGCCTGCTCGAGCAGCACAACACGGGCTCCCTGGCAGCCGGACCCGGCGTCCAAGTATTGCTCTATAAAGACTTTTATAAAATCTTCCCAAAAAGGAAGAAAAAAAGGGAAACTATCCTCCTGTTTTTTTTTCTTTCTATAAGGTTTACAGTTTTATTTCACATGGAAGGTTCCGATCCATCTCAAAATACGTTTCATGTATCATGAAAAGCCAAGGTCAAGGTTGGTTGTGACCTGGGCAGACAGGTGGTTGTTTCCGTCCTGTTTGTTGAAAAGACTCCCCTTCCCACATCGAACACCCTCCATGCCCGCTAGCTCCTTTTATCGTTCCCATTTCGCCAAGGAGGAGACAGGCCCGGAGACTCCTCCTCTTACCCTCTGGGCTAGTGCCAGTCTCGAGCCTGCGACCGCTCAGCCAAGTACACACCTGTCATGCAGCGTCCTCGTCTTCGCATGGAGAGAGTCGACTTCCCAGATGGAGCTGCCGTTCCCGGCACAGCGGTGGCCCCACACCTCAATGGCCAGGGCTCCGTCGGACAGGAACTCCAGGAGCTCCTCCGTCACCGTCACCACATAGTCCTGGGGCAAGCAGGAGCAAGGGAAGGGCAACGAGAGTCACGCACCGAGCTGTCTGCGACTTTTCCCTCCTACCTCTCCGTGGGGTAGGGACCTGCTCTGGAGGTGGTGTGTCTGATCCCAACCTGAAAACCACCTGTGCTGCTGCAAAGACCCGGAACACTGGCTCTTCAGACTGACAAGGAAGAAGGGACTGGACGCAACCCCGTTGTTGAATCAGGACGGACACTGACGGGAGCGTCCTGTCCCGCATCCCTGTGCTTGTGAGGTGCGGAAGCGAGTCTGTGTCCCCCACACCTGGTTCCTTGCCGTTCTGCAAGACCACTCAGACCACCCGCCGCCGCAGATTAATCAGCACATCCCAAAAAAGAACGTCTGATTGCTCCTTGCTATGGCTTGGGAGACTGAGAACAGAATTAAATTTCCTATGATTATCCTCATGATTCCATGCTCTCGCTCTCAAACACGCCCACCCCAGCTCCTCGTCACAAAACGCAGGCAGAGGAGCGTGAGGAAAAGAAGGCTGAGCGGACGGAGGAGTATGGAAGCACCGGAACAAAGCGGCAGGTGGGGGACCCAGCGGAGTGTCTTTCCAGCAACATCTTAGTGACGTCTCTGGTGAAAGTGATGCTGCGGCTCTCATTTCTGGAAAGATCCGTGCTCTACTGGTTTAACATTCTACTACTTATCTTCTCATTTATTGTATTCGGAGACAGAGCCAGAATTTTAGAAGGAAAACAAACTAATGATCCATTAGGACAATCTATACATCTTACTGATGAAAACACCCCAAAGTCACACAGTGAATCAAGGTCACAGTGACTCCAGGTCTCTGCCACTAGCATTTGTCAAACCAGTGGTTAATTAGAATGTACTTAAAATTCAGGCTTCATCCTTCCACAGGAATAGCTTTGTGGACCCAAAGAAAGATGGGGACTGCTTAAAAGAGTATTTAGGCAACAATAACAAAAAAATAATTAATAAGGATTTTGAGAAACAGACTTGGTGAATATAGGTGAAAGGAAAAAAAAAAGTGGATCATTTGTTTTCAGAAAAAGACAGACTCGATAGTCTTTTACCTATGTGAAATCTGATAGGGGTAGAGCCAGAAAGAAAAAGCACAATTTCCAAAGGAAGGGGTCTGGGTACCTGTTAAGGACTGTGCAAGGAAAAACAAAATTACAACAGAAGGTAGCATGTGTCTCTCAGAAACAACCTGTGGGCTGTCTGACGTGAAAACCAGGAAGGGTGGCTGACGGTCACACAAGGGGGCCAACCAAAAGCCACCAAAAATTCACCTTGTCTATTGACATTTTCTTTAAAAACTCATATGGTGCATTAGAATGCGATGCTAGGAGTGCTATCCCATATTCCAAAGAATGAGAAGAGGTTCATATACATTAAAGGATATAATTCTGCAATATACATAACATGACCATATTTTTTGTTAAAAAAAAAAAAAAACTTTCTGAAGATGTTAGGCATGCATGACGGTAAGAGACCGTATCTATGCCCATTGCTGTGTGAACATCACACACAGATAAAAGTCGGAGGGCACAGAAAATAGTTTATCTAAATATGTACAAACTGTCACAAGCCGTTACACCTCTAGGGCCCAAGACTTCAAGGAGAGGCCTTTCAGATTTTATTTTAAACATTTCCCATCTGAATTTGTATTGAAGCATATTTTGAGGTTAAAAAGTGCAACAGACATATTACACTTATTAAACATTCTTGTGGGGGAGCTTCTAAGGTATAAGAAGAATTCTGAACGGCAACCAGGTCCCTTGTCTCTGTGTAGCCCATCTTGTAACAGTGCTCATACCTTACAGTGAGAGAAGGTCACGGTGTACTGGGCATCCCGGGACTGAGGGGAAGGCACCTCGGGGTCCACCACTGGGGCCGCCACTGTAGATTCACACTGGTCCCAGAATGTGTATTGACAGAAGACAAAATTTGAGAGGTTTAAGGGAAGCCCAGTTGCCTCTTTGATTTTTACCTAAAGAGATAAAAATAAAAAGCAAAATAATTCTGATAAAGACATTACCCGATGCATGCTTCCTTCAAGTACTTCTATTTTAAGAGTCAGAGACGAAATACATAAATCGGTTATTCGTTTGACATCTGAAAACATCTGGCACGTGAAGGGTTCCGCTTATCGTCACGACGGCACGTGAGCCCGGGAACAAAAGCACACAGCCTCGCAGATTTTCCTAGTGGCTGAGTTTCTGACACAGATACTACCTTTACTGGAAAAGCACGATTCACTGAACAGTATACACTTCCTGCTCGCCAAAGGCACATGGACTTTTAAAATTTCATCCACTGGCATCAGAAAGCACGCTCTACTTCTGGAGAAAGGACTGCCCGCCGCTGTATTTATGGCCACAAAGCTTAACATTTACTACGCTCTAGGAAAAACTCCCAAGATGTTCTGTCGAACTGCTGTGGATGAATGCAGTCCCTAATGGCGCCCGCCCGCCCATCCCGTCCTCTCACCCGGCAGGTCAGCTTCCTGACTCGGTGGATGACCTCCCCGCTGCTGTCCACGACCTCAAGGCTCCCGCCTTCGCTGGAGTTCTCCGAAGAGTCATCCTCCACCATGCGCTCCGGGACGGTCCCCTTCACGCGCATCACTTCCACGTGGAGACGCCCAGCAACCTGCAGCAGGGACCAGAGCACCTGTGGGTTAACAGGCGTCCCGCGGCACAAGCCTGATGTAGGACAGACAGCACGCCACCAGATCCCCGGGCCACTGCTCCAGGACAGCTCTGGCGACGGGACGCTCACCCCTTCCACAGCCAGCCCGTTCCATCACCTGCGCGAACAATCACCCTGCCTGACTCGGAGCCAAACTCACCTCTCTGACACCTCCCTTCTAGAGCCATTTTCATTCTCATCCCTCTGTACTGAAGGATGTAAAGGCAGCTACCATGTTCTACCCGGAGTGGTTATCTTACTGCATTCATTTACTCTGCTATCAAACACCTGCCCTGTGGGAATCCTGGGACAGATGGTACAGAGATATGTGCAGGCTGTCATGGGTTAAATCGATCCAGGAAGCAACCGTGTGCTGGAACTGCACGCAGCACGACTTTACAACAGTAAACCAGAAGGCACGGTCGCCCGGCTCCTGGAGCGTCTACTCTCCTGGGAGCAGAGCACGGGTATGGGACTCACGCTGGGAGCAGGGTGGAGGTGGGCTCCGTGGTGCGATGAGAGCCACCCCAGGAGGAACGACGAATACAAGGACAAAGTTATAAGGAGACCCTTCCTTTAAAACTGCTCCTCCCTCCCCGAACGGCTTAACATGTCCTCAATATCCTGGTGGTCCTCCGGGTAGGTGCTAGATGAGCAGGGCCCCTCTTGCCACTGGGTGCACGGTACTGAGTTAAAGGACAAGGATTATCCCGCACTTGGCATCCTCCAGGGCTATAACTGGCCAAGCTGTCTTTCATAACACGGGGTAAGGTTGCAGCGGCTGGAGTTGTGAAGGTGACACGTTCTGCGGGTGCTGCTGTCGTCTTAAATAGTAAGGCTCTTTTTTAAAGGTAGTCGGACCCAACTTCCACTGGCAGCTGAGACCTGAGGAATTCGTCGATGGACTTGAACGAGTGAGACCAACATGGAGGAAGCCGTTAGAGGAGAGGGAATGGGAGAAATCGGTTTGAAGACAATGGTTCTCAGGATTTTTTTTTTTCAGTGGTTTTTGAGGATCTACTACATTTTTAGTAAATTGCAGAGGGATGAAAGACCCACCTAGACCCGGGCATAAGAAGCCCCGACTAAGGGCAGAGTCACTGCACTCCTTTGCCACAAGAGCTATGGCCATTTTTCACATGGGAGAAAGCACCTCCGGCCTGCTGGTCTTCTAGAGCAGAATGTCCCCAGGGCAGCGGGGTGGGGGGGGGGCTACCACACGCAGCACATGAGCTGTGCAAGTACACAGCCGGGAACCTGGGCTCTGTTTCCTGCCTGGCTCACTGTGGGCAGAATGGCATCCCATCCACAGGCTGCCCTAAGGCCCACAAGCAATAACTAAGTATTTCAAGTCTGCACGTTATGGAAGGGAAAGCGACGGAACAGCCTTGTTGCTAAATTTAAAATAAAAAACATCACTTGATGATAAATGGATAAAAATTTAAAAAAGTGTGAACTTGACTATTTTCTAAAATGTCTTAGGCCTACACTGAGGTTAATACAAGTAAATAACAGAAATAGGAACCATTTTGTTTTCTAAAAGATGTTAAGCTTGTTTTCCTGGAATACTTTAGCTTTCAAAATAACGCTCCCAAGTTGTATCTTGTGAAGACCATGTAGGGGCCGGGGAGGAATTTGAGTATATTACAAACATAAGACATCAAGGGAGATAAACGGGGATGGAGCTGACTCTGGTTTCCCAGGGATTTCTAACTTGATTAAAACAAAGAAAAAAATTTGTGAACCATAAATTTAAAAAAAAGTTATAATACTCTTACATGATTTTAATCTTATAATCTTAAAAAAAAGATTTAATTTTGATAGTTTCTATTAATAAGAGCAGAAAAGAATGTGATCCTGATTATTCACCGTAGTTTCCTGATCTGCTTCAAGAGCATAACTTGGGACGCCTGGGTGGCTCAGTTGGTTAAGCAGCTGCCTTCGGCTCAGGTCACGATCCCAGCGTCCTGGGATCGAGTCCCGCATAGGGCTCCTTGCTCGTCAGGGAGCCTGCTTCTCCCTCTGCCTCTGCCTGCCTTTCTGTCTGCCTGTGCTCGCTCTCTCTCCCTCTCTCTCTGACAAATAAATAAATAAAAAATCTTAAAAAATAAAAATAAAAAAAGAGCATAACTTAAATTGGATTCACACAGACAGACACAGACACAGACACACACACACACACACACACACACACACACACACACCCCCCCTTCAACTGTTTCCTCCGAGGATGGCTTATCCTTACCTCCCCCTGCTGGCTGATGATAGGAACTGCATACTGAAGTTTCACATCATAGAACAGACACTCCAAGAACACATTAGCCACGCCAATTAAGTTGTGATTCTCTTGGGCTTCGTAGAAAGGGTCACCTCGTTTCCCATAGAGACGCTTTGCCTGATGGGTGGGAAGGGGGGCAGTGAGGTAGGGGAGGAGGAAACAAAACACCAACTTGGGTAATATTATTTAAAACTAGCATTTAAAAATGTTTAAAAGAGAAAGCATTTATCCAAAGAAATTAAAAAAGCAAAATTACAATCATGTTACAAAAATGAAATGTAGCCTGTGGGAGGGGCTTGATAGCTGGGGGGGGCTACATGATGTCCGTGTGGAGAGGTCTTTCTTAGTTACTGCCTCTCTTCCCTCTGGCACCCAGCGTACAGCCTTTTTCACTCCATTCCCTTTGCTTTGCCTCATTTCCCTCACTGAGGGTCCTTTTCCATTACTAATGTCCACCGAAATGGACTGTGCTTTCTAGAATTATTCTTTGTAGTCTCCCCAGCCATGACCACAGCTGAGGGAGCATGAACAAATACAAGATCCAAGCTGGTTCCAAATGTGTGGGTTTGTCACAACATTGACCAAAGACTCTGGAATCGCTTTGTTCTATTTCATTTCACCTGCAATGTAGCAAAAACCCTGCCAACTAAGAATATGTCATGTGCTCTCTTCATTTAGTTCCTGTCCATGTGGACATCACATGTTCAATGACAAGTTCAATTTAGCCCCCTTTCAAGGTCACGGCTACGTCCCTTTTCTAGTATCAATGTCTAAAGCACGACTGTAGACATTCCCAGCCACGCACGCATGTGTGCGTTTTGACGGTGAGAGCACTTACGCTCTGCCCTTTCAACATGGTCAAATCTCCTTGACATTTTGCCTCTTTTACCTCAGGAATTTTTTCCTTCCATTCTTGATAAAGGTCTCTCATGTCAATTAATTTATTCTCCAGCTTCTCAATGGTCCAAACTTGGGTGCCCTTTCCTTTCCTCCTCACTTGTATAGCTGGCTCACTCACGATGGCTCCTCTCTGCGGAGGGAAGGGAGACAGAAACACACAACAAACCAAATGAGCCTTGTTTACAGCTTTGTGGATTGTTAAAGCAATAGATGTTATTGTCAAGCAACAAGTTTGAAAAAGATGCATAATGTATTCAGAAAGAAGATGAAATTCTACCCCCTAAGGCATATGCTGGCTTATTTCCAACTAAAATGCAGAAAGATTGATGAAATCTTCTGTGTATACCCGTGCCCATGCTTATTTTAATCATAAGCAGAACCAAACAAAACTGTAAATCTCCTCCTGATCCTCTCTCCACAGCTTTTATATTATGAACATCTTCTTGTGTTGTTAAATATTCCTCACAGACGTGATTTTTTTTCTTTTTAAAAAGATTTTCTTTATTTAAGAGAGAGAAAGAGAGCACGAGCGGGGAGTGGGGAGGAAGAAGCAGACTCCCCGCTGAGCAGGGAGCCCCACATGGGGCTCAATCCCAGGACCTGGGATCATGACCTGAGCCAAAGGCAGAGGCTTAACCAAGTGAGCCACCCAGGGGCCCCTCATAGACATGAATTTTAATAGCAACATAGAAATCTGTTATTTGGATGTACCATTCATCTGACAAATTATGATGCTGTTTGGCATCACGGCTCTTTCAAATTTTTGCCACTATAAAGGCCATTATGATAAGCATCCTTCTACAAAAAGCACATCAATTTTTAAAAAACTTCTAAGATTGTGGACTTAAGACGAATTTCTCAAAGAGCTGCTTGGTCAAAGGAGCAAAATGCAGAAAGATGAATGGAATACTCCCTAACTCATTTCTAGTTTGTTTGCCGGAGGGAAACATAAACAGGCGAAAATTATTTTCTTTTGAAGTTTGTCCTTAAAGGGAAAAAAAAATTCTTCAAGTTGAAATGATGGTAAACTTCCCAGTGACTGCAAAAAAGTTGTTCTGTATATAAAAGAAAGGTACTGGGGCGGCTGGGTGGCTCAGTGGGTTAAGCCTCTGCCTTTGGCTCAGATCATGATCCCAGGGTCCTGGGATCGAGCCCCACATAGGGCTCTCTGCTCAGCAGGGAGCCTGCTTCTCCCTCTCTCTGTCTCTCTGCCTACTTGTGATCTCTGTCTGTCAAACAAATAAATAAAATCTTAAAAAAAAAAAAAAAAGAAAGGTATTATGCAAGTCTTCCTTTCTTACAGAATCCATTCTGAAAAATGGTGCTGTAACAAAACATATACTTATTCCCCATTCCAGAAGGCACCAATAATAGGAAAGAGAAAAGCCAGAGGAATTACTTAAATTTATTTCCAATTTTAACATCTCTGAGGGCATATATACTCCAGGGGGTTGGGGGAGAGTCTACAGAGGAAATCTTTTTTTTTTTTTTTAATTTTTACTATTGAAGCCTAGTTGGTAAATAATGTTATATTAAGATAGAGGAAGTCTTGGGGCGCCTGGGTGGCTCAGTGGGTTAAGCCTCTGTCTTCGGCTCAGGTCATGATCCCAGGGTCCTGGGATCGAGCCCCGCATCGGGTTCCCTGCTCGGCGGGGAGCCTGCTTTTCCCTCTCTCTCTGCCTACTTGTGATCTCTCTCTCTCTGTCAAATAAATAAGTAAAATCTAAAAAATTAAAAAAATATATATAGAGGAAGTCTTAAAAAGAATAAATACTCTGGCTCACATCAAAATCTCCTTGTGGATGGTGTTCAGATGTATGTTGTATATGTTCTCTGGATGTTCTTTGGTGTATATTCTATCTTATGGTACATAAGTTACGCATCTTGTTCTCATTTTCTTTAAAAACACTCTTACCTTCCTATTGGCGCTGAGGTTAGCAGCAGGGATCTGCAGAGTCACTTGGTAGTCAGTGAGCTTACTCATCTCCTCAGCTAAGAAGTTTGCCTCCCTCACCAAGGTATTAGCTTTCACGAGCTGCTCGCGCAGCTTTGCCAGACTTTGACGGAAGAGTTCGTCCCTGCGGGGTAGCGAGCAAGGAAATGAGAAAATCTGAAAGAAAAGGAAACTGTAATCCTGGTTCTAAGTGAGTCATATTATTAGAAAGTGGTAGAAAAACTCCTTTCTGGAGATAATTTTCAACTTTTTTTTTTTTTTAAAGCGGAGGGTTGTTTGGTATTTTGTTGTTGTTGTTTTTTAATGTTTCCTTCCTCCCACAAGGGTACTGTGGGCTCCCTATTGGCCACCACTGATGAGGAGCAAAATATGTGAAAGGACTTGACTAAAAACCATTATTTTAAATCCTCTAACACTTGAAAACTGCTAGATTTTGGTACGATGCTGCCAAAAAACCAATAAAGGAATTCTTGAGGGAAGAGAACTCATCATGACTTCTCCTGTGTTTCTGGGGCTAGGGGAAGGGAAGCAGGGGAGGCGAGAGAAATCTGGAGTCCATAAGGAGAACACGTTTCACACGGTTTCTTCAGTTGATAAAAGGCCAGAAGTGGGGACTTCTGTGGCAGCAGGAATTCAACTTTTTCAACTCTTGCACAACAGAGCTTCCTGGTGAGACCTTCCCTAATGTTCTGACTCTGAATATAGGTAAAAACCCTGTTACATGCCGTCCCAGCCCCACGTCTTCTGTCTCAGCGGCATTCGTCCTACTTAGACTCTCTCGTTTATTTGCATAATGATTCAAGCTTCAGGCATGCCAGGGCGAGAACCAGGTCTTTTTTTTTTGTTTGTCATGACACCTAATTCCCGGACAAGTGTGTGGCCCCTTGTGGGATACCCCAAAACTGTGCATGAAAGGAAGAGTACTTTTGGGTTCCCCATGAGAATCTGGACTTACAGGTAACCCACACTAACAGAATGCTTATCTAGCCTTATCTAGCTTCTCTCTTCTACCATTTACACGCCTTCTGCCCTTACTTCACAGGACAAGGAGGAGCTTGGAACATCCAATCCCTGCGCCTTTTCTCATCACCATAGAGGTGCCACAGGAAGCATACTGCAAAGATGTTAATAAAAGTTAACTCCACCCATATGACACACGGATCCCATCTGCCTGGTTTTACTAAATGATATCACCATTTTTTTTCTTTTCAGTTATCCGAACTTGACTTCTTTCAGCCAGCTCTGTCTTTTCTCTTTTCTACAACATCCAGAAAAAAAGCCTCGTGGATTCTTCCTTGAAATATCTCCTAAATCTCTCTGTTGTTCTCATAGCCCCCGGTTCCTGGTTCACACACCCCCTCCCCAGCGACCTCACAGCCCCCGGGTTCTCCCTCTTCCCTCCCAGCCACATAACCCCTGCCTTGTCTCAGGTCAGTCCTCAGTTCAAAACCTCCTCTGCACCTACAGAACAGCTTTGGACTCAGCTTGCTCTCCTCCTCTGTAATCACCTGTTAGGCCAAACAAAAACAGCTCTTATGTAATCCCCCAAACACACCTTCCTCTTCTCCACGGCTTCCCATTTGTCTGTGCCAACCTGCCGGTTCAAAACGTCCGCCACCTCCTGTCTGCCTGTCCAGTCGTCACCCTTCAAACGCACTTGAAGTCCTTCCTTCCCCATGAACTTGCTGCAGAAGGCTCCATGGAACAGGGTCCTACCCTCTACTAACCACCACAGCCTTTCCTGTGTTCTCTGCCCAGGCACCTGCTCATTTATCAGATCGGGAATTTCATACACTCCATACTCACAACGCACCTACCAAAGACACCACTGTTCTGGGCACTTGGGTCATTTCAGGGAATGAGGCTGATTACCTGCTTCCGGAAGTTTCTCTTCAGATCAGGGATGAATGACAAAGGGATAATTATGCAACTGCAACACTGCCTATTGCTGGATGAAACTGTTCTTTAACTTACTATTACGATGTACGTTTCACATATTTGTATCTTGCTCTACACTACACTGTAAATGTCTGGAAAGAATACAGTACATCTCCAGTTTTCTTTGTAATCTCACTAGCTCTGACATAGACTCGATTTTCAGCCCCTCAATATTTACTTAGGTATGAGTCCCTCAATATTTCACAAGCCACACCCACATTGATTTAGGTAAGAGTCCCAGCTTCTAATATAATGACCCATCATTGACAACCTCTTAATCTTATCCAGTGACTCTGGTGAAATCAATATTGCAACCATTCTCCTCTCCTCGGATGACATCCCCAAAATATCATCCTTACTATCCTCCTCCTTCTTCAGAACTTGAGCCTCAAAGAAAATCAATTTGGAATTAAGGTAAGTGGAAATAAAATTTTAACACCTGAATGAAAAATACTATCATTAAAAACAATCCACTTTTTTGGTTGCCTCTTTTTTTGTCTTTTACAGTCTTCAGGACAAAGAGAAGTAATTAGGGAGACTAAGTAGAAAGGTATCAGTGGGTCCAATCACAATTACTTCCAAGCCTGCTGTTGCTTAGACGAAAGCCACCAGCTCACAGTGAAGTCAGAGAGGACAGCGCTTCAGAAAAAGCACTATCTGATAACCTTCGCCTCTTTTACCCAGGCACAGAAAAAGATGAAGAGTAATGGGTTACAAGCAGGATAAATCTTCAGACTTCTGTAGCCAGACAGGTGAGGGGGCAGCTCCTGGGGAAAATGCCACTGACTCTTTTGTCTTATTTTAGAACAACAGACTGCATTACTACGGCAAGCCTGGTGTGCAGGGTTGGGGTCCCTAATCTCCCTCTTTTCCTCTTAGGGGTCATCTTCCCTGGATGTGGCTCCAGTTCAAGTATCTCATTGCTCGTAAGAGATGCCACAGCGCCCCGGCCCTGGAATCAGACGCCCGAGGCTTTTATCTCAATGGTCCCACCAGCCAGCTCAGTGACTCTGGGAGGCAGCCTCTCAGTTTGCATCCAAAGCCTAAGTATTTTCCCTGCACTTTGACCTGGCAATTCTACTGATAGGAATCTGTAATAAGAAGACAAATAATGATGTTCACAGTGATTCGTGCACAAGGTTGTTCTTGGCAGCATTATTTACGAAAACAAAAATTTTAGTAAGAACTGAGTAACCAACAGTGTGAAACTAGTTCAAAGAATTAGTCTAGGTCATCCAAAAAAATTCAGACTCTAATACAGTACAGTAGTGGTTGTTTAAGGACAGTGAAAATGTTCACAAATGTTAAGTACAAAAAGAATATTGCAAAATATATGTGTCCTGGGTGGCTCAGTGGGTTAAGCCGCTGCCTTCGGCTCGGGTAGTGATCTCGGGGTCCTGGGATGGAGTCCCGCGTTGGGCTCTCTGCTCGGCGGGGAGCCTGCTTCCCTCCCTCTCTCTGCCTGCCTGTCTACTTGTGATCTCTCTCTGTCAAATAAATAAATAAAATCTTAAAAAAATATATATGTGTCTACGTGTATACTAAAAAAATGACTTTGGGGGAAGCAGTCCACGTCTCAGCCTGTTTCCTCACGTGGGAAACGGATGCAAATGATGAACACAAGTAGCAGTCGTGAAGAGGAGATGAATATACGTAAAACACTCAGTGCCTAGACCACGCTCGGTAAACAGCAAATGCCACTTGGGTTACGCCTATCATTGTAACAGTGCAGGAATTCGAAAGGGGGCCACGGGCAGATCTGGGTTCAAACACTGGCCTCCTCGCTGGCCAGGCGGGTGACAGGGGAGGACGTGCAAGGTGGGCAGCCAGCTCAGGGACGGACAGACCCACCCCCACAGGCCCACTGCTGCAGGGACTGTGAGGACGGCACCGCGCCCAGGCTGCGCTGAGAACACCAGGGAATCCACAAATGATGGACTGAACTCAAGGCTGATGCTTCTCCCACCACTACCTCGGTTCTGAGACACATACTTAAAAGTCATAAATTCGGAAAATTTGCATTTAGTAGGTATCTTAATGTTACAGTTATATGTAGAGAGACCCCCCCCCTCCCAAAATGCTTTTATGCTACAGGAGCATTCAAACTTTCTCTATTTCGATACCTACCAGTGGCATTGTCACTTGGAGCCATTTCGCCTGAAGGGTGTGTGTGGGGGGGTCCTTAACAACTAACTTTGCAGTAAATATACTGAGGCTGGACAGTAGCTCGGAGAGGAAAAGGTACTCACTAATGACCCACATCTGGGACTAAGACTTCTTCCCTTGCTAGGTTGATCCCCCTTCAGCATGCCCCCCTCAAAACCCCCAGGCCCCGAGCCGTGACTCTGGGTCCCCAGGGACCCCATGCGTACCTCTCCTCTGCCCACTGAGTCACCTTCTGCTGGGCTGTCTGGCTGCTGTAGGCCAGGCGGTCAGGGCCGCTGCTCGGGGACTGCCGCTCCGGGGACAGCTGCTGGCGGAGCTGCTCCAGCTCCCGCTCGTACATGAGCCGCTGCTCCTCTAGGGCACTCCTCTTCTCCTCCAGGTACTGCTTCTCCAGCACCTGGACCACGTTCTGCACTGGGTCTGGGGAGCCAAGAGACAAGGCGAGGTGTGTTCCGTGATGGCTATGACAGGGCGGCCCGCGGGTGCTGCTTCCAGCAAGAATTCTTTCCCTGCTCCCAATCTAGCCTCTCCAGATGCTTTCTTGTGGCCCGGGGGCCCTGCCGGATCAAATCCTCCCCGCTGCCCTTCTGCTAACACTTCAGATGAACGCCTTCCACGTACACACTCCCCACATCTAGGGGCTTCTTCACTGCAATGAGCTCACTCCCTTGTTTCGACAGATCAGTACTTCACTACAAGCACACGGGAGAGGCGCTGGGCTCTGACCCACTAAGAACTTCAGGACATCTGAGCTTCGAACACAGAGCCACACAAGATTTCATTTTTACAGTAGTCAGTTTCGATGCCCATTTGGCATCAGTTTTAGTATATGGCGATGGGTTTGTATTTCTGATTTTAGCCACAAATCTCATTACTCCTGGATTTCTGTCACAGGGGAGCACATGCTTGGAGATATCGAGTATCGGGCCTGGCAATTTCTCAGGTGCTGGTGTCTGGGAGGGCAATTCACTTGCAAGGAGAAAAGAAAAAGAGAAAAAAGGGGAGGGGGGGAAGAATTCACTTGTAAAAACAACAGGCTGTTTTTGACTTTTTGCCTTTGCAGATCAGAGATCGGCTACATACATGGTGAACAAGAAGAGTAATTGGTTGTTCAAAGGGACCATGACCATGGCCAGCAGTGGTTGTGGTATAGGCAGGGGTCACTGCGGAGGCCAGACATTAGTTTGGTCATGACCGCTGCCCCGGATGCTGTGGGGAAGGCAGGCGCTGACCACAGGTCCACAGGATAAAGTTACCAACATCTCTAAGTGAGCAGACTGCAGGGGAACAACACGCCAGACATCTGGATGGTGAATAAGAAAACCAGCATCCCCGTAACTATCTCCTTGATGTGCACGAGACGGGGAGGAGATGCACGGTCTCAGACTGGCCTGGAGCTCACACCTTTACCTGTTATTCAACTACTGCTATTCGTGCTGTCTTCTCACAGACGGACTCTCAGCTTAATTTCCAGGACAGAGTGGGGAACGGAGAGGACAAGACAAGTTTTTCCATCATGCAATGATGGTTCCTGACTGACTCTTTCAGAAGCCCCTATCTATCGACTAAGTTTAAATTTAAGATTTAAAATTTAAATTTACCATGTAACTTCTACTAATCTTCTATGTAAGCAGTAAAAGAGATAGTATGTTAGCTTAAAAAAAGGTTAAATTATACAAAACAAACAGTGGAAAGCAACTCAAAACAAAATCACTAGATATCTACACAGAGTACAGATGAGTTGTTTTAATAACAAACGACAACCACAGGGCAATAAGAATTCTACCAGCCACTGGCCTCCACCCAGGTAAGAGGCACTGCGCCCTCCCCATGCACCATCTCATGGCTTTGCAGCACACCTGATGGTGGGTATATTTCTTTTAAAGACGCTGCCCTAAGATCACAGAGCTAGTAAGTGACAGAGCCGGGTTCTGAACTCAGATCAGACCTAACTATCTGGTGGCAGGACATCAAATTTACCAATAAACTGATATAGTATTCTTGTTTCCAGTGTTTTGCTCAGAATTAGTACTCTATTAAAAAGTAGACATTTTTTAAAAATTACTGTTCTTGGGGCGCCTGGGTGGCTCAGTGGGTTAAAGCCGCTGCCTTCGGCTCAGGTCGTGATCCCAGGGTCCTGGGTTCGAGCCCCACATCGGGCTCTCTGCTCAGCGGGGAGCCTGCTTCCCTTCCTTTCTCTCTGCCTGCCTCTCTGCCTACTTGTGATCTGTCTGTCAAATAAATAAATAAAATCTTTAAAAAAAATTACTGTTCTTTTCAGGTATAAAATTCTAAAATTCAGCATTTTTTTTCAAAGCAGAAATAGTTTTCTTCACAGAGTCCTGACAGGGAGTCCCTAAAATAAGCCACCTGAAAATCTGATGGAAAATGAACTCCTAAAAAAATCCCAAAGTCTTAAACACAGACCACGGCGAGGGAAGACCTCTTCTGCAGAGTAAGACATCTGTGTACTCTGAAACGTTAGAACTTCTGACCTTGCCATGTAAATTGGTGAAAAGTACATGAATAATACGGTGAAGGGGTCTGAAGAAATTTTAAATGTAAGGGCTAGAGAAGAAAAGCTGTCTCAGAATTTTATAAAAACGCATGTCTCAAACAGTACATACTTTTCCCCTTTTAGGCTCTAGCTTTAAAAAAAGGACAGGGTCTTCACCAAACATTTATACCTCCATGGAACCTGGTTTTCAAGGGCGCTACCTTAGCGTTCATAAATCTCTTCCAGAGAGAGAAAATTGGAGAATATGTGGTTTTATAAAAATTAATATTCTAAGACTTTTGCTAAAAGCCACTGGGTAAGACATTCAGTCCTCGTTTCCACTTGTTAGTCCATGGTGTGTGGAAACACACATGATCCCAAATGGCTGAGAGGACTGCACCCAGAGTTTCCATGCAATGCAGACGCCACGTGACCAAGGCTGCTTTCAACTGCCATGACTTAACGCCGTGACATAACGTCACGGGGCTTCGTCAGTGGCCACAGACCAAGAAGCAGATGCAGACGAGGGAACAGCTCAAAGCATCTCTCCCCGGAGCCTCCCACCATACAGTCCGGTCAGCCCTGCCCCGGGGCCCAGGGACAGACGACACTGGACAGAGCCCAAGTCAAGATACAGGAGCTAAGATTTTGTTCTGTCTTACCTGTTTTGAACCTCTGATTTCAACACAAGTCTTTCTCTTACACATATCTGATGATGCTGTCTTTTCAGTTAGCCAGGGTCAAGCCTGGAACACTACACAGCACGTTTTTAAACAGATCGTCCTACTCAGCAGCTCAGCCTGACTCTGTGATGTAGCCTAGGACAGAAGCCAAAGACTTCAGCCTATTCTCAGCCGACCAACCATCAAAACTTGGCCACAGTTTCTTTTTCTCCCTATCATTTTCTTCCTCTTGAACGAAGGGATTTAAAACTCAGTGAGCTTGGAGCCCAAGGCCAAGCCACCAAAGCGGGAGGTGTTTTAGAAGAGAGAAAGGACCACATTGACTATGGTATATAGCATGTTCCTCTTTGCTGGTTTATTCTTTATCTGGCATGTAACCATGCTCGGACTTATTTATCTGTCCAGAGAATGGAAAAGAGAGGTGCCAGAGGTAGAGGCCGGAGGGCACTGACGGGGTAAACAATTGGTTTTCATTCACACCCAGGTGCCCGATGCACTAAACTGAAGGGAAGTAAATCCTTCAGGAAAAACAAAAAACAACTCTTAATCCCAGAGGGAATGAACTCAATGACTCTTCACCAGCCCTCCACTGCTCTCTCCTTTACAGCTACCGCGGACTCTCTGAAAACGCACGAGTGCCTCCTTCTCAGTCTGCAGGAAGGACACACTATCATCCACAGATAACTAGGTTGGCTTCTACTCTTAATTCCAATAAATTGGGTTTTAGATCCTCATTTAGAGATTTGAAGTACAGCATCCTCGTCTCTGGGACGATGCAGGTCAGTCGATAATGTCCAGTACAGAATCCTGCACCGCTGAGCTCCCAACGGTCACCCCACCATCAGCATCAGGAGCAGTAATGCCAGTGACAGTTCTGGGCTGGCAGCAGCCCAGGGGAAGGACAGGGTCCAGAGCTTAACCAATGGGAAGGCAATGGAGCTGGGACATGGGGAGGCAGGGGTCACGACTTAAAAGGGCGCACGCCTCAATCAAGAGCACGGATGCTTCTGTCAGGTTCCCGGTCGCATTAGTCTGAATTTGCTAGGGCAGAAGCACAAGCATCGGCCAGCAGCACGGCTAACAAGCAGTCAAGCTCCGCCATGCTAACGCCGATCAGTAAAACCTTTATCCCAGCGCTGGTGGAGCAGCTTCGTCTGAAACCACATGAGAGGGAAGAGGATCTTCAAATAGGACCACCAGGGGGACGACCACCAGGCAGACAGGCTGATGATCGGGAAGCTACCTGGCGACAGAGGCGAATTCCATGAACAGGAGCGCCCCCCACCCCCGCCCCGTCCTGCCCCACCCCGCCGTTTGGGGACTGAGTCAGAGCACAATGGAGGGAAGCCCCACTTACACGGGGAATTGGGGAACATGTGTGTGTGTGCGGGGGAAACACTACTTTGAAATCGATGAATCAACACTGGGGCGGGGCAAGGCTTGATCTGGAAGACAAATGGTAACCCACGTTAATACCAGGAGCCAGGCCACCCGTGACTCATTAATTGGTTTGGCTAAGAGGACTGGAGGAATTAACAAACACATACTAATACTCATCAGTGATTCAGGGCTCTGAATTATAAGAACATAGTGACAATAAAATTAGGACTCTGTAATGTGGGATGATAGATGACTAAACGGATAGCACTTGGATACTCTGTGAGTATCCAAAACTTCTAGAATTCTGTAATCTCACGTAAAGAGAGAAGGTTCTTCCCAACACGCTTTCCTGCACCTGGGGCTTGGGGCCCACACCCTCCTGTCACACCCTGTATCATTCAGGGCTCCCAAAAATTACTCACAGGAGACTTGCTGCTCAGGCACGTCGGAAAATGGCCCACTAATGTGATTCTGATGTCTGAACACCACTTTGGAATGTCTTTTGTGATTGATTCCTCCCAACTGAGGGGAGCAACTAGCAGAGTGGACCACAGCCTGATTTCTAGCTGTGGCCCAGTCTGTGGTGCAGCGTCCAAAGCCGCAGCAGCTAATCTGTCCCCCTAAGCTCACGGACGTTCTTTTCTGGTGGTGTTCGATATTCTCCATATTAAACACATCACACCTGTTTTTCCACCTAGCCTTTTCTTCATACCTCATTTTTTATAACTGAGAAGAGGGGATCCTTGGGGCTAAAAACCCAGAGAGATAAGAAGGTCAGCGTCTTTATTTCTACAGTGGAATCCCCAATTTGATATGCCGGAGATCTGACTGACATTCTCCAGCCAAACTCACATTCTTCTCAGATAGGCTGACCCAAAGACAGAGTGCAAAAGTCAATGTATCCGGGGAGAGCCCTGCTGGGAGACCAAGATGCTCTCCCTGCACCGTGTCAGGCAGAGGCTCCTGAGGTCCTCCCAGGTTCAAGGCAGGGATCCTTAGGTATTCAAAGAACTCCTGATTGGGAAAGTGAGATAAAACAAAGTCCAAAAACAAACTTTCTCAGGTGCTCCTGAAGGTAGCCTCAACTATATTTCCCTGTCAGATAGCTCTGGTCCCAGAAATGCAGCCTTGTGCTTGGTAGGAGAGGAACTTCCCTGTCCTGCTGACAGACCAAGAAATGGAAGAGAACCTGTAGACTTCTGTTAACGGGCATCAATGTGGTCTGGATTTTACCAAATGCATGTAAGTGTGTATGAAGAAAAAAGGCTTACCTTTTAGATATAGAGGGAAGAATTTTAATACAAACACTGAAAACTTTCTAGAAAGAGGGAATCTAGAAATAAGGCTTTGGAAATCTCTTCCTTAAAAAGCTGAGACAGGCTGGTGTGTAAGTCAAGCAAAGAGCCTACAAAGCCCTTCTTTGTAGGATCATTTTTGTAAAAGCCACCTGGACTTACTACGTGAGCTTCTTTGGTGGCATAATTTCCAACTGAGTTTTTAGCAAAATATTGTGACCTTTATCTCCCCATTAGATTTCATTTGAAATTCCTGGGTTCAGACTCTGCTGGGGATTTCTGTGCTCTGAAGGATTCAGAAGGGACAAACTCAGTAATGGAAATTGGAAAAGGAATTCCAACACAATCCTTCTGTACTCTAGGGCTGCAGAAATGTTACCAAAACTGACTTGGGAACAAGGGATCTCAAAAGAGGGACCAGCCCCTTCCTAATTATAATTGAGGGAGTAGACCAGGCCCTGGACTACTTTCAGTAGCCCCTCCCCAATGGCCTCTGTAAGAAATGAGCAATTTGGGGCGCCTGGATGGCTCAGTCCATTAAGCATCTGCCTTCAGCTCAGATCATGATCCTGGGGTCCTGGGATGGAGCCCGGTGTCCCTGCTCAGCGGGGAGCCTGCTTCTCCTTCAGCATCACCCCCCACCCCCCACTCATACTCTCTGTCACACAAATAAAATGTTAAAAAAAAAAAAAGGAAATTAGTAAGGTTTGTGTCTTAATTTCAGAACGACATCTCCACTTTACCAAGTGCGTCCTTGACTGAACTGTGTGAAGAGACAGGAGCTACCAAAGACGCCGGGATCTGGAGGTGAGGTCTTACCATTGCTGTTCAGGGTTTTCATGATAACTTCCATCTGTGCAAATTCGTAGTTGTAGTCTGGCTCTGACGAAGCTTCGCTGGCTGCGTCCAGGTCATGCTCCGGCGGGCCTGCCTCCTTTTCAAAGTCTTTCAACCAATCTCGCCGCTTCCTCTTAGGTAAGTTAATTCTGTGGGTTTTCCATCGTTAGAGAAAACGGATTTGTTTTATACTCCGATAACAGAAAGAAAAAGTTCACGAAAATATGAGGGAACACAAAGATGTTACCTAAAGAAGTGGTTATTGCCCCACAGGATCCGATCACCGTGCCACAGCTGGGTGGCGCTGCAGACAAGGGTGCCGTTGACACAGGACCTGATGGAACACGGGCGACAAGTCAGCTCCACGGGAGAGAGCACACAACCGGCCCCAGGAGCCAAAGAGAGAAATGGGCAAGTTTCTCTTGACAGATATATTCTACTGGGGCGCCTGGGTGGCTCAGTGGGTTAAGCCGCTGCCTTCAGCTCAGGTCATGAGCTCAGGGTCCTGGGATCGAGCCCCACGTGGGGCTCTCTGCTCAGCGGGGAGCCTGCTTCCCCCTCTCTCAGATCTCTCTCTCTGTGTCAAATAAATAAAATCTTTAAAAAACAAACAAACCACTAAACAGATGTATTCTACTAATTCCCAAAGAGAGAATAATAGAATTGTAAGCACTATCAAAGCACGTGATCTGAGCAATGATGACCAAGAGCCCCCAGTAGCCCTCACAGACGACGTGGAGGCATGATGTCCTCCTGATGGAAACAGACACGAGAATGCCTACGGAATGCTCTTGTCCAGATCTGGGCAGAACCTGATCGGGCTTTTATTTATTTATTTATTTATTTATTTATTTATTTATTTATTTTTTTAAGATTTTATTTATTTATTTCACACAGAGAGATCACAAATAGGCAGAGAGGCAGGCAGAGAGAGAGAGAGAGAGGAGGAAGCAGGTTCTCCGCTGAGCAGAGAGCCCGATGCGGGACTCGATCCCAGGACCCTGAGATCATGACCTGAGCCGAAGGCAACGGCTTAACCCACTGAGCCACCCAGGCGCCCTGATCGGTCTTTTATATCTAAATACCAATTTAGGAACTGCGGAAGGTGGTGGAAGATGGTACGTGACACCATGGTATGCAACGAGCAAGATGGTGAGTGTGGAAAACAGCCAGGTATCATCAACAAATAAATGCAAGGAAAAGTGGGGCGGGCGGCGGGGAGGAAAAGAGGGAGGGGAATCTGCAGGCTAATAGAGACACAACAGCCAATGACAATGGTTGAATCTTATTTGATCCTGATTTCAAGAAACAGCTGAAAAGGAACATTTATGACACCACTGGGGAAATCTGAATACTGGCTCAGTTTATGAACAGCAGTAAGGAATTATTTGTAATTATTTCAGGTGTGACGGTACGGAAGCGAAGTTCAAGAACACTTGTCTTTTAAAGATACAAGTTAAGATATTTACGGATAAAGTTGTATCTGGAATTTGCTTTAAAATAACGCAGAGGGGAGGGAGGTGATGTGGAGGGTGTATAAATAAAACCAGGACGGCAAAGTGTCCACTTTCGAAGCTGGATGATGGATATCCGGGGGCTCGTTACACTCTTCTTCCCACTTCCTACATCTGATACTCTCCATAATAAAAACAGGGAGAACATGAAAAGAGGACCAGGTTTAAATCCCAAATAGCTACCCAACAAACTGTAAAAACAAGACAAACAACTGGAGATGGGGGAAACAACCCCGAGTCTCTGCTTTCCAGCATGTCCCATGCCGTAGGTGGTGTGCACTGTGTCTCTGGGCTGGCGCAGGCCTCCGTGTCTGCGATCGTCTCAAGCAAATCCTGAAGCCTCAGCTCTTCCCCATCTCGCAGCCTTGCTACAGCTTACTGGCTACAAGGGGCTAGGAATCCAGTGGCTGTGGATAACTCCCTCTAACAGACCTCACAGGATTTCCCGACAATCGGAAGATCTCGTCAATGGATTCTTTAACACAAAGCCCTGCCACTGGGACTTTTCTTAGGGGGAGAGGAAAAGTCCTCCAGAAATTTTAGTGCCGACAACTGTAGTCTTCTTATAAATGTTTCCTTCATTTAATAAAAGAGATTGTGCTGCTATTAAAACAATCAGGAAGAGAATTAACTAAAGTTTAATTTGCTAAAGAACTGTCAGGTGAAGTTTGAGGGAGAAAAATAATGATTAGTCTTCTGAGTTTTAGTTGTTTAATATGTTACTTTTCTCACAGAATCCATTATCTGGCTCCGAATCTTTACAGGACTCTCCAGCTCAGACTTACAGAGTAAGGAGAGCGCACGCGTGAAAATAAACCCTCTGTGGTAGTCATATTTCAAGTTTAGGGACTAGGTTTTTTTGTTGGTAAAAAAATCCTGACAATACCATCATCTCAAATGGTTTTCATCTGTCATACATTAACATGATAAACCTCAGTGTCTATCTTTTAAACTAACACGTTCCCTTTATTCTTGCCAATGAGAATGACTCTCGACGCTAACTCAAGCTTCAAAGGTCTGTGTCCACCTATTTGGAATTATGGACTCATTTATTCCTCTGCAAAATGGAAAATGAGATCAGAATATATATGTATATCTATACAAATATATGTATTTTTGCCAGAAGGATGATGAAAAGTTGTTTTTTGGGTGAAAACTAATACTTACCTCTTTGACCTAAAAAACAAACTTTCATTACTTGAAACAAATGTTTCAAGGAAAACATTTGCTTAGTTTATGAAGGTATCTAAATAATATATCTAGGTGTATAGGTAGATAGATGGGTATCTAGACATCCAGACATATCTAATGAATCTATAATCTAATATCCAGGAATAGCAGTATGAAGAAGAGAAATGTGTCCCTCAGTGTCCTTTATTATTTTAAACTCTGAATTATAATTTAAAAATTCAGTTCCTCATTTTCATTCGCCGTATTTCGATACCCAAGAGCACTGCCTCACTAGTGGCTGCTGAAATGGTCTTAGCAAACACAGAACCTTCACGTTATCTCAGAAAGTTCTACTGGGCAGTATTATTGTAGAATAAAACTAAAAACAGTTCCAGAGCAAATGAGAAATGACTAAAATAACCTTTGCCTTTTTATGTATTGCTAATTTCTGTGATCATCTGTATCTTTAAGGGAACCTTCTAGAGATGTGTGCATGGGTATACACACACATGTGCACACACCCACACCAACTTCTGAACACACATATAAACATCACTTTGCCATTTATAGTATGCTCTTACTACAATACTATAAAGAAAAAGTTATGGAAACTGCCTGTTTTGGTAATGTATCCAAGATAAGAAATTAGCATAAGAAGTAATTTCCAAGTGGACATGTGCCTGGGGTACTTGTCAAGAAGCAAGTACGAAATGTGCTTGCCTCAATTCATGTCCTGTCACCCAGGCCACAAGACTCCTATGGAGAACCTACTCCTGAAGCTGAGCCCACCTGTGGAACCATACGTGACTCCAGGAGGCGAAGTTATCAGCAGATACGACCCACAGGCAGGCTGAAGCCCCAACAACCCCAGAGATAGAATTTTCAAACAAAGACAATAAAATAAGTAAAAATCTAATTCTTAAAGGCACAAGACTCTCTCAATACAGACCAGGCCTACCAAAAAAAAGGGCTTTCTAAACTTCTATAAATGGAAAACAGACACTGAAATTAAACACTCAATGTGGGGGCGCCTGGGTGGCTCAGTGGGTTAAGCCTCTGCCTTCAGCTCAGGTCATGATCCCAGGGTCCTGGGATAGAGCCCCGCATCGGGCTCTCTGCTCAGCAGGGAGCCTGCTTCCTCCTCTCTCTCTCTGCCTACTTGTGATCTCGCTCTGTCAAATAAATAAATAAAATCTTAAAAAAAAAAAAAAACACTCAATGCGATGGTTAAGCAGCTGATAAGACGTGACCAGAGAGCGAACGCATGGACTTGAAGACAGACCTGAAGACACAGTGACTCTGCCTTAACCCCAAGTCCCTCTCTCGCTCTGTCTCCAATCCAGTGCCCATCTTTACAACCACGGCTCTCAGCCCGCTTCCTCACCCCCATCTCTCCTCCTTGCATTTGTTCCTTCTATAACCATAACTCCATGGTTCCTAAACGTCCCAAGGCTGCTACATCCAACAGAAGCTTGTGAATCTCTATTCTGACCTCTTCTTCCTTCCGGTGTTAGTGTTTTCCTCCCTTGGCTTTCATCCTCTATCTTTGGCTCTCTGACTCTCCTGAGACGATCCCTAAAACACTAGTTTATTGCTTCCACTACACCCTCTGGATCCACTCTGAAGACAGACAACACCACTAACGGCCGATTCTGTATTGTAAGTGTAACTCTACATCTCTAAACCCAGTTCCAACTGGATCCATCCACACTGATACCGCAAGGACACCTCAAATCCACAGGATTCCAACCTGAATCCATTCCCACTCATTACCCACCAACCTCCAAGCCTCTCCTTCCTCTAGTATTCCTTATTTCGGCTTAGGATCACCACTGTTTATGTAGTCTCCCAAGACAGAACCGTGTAACCATTGCTGACTTCACCTTCTCGTTTACGGTCCCCAAGCACATCACTAATGCCGGCTGACTCTCAAATACATTTTGTTCTTCACTACTTCTGCCACCTGCTGTGTTCCCATGACAATATCATCATAATATCTTACCAGAGCTCCCTACCTCCAGTCCCGCAGCCCCACACATTTCCATAGTGATCAGATCTGCAGGAAGAAGCTCTTATCATCCCATATAATCACTGTTGCTTCTGTACATTCTCCCCTACCAGGCTTCCAATCCCTACACGGCATTCCCAGCACAGAGCCTGTAGCGAAGAATCCTGAATGAAGGCACTTTTACCCCAGGGAGAGGAAAGGAGGAGACTGGGCAGGATGAGGGAGGGCAAAGAGCAGGAATAAAAACGTGGCACTGGAATTGGATATGAGGAAATTTGCTGATAAAAGTTATTTTTAGATACGGTGTTAAAAAGAGAGTATGATCCAATCATACTGTACACTTTAAATATATGCAATTTTGTCAATTAAAAACCAGGGTATTAAAAAAATCCAGAGTTTCTAATATAGGGGAATACAGAGTAAGGCAGAGTAAGGCAGAGTAAAGAATAAGAACTTGGAATAAGTAAAAATTAAGGAATAGCATCATTTCACCATTAGATATCTTAACAATTCTATCACTGTAACACAAGACCTAATAATTTTCATGAATCATGTAAGTCATCATTGTTAGTCTGTCATCACCTGGAAATTGATATGGATAGTATTAATAGAATACTCTGAAATGAATGTAAAGTTCCCCTCATAAAAATGAGTATTCTGGTCACAATGTTTGTGTGTTAATGAATATTGTGACACGACTTCACATGAACTTTATACTTGACTGTAAAGTACTTCAAGGCAGTATTTAATAGAAATCCAAAAGTAAATTTACTGTCCTGTCAATTCTCCAATTTTTGCATATTATAGCCGGGTTTAGGAATTTTTCATACAATGGAGTTATGTGATAACTGCTTTATGTACAATGTTGGACGCTGAGTTAACGACTAATTTTATTCAGTGTTTGCGTGTGTCAGGCACTGATCCAAGTGACTTCTGTCTTGCCTACGTTTAGCCCTGAGTTTCACGTAAGGAAACTGAAGTTTAGACAAAAGTGTCTCATCGAAGGTAACTCAGCCAGTCCAGGAACACTGAGACACCCCAAAGCTGGCGCTCCGAGTGCTGCCATACGGCCCCCCGCAATAGAAAAGAATATCCCCAAGATCCCAGCGACGTCTTAACTCTGATATAACTGAGCCGACAGACAGAAAGGGGCAGTCCGCTCCTTCGGAAAACCAGGCTCAAGATATGTGAGGCGGACATTTACTTCTCTTACCTTGCATTTTCTTTCGGAGTAAGAGTAACGTCGCCGTCAGACGCGATGTCTATCTCACAGTGCTCCGCCTGAATTCCTATCCCAAACAGCTGGATGTCCTGGGACGTATCTGCGCCCACCCTCGTGTGGTCCTAGTGATGGAGAGTGGAAGAAAGAGAAAAAAACCTGCTCTTACAAGTAACTCGAGGCAAATTTATCTCCATCGATCTGAGGAACCCAACGGCATCTGCATGACAATATTAAATGAATCAGATGGGAGAGCAAGATATCTGGAGCATTACAGGGCCAAAGCTTACCTTAATACACTACCTTTTAAAAATATTTAAACATTATGAAGAAAACAACCAACAGTGATTAGATACGGTTTTACAATACAAGGAAATCGGACTTGACAGGAGACTATCTTGAGATCCCATGTTAACCTGACAGCTTACTATTCACGTGCCCATGGGCACGCCACTTCACAGGCTGAGCCTGGCTGCCTCCCTCCTTCCCCCCTCCTCCCCTTCCCCCCCCAAACCAGGACAATATCAGCAACTTGAACTACTTAGTAGGATTCTTTCAAGGACCACCTGAGTGGACAGTGAAAATGTTCTGAAAATAGCTGTATGAATTCAAGAACCACTAACAGTAGATGCATGGAAAATCATATTTTTAAACATATAACTTTTAAAATGATATAAGTGGGGCGCCTGGGTGGCTTGGTTAAGCGTCTGCCTTCGGCTCAGGCCAGGATCTCAGGATCTTGGGATCGAGCCCCGTGTTAGGCTCCCCGCTCAGCAGAGAGTCTGTTTCTCCCTCTGTCTCTGCTCCTCCCCCTGCTCATGTTCTCTAATAAGTAAAACCTTAAAAAAATAAATAAAAAAATAAAATGATGAAAGTAGTTGAGTTCTGAATACCAGTATTACAGAGCACTGTAGCTTGTGGGTTACAGAATGTGCAGATGAGCATGATTTCAAGTACCTCAAACCCCAGACATATGAGGACTTGTCACTCCCACAATGCGGTCCATAGTTCATCCCTTTGTATTTTCTATTGCTCTAAAAATCACTGAGTCACAACAGTAATATTTCCCTATTCAACAGAAAGCCTTGATCTTTCAAAATTAGGATTTTGGACACAATTCCTTATGCCTTAATCATGTCCTAAATGAAAAGAACTTAATTCCATTAGTGGACTCTCAGTAGATCAGGGGCTATTTGTACCAGATTTATGTCTCTGGGAAAAAAGGAGAATAAAAAGGATAACAGGAAACAGGCTCTTCTCTTCAATTGTAGCTTATTTTCCATTGCGTTTTTATGTTCACTCCAGGCAGATCAGAATCCTTAACTAAGCACCTATTTATTTTTCAGCAAGTGGGTAATACCTCTGCATTTAGAGACTAAGGTATGTGGACAGTTAGATCAGCTGCCTTCAAGTTCCCAGGTCTCCAATCCTTGAGAGTTATTTAAATACTGCCCCATAGGGGAGGAGGGTCGGGAGAGGGCGGTGGGGTTATAGACACTGGGAAGGGTATGTGCTAGGGTGAGTGCTGTGAAGTGTGTAAACCTGGTGATTCACAGACCTGTACCCCTGGGGTTAATAATACATTACATTTTTATAAAAAATTAAAAAAAAAAGACATAACAAAAAAACTACTGCCCCATATATTTCTATATATTCATATATTTCTATATATATTTCTATACCACCATAACTCAGGAACTGTGTGTATATGTGGGTTCATGCTAAAAATCCCCTATGTCTTTTGGGGTGCCCCGTATCAGTTTCTATCAGGTGCCTGACTTCAGACAGATGTCTTATTTCTCACTTAACAAAATAAGCCAGCATTTCCAAAAGTGTGGTCTGACAGAGAAAGATAAACACCATATGACTTTGCTTTATGTGGAATCAAAAAAAGACAAACAAGCAAACAAAGAAAAAGCAGAAACAGACCCGTAAACATAGAGAGCAAACGGATGGTCGCCAGAGGGGAGGTTTCATTCTCAATGGCAACCAGACCGCACTACCCATCCTCTTACCTTTAATGGGCGCTGAGCTGGACACAAAGAGCAAAATCATGGGTACAGGCCCAGATTCTAATGGGAGCTGTACGTGAATGAATCAGGACTGCGACTGTCTATTTATATGCTCTCCTACCTTCAAATAATAAACCAGAAGTTCGTTGAGAGCAGGGTCTGCGTTCAGGTTGACTAAGTAGCACTTGTCATCCCCGACCTTGATACCCGACGTCTCCAGGGAAATCCCCATACTTTCAAGTTGTCGTTGTCTCTCCTGGGCACAAAACAGACAAAACCGGGGAACTCTATTTGTTGCTCTAGCCACAAGAGGTATCCATGGAAAGTTTCGGTCACTGTTTCTGGGGCGGATGCCAAAGAAATGACACATTCCAACCACATTTACGGAATGTCTTAAGTGTGTGACATCATGAGTCAGGGTGCTATGGGGGTGCTATGGGAAAACCAGACACCACTGTGCCTATACGGGGTTTACAGTCTGGGGAGGGGATAAGACCACACACCTCAATCAGAAGAGGAAGGATGGAGAAGAACACTGGAGAGGAACAACGTACTATAGGGCTTCCAAGGAAGGAGACAGTGGATGGGTTCAGGGACCAGAGAAGTCTTCAGAAAAGGATATATTTGAGATGTTTCTTGCAGTAGAAGAATTTTACAGGAAGAAAAGGGGCAGTAGTAAGGCAGGAGGAGGTTGTTCTAACAGAAGGCACAGGAAGGCGCAGGAGAAATTCTGGGCACACTGTAGGATTCCAGGTGCCGAGAACCCTACTCAATGTGGAAATGCCATGGAAGAGACAGGGATGGAAGAGCAGGTTGGTTCCTGACTGCACAGGGCCTTGAATCCATCCATCCATCCATCCATCCATCCACCCATCCATCCATCCAAGAGATATTTAAGTCTTAGGTACTGATCTAGGACTAGAAATAGAATAGTGAACAAAGTCCCTTCATTTGTGAAAACTTGTGTTCTAGTAGAAAGAGGCAGACCATGAAAAACAGACATGTAAAATACAGAATTTGCAGCAGTGATGAAGAAGCACAGAGCAATGGACAAGACACAGGGAGTCAGGTGTGTGTGTGTGGTGTGTGTGTGTGTGTGTGTGGGTGTGGGAGGGCGCGAGTGAGTGCATGTGTGTATGTGAATGACACCTATGAGAAGGCTTGACTAGGTCCCGGTTCCTGCTTTCAAGCTCCCTCACTGGGACGGTCCAGTATGCCCCAGTGGTCCGTGAGATGAAAACAGTCACAAACGGCATCGTGTAGATTCATGAAACTCACACACCAGCACAGCATTAGTCCTTGCCTTACATCGGATCTCACGTGAAGTTCGTGCAGCATTTTCTCACAAGCCCAAGGAATCAAATAGAATGAAAAAAACGATGATGTGCTGTAAGTTATAAATTCTCTGCCAGTCAGGGATGTCGAATGCTGTGCCAGGTGATCCCAGACCACGACACGGAAAAGCAGGACACATGCACAGTGTTTCCTGCAAAGCACGTCTGCTCCAACTCAGTGCTCTCGGCACTTCTGGCAAACACATGGCCCCAATGGCGGTTAATGAAAGATGACGAAGTCGGCCTCTAACCCCGACCTTCGTGGCCTCGTTTAGCAGAAAGAGGTCCTTACGTGACTTTTTGAGGATGATGAGTGGCTACACAGAAAAGACGGCAAATGAAAAAAAAAAGTCACAAGGTTTTAGGCCTGAATTATCAAGCTACCTGTGCGATTTCTTCTGTTTTCCTCAGCTTCTCTTCCCAAGTCACTGTTAGCTCTTTGATCAGCTTTTCAGACTCCTCGAGCTTCTCTTTCAGTTCAGGGGCCTTCATAGCCTTGGAAAGGAAACCAGAGATAGCTGATTTTCTAATTTTTCCCACCATTATTTACAAAACAATCCCTTACTGTCCTTCTAAGTGGCTATCCACAGTCCACTGGAAGCAACTAAGTCATACGGCATCAGGGTGGGCTTTAGATCTTTATTAATTAAAAGAAGTGTAGGAATAAAGGACTGCTACTCTTTAAAGGAGAAAATGAAACCAGTGCCCTGAATTAAACTGATACAAATCGTTACAGAGTAATTTTATCCACCATACTTAAATTTCACATTTAAAGATCTTTTTTTTTTTCTTTCTTCTTAAAGTAGGCTCCATGCCCAACATGGGGCTTGAACTCACAACCCTGGGATTAAGAATTGCCTGATCTACCAACGAAGCCAGCCAGGCGCCCTTCATATCTGAAGACCTAAAAGATGCTAACGTTCGTTGTCAACATAGAAACATAGGGAAAAAGAGGAACTGCGAGACAGAGATCAACACACACCACCAAAAACACATCCCAGAGAGAACCTACCAGGAAAAGTGAAGAAGAATTCTTCTCATTCATTTTAAAATTTGTCTCTGAATCACTTAAAACTATTTATCTTATTGGTGGTAATAAACTTTGCGTAGCCATCACTCCCTTGAAAACAGGACTTCTGGGCTAAAGGGGAGCAATTTCCCTTTGAGGTAGCTCAGTGAGAATAACTAAGGGTCCGGGTACAGATTTGTACATGCCGCTCAAATACTTCGGGGCTCGTACTTGCCAACAACACACTTCCACACCCTACAGCAAGAGGAGCCTCTGCAAAGCATAAGCCCACGAACAGCAAAGACGGCAGACTCGGACAAGGAATCCAAGTGACGATGACGTGTACGGTCCCTGCGGTTTCAGAGTCTCACAGTGCTAACCGTGGCTGAGAGTGACATTCAGTGCTGGGGACAAGGAGACACCCAGGAGAGCTCTATCTCGGTGAACCTTCTGCGGCCCCTCTTCTGGGGTATGGTTCTAGCTGTCCAGCCTAGATTACTGGTCACGGTGGAAAAGCAGATTCAGAGACAAGAGGAAAGAAGTAGCTCATTCACCTCTACACGAATTTCAGAACCGCCACACCTGCCTCCCAGGATCATGACTCTCTTCAAAGTTTATCAGCGTTTTGATTTTTCAGGTGTTTCGCTACCATTCTTGGCGTCCCTAAAAGATGATGCTCGATGCACTGAGCGATTGTGATCATGACAGTAACGGAAACTAGCAACATTTGCTGAGCCTCACAAAGCTGCTAGGCACCACGCTAAGTGCCCTCCAGTATCAGTGCTGCCTTAGGGGTTAGGGATGAACACAATCGATACAACAAGGCTTCCGACGCTTCAGAAGCCGACAGCTGGAACGGCTATAGTACAGCTCCACCATCACCCACGAACAGACTGTTCAGATCCCTGGCTCTGACTCCTTTCTGCCCGTTTATCTCAATCTCTTACTGACTACTTTCTTGACTAGATACAGTGACAGACAGATAGACAGCCTGGTACAAAGTGCTCAAAAAATAGTATCTATCACCCTTTCCTCCTACAGCTTAATACTGTCCTGACCATGGGGCGCCTGGGTGGCTCAGTGGGTTAAAGCCTCTGCCTTCAGCTCAGGTCATGATCCCAGGGTCCTGGGATCGAGCCCCGCATCGGGCTCTCTGCTCAGCGGGGAGCCTGCTTCCTCCTCTCTCTCTGTCTGCCTTTCTGCCTACTTGTGATCTCTGTCTGTCAAATAAATAAATAAAATCTTAAAAAAAAAAAAATACTGTCCTGACCAAAGAGAGTTCTAAGCAGGTGGTATGAAGGAATGTGACCTCAGCAGCCTTAGGTACGCATCCAAATGAGGCACGGGCCAGCACGTGACGAAAGCCCAGGCACCTGGCCTTCGTTTCAGTCCTGTTACCTATTTCAAACAAGAGCGCGCCTCAGCCAGCAGCTTACTACAAGAAAGTGACTTCGAAGAGCGTGTGTTTATTCAAGCTCAGTAATGCCAACGAAACACAGTAACCATGAGAAATGACCCATTTTGTTTCCTGCCAGGAGCTGATACACATTTAAAAAAAAAAAGAAAAAAAAAAAAAGGAGATTTCTGAATTGTTCCTAACATTTATCTGTCTTCCCTGACTTAAGGAAGAGATGATATATAACCAACTAATCTGAAAATTTTAAGGCCTATGGGTGCATAATTTACACTGTTAATAAAAACAGGGATGCCTGGGTGGCTCAGTTGGTTAAGCCACTGCCTTCGGCTCAGGTCATGATCCTGGAGTTCCAGTATCGAGTCCCACATCAGGCTCCCAACTCCTTGGGGACTCTGCTTCTCCCTCTGACCTTCTCCCCTCTCATGCTTTCTGTCTCTCAAATAAATAAATAAAATCTTAAAAAAATAAAAATAAAAAAAGTAAAAACAACACATCTGGGGCGCCTGGGTGGCTCGGTCAGTTAAGCATCTGACTCTTGATTTCGGCTTGGGTCATGATCTCAGGGTCCTGGGACTGAGCCCCGTGTCAGGCTCCACGCTCAGCAGGGAGTCTGCTTGAGATTCTCTCTCCCTCTGCCTCGGCCCCTCCCATACTCTCACTCTCTCTCTAAAATGAATAAGCAAATCTTTAAGAGATAAAATAAAAACGACATATTTGGTCCTTCCGGTTTCACGCTGGGTGAGATCCGCAGCCAATGGCCGACTGGTCGACTGAAGCCAACAGCAAGCCAGCAACAGCCCCGACTCTGACTCGTCCGCTCCCGCAGCGGCTGGCTGAGCTCCTGGGACAGAAGCCTGGTATGACTCAGGCTGTCCACACCACGCTTAGCATGCAGAAGCAGCCAATCAACACAGAGATGCTGAATGGCATGGAGATGACCCAAACCCGCAGGCCAAGGACACCCTTCCCTGCTCCAGTACCACCAGCCAGGGACGTGCAGAGACGGGGAGCCCCCAGCTGGTCTTACCTCGGCCTGTGAGAGCTGCTCCTTCAGCTTCTCTACTTCCTCGCGCAGCTCCCGGATGACCTTGGCATTGGGGTCCTCGTTCACGATGGCATGGTTAACGATCCTTTTGGCTCGATCTGCATATCGTAAGGTGGAGAGGGTCTCTTCGTAGTTGTCTGCTGCTGGGCTGATGGTGGCTATCATAGAGGTCTGGCTGTTGCCTCCCAAATTGTCCTGCAAAATATTTCCAGTAGCATCTAAGGAAGCGAGCCCCATTCTGTGCACAACACGCAGGATGAAAGCTGAAAACACGTTTGAGTGACGACATTCTCTGTGAGCAAAGAGATATGTTGTGGAAATGGGTTTGTATTCCACAAATAATTTTATGCCAAGGGGTGGTTTCTCGATAGTCACAACAACACTGCCTGTCAAGCAGCAGCACTACACTGGGGTAAGGAGGGCAAGACAGGCGCATTTTCACTCTGCATTCCCGGGAATGAGGAGCAAGGCGTTGTTGGGGGCGGCTGCGTATTTGGCTAGCTCTGCACACACCTTTCCGCTGCCAGCTCTGAAACTGGCCAGTTTTCGTTGGAAAGGAACGCTGCAACAATGAATTACCTTAAGAAGCCAAGTGAGGACTGAATCTCGGTAAGGCACAAACTTGTTTTTACCCTTGCCAGCCGCCTGGTCAGCCAGCGAGGATATAACCAACCCCAAGGTTGTAAGGGATCTGCCGAAAGAAAAAAAAATTTTAATTAACTTTATAGAATATTTACATTGTTTCCATAAAATAATAATCATTTCAGGGAATAAGTATAAAATACGCAGAACAGGGCCCTCAAGTTGATACAATCAAGTGTATGTTAATTTGTCAAGAAGCTGAGACAGAGAGAAACAAAAAAGTAACTCCATTCATTTAAAAGAATGAATTTAAAATCCCTGTACACACACCTATGACACAGACATTTCAGTACCTGGAAACACACATTTAATAATCAATCCAGAGACTTCTAATGGACTCCGAATATTACGTTGGGATTCTGAACCATTTATTCTTTGGGGCTAATCTGGACCATCTGGGCCTCTCATTTTGTGGTCCACTGTAACCACGTAATTTGAAGAGAAATTTTCTCTGCAAGTTACAAGGTATATTCTGCTCATCTGCTAAAGCTGGCAAGCTCATTTCACAACTCAGTGTGGAGTTTGTACAACTGCACAGAACAAAGACCCACCCAAGCAGAGGACAGCATATGGCTACTCTTTCAACAACTGCTACACAAAGTAGCACTGGGATCCCCTGAGAGCTGCTTAGAAACACTGACTCTTGGAAGCCTCCCCACGCCTACAGAGTCAGAACCAGTTAAGGATATTTCCAGGTGATTCACAGGCACATTAAATTTTAAGAAGCCCTGGTTGAACAATGCCCAAAGTGACACATGGATTTAGCTGCCTAGGCCCATGATTCTCAAAACGTGGTGCTGGGACCAGCAGCACCAGCAAGACTTGGGACCTTGTTACAAATGCACATTCTCAGGCCCCACCACACCCCTAACCTACCGACTCAGACACTTGTAGTGGGACCTACCACTCAGTGCTTTAACCAGCCCTCCAGGTGATTCTGGTGCAGGCTGGAGCCTGAGAACCACTGGCTGAGCTCTGAGTGTTCCCTGGTACTTAATACATGTTTTCTGCACCAGAGAAAACAGCACCATAGAAACAACAGATCTGTGAAACTGAGGGATGAAGGACATCCTTCTGTGTCACGGCTGAGTGCCAAGTGCACTTTCAATAGGAAAGCAGAGTTTAGCATGAAAGACTAGTTTTCTTTTTAATGTTAACAACAGACTTCCAAGAAATGAGTTGAAAGAAAGCATGTTTCTCACAAAACATAATCTTAAAGGTGAGTCATTTGAAAAAACACTGAAATACAAAGGAAAAATCAAGGGGTAGAAAACGAGCCAGAATTTTAAATGATAGCCATTCCTGCAACGTGACATAAATATGTACAATACAACTGACAGATTCACAAGTTAAATCCACCCCCAAAGGAAATGAAAACATTTGCCCACACAAAACCGTGTACATGAATTTTCATAGCAGTGTTAGTCACAACAGCCAGAATGTAGAAACCACCCAAGTGTCTGTCCATCAAATTGATGAAGGGACGAATAAAATGTGGTATGTCCTCACAATGGAATATTATTCAGCCAAAGAGAGGATTCTGATATAACCTACAACATGAATAAACCCTGAAAAATTCTGGTAAGTGAAAGAAGCCAAACACCAAAGGCCAATGTCCTGGGTTGAAGAGTGTCTACCCAAAATTCGTGTCCACCAGAACCTCAGATGTATTCTTATTTGAAAACAGGGTCCCCGCAGATGTAATTAGTTAAGATGAGATCATACTGGCTGAAGGAGGGCTGTAATCTACCGACTGGTGCCTTATAAGAAGGCCACGTGAAGAAGACATCCAGGCAACAGGGGGGAGGCCATGTGAAAAGAGAGGCAGAGATGGGAGCAATGCATCTACAAACCAAGGAAGGTCAAGGAGCTTTAGCAACCACTAGAAGGTAGGAGAGAGGCATGACGGATTTTCCCTCTGAGCCACAAGAAGGAACAAATCTGGCCAACCCCTTGATTTTGGATTTGTGGCTTCCAGAACTTTCTATCGTTGTAAGCTACCCAGTTTGTGGTAATCTGTTACCACACTGGGAAACTAATACAGCTACATATTGATGCCATTTATACAAAACACCCAGAAGAGCTGAAATCTGTAGAGATGAAGATAGTGGTTGTCCACGGCTGGGGTGGTATGACTGGGGAATGACATGGACACAAGCTTACTTTGGGGATGATGAAAATGTTTTCAGATTAGATTGTGGCAATGGTTATACACTCCGAACATAATAAAGCTGCTAAACTGTACATTTTAAAATGGTAAAGGATGTGTATGTGAACCATTTTTCATTATAGCTGTTTAAAAAAAATTCAAGTTCAATCACTCCATCAGTCCTCCCGAAGGTAACAAATTTAAGAAAGAAAATGGCAAAAATAAATTATTCAGACTACATCAAAATGAAAAGTTTCTGCACGAAGAAGGAAACAGTCAACCAAACTAAAAGGCAACCTACTGAATATAAGAAAATAGTTGCAAATGACATATCCAATAAGGAGCCAAAACAACACCCAAAGACAAATAATCCAATTAAAAATGGGCAGAAGACATGAAAAGACATTTCTCTGAAGACACACAGATGGCCAACAGACACATGAAAAGATGCTCAGCATCAGTCATCTTCAAGGAAACGCAAATCAAAACTACAATGAGGTATCACCTCACACTTGTCAGAATGGCTAAAAGTCAAGAAAGAAGCATTGGTGAGGATGTGGAGAAAAAGGAAGCCTCTCACACAGTTGGTGGGAATGCAAGCTGGTGCAACCACTGTGGAAAACAGAAGGGAGGTTCTTCAAAAAATTAAAAATAGAATTATCCTACTACCCAGTAATTACCCTAATGGATATTTACCCTCAAAATCCACATGCACCCCCATGTTTATCACAGTATTACTTATAATAGCCTAATTATGGAAGTAGCCCAATTTATCCAGCCCATTTATCCAGATAAATGGATACAAAGAATATATACACAGTGGAATATTACTCAACCATAAAAAAGAATGAAATCATGCCATTTCCAACATCATGGATAGAACTAGAGAGTATAATGTGAAGCGAAATAAAGAAATACGAATACCATATGATTTCACTCATATGTGGAATTCAGGAAACAAGACGAGCAAAGGAAAAAAAAGAGAGAGAGAGACACAAACCAATAAGCAAACTCTTAACTCTAGAGAACAAATTGATGGTCACGAGGTGGGAGGGGGTTGGTGGCATGGGAACTAAAGAGTACACTTATGATGAAATAAAATTATATTTAAAAAGTAAGAAAATGGGGGCGCCTGGGTGGGTCAGTGGGTTAAGCCTCTGCTTTCCGCTCAGGTCATGATCTCAGGGTCCTGGGATCGAGCCCCACATCAGGCTCTCTGCTCAGCAGGGAACTGCTTCCCCCTCTCTCTCCGCCTGCCTCTCTGCCTACTTGTGATCTCTCTCTCTCTGTCAAATAAATAAATAATATCTTTTAAAAAAAATGTAAGAAAATGGCATATGATATATATGAAATAGAAGAAGATGGGAATTCAATGTTAATGCAAAATCACATTTCTGCTTATAGAATATAGGGCATTGTTCATATTTTGCAACTCCTGAAATAAAATTTTCAGTTGAAAACAATTCTTCAAACTGTATCAGTTTTTAGTACTTAAAAACAGCAGAAATCACTTTAACTGATACAGACTATAAAAAGCTCCACGACTCCAAGGTCAATAACCAGCAATTCTCAAGTGAACAGTGCCCTTTATGTGCAAACCCATTCTGGGCTGGTCACGTATTTTTCATCACTGAGGAGACAAGATCTGACTTTGGTGGCAACCGCTCCTATTTTCTAATTCGAAAGCGTGAGAAGTAAAAAGGGAGAGTTCCTGGCACTCCTAAGCAAGACACAAAAAAATTAAATGAGGGCTTTGAGACAAAAAGAGAAAGGGCAGCACAGCGTCATCACTGCCCACGACACCACGTGCACGCTGCGTCAGGACATGCCCTTAGCATGTCCAGCACGTCAGCACGTCCAGCAGGTCCAACACATGAGCCACAGGGGAGGGGCGGGGCAGGGCAGACTGACCACGTGACTCTGGGGCTGGCCAGGCATGGTCACGTGACTCTGTTTCCTGCGTGCAGCGTTCTGTTACTGAACCATTTAGGGAAGCTTATCACTAGTAGAAGCCTTTTACCTGATCGTGTGCACACGTTCAAAACAAGGCCTCTGTCTCAACTTGCTGTCCCCTTGGAACAAAGAGAATAAACCTGCAGAGTGAGGAGACTTGTGGGAGGTAACCAGGTCACCCAGTGACCAGGGAGCCATGATGCCATCCCTCCCTGCGACCTTCCACCCGGGAGCAGTGATGCAGGGGCTTGCGGAATCTCAAAAACCGCGTGTGAAAACTGAACAGTGGGTTCACGTATTTTAACATAACTTCATTTCTAGGGAGCTTAAGAATATAACGAAATCACAAATTATGGATCCTGCTACTGCTGTCTTCTCATGCTGTAGGCAAATGGGCAGCTCACAGGTTTCCAGGACAGGGTGGGGCTGTCTGCCCATCTGAGGGGCTGAAAAAAATTGTCCCAGGAACCTTTCTTTTCTACCAAAGTACAGCTCTTCCCTGAACCTAAGGGAGGTGGAGATAGTAAGGCAGCTGCTAACCTTCGGGCAAGTTCTTGGGCTGGGGTGGTGGGCACGGAGTAAATGGGGAGGACAGAAGGATTAGGCTAGGGGATAACGTTTATGAACAGAGAGCCATGTTTTAACATTGAAATTTTAAAAATCTACCTATCTACTATAACAGAGAATTTGACATTAAGAAAGTTAAGAAAACTAGGAGGATCAAAAACAAAATAAAAGCAGCTCTAATAAGTACAATCAATGAGAAAAATATTGTCATAACTTTTTTTTTCCCTTTTCTACATCTTCCTCCAACCTCGTTTCCCTTGAAACTCTAACCACCAGATTCCTTCCCTTAGGAGTGGATATCATGTGATGTCAGTTATCTATATTCTCCGGGATGGCTTTCAATTATATAACCTATTTACTAGTGATCTTTGTCTAAGGTCCTAAGTGCAGTAGTTATTAAAGTTTGCTAGAGTTACCTAAATGTGTATTTCTCTATCTCTTTCTACTTAAGGTTTTGATTGCTTTGAGAGTGGAGACCATTCTAGATCATACCATTATTACTGTGCCTGGCTTACAGAAATCAGTCAGTATCTCTGCTGAGTAAAACTGAGTCTAAAGTACACTGAAGAACAGAACATGGGTCTCTTTCTAAAAAGGACTGATTCGATGCTGGCTTTGGTACTCTCTGTGGATGTTTGAGAGAAAAAGGGAAATGGTAACCCCTCTGCCTTTTTTACTTGCTAACAGAACCCTGATTTTGCTGGGAGGCTTATGCTGGGCTAAAAACTCCACTTTGCAGAGTCCTCTGCAGCTCTGCGAAGCCATGAAACATGGCTCTCTGGCCAATGAGATGCTGGGTGACATAACTGGGTGGGGCTTCCAAGAAAGCTATTGTTCTGGTAGAAAAGGTACATATTCCGTAGTCATAAGCCAGAAGCCAGTGGTCCTTTGCCCTTCCTTTCGCTCTGTAGTGTGGAACACAGATAAGGCTACAGAGCCTGGAATGATAGAGTCATCTTGAGGTCATGAGGACGACGTGATCACACACTAAGGTTCGTTGAGCTGGGTGCCTGACGGCATTTTTGAGGTGCTGTACCAGCCCTTGGGCTTCTTGTTAAGTGAGGAAAAGAAATCCATCATTTTGGTTGTCACTACAGCTGTCGCTTACAGAAAAATGCAACCCTTTATTTTTAAAGAAAGTTGAAAGATGATGAAGTTAGTGGACTTGAGTTAGTACTTTTCACTGGTAAGTCTCCACTCTTAACAGTAAAGAGAAAATGCAAAGAATATGTGTGGCAAACCAGGGGCAAGGACAATCCCATCCCATGGCAGGAGAGGAAGGAAAGCCGTGGTCCTGCAGAACAGGTCTCGTCCCACTCCCCACCGATTTCCAGTGGCCGATGCGAGTTAATTGAGTCCAGTAAAGTGCAAAGTGTAACAAGTACCATTCCCAGTCTCATTTCCGTTTCGAGTGCCATGGTGAAATCAAGTATATACAAACATTTCCAAAAACGAGTTCTCGGGGCACCTGGTGGCTCCGTGGGTTGGGCCTCTGCCTTTGGATCGGGTCATGATCTCAGGGTCCTGGGATCGAGCTCCGCATCGGGCTCTCTGCTCAGCGGGGAGCCTGCTTCCCTCTCTCTGCCTGCCTCTATGCCTACTTGTGATCTTTGTCTGTCACATAAATAAATAAAATATTTTTAAAAACATGAGTTCTCTTGAATATTTATTGTGCAGATTTTAGTAGATGTAATACCTAGAATTCTGTCATCAAATAAGTTCAAGGAGTAAGTTCAAGTTACATGGGATTCATGAGTCTCCGAAGGGAGGCTTTTTAAAGCAGCTTTGCTCAAAATTATTTGTCTAAGGGTCTTTTTCCTCCCAGAGCCACTTGAGGAACTAAGATTTCCCAAAAATGCTTTGAGAAACCCTGAAGTCACAATGCCACGTGCCCCAAAACACGTGACCACTGCCTCCCAAGGAGATTTTTGCTGTCCTTTGTGTGTCTCTCACGTTAAATGCAAAGATGTTTATTCAGATTTTTTCCCCCACATATGTGGACCCTGCAATGGGTAAGTGGTACATTGATAAGGACCCCTACCCGCTCTTGAATAATGGGACAGAATCGGGCCATTTTTACTCTCTCTAGGTACAAGTTCGCGTTTGGTTATGCAGGCAATATCCATTTAAGTGAGATTTCCGAGATAAAATGATTAAGAGTCCTAAGTATTCAAGAAGAGAAAAAGGAGGAATGAGACACACGACACATTAGAGATACTATGCTTATACTTTACTGCATTGTCACATAAGTTATTGGACAGAATCCTAAGAAGAACATATATTTGCATCCGTAGAACAAATGTGGAGTAGAACCCCTTGGGGAAATGTTTAATATACATTTTATAATCAGCCACAGTGATTGAAATGGAACTGAGGCCAGGAATGATACTCATCAGAGGAGCACTGTTTGCACTTAATAACTGGTCATTACTGAGAATGACAGAACCTTTTTCAGTGACATTCCCAGGGGTTTCAGTGAGCATCCCATGATGTGAACGAGCGCTCCGAGAAGCAAGCCCGCTGGCCTCCAGCCACGGGGACAGACTTCCTCACTCCATCCTCAGCAGACAGGTGGAGCGACAGACAGAGTTTTCGGATGTGTTCCCCTGCGAGGATGGTCTACAGACCTACTCCTCCCGCTCCTGGAACAGGCCATGGCAGGTGCAGCCACGCAGCGCCTTAGCTCTCCAATAAAGGAATAATGTGTGCTTTAACGCTCTTAAGAGCTTAAGGAGAGACGAAGCTCCTCAGTCCAGAGCCCATTAAGCAGACACTAATGTCTGTGTGAAGTCCCTGACCCGTCTGCGTAAGAGGATTACTATGTTCCATCAAGAGAAGCCCAAACAGAAGGCCGACAGAAAGTGTAGGACACATGTCAGAGATTTCTTTAATTTTACCACTCAAAGGGGCACTGATTTTAAGGCTTAAAAAGCCATTTGTGGTGCCATCAGGCAGCCCCTTTCAATTTACTATTTATTTTACTTGGTTAGTACACACTGACACAGAGCTCACTACATGCTGTGCACTTACTAATAGGAACTAATTTAATGCCTATAGTCGCCTTGCTCACAGGGCTGTTTCCTCAGCCATGTTTTACAGCTGACAAAACAGAGGCACCCAGAGGTCACGCAGCTAGTTTCTGTAACGAAGAAATTCCAGTGTCTCCTCTGGGAAGCCCTCCCTTAGCCTTCCAGCTGCGCTGTCCCCGTGTTCCCACTGCCCCCCTCTGGGCAAGCTTCCATGGCGCTTAATGTAGTCATACTCCCCTCAATCCTGCCCTACTGGATCAGGACCTTCCACCTACTCCTCCCCGTGCTCTTATGCACATCTGGTGCTCAACACACATCGGCTACACGGATCAAAGACGGGCAGGTGCGCGCCTCTCGCCTGAAATCCTTGGGGCCACCTGGGTGTGGAAATGCAGAATATTTTGAATTTCAGGAAGTGCAGTGCATGCATTATACATGACCACGGGCAGATCCGGGACAGCAGCCCGTAATAACATCCATTTGCATTTCTACAGCTAAACTTACAAATGGCCATGCTACTACAGTAAACAGAAACTATAAACACAGACAAAGACTAGAGACAGCCTCATGAGAGTTCAGGGGAGGCTCTACCAACATGTAAGCTGTGAAGAAAAAAAGAAAAGCGCTTGGTTTTCAGAGCGTTCTGGATTTTGGAATGGCCAGTAAGGGACAGAGGGCCAATTTCCATGAAGGTCTCCCAGACAGCTCTGCAGACGTCAGGGAACCATGTAACGGCCCGATGTCCTGTTCATGCAGTTGCTACGTCCCCATGACCACAGTGAGAACCTGGAGGACCAGCTGGAGACCTGGGTCCAGAGTGGGCTCCTGGGGCATAGGCACCTGCCAAGGGAGACCAGAGAGGTATGTGGGGTGAAGAAAACAGCCCTGGACTAAGGCACAGTGGAAAAGGACCTGGGGCATCTCCGTTCCCTTGGAGCCAGTTTTGTTTTTTTATTTTTGGGAAAAGCACAAGGCCAACTCAGCAAACATCCAAAGGCTGGTAAAGGTGTCATACGAACAACAGTTCCATGCTTCAGCATTGGCTGATGTCTCAGCCTTGTCTGGTCGAAGAAAAAAGATCCTCCTTCCTTTCATTTTTTCAAGTGAAGTGACCTCCTGTTGTCCTAAACTATGTGCTCCTTCAAGGGCGGCCATCAGGCTGTGACAAGTAACCCTAACATGAAGCTATCACAGCTATTATAGCTCTGGAAGGCTGGGAGTCCAGTACGCGTCTCACTGGGCCACAAGGGTGTCCGCAGGGCTGCGCTCCTTTTAGAAGCCCTAGGAGATGGGACTGTTGCCTCGCCTGTTCCAGCTCCTACAAGCTGCCTGTGTTCCTTGGCTTGTGGTCCCTTCCTTCACTGTCAAACACGAAATAGAAGGTGAAGGCTTCTTCACTCCACATCACTCTGACCGGCGCTGGCCCTCCTGCCTCCCTCCTTCACTTTTCAGGAGGTTTGTTCTTACAGCAGGCTCACCCAGATCATCTCCTCTTCTCAGAACCTTAATTCATCACATCTGCCAAGTTCTCTGTCTTGCACAGTCACATATGCACAAGTTTTGGGAATTAGGATCGGGGCATACGGGGGGGCGGTGGGGAGGCAACAGTGTCTACAAGAATATCTGAATTTCTGGGGCGCCTGAGTGGCTCAGTGGGTTAAAGCCTCTGCCTTCAGCTCGGGTCATGATCCCAGGGTCCTGGGATCGAGCCCCACATCGGGCTCTCTGCTCAGCGGGGAGCCTGCTTCTTCCTCTCTCTCTCTCTGCCTGCCTCTCCACCTACTTGTGATATCTCTCTCTGTCAAATAAATAAATAAATAAATAAATAAAAAAGAATATCTGAATTTCTCTTGCATCCCTAGCACTGACTGCAGTGCCAAACACACAGCACATAATAAGTGTCAGCTCAGCCTTTATTCATATTACTTGAATGTCTTCAAGCATTAGTTCCCTCATCTATAAGCAGAGATAAAAATACCTACTAGTAGCCTCACATGAGGCTCATATGAAAGCGCTCGGATAACTATAAAGAACCCCCACAATGAGGATCAGCTCTCACTGACTAGTAGCAGGAAATTCACAGATCCATTTGTGGAAAAACCCAGTATATAAATAAGGAAAGACAGCAGGATGCTAAGAGCATTCCACTCAATTCAGTAGGGCATTATGGAAGAGAGGGTGTGGCCGGGGATGTCAATCATGTTATTACGCGGCCTGGAGACACTCCCATTTGGGACCATATGTAATTCAGTGCCCAAACTGAAGAGGGCGCTACTAACGTGGCTCTGGGACCAAAGCATGAGGTAGAACTCTTGCAGGCAACCAGAACACATGGTCACCGCAGGTACTCCACGGGGCTCTGGAGCCAGACTGCCTGCAGCCAAATCCAGACCCACACTTAGAGCTCTGACACTTGGGGCACATTATTTAATCCTTCTCTGTCCTGGTCTCTTCTTCTGTAAAACAGGGATAACAGACTCCCCCCGCCCCCCCCCCAAGGCTGGTGTGCAGATCAGATGAGTGATTACATACGCACCATTCAGAACCTCGCCCGATCACACTAAGAGGTCAGCAGAAGTTAGCTAGCATTACACATCACAGCCAGCCATGCCCGACATTCTCACAAATTCTCGGCACAGAACTTCTAGTGTTTTCCCACAAGTCGGGCCTGAAGGCAAAGGGCTAGTGTGGCTAAGCACCAGTAAACAAATCTCCCGGACAGGTGACGATCTGTCCGTTGATACCTGCTCCCTCATACCCCACTTCTGCTTTCCCATCCCCGCCCTCGAGCCCACTGTGGAACGCTGAGCTGCGGTGCCAGCCTGGGCTCCTACAGTGCTTGGTCATGAAATACAGCCAAACCCTTTGTTATGAGAGCAGGAGACAGGATGACCGCAAGATTAACTCCCTAAAGCAGCAGTCTCTTCAGTGAGTGCTGCTCTGTCCAGCTGATAGAGGGGGTGATATTTGCCTTCTAATTTTAAACTTCAGCACACTAAAATTATAATGTGCTCACGTCATTTTAAAGGGCAAGCCGCACAAATGGGTTCCTGCATAGACTGCTTCTTGTCACCTTCTGTCCTAAACGAAACCCAAGTTATTATGTCTCAAGAGAGAGAGATGTTACAAATACGAACCCAACTACTTTCTGCTGAACTTAGAATAATGATGATGATTATGCTATTTGTACAGATTATAAGAATATTAGCTACAGCAAATAGTATTGATTCAGTACACACAAGACAGGCCAGGCACTGCTCGAAGTGCATCCCGGGCATGTATGCTCTAGCAAGTCTACCAAGCAGGGACTGCTGGGATCCCCATTTACAGATGAGAAGAAGAAAGCACAGAGAGGTGAAGGGAAGAATGAAACTCCGGCAGTCTGACTGGAGTGCACACTCTTAAATGCAAACTCTGCTCCCTCTTGAGCGGGAAAGCAAACACCCCTCTTGCCCGGCAGGAGCCATCCTGGGGTACCATATTATGGAAAAGAACAAGCCCTCCACTTGTCCGTGCTGAACACCTGCATCTTCTTTGTCTGCCTGGCGAACTCCTACACACCCCGTACCACCCTGATCTCTTCCAGCCCCTAGGACAGCTCAGGGCACACCACAGGCTCCCAAGGCAAACCCTGAGATTCCAGCGTGGCAGCTGCGGGAGTAGTTTTGTCAGGCGCTGACGTTGAAGCAGTATCAGCTGTACAAAGGGATTCAAAGCAGGTTCTCTTTTCAGAGGCAGCTTCTCGGGTTCATCTAAGATATGATTTGATTGACAAGGCCGTGATTGGCCTTTACCTAAGACCACATTAGACATGATGATGACGTGCACAGGGCTGCAACGTGTAGCTTCACACAAATAAAGCTCATGCATTTCAGGAGAGTCAGGGCTGTTGGTTTTCTTCAACTCTGTTTACTAAAGCTACACGAACTCGGAAGCACCTGCCACCAGAACCATCCATTCCCTTCTGGCACCCCAAGCCCCGCCCCCCACCCCGGACACAGCCGGACACCTGGGAAGCTGGGTATGAGGCTGCTGTGGGACCCCAAGTCCCACCGGCCACCTTACTTGTTAATGTTGCTGCCTTCTTTGAGTCGTTCTCCTGCGGCTCCTGTTTTGGACACTCTCTCGCTACCTGCCAGGTCCACCAGGCTGACCTTACTGACCTTCTCTCCTGAGTTCTGGTTGCAGGGAACAAGAGAGAAACAACACATGTGAGGGCAAACGCACACATCTACGCTGACGTCTACACCGTAGCTGAGGGCAGCCAAGTAGCCCTGCCCCCACAACAGGGCAGGGGTGGAGCCATGGGGACTTGTGATGTCATGGTCAATTTTATTTTTTTTTAAGTTTTTACTTTTTTAAAAGTTTTATTCATTCAAGTCATCTCTGCATCCAATGTAGGGCTTGAACTCACAACCCCTGGGATATAGAGTCACATGCTTGTCTGCACCTGGGCCGGCCAGGTGTCCCACAGCCAATTTTGAACTGCTGCGGGAATACAGTGTTTGCATGTCGCTGGGGAGCATGCGTCCTCAGCTTTCCGGGATCTGGTCAGGAAGCCAGAGATTTTCTGTGCCTTTGAGGGAACACATGAGGATTCCTGCATATTTAGGTCAAAATCCTCTTCTTTTGAAAAAGTGTTCTTTAGGCTAAGTGTTGTTGTTTCCTCTCTAATAGCCCTTAATGGCTATAAGGTAGACTCGGTCGTTTTTAGGGGAATTTCAGGATGAAAGGATACATATTAAAAGCTGTATGGTGACATCACTGCTGCTCATGGAGTTTACACAAGAAACGCAATTTTTTTAAAGTTATATATAAAGGAAGACCTCATAAGCAGAACAAGTTAAGTGAAGTAGCTTATCTAGTAAGCAGCAAAGCCAGCGTGAAATTCCCAGCCACCGAATCCAACCACGAAGCCCTCCAGCCCTGCGAGACGTGTGCGTTCCTTTCCTGCCCTGAAGGCTGTCCCCAGGCTCTTACCCCAGACTGCAGGTCATAAAGGGTCTGTGTGATTATGATGTTGAACACAGCATGGGAGCGGCTGCTTTCCTCATTCATGTTGGTCGCAGCGACCGTCCGGGACTTATTTCCCTCAGACATCAATGACTCAACATCCTAGAGGCGAGGCAGAAGGAACACATTAGAAGCGAAAACAAAGGAATGCAGTCCTGCCCATGGGTGCACGGGGTAATGACCACCCAGGGCACGCCTGGCACTGCCCTTCCATAAGGACCACCTCCCCGACTGTCTTCCACGGGGCTAGGGCTGAGCCTCCACCTCTCACCACCTTCTAGAATGGGAAATGTTCCCCCCATTCTGGCCACCCCGCAATTGTCCCCTTTCTCTGTTTAGCACCTCTTTTTTCCCTTTGCAACTTCCTAGGGGGGAAAAGAGCTAATGTTCATGGAGCACTCCAGACACTCAGTCACACTAGTGACTTTATGTGACTAACTCTCCTGTGCTTAATGACTCTGCAGAGCCACGGACGGCTTGTTGACCTGGCCCTCGGCCGACACCATGGCCCTCCAGCGACAAGGAAGGCTTATTCATCTTCAAATGCCTGGAACCCACGGGCTCTTACACAATATTAGACACGTGAACTTTGTAAAACAAATATTCCCCTAATGTTAGCCACAGAACATGGACGTTCACGGAGCTCAAGTAACTTTACCCACATCTAGCAAGAGACAGGGCAGGGGTGGCTCTTACTAGTAAGTGACAGGGTGAGAGGAACAGGGAGCTGACCACACTGAGCTGTAAGCCACACACCCAATTCAGCACCTTGACCCCGAGAGGTTTCCCTTCATTTCAGAATATGGGTGCTTTTCAAGTGATGGCTGCACTCTGTTTCTCATCTGAGCGATACTAAAAATGTCTTCATCTAAATGGCTGGGGAGAGTTAGCTCACAGATTAACTTTCATCAGTCTGAGAGGATGGTGGGACGGCCACAAGCCCGGGACAGCATGACGGGCAGAGGATGCCTTCGCGCACTCTTGGGTGGGGATTCTCCAGCAACAGAGAGCAGCTGTTTTAGGGGTTTCCGAAGCAGTGATGGTAGAAGGAAGGCTAAGACGTCAAGTTGGGATGTAAGAGGGTGTACAAGTCAAGGAGCTGGAGAAGGAGATGGGTCAGTCAAGGGGGAGAGGAGCGATTCAGAAAAATAGAACCAGAAGACTTCATGAAGGGTAATGGAAATGAGCACAGGAGACCCTGTCAACGGGAAGGGAATGAATGAATTGCCCAGCTCGGCTTGTGTGTGTCCAGGTTGCTCTAGAAGGACACCACTGACAACCTTGAGGAGCAGAGTTTCAACAAGGTGGAGTGAAAGAAAATATTTGCAATTCACACTGCTGAGCCTCTCGGCCACACTGTCGCTCCTTCACAACAAAGCAGGTCGAAGCCCTTTCTTTCTGTGTGGGGTGTGTTGCTACTGGGTTTCCGAGACCATGCATGGTACCAATATGCTAGAAAGCACTCACATGAAAATACGCTCAACATTACCTACACGTTTCGATTTATTGCCAGTTTTTAATTGACACTTACCTCAAAACTAGTGACAGCCAGTTGGGATAAACCATCTACATACGGTCCCAAAACTTTATGCTCTCGAACTTTAAGAGACTGTCTATTCCTTTGGGAGGAAGGAAAAACGTATGAGTGAATCAGACCAAACTGAAAAGCTTTTTTTTTTTTTTAATTTATTTGACAGAGAGAGATCACAAGTAGACGGAGAGGAAGGCAGAGAGAGAGAGAGAGGGAAGCAGGCTTCTTGCTGAGCAGAGAGCCCAATGTGGGACTCGATCCCAGGACCCTGAGATCATGACCTGAGCCGAAGGCAGTGGCTTAACCCACTGAGCCACCCAGGCACCCCCTGAAAAGCTTTTTTCTTTCATTTTGGGTACTCAGAAAAGTCAGGTTGCAATTTTTTTAATGATCAAAAAGTATTCTAAAAGCTACTTTATTTGGATTAGGAAAACAGCAATCCTTATGAGGAATGTCTTTTATACTCTGATTTCTATTTAAAGTAACTTACTATTTAAAAAATTCTATCTCTACTCCCAAACTAAACAGCCAGCACACAGAATTCGCGTGTAGGCTCAGTAGGCTTGCTTTAGTTGAAGAACTTCAGTTTTTACATTGGAGGGAAGAAAAGAAGAAAGAAAGAAAGAAAGAAAGAAAGAAAGAAAGAAAGAAAGAAAGAAAGAAAGAAAGAACGAACAGAACATGCAGAATTGAATTTAACCTTAAGACGATTTCATATATAAGCACACTCCCAGTTTCAGCAAATCATGTCTTAAACGTTTTGATCAAGCAGTGGACAATATTAAAGTGTTTTAATTTGCTTTTTAAAGACTGAATGGATTTATGCTGCTTCTATGCTGACAACTTTATACAGAAAGTGAGCAGAACAGTTGTATGCAGTTACTGCTATTTTGGCTCTGCGAATGAAGACTTTAAGACTTTTTTGAATTTCTGAATGACAGACCTGGTTTAAAACTTATCAATAAGGACGCCTGGGTGGCTCAGTTGGTTAAGCAGCTGCCTTCGGCTCAGGTCATGATCCCAGCGTCCTGGGATCGAGTCCCACATCGGGCTCCTTGCTCGGCGGGGAGCCTGCTTCTCCCTCTGCCTCTGCCTGCCACTCTGTCTGCCTGTGCTCGCTCGCTCTCCCTCTCTCTCTCTGACAAATAAATAAAATCTTAAAAAAAAAACTTATCAATAGATAACTGAGACTAAAAGCAACTCTATATTACATCTGTCACCTTTTCCACTGCATCGGCTGTTAATCACCTTTTAAATCAAGTATCAATGTCTGGCGTCACTCGAGTGTGGACAAAGGGAACTCGGAATCACCGAGCTCTTCCCAAAGTTGTGGCACTGCTCCTAAGAACTTTTCAGTTATCCCACTTAAATCTCATAGAAACCTACAAAGTAGGTTTTCCTGCCTTTATGGATGAAGAATTCAATATGACAATGAGCAATTCGTGTACTCTAAATGGGGGCAGATCAAGTGCCCATCTTCAAGAGAGCTAGTGGGGTACACATGGGTCTGAGACTCTACTCACTCGGCAGGCACAACCAGAGACTCCTACATGCTATTCTGGAGCCAGAGAAAGTTAACCCAGCACAGTGTCAGGTGCTTGTGATGCTGTCTAACACAGGGCATTCCTGTACGCCACGGGGGGTGGGGGAGCTGTGAACTGGTACGAGTCCTTTGGAAGACAGTTTGGCAGGACCTCCTAAAGCCAAAGACTCAGTACCTTGTTGCCCACAGATCCACCCCAGATGTACTCCCTAGGAACTCCTACATTTGCACATGCAGAGAACTGTGCAAGAATGCTCAGGGCAGCACCGTAGCCGTAGAAAGCGGAAACCTCACAAGTGATAGGAGATGAGATAGATGAGGGTAAGATCATACAACAAAGCAGCAAACAGCAGTAAAAATGAATGCATTGTTACTTCATACATCAGGATGAATGAATCATCAAGAGGAAAACAGCAAGTCAACAAAGGACTTATATACTATGATGTCCCTCACACAAAATTTAGAACTGTGCAAAATTCTGTTAAGCTCTGAGGAGGACAAAGATAATGAGAAACATAAAACTCATCATTGTGGCTACCTTGGGGAGGGGTAGGGAATGGAATGGAATCCAAGAGAATCAGACAGGGCTTCAAAAATACTGGACATGTTCCATTTATTAAGCCAAATGGTAAGTAGGACCATTTTATTATTCTTTGTATCTTACATGTATTATAAATATTCTTTCATAGGCAAATAGTTAATAACTTTAAAGTCAATGTAAGCATTTCCCCCTGATTGGTTCATTTCCTTGTCTCTGACAATTCTGATCTTATGATGATACCCTTGACTACACAGGTGCTGAAAGTGTTTAAAAATAATTCAGGATGCTGAACTGTATTTTGAGAACGACCTCAACACACACATCCCTCCACAGACTTCAAACACAGGATCACAATGCACCAAAGTACTAACAATGGTTACTTTTGAGTACTGGGATTATTGGTTATTTTTATTTCTTCTTACACGACGCCTATCCTCTAAATTTTCTGTATGTATTATTTGGAAATCAGCAAAAAATTTTTCAATTAAAAAATAAGTAAATGGCCTTCTCCCTCTATGAATCAAACTCATCTGGTTTTTATCACCTAGTTTTTAAAAAACACCCATGCCTGGGATTCCCCTTGGGTCCACTGAACCATGGTTTCTATGGGTGGGGTTCAGGCCAGTGTATCCTTCAAAAGCCCCCAACGTGATTCAAGTGCACAGCCCAGTTAGAGGATGCTTTCCCGGGCTCAGTTATTTCAACCCTTCTAGTACTCACCTCTGATTTACAGCTGCTGCCTTCCAATATGAACCGGAGGACGACTGCGTCCTTCTTAACTTGATTTTTATGAACAAGCCACGGTACCAAAAATAACACTGATAGTAAAAAAATCTTTTTAAATGGCATATGTAAGCAACTTTATTCATGAATATAGGGTAAACTACAGGTCTTGGGTATACCAGCAGGCTCTGAGAAGCAGAGGACTTCTCAGTGAATGAACTGAAACCACGGTAGTAACTGAATAAATATATTCACTTGCAGTTTTCATATAAGGATTATTTACAATTATTACTCCCATGACAAGCTTAATTTCAACCACTAACTTACCCTTTGGGGTCTAAAAGATCCCGAACTTTCTCATTATAAATTTCCATATAGGACACTTCGACTTTAAAGGTGTGTGACTCATTTTGCTCTAGAGAGATCCTTTTAAATAACGCACAGCAGAGCCTTGGAATGAGGCCCAGCTGCTCAGCACTGCCCATCATGGAGAAGGATTTTCCTGAACCTGCAGAAGGCCAAGCAGAAAGGAAGGAGGACAACAGAGGGAGTGAAACATAATGCTTCCACATGACGAGGTCTCTACACTTATCCGCCAGGGTCACAGAGCAGAAGCGGCCAACTCAGCCCTCAAGCCCATGCCCCTGGACAGCAGGGCTGCTGTTCTTTCTGTAACGCTCATGGCCTCCAGCTCGACGGAAGGATGCCTACTAATAGAACCACTATGAACACAGACTCGTGAGAAGGGTGTATAGTGAATGTTAACTATACATTGTCAAGTAACATGGACAGTATTCAACCCCCCAAATATTTAATGTTTGTGCAAATGCCATGATACGTATTCTGTTGTCTGAGTCTTGTAGCTGTCCTGTGATGGGACAACAGGCAGTACTGGTGGGACTTATTCTAACTTTCTTGCTGAAGCTGTGGTTAAGAGCTGAGCCCCCAGGGAGCTTCTGCTCTGCACGTTCCCAGCACATGCCCCACAGTCCCGTTTTGATTATCCACCAGCACGTCTGTGTCCCAGGGTCGGTCCACTGCATGGGAGGATACCAAGAGCCATTCTATGGCTTTTTACTATAACCTTTAATACTGGGAAACCGGTAATTATTTTTCTAGTTCAAATACAGGTTAAAACTATAATTTAGGAAAATGACACTTAATAGTCTGAAACTAGCTTTGCTCAATTACTCAATTATCAAAATCGTTGAACCTTCAAAAAGAGGGTTACTTTTGATCATCTAATTCAGTGAAACCCACAAGGTCAGAAGCATGTTTCTGTCACTCCCCAGTGTTTTCTATTTCTAGACTTTAAGAAATGCACATTTAATGTCATTGACTGTAAACAAAAGCAGCCACTTACCTGTCTGTCCATATGCAAAAATACAAGCATTATACCCCTGAAAGGCTTTTTCAAGAATTCCTTCCCCAAGGCACTTGAAAACCACTTCTTGACCTAAAAACCAAACAAAAAATAAAAAACTACCAACGAAAAGAAAGATTTTTCTCGACATATTTGGATTAATAACTGAGTCCCAGTTAGTAACAATATTCTTTCAATCCAAAGATGTTAGAAGTGTACTGTGTGCCTACTATGCGTAGGGCTATGTGTTCAGAGCTCAGTTCCCAGATCAGGTCACGATTCTACCCATTCTCTCCCTCTCAGACACTTCTCTAGGCATTAAAGTTTCCTTTCCATCATCAGGGGGCCACAGAGAAGAATTGTTTAAATTCTATTTAGTTCTCATGAGCTGGTATTAAAATATCATTAAGCGTAAGTGGTCTTATCTCCCCATCTGCATTCCGAGCTTGCGACACACAGGAACGTTGTCGGACACGTCTTGGGTACGTGTAAGCACCTGGCACAATGCTCAGTGAAGGCCAAGGGTTGAGAAACCGTTCGCTGCTGGCGGAGGTGATGTGTGTGGAGCACAGGCACCTCCCTGCTATGTTCCCAGGCCGGGTTCGAGGACAAGTTCTCCGTGAGCCTGTCTACAGCTCACTGAGGTTCTGGAATGATGTACCATACAGTCCATAGCATCAGGCTGAAGAAGAAAGCTGTGAAAATCTTTTTTTTTTTTCTTCTTTTTAAAGTAGGCTCCACACCCAACGCAGGGCCCGAACCCACCACCCTGAGATCAAGACCTGAGCTGAGATCAGGAGTCGGACATCCAACAGACAGAGCCACTCAGGCGCCCCAGGTGTGAAAATCTTTTTAAACAGTTAAGGTGGCATTTACGACCCTTTGAAATTTCTGACTTTCTCACATTCACTCCCCATCATTAAGAGAATTAAAATGATATTCTCCTTCCTCTGTGCTCTCATAGTCCCGAACCTTCACAATTACAGTATTTGCCAAAACTACTGGTTTTGGTTCCTCTTCCCTCCCTGGAATGAGAACCCCCGATTAATGTCAGAGACTATAATCTGTTTCTCTTTGTAATCCCCAGGCCTAGCACAGATGCTTGATAAACATTGGGAAAAAAAAAAACCAAAAAACAAAACCCAAATCGACTGAACCTTTTTTTTTTTTTTTAATCTTACATGACAATTCCATTTACATTTGGAAATAACGCAACACAGCGTAAGCTCTCAGGTGCACCGTTTCCTTTGTGCAAAGCAGGATCTGACTTTAGCAGCCCCTTGTTACACGGGGGCATGTGGCTGCACAACGGGACCCTTAAAAATGTGTAAATATGAAACAAGCAGTATTTTCAACCGTTAGGCTGGCAAAACGTAACATTTTGGCAACAATATCACTGGACTGAAGAAATACAGGTATTTTTGTAATCTGCTGGGAGAATAAATAATACAGCCATTTGAAAACCCGACAGCACATAGAAGCGAGCGACTAGAAGCGAGACATGGTCATGCCTCCACTGGGAGCCAGGATGGGGCACCCAACCCTCCAGACACTTCCACAAGGGACACCTCTACAGGATGCCCCCCGCAACATTACTCTGATTCGCTAAGCTGGGACCAAGTTAAATGCCCACTGGTGAGGGAGGAGAGAAGGAAAATGGGGACTACTTCGTATGCAAGAATATTACACACCACGTTTAAAAAAAAAAATTCCAATGCACTTGTGTGCGTAGACAAGGCTAGAATTCGAAAACGTTCCTGAGTTTAACAAAAATCATGTTCCAATACACATACACATAGCGTATTTGGTATACACTGTGTCGAACAGTGTGAGAGAAAGACCCATCGATGAGCACTGAGGTTAAGAAAAATGAACTGGATGAAACAGTAACAGATTCACATAACCTTATTGCTCTAATTCTGACTTTTAACATCTAGCACAGAGCCTGGCACCTAAGAGGTGTTCAAAACACGTTGGCATAATATGTGAATTTTTTAAAAGGGTGTAACCACTCCGAGACACACAGGGCTGTTGTGAAGACTGGCTGAAGAGACATGTGCGCGCGCACACATATACTCCGGGAAGAACAGGGAACGTCAGAATTATTACCCACCACATCAATACTTTGTTCTCGTCCATTCTCTCAAAGGGTCTTCCCTATTCACATGTACTCCCCCAAGGCCCATGCTGAAAGGCAGGCCTTAAATCTGGAGCAGAGCCCGCAGCGTAGACTTTAGGGAGTTAAACCCGGCCCGTGCTCAGGTTTGTGAGAGCCAACCGTGGGCTCTCTCGGCACAAAGAGACGAACAGAGCCTTCTTGTTGGATTTTCCACCCTGGCTAACCAGCCCCTCAGGAAGGGGGGAGGGTGGGGACAAGACGTGTTACAACTCAGCCAGGTCAAACATCCTGCCTGTAATTCATGATTTCAACTCATATTTAGTAACTTGAAAAAAAGCAAGCACTTGAGTTGACTGAAGGACTCGAGTGCGGGGAGCATTGTGGTCAGAGCTCGACCACGGCCCCACAAGGGCCTGTGGCCACTTAGGAATCTCTCTCTTCCTCTGTTAGGTGGTGAGATACAGTATTTCTAGCTTTGGCTCCTGAGGCGGAGTAGGATGGAAGTATGGGGAATTATTTTCTCCATATTCTTTTATTTTTTTAAAAGAGTCATTTGAGAGAGAGAGAAAATGGGTGAGGAAAGGGGCAGAGGGAGAGAATCTCGAAGCAGACTCCCCGCTAAGCATGGCGCCCAGTGCGCGGCTTGATCTCTCACCCCTGCGATCACGACGTGAGCCAAAACCAAGAGTCAGATGCTCAACCGACTGAGCCACCTAGACACTCCTCCAGTTCTTTTAAAGGAAAATCACAATGTTTCTTTTTCCTTGGTACAAATCGTTTTTTAAACTAAAGACCATTAAATCCAAGATCAAAAAAACTAAGAATGAGTGCTACAGAGCTAGACAGGTTATGACACTGTCAAGTGAAAAAAAAACACAAAACCTTCCAGGATAGGATATATATATACTAAATTGCACAAAAAATAAACCAAGTGATTAAAGAATTCTCCAGAATATAAAAATATAAGAATAAATTGGTTTTGCCTATGTCTAAATTATTACAAATACTAAAGATGATATGAATTAACCTTTTTTTTTTTTTTGAGATTTTATTTGAGAGCGAGCAAGAGAATGCGAGCAGGGGTAGGCTACAGAGGGGCAGAGGAAAAGGGAGAAGCAGACTCCCCTCTCAGCAGGAAGCCTGACACACGGATCGATCCCAGGACCCTGAGACCAGGACCTGAGCAGAAGGCAGACACTTTTTTTTTTTTTAAGATTTTATTTATTATTTGACACACAGAGAGAGATCACAAGTAGGCAGAGAGGCAGGTAGAGAGAGGGGGAAGGAGGCTCCCCACTGAGCAGAGAACCCAATGCGGGGCTCGATCCCAGGACCCTGAGATCATGACCTGAACCAAAGGCAGACGCCCAACCCACTGAGCCACCCAGGTGCCCACCAAACGCAGATGCTTAACGACTGAGCCACCCAGGCGCTCTGATAAATTAACCTTTTAAACCTGTAAACTTTTATTATTCATGCAACTAAGAAGAAGAGAATTAATCTTTATCAACTGCCCCACTAGCGATGCACTTTACATATTCTGTATCACTGAATCCTTGCAGTCCCCGCGGCCAGCAGGATCTGTAAGGAGACTGCGGTTCCAAAGGGGAGTCATTTGCCCAAGATCACACCGATAGTGAGTGGCAGGACCTGGGTCTGTCTGTACTGACTCCTGACGGTTAAGGGAGACACTCACCCATCATTGGTGACTCACACTGCCAGACACTAGGAATCAGTCATTCCATGGAGAATCTGGTCTCCATGGTTTTGTTTAGGTTTTATTTATTTATTTGTTTTTACAAACTCTAGATCTTATCACACTTCACTATTCTTTCCCATTTTTCTCTAGCACTGGAGTGTGAGTTTCCTCTTTTTTAAAGATTTTATTTATGTAGTCTTTTGAGGGGTTGGGAGACAGAATCTCAAGCAGACTTCACACTCAGCACGGAGCCCGATGTGGAGTTCAATCTCACAACCCTGGATCTTGACCTGAGCCAAAATCGAGTTGGAGGCTTAACTGATTGAGCCCCCAGGTGTCCTGTGAGCTTTAAAAATAGGTGTTGCATCTTAGCAGAGTCCCTGGCAAACAGCAGGCACTTTCATGTCCTGAGTTACTCCTATGCTGACATAGCTGTCCTCAGACTAAAGGGTACTGAATTGGGGGCCCCTTTCCTCATTAGCGAGGACTAAAGCATCAAAATATTGTTTGCTGAACTCAAATATTTGGGGCACCTGGCTGACTCAGTTGGTAGAGCATGCAACTCTTGATCTTGGGGTTCTGAGTTCAAGTTCAATGGGTGTGGAGATCACTTAGAAATAAAAATCTTAAGGGGCGCCTGGGTGGCTCTGGATTAAGCCTCTGCCTTTGGCTCAGGTCATGATCTCAGGGTCCTGGGATTGAGCCCCGCATCAAGCTCTCTACTCGGCAGGGAGTCTGCTCCCCCCCCACCGCCGTGCCTGCCTCTCTGTCTACTTGTGATCGCTCTCTGTCAAATAAATAAATAATCGTTAAAAAAAAATAAAAATCTTTAAAAAAAAAGACTTAATTGCATTAGAGTTTATACTTTAATCAAAGTATGACTGTGTTTGAGATTCTAATGAGCCCCTAAAGACTACAGTACCCTTGGTTAGATCAGGCACTGGGGATAGATGTGAATAGACATGTTAATATAACATGTATCTACCAACTGAACAATTTTGATAAAAATGACAGATTACACTTTTCCTGGCACCCATGGTAACCTCCTGGACATTAAAACAAGATATATGTCACAGTAAAAACCCGAACTAGTCTCTCTGATTTCCATTACACATATGCTTAGGTTTTTCAAAAATCAAGTTCTCTTAGTTACGGTTATGCTTGACAGAATATTCTCCAGATTTATCATATTTAATAAAGCTTTAGTTATAAGCAGGAAAGGAAAATATTCTGGGACATACAAAATAGAATATGAAAGAGTAACAATTATACTGTGTTTCCGGAAAGAATTCATCTCCTTTCCATCCTTAAACAACTATCTCAAAGCACAATTTATAAAAGGATGAACACAAAGATCTATTGTTACATTCATGTATCTTTACAGCTCTGAGTAAGACCGGATTCTAGAGAGACCGAGATACATTTTGTCACTATGGCTTCATGTCTCAAGGGAAATTTACTCTCTTTTAAGACAAGAAATAATGAACACTTTGCCACCTCTACAAAGTTATATCAACATTAATTTTTTTTTTTCAGCTGCTTAGCCTTCCATTGTATGCTTAACTGATGCAATCAGCCCTATTATGGGCATGCAGATAATTTCCTTTTTCTTTTTTCTGCAATATTTATCCTTACATATTTACCTCCAAGCACTTTTCTATTCTCTTTACCAGGCAAAGCTCCAAAAACTCAAATTACTGTGTCCTCCACCAATGCTCCCTCCACAACACGGCTATTATCATTCTTCTCGGTTTTGTCTGAACCACAATTTTCCTTTCCTTTGTTGATTACCTACTTTGTATTTATTCTTTAGCAAATGGATTATTTGGGTTCTAGCAAATGTTTCTTTTTACAAATTGACTGGTTTAGTCATTGTTTTTTTTTTTTTTTTAATTAAAAATGCTCACCATACATATATCTATGTGTTTATTTACTTACTGAAGGAAGCTCTACACCCAATGTGGGGCTTGAACTCATAATCCTGAGATCAAGAGTCACAAGCTCTTCCAACTGAGCCAGCCCAATGCTCCCAAAATGCTCATCGTATGTTAAGGACATTAACCTTTGGTCTATTATACATTGTAAATATTGTTTCCTGGTCTGGCATTTACTTTTTGGTCTTGTGCTGGTTTTTGTCATGCAAAAGCTTTTGGTTATCCATATTCAAATCTTTCATCTTTTCCTTTGTGGTTTTTCCCTACAGTGTATGTTTATGCATAATCCTTATGTATCCTTATGCATAATCCTTATGCAAAATCCTTTTGTATTATTATTACCCCAAGTTATATAGGGATTCACCTGTATTATCTTCTAGGTCTGCTGTTTTTATTTTTTACAGTTTTGTTTTCTTTTTTTTTTTTTTTAAAGATTTTATTTATTTATTTGACAGAGAGAGATCACAAGTAGACGGAGAGGAAGGCAGAGAGAGAGAGAGAGGGAAGCAGGCTTCTTGCTGAGCAGAGAACCTGATGCGGGACTCGATCCCAGGACCCTGAGATCATGACCTGAGCCGAAGGCAGCGGCTTAACCCACTGAGGCACCCAGGCGCCCCTACAGTTTTGTTTTCAAATGTGAACTCTGCTCCTTACAGCTGTGTGACATTGGGCAAGTTCTGGGTTTCTTCATCAGTAAATTGGGAGTAACAGTTGCTACCTTACTGGGTCGCAGGTTATGATCTATGAAGGCAAGCTAGATAAAGCACTTACCACAGTGCCTGGTTAGTATAAGTCTAGAATATATTTTAGTTAATATCCATTATCAATATCATCCCTCAAATCTTTAATCAACTATAATTAATTCTGGCATAGGGAAGGAGGTAAACATCTACTTATTTTTCCTTAAAGTAGGACAATTCTGTGAGGTAATCCAATTTCAAACATAAAAGAAAAGACGCCTATTCTTAGGAAAAATTTTTTAAATTTTTAAATTTGTTTTTTTAAATTTAATTTAAATTTAAATTTGTTATTTCTCTAGATACTTTAGTTCCCATTTCCAAAATTCTACTGACCAATATAATGGTGGGATACTCTCATAGAGGAAAGAGAGAGAGCCAATATATGGTGGTGGGGTGTTATGTTTTGTATGTATTGGGGTGTGTGTGTGTGTACATGTGTGTGCGTATATGTGTTGGCTGTATATGGGGTTATATGTGTGCTGGGCATATGTGCACATGTGTCTGTTGGGGGTGTATGTGTGGTGCATGTGTGTTGGCTTGAGCGAGGGTATGTACGGGGATGTGTGTATGTGTGTGTGTGTTGTGGTATATGCATGTGTGTGGTGGGGTACATGTATGTCTGTGTGTGTGTATGTGTGTTATGTTGGGGCTTGTGAGGAGAGGAAACCAGAACAGTATTACTTAGGACAGGATATGCCAACCTATATGTCCAGTGGAGGGATAATATTTACTTTTTTTCATAACATTAACTCGGAAGGGCACGGGGGTAAAAACCAACATAATAAATCCTATCAATAAAACTGTGACTAGAAACATACTCTGTAGATGTCCCCTGATTTTTCTATCTGGTTCCTTTTGAGCTGTAGGACTCATTGGCTGGGGTTATACTGAATCAGTGCTTCGGTTTGGTAACTTTCAAGGGCATCACTGGGATGGTAGGAAACAACTGTAAAAAGGCCAGACTATCAACCGAAGCCCCAAAATGCTCCCTGTGGACTCTTACAGCTTCCTGTCCTCCTCAGCACAACTGTCTCTCCCTGAAACACAAACTACACTTCACTCTGTGATAGAGAGAAGAATAAATATCAAAGACCCTTATATGGTCTGTAAAGGAGAGACAGAAGGTTTCCTGCTTTGTTCATTTCTATTTTTTAAACACAGAGGTCCCCTTTTCCAGCATAAGGGGAAAAAACCAACTTGCCAACTGCTTTTTGAAGCTCACTGTGCAAAAGAATGGGGCTGTTTGTATTGGATGATGGGAATCAGGAACCCCGTAAAAGTTGCAGTATTTTCACCTACACGTTTCCTGCCCATACCTCAGCCTCAAGCAGAATGAACTCTCTCTGTCTAGAGGAATGCACACCAGCCCCTAAGGGAAAGTTCAGAAGTTGTGTGGGAAGCAGGAGGATCTATGAATATTTGCTTCTATCCCAGACAAACCAAGCAAAGCCACAGCACTGTCAAACCCAAAGGCTTGTGGCTTTTCAGCAGGTGGTCCTTCCACACATGGCAGCCCCATGTGTCTGGTGCGGGGACTCCAAAGGGCAAACCTGACCTCACTAACCATGACCAAGAAGATGCCAATTTCCCCTGTGGGGTTTATGCTTAAAACCTATAACTAAGGGGGCACCTGGGTGGCTCAGTGGGTTAAAGCCTCTGCTTTCAGCTCCGGTCATGATCCCAGGCTCCTGGGATGGAGCCCCGCATCTTGCTCTCTGCTCAGCAGGGAGCCTGCTTCCTCCTCTCTCTGTGTCTGCCTCTCTTGCCTACTTATGATCTCTCTCTCTCTATGTCAAATAAACAAATAAAATCTTTAAAAAAAAAAAAAAACCTATAACTAGGGGCGCCTGGGTGGCTCAGTGGGTTAAAGCCGCTGCCTTTGGCTCGGGTCATGATCCCAGGGTCCTGGGATCGAGCCCCGCATCGGGCTCTCTGCTCGGCAGGGAACCTGCTTCCCTTCCTCTCTCTCTCTGCCTGCCTCTCTGCCTACTTGTGATCTCTGTCTGTCAAATAAATAAATAAATAAAAATCTTTAAAAAAAAAAACCAACAAACTTATAACTACATGGAAAGGTCTGAACACACAGGCATGCCCAAAGCAATCTGGAACACAGTATCATGATTGCGGAGAGGACCCTGTATGGAATTTCTGCAAGTCAGGAAGTTAAACACCTGACCCACCCAACCCTGAGTCACATATATAATACAGATCCGAGTTTCCACGCTCGGGCATCATCTGTCCCTACTGGGGATCCCAGCAATGGATTCAAAGCTGTTACATGTGTGCGTTGGGAACTGGATAGCCAAGGTGATGCTCTTTGCGGGGCCGATAGCAAAGCACAGAAGACCAACCAGGGATGAAAGAGAAAACGCACGTACCATTCACGTGCTCACACCTGACTACTGAAGAGGTACAGGGTCTGTTACAGGGGGCTGTGCTCTAAGAAATGGGAGAACAAAATGGGGGGCATAACCCTTGTCTCGTTTACAATCTGTATTAAACAAGGCAGTCGTGTATAGATCACGGCTGAATAAAACAGCAAGCGTGGCAATTGAGGGCCAGATAGGACATATGCAGGGAATATTTCTCATTTTTCTAAAGCAGGAACATGGAAAAGCATTCAAGAGTTCAACATGATCAGTACATTTTACCAGTGTATGCAGTGTCTCCCGTTTTCCTTCTTTCCTGTCTTTTCTCTTTGGAGTTAGAGTGAAAAAAGAAAAAAAAAAGTCTGAACTCAGTATTTGTGATGTGGGACTCCCAGGTCTGCTTGTTAGGAAGGAAGTTTTTTTCCACCTCTCAGCAGGGCTGAGGGCCGCAGTGATTTTGATGCGTCCGGGCTTGGCAGGTGGCCCAGGTCCAAAGCAGAGCACCTGGACAGTGCAAGAGCAGACAGGCTCTCCACACAGACGTGCCGTGGGGAGACATGCCTAACGTGGACCAGCCTTCGGCACATCCCTCTCCCAAATGGGGCAGCTCAGAAACTGTCCCATGTACTGAAGTTAAACGTGGGTCAACCTAAATGACCAAAACATGCAGAGTTTTGATACAAAAATGAAGCCTTTCAGGATTAACCTGGTGACACTGGATTTAAGTATTAATCAGCTACAGAAGTGTGCCATTAAGGGGCTGGGTAAAAGGATCCTGAGAAACTGGGCCATGAGGGTAAAGGGAGAGCGCAGGGCCACTTTCCGCAGCGGTGTCCAAGGGCGATCAGCGTCCCGGAGTCTGGGCACCTCGCCTGCAGCATGCATGGCACAGGGTGACTCACCCAGAGGGACGTTTCCACCCCAGCAACAGTGCTGGGACGAGTCATGAGCTGGCAGTGAAACTCAGCTCCTCTTTTGTTGGCCTGTGAGGTGGCTGACTCACCGAGGAGAGGGTCAGATGCTGTGCCTGGGATGGGAGAAGCCAAGAAGCCACCTGCCCTGCGGGCATCTGAGAGGGATTGTCTTTTGAGATCTTTCATAGGGTGTTTTCACCCTGTCTGGTATGTTCTCTGCGGTACAGGGACATGGGGACCCAACACCCCTTCTGGACTGGGGGGAGCACAGTCAAGAGGGGATTAGAGCAAAGCCCAAACCAAACATAGGCACTCAGGACTCCAGAGAACATGGGACAGGAGGGAGAACGCTGGCCGGCTTCCATGCCAGAGCACTGGAACGTGACTGCCACACACGGCCACTTTCCAGGGGTGGCAGAGACCAGAGGACAGCCTGGGACTGCAGGAGAATCTGCAACATCTTCACACGTAATTGTCGCTGCCTAAAACCCACCGGTATGACTGCTTTTCAGCACTTTCCCAGGGAGCAGTTTCCTTACCGTAACATGGAGGGGAGGGGAGACAGTAATCGTTTCTACGTGATGGGATGTTCTGATAATTAAATGAGCTACTACAGGTGGGGAGATGAGTACAGGGCTGGGAACCCAGTGTCCCCAAGTCTACTGTCAACTGTGACTCTTAGCCGCCTCTCTGCACACCCTTCAGTAAGTCACACGATGTCTCTGGGTGCCAAAAAACAAGGCATAGATGGGGATGAAGAAAGGAAAGCCTGTAAGAAGGTGGGACCAGGTGGGATTAAAAAAACAGGAGGAGAGGGGCGGCTGGCTGGCTCTGCTGCGAGAGCACAGGACTCTTGATCTCAGGGTCATGAGTTCAAGCCCCACACTGGGCATGAAACCTACTTTAAAAAAAAAAAATTAGGAGTAGAAGAGAAAAGAGAAGCACACACACAATCACACCCATACATATACACACCAATATTTACACACACACACTAACACATTCACATTTACACAAACCCATACTCAAACCACACAAACACACTTATAATCAAATATACACAAAACATGCACACGTACACACATACACACTTACACACGCTCACATTTACACACACACATGCACACACGCACTCTCTCTTTTTAAAAGAATCTAACAATATGAGCTTAGCTTATTTATTTCAGGAAAGTTTTTCTCACCAGTAAAGCTGGCCTAACCCAGAGAAAAGCCAAGGCCCCCCACCATGACCTCACCGGGCAAGGAAACATCCGTGAGGAGGGCAGCGATGTGAACCAAAATGGTCTCAATGCGGGGCACTTGGCACACTTTACCAAACACAAATACAACCCCACCATGAGTAAACTTGAAAGTACACCTCAAAGATTCTTGTGATACAAAAAAAGGGAAAAAAAGGAGAAAGAAAGAAAAGTTTTTTTTCACTGATGTCTCCTTTGACCCCATTTTCTGAATTGGCCAACATTCTCCTCCATCTATAAGGTAGTACGATGGGGTGTGCCCACCGCAGCCTACATCACCCCAGCTGGGAGGCTGTGCTCTGGACTCCCACCAGCTGAACTATGTTCTCACAAAGGGTCAGCTGTGTTTGCTCCTAAACTAGTTTATGTCCATTGTACTTCTCTGTCATTACATAATTTCATTAACAAATGTAAAAAGACAGCTGCTGGTTCTAAGAAAATGAAGTCGGATGCTTAAGGAACAACCTGGTAAGGCTCAGTCACCTAAAGAATTGTCAGATTTGGTATGGGTACGACAATTTGCTGAAGACTATAAAAGAGAAAGAAAAATCTAGAACTCTGCATTCAGATGGTTTTGTTAAGTGTCTTTTAAGATGGCACGCATCATTTATAATGAATCTCCATTTCACCAAACTGTTCACAGAATCAACTACTACCGCTTTTCATAATTCTACAGAAAACATCTGTGGTTTTGATAAACCTAGTAGCTAACAACTATTCTGTGCGAGGCACTTGCTGAATGTTTCTTATAAACTTGAATAACGAAAGAATGAACCAACACAGCACGCTCAAACAAGCATTTTGGAACTTTGCTAAAATATTGGTTCTATTTTGGCTAGTGCTGGCTTTTAGAATATAAATTTTGATGCACAAATATCTTATCTTGTTTCTAATCTGGCTTCTGTTAAACAGTGTGAAAGAGAAATTATTTCTACCTCTGGGCACATAAAATGTCCCATCGTGGGAACAGAATCAAACACACAATGGCTCACGGCTCGGACGCAAACAGCACACAGCTAGGCTAGTAGGACAAGAATCAGACATATAACCTTTCTCCTGGACTGCAGGGCATTAACAATGCCGGAAAACACACGGCTTCAGCAAGTTTGAGCAACATGCCATATGATGAGAATTGTTAGATAATTTCTAAGGCAATAGTTGAGAAGCTTTGGGCCTGGAAATGTTCGTGTCTGCGTTGATTCCCAGATATGCCACCCCCACTGGTTTGTTGTTTTTTTTTTTTTTAAGATTTTATTTTGGGGGCGCCCAGGTAGCTCAGTTGGTTACAGATTTATTTTTTAGTAATCTCTATGTCCAACATGGGGCTCAAACTTACAACCCCAAGATCAAGAGTTGTGCGCTCTATCGACAGAGCCAGCCAGGCACCCACCCCGTACCCCCACCAGACTGGTTTTCATTTTCACAGAAAAACAGATCTGTGAGAGATAGTCCCCCAGTAAGAAGAAAAGTGAAACCAAGGGGACTGGTCACTGTTATTTACCAACATGGCACATCTGAGACAGTGATGAATCATGGACCAATTTCATTATCGAGAAGGTCTTAATTATAATCAGTAGTGATTTAACCATTCACAAGGGCCCATTATCGGTACGACACTCTCAAGTGCCGTCAGTATTCACTGTAATGGCGTTAGAGTCCTAAACGTGGATCTGTCTCCATGTGTGGACATACGGGGTGAAGAGCAGGAGAAGACATGAGTTTATGCAGAAATATGCCAAGCTCTGGGTGCCTCGCTTTGCAGGTTACTGGTTTTTTTCTTTCATCCCGGCACAAGCCTTTTTGCTTCCAAGACTCAGGATTCCCTGCCGGCCAACCATGATTGTGCCTACCTAACCCAAGGGTTACAGTAAGAAATAATACAGTTAAAACACAAAACATCTCAAAGCCCAACTCGGTGTAATGCAATCCGCTTAACAAACAAGTCTTTGAGTTGCCTCTGAA